>NW_027118458.1:0-600000 GCF_036417845.1 Apteryx mantelli
TAACAGCCCAAAGCAAGCCGCGCTATTTGCTTGACAGACTGCTCGGTTTTTATTATTAAACGGTACGAGATGCTGGCACGCGGCATGTCTTCTTCGGATTCTTGGGCTGACGTTCCTTCGGCCGCACGCACGCGGTCAAAGGCGTCTTTTTCACGTCCCGCCGTCAGGGCCTCCCCAGCAATTCCCGCAGCGACTCCCCCCTCGGGACAAACAGCTCGAGGACACGCACGGTCTTGCTAAAAGAACGGGGGGGGGGGGGAACAAACGCGTGCGCTGAGCGCGGCACTCGCAGACCCGATCTTCGGGTCCAAAAGAAA
Organism: Apteryx mantelli; assembly: GCF_036417845.1. Classification (NCBI taxonomy): domain Eukaryota; kingdom Metazoa; phylum Chordata; class Aves; order Apterygiformes; family Apterygidae; genus Apteryx; species Apteryx mantelli. The sequence goes on from NW_027118458.1 coordinate 318, forward strand.
ACTCTCTAAAGCGGACCCGGCGGGCCAAAGAGGTCCCTTCTTTGCGCCACGCTTCTTTCCTCGCACAGACGTCGGCCGCCTCTGCCCGCTCTCACGGTATCCCCTACCGGCAAGGACACGGCGAAACGTTTCGGAAACGACGGCGTTTCCCAGAAGCGTTTCCGCCGCCTGGGGAAAACGGCCGAAGGAGAGGCTCACGCGGGGGCGCGTAGCTAGAAAGAACGCTCCGCACAAAGGCCTAAAATGACCAGCCCGGAGCAGGGATCCCGGGCTCTCCGGGCGCAGGAGTTCTCACGTCCTTACTGAGCAGAGACCGCTGCCCGTGAAACACGAGACGCCGCAGCGACGCCGATCGTTGGAGGGAAGCCTGCAATAAGAGCGAAAGAAAAGCAGACGTTGAGGACAAAGACCAAGTTACGAGCCCCTCGCGATTCAGACACGCTTCTAGATTTACCGCCTATTTCAAGGCGCGCCTTCGGCAATTCCGTCCAATTGATTTTCCCCGAAGCCCGAGACGCGGACGAAACGCCTCTCAAAGGAAGGTACGGCATAACCGCTCTGGCCTATAAACTACCGGTTTCGACGCAGGAAAAGCACAGGGAAAGCACTAGCGTTCCCCCCAAGAAACCACGTCCAAGCGGACCGATGAAGTAGGCCCCAAGTCTGAAAGCGGACCTAAAGGAGCCCGTTTGGCGGTCGCGAGCTGGAATACACCGTTCTCCTTCTCACTAACAACCTCCCGTAGAGACCGGCAGCTGTACAGCGCCTTCTACGCTACACGGAGGAGTCGGATAGCGGGCAGATGCCGCGTCCCGAATGCGCAACTAGAGATTGGAACGCACGGACGTAAACAAACGCCCGTGACGTAGCGGAGGTCTAGCGTATTCACGTTTACCGTGCGTCAGTTCTCCTCTGCGGACAGGCCGTTCCATCTTCTTTACTCGTTAGCTGACAGACGCCCTAGGAGAAAGCAAAGAAAGGAAGAAATTCAAAAGGAAATGAAACAGATCGGAGGGAGCCTCAAAGGCTTTGATCCATCCCCCCAGGCAGCCGAACCACCTTCGCAAAGGCACACCTCAAAAGACATGTCCTTCCGGGATCGCTGCACAGCCCAGCCAGAAAAGAGGAACAGAAACAAACAGAACGAGAAGGCTGCAGAGGGGGACGGAGGGCCGGAAAGGAGCCTGCTGTCCAGCGATGGTATTTTACCGCTCCTTGCGCGTTAGCAGCCCCTTTCAGATGCTTAAGCCCAAATTCTCTCAGCCCTTAACAGCTTCAGTACCCGCGGCACCTAGTTTTTCCACGCTCTCCAGTCTTCCTCGCTCTTTCCCGTCTCGGGCGAAAAGCCTCCCAGACCCCGTCTGCACTTACGCGCTTCCTTAAAACAGGATCGCCGAAATCAACCGAACGGGCTGAGCTGCTCCTCTTCCGCTCGCCGGCCCTCGGAACGTCAGCCTGCAAACGAATCGGACCACCGAGGTCACCGGCAGAGTCTCCTTTCGGAGCTCGGCCCCCCCCAAGCTTTAACGACGGTTTCCCAAGCGGGGCAAACGCAGGGCCTCCCTTCGGCCCCGGAACGGTTTTTATCGCGGGCTCCCAAGTCGCCGTTACGACACTAAGCGGCAAAGCAAGGCAAAGACAGCTGGGGTCGCAGCTTACCCACCTAGGCACGAAAATTCTTCTTTGAGGCCTCCCTCGCTGCTTTTGCCAGGTAAACACACCAAAACAAAGCTCCCGACAGGCAGCTGAGGCTTCACATGGACCTCGGGGCCCCGCTAGCAACGGCGACGCCGGAGCCGCCGGTCTACCAGGCGCTATTCCCCCCCCCCTCCCCTCCCCTCCCCTCCCCTGCCGGCCCGCGAACCGCGGCTTATTACTCACGAGTCCGGGAAGGACGCCGCCGACCTTCCCGCGGCCGAAGGCTCCTCGTCAGGAGCGGGCAGAGAACCTTTCCGCCGGCATTCGGAGTCTCCCGGCCGCTCTCGACACCCGATAACTTGCCGAGAAAGGGCTGAGGGCGGGAGCCTGCAGTTCTTCACGGCAGCACACAGTCGTTCCCCGATGTGCCGAACGCCTAGCATTAACACAATTTAGAAATACAAAAATACCACCGCTACAGGGCGCAAAGCCAAGCTGAAATTTCGGCAGCCAAAGCAAACCTCTGCGCGCCCGACAGAACGAGCCACGTGCATCGGCGCCTACAGCTCCTCAAGGCTAGCGAGGCCTCGTGGGCGACGTTCCTCTGGCAGGCTGCGCAGCTGAACTCCCCCGTGTCGCCTAAGAGTCCGTGACGTGACGTATTCAAAGCTCAGCAGAAATTAACAATCCAAAGTTGTTTCTAAGCACAAAAGCGGATCTACTACACGAGAAGGAAGGAGTCCTAATTCCGCAAGGCTTTACCTTTTCTTCTAGCTGCCGTCTTCCTGCTGCCCCAAATACCATTGCCAGGCAATTAACCTGGGGTCGCGCTAAATGAGCCTTCCTCTTCGTTTTACAATTCGCACGCTTGCCTCTCCCTCTCTCTCTGGCCACCTGACCGCCGTTCCCCGAAGACGGGAATTTGCCGTCTTGGAGCTCTTAAAGCACGACGCTTCACAGATGCAGAGAGTCACGCGCACGGAAACGGATGGACGCAGCGTCCTTTCCGTAACGCGTACGCACCTTCCGTTAGATGTCGCTCATCTGTTATTCCGATCGCTATTACCGGCGAACCTTCCTCACCGGGAGGAACGGGCTTTCCCTTTCGGGGCGACGGAGACGGCTCTCGCTCGGTTCCCTTTAATTTTATTACTTCGGCTCGCTTACGTTTTTCTGTCTCTTCAGCTTCAGCCGTGGCAACGAATCTAAAAATTAAATATCCTATCTTTCCTTTTCTACGTACGCGTGTACGATAACAAAACAAAATACAAACGACCGAAGCAAAACTAAGGCAGCTACGGTTAACAAGAGGCGCAGGGCAGCAACGGGTCGCTTAGTCCTCAGCGCTGCCTCCGGGAGGGAGGCCGAAAGAACGAACGTTCCGCATCAAGAGTTACCTTGGTTACCCGGGCCAGAACGCCTCCTACTGTCGCAGCTTCTGGGGAGATCGAGGGTCCGCTGCTGCATTTTTGCTTCCTCCTTTCAGCCCGCCCCTTCGGGAGTAAGCGCAAAAAACCGCTCGCTCGTCCGGCTTTGCTCTTTGTCAGCATTTGCTATTGTCGGTTCCGCCTCTGTAACAAAGACAGAAAATTGCATTTCGCTTCCAACAAAACACTTCGATTTACACGCGTTCTTTTTCTCTTTCCCGTGTTTTTTTTTTTTTTTCTTTTCCCCCTTTCTTTCTTTTTCCTTCTTTCCCTCAAAGGAAAGGTCTTAATACACCGCTTTGCATCGTACGTTACGGGGTAAGCCGTTTGGAAACACTACAGGGCCGACGCCGCGCCGCAACCCTGCTCCGGGGCCCGCCTGCCCCCCCGCTCCGCTCCGCCGCGCCGCCTCCGCAGGGGCGAGCGCGTGCCCCGGCCCGCGCTGCCAACGAACTGGCGCCCTAAACGCCGCGCACGCAAAACGCAAAGTCACACCCGCGCTCCCGGCGCGGCGCCGGGTCCCAGCCCGCCCCCCCACTCGCCCCGCACCGCCGCCTCCACGCAGCGACGGCCGCAGCGGGCAGGATGCAGCCCGACGCCCCCCGAACCTATGCGTTCGCCTCACCCGGGGGCCCCACATCCTTCACTCCACGCCACCTCCGCACTCACCCGCCGCCGCCGCCGAGCGAAAACGCCCTCCCTGCTCGCCGCCATCTTGCTTCCCCGCCGCCGCGCATGCGCCGCTCGCCAACGGACTGCGGCGGCAGTGACGCTTGAGCACCGCGCACGTGCCGGCTCGGACAGCGCGGGGGGGGGGGAGCGAGGGGAGCGGGAGGGGCGGGGGGGAGCGAGGGGAGCGGGAGGGGAGCAGAGGGAGCCCGAGGGGCGGGGGGGAGCGAGGGGAGCCCGAGGGGCGGGGCGGAGTGCGAGGGGAGCGCGAGAGGCGGGGGGGGAGCGTGAGGGGAGCAGGGGGGCCCGAGGAGCGGGGGGGAGCACGAGGGGAGCCCGAGAAGCGGGGGGGGAGCGCGGGGGCGGGGGGGAGCGCGAGGGGACCAGGGGGAGCGCGAGGGGCGGGGCGGAGCGCGAGGGGAGCAAGGGGAGCCCGAGAGGAGCCTGAGAAGCAGGGGGGAGCCCGAGAAGCAGGGGGGAGCGCGAGGGGAGCAGGGGGAGTGCGAGGGGCGGGGCAGAGCGCGAGGGGAGCAAGGGGAGCCCGAGGAGCGGGGGGAGCGTGAGAAGAGCCTGAGAAGCGGGGGGGAGCCCGAGAAGCGGGGGGGAGCGCGAGGGGAGCCCGAGAAGCGGGGGGGAGCGCGAGGGGAGCAGGGGGAGCCCGAGGGGCGGGGCGGAGCGCGAGGGGAGCCCGAGAAGCAGGGGGGAGCGCGGGGGTGGGGGGGGAGCGCGAGGGGAGCCCGAGAAGCGGGGGGGAGCGCGAGGGGCGGGTGGAGCGGGGAATCCCGAGGGGCGGGGGGGAGCACGAAGGGAGGCGAGACCCGCAATGGCATGCTCGCGCCGCGGCGCTGCAGCCGGGCGGCTCACGCGTGCGAACCGCAGCCCGCCGCGGCAGCCCGGGACTCCCAGCGAGCGCCCCGAGGCTGCCCGAGCCCGTGGCCGCTCCAAGAGCACCGGGAAGGGGCGACGAGCACGCTCCATTCGCTTACCCGTTACCGAAACGGCGGAGAGCAGCAGCAAACATGGCGACCGGCACTGAGCATGTGCGCGCCGGCTGTCTGCGCATGCGGGCCCCCCCCACCGGGTGCAGTACCGCTTTTTGGACACAGGGTGGCAGCAGTGAGCACGGCGGAACCCAGTGCGCACGCGCGCCCCCCCCACAGGGTGCAGTACCGATTTTTGGACACAGGGTGGCAGCAGTGAGCACGGCGGAACCCAGTGCGCACGCGCGCCCCCCCCACAGGGTGCAGTACCGATTTTTGGACACAGGGTGGCAGCAGTGAGCACGGCGGAACCCAGTGCGCATGCGCGCCCCCCTTTCCGTGCCGTACTGCTTTTTTGACGCCCCGAGGGCAGCAGGGCGCACAGCCGCCCCCGGCACGCGCACACCGCTGCAGAGCCCCCCCGCCCGCCCTTTGCAGACATTTCACCACCCTCGCCTCGGCTCATCTGCCTTTATTTACAGCGCCTGCTGCGAGGCGCAGCGTCGCCGCGTGTCGTGCTCGAGCCGCTGCTCCTAGAGGCTTCCGTAACAGCGCTTTCCTTTGAACATCGTTGCAAAATACTCCACAGACAAAAAAGAGTAGAGGCTGCACTTAAAAAAACAAAACGAAAACAAAAAAACCACCCACCTACTTAACGGGACAATTTGCAAGCGTTCCAAGAAGCAGCCGTTCTTCTTTAGAACTTTCGACCTCTCGCCTTTACTGATCGTTAAACAAAATAAACAGCCCAAAGCAAGCCGCGCTATTTGCTTGACAGACTGCTCGGTTTTTATTATTAAACGGTACGAGATGCTGGCACGCGGCATGTCTTCTTCGGATTCTTGGGCCGACGTTCCTTCGGCCGCACGCACGCGGTCAAAGGCGTCTTTTTCACGTCCCGCCGTCAGGGCCTCCCCAGCAATTCCCGCAGCGACTGCCCCCTCGGGACAAACAGCTCGAGGACACGCACGGTCTTGCTAAAAGAACGGGGGGGGGGGGGGAACAAACGCGTGCGCTGAGCGCGGCACTCGCAGACCCGATCTTCGGGTCCAAAAGAAAACTCTCTAAAGCGGACCAGGCGGGCCAAAGAGGTCCCTTCTTTGCGCCACGCTTCTTTCCTCGCACAGACGTCGGCCGCCTCTGCCCGCTCTCACGGTATCCCCTACCGGCAAGGACACGGCGAAACGTTTCGGAAACGACGGCGTTTCCCAGAAGCGTTTCCGCCGCCTTGGGAAAACGGCCGAAGGAGAGGCTCACGCGGGGCGCGTAGCTAGAAAGAACGCTCCGCACAAAGGCCTAAAATGACCAGCCCGGAGCAGGGATCCCGGGCTCTCCGGGAGCGCAGGAGTTCTCACGTCCTTACTGAGCAGAGACCGCTGCCCGTGAAACACGAGACGCCGCAGCGACGCCGATCGTTGGAGGGAAGCCTGCAATAAGAGCGAAAGAAAAGCAGACGTTGAGGACAAAGACCAAGTTACGAGCCCCTCGCGATTCAGACACGCTTCTAGATTTACCGCCTATTTCAAGGCGCGCCTTCGGCAATTCCGTCCAATTGATTTTCCCCGAAGCCCGAGACGCGGACGAAACGCCTCTCAAAGGAAGGTACGGCATAACCGCTCTGGCCTATAAACTACCGGTTTCGACGCAGGAAAAGCACAGGGAAAGCACTAGCGTTCCCCCCAAGAAACCACGTCCAAGCGGACCGATGAAGTAGGCCCCAAGTCTGAAAGCGGACCTAAAGGAGCCCGTTTGGCGGTCGCGAGCTGGAATACACCGTTCTCCTTCTCACTAACAACCTCCCGTAGAGACCGGCAGCTGTACAGCGCCTTCTACGCTACACGGAGGAGTCGGATAGCGGGCAGATGCCGCGTCCCGAATGCGCAACTAGAGATTGGAACGCACGGACGTAAACAAACGCCCGTGACGTAGCGGAGGTCTAGCGTATTCACGTTTACCGTGCGTCAGTTCTCCTCTGCGGACAGGCCGTTCCATCTTCTTTACTCGTTAGCTGACAGACGCCCTAGGAGAAAGCAAAGAAAGGAAGAAATTCAAAAGGAAATGAAACAGATCGGAGGGAGCCTCAAAGGCTTTGATCCATCCCCCCAGGCAGCCGAACCACCTTCGCAAAGGCACACCTCAAAAGACACGTCCTTCCGGGATCGCTGCACAGCCCAGCCAGAAAAGAGGAACAGAAACAAACAGAACGAGAAGGCTGCAGAGGGGGACGGAGGGCCGGAAAGGAGCCTGCTGTCCAGCGATGGTATTTTACCGCTCCTTGCGCGTTAGCAGCCCCTTTCAGATGCTTAAGCCCAAATTCTCTCAGCCCTTAACAGCTTCAGTACCCGCGGCACCTAGTTTTTCCACGCTCTCCAGTCTTCCTCGCTCTTTCCCGTCTCGGGCGAAAAGCCTCCCAGACCCCGTCTGTACTTACGCGCTTCCTTAAAACAGGATCGCCGAAATCAACCGAACGGGCTGAGCTGCTCCTCTTCCGCTCGCCGGCCCTCGGAACGTCAGCCTGCAAACGAATCGGACCACCGAGGTCACCGGCAGAGTCTCCTTTCGGAGCTCGGCCCCCCCCAAGCTTTAACGACGGTTTCCCAAGCGGGGCAAACGCAGGGCCTCCCTTCGGCCCCGGAACGGTTTTTATCGCGGGCTCCCAAGTCGCCGTTACGACACTAAGCGGCAAAGCAAGGCAAAGACAGCTGGGGTCGCAGCTTACCCACCTAGGCACGAAAATTCTTCTTTGAGGCCTCCCTCGCTGCTTTTGCCAGGTAAACACACCAAAACAAAGCTCCCGACAGGCAGCTGAGGCTTCGCATGGACCTCGGGGCCCCGCTAGCAACGGCGACGCCGGAGCCGCCGGGCTACCAGGCGCTATTCCCCCCCCCTCCCCTCCCCTCCCCCTCCCCTCCCCTGCCGGCCCGCGAACCGCGGCTTATTACTCACGAGTCCGGGAAGGACGCCGCCGACCTTCCCGCGGCCGAAGGCTCCTCGTCAGGAGCGGGCAGAGAACCTTTCCGCCGGCATTCGGAGTCTCCCGGCCGCTCTCGACACCCGATAACTTGCCGAGAAAGGGCTGAGGGCGGGAGCCTGCAGTTCTTCACGGCAGCACCCAGTCGTTCCCCGATGTGCCGAACGCCTAGCATTAACACAATTTAGAAATACAAAAATACCACCGCTACAGGGCGCAAAGCCAAGCTGAAATTTCGGCAGCCAAAGCAAACCTCTGCGCGCCCGACAGAACGAGCCACGTGCATCGGCGCCTACAGCTCCTCAAGGCTAGCGAGGCCTCGTGGGCGACGTTCCTCTGGCAGGCTGCGCAGCTGAACTCCCCCGTGTCGCCTAAGAGTCCGTGACGTGACGTATTCAAAGCTCAGCAGAAATTAACAATCCAAAGTTGTTTCTAAGCACAAAAGCGGATCTACTACACGAGAAGGAAGGAGTCCTAATTCCGCAAGGCTTTACCTTTTCTTCGAGCTGCCGTCTTCCTGCTGCCCCAAAGACCATTGCCAGGCAATTAACCTGGGGTCGCGCTAAATGAGCCTTCCTGAAAGCCACCTCTTCGTTTTACAATTCGCACGCTTGCCTCTCCCTCTCTCTCTGGCCACCTGACCGCCGTTCCCCGAAGACGGGAATTTGCCGTCTTGGAGCTCTTAAAGCACGACGCTTCACAGATGCAGAGAGTCACGCGCACGGAAACGGATGGACGCAGCGTCCTTTCCGTAACGCGTACGCACCTTCCGTTAGATGTCGCTCATCTGTTATTCCGATCGCTATTACCGGCGAACCTTCCTCACCGGGAGGAACGGGCTTTCCCTTTCGGGGCGACGGAGACGGCTCTCGCTCGGTTCCCTTTAATTTTATTACTTCGGCTCGCTTACGTTTCTCTGTCTCTTCAGCTTCAGCCGTGGCAACGAATCTAAAAATTAAATATCCTATCTTTCCTTTTCTACGTACGCGTGTACGATAACAAAACAAAATACAAACGACCGAAGCAAAACTAAGGCAGCTACGGTTAACAAGAGGCGCAGGGCAGCAACGGGTCGCTTAGTCCTCAGCGCTGCCTCCGGGAGGGAGGCCGAAAGAACGAACGTTCCGCATCAAGAGTTACCTTGGTTACCCGGGCCAGAACGCCTCCTACTGTCGCAGCTTCTGGGGAGATCGAGGGTCCGCTGCTGCATTTTTGCTTCCTCCTTTCAGCCCGCCCCTTCGGGAGTAAGCGCAAAAAACCGCTCGCTCGTCCGGCTTTGCTCTTTGTCAGCATTTGCTATTGTCGGTTCCGCCTCTGTAACAAAGACAGAAAATTGCATTTCGCTTCCAACAAAACACTTCGATTTACACGCGTTCTTTTTCTCTTTCCCGTGGTTTTTTTTTTTTTTTTTTCTTTCCCCCCTTTCTTTCTTTTTCCTTCTTTCCCTCAAAGGAAAGGTCTTAATACACCGCTTTGCATCGTACGTTACGGGGTAAGCCGTTTGGAAACGCTACAGGGCCGACGCCGCGCCGCAACCCTGCTCCGGGGCCCGCCTGCCCCCCCGCTCCGCTCCGCCGCGCCGCCTCCGCAGGGGCGAGCGCGTGCCCCGGCCCGCGCTGCCAACGAACTGGCGCCCTAAACGCCGCGCACGCAAAACGCAAAGTCACACCCGCGCTCCCGGCGCGGCGCCGGGTCCCAGCCCGCCCCCCCACTCGCCCCGCACCGCCGCCTCCACGCAGCGACGGCCGCAGCGGGCAGGATGCAGCCCGACGCCCCCCGAACCTATGCGTTCGCCTCACCCGGGGGCCCCACATCCTTCACTCCACGCCACCTCCGCACTCACCCGCCGCCGCCGCCGAGCGAAAACGCCCTCCCTGCTCGCCGCCATCTTGCTTCCCCGCCGCCGCGCATGCGCCGCTCGCCAACGGACTGCGGCGGCAGTGACGCTTGAGCACCGCGCACGTGCCGGCTCGGACAGCGCGGGGGGGGGGAGCGAGGGGAGCGGGAGGGGCGGGGGGGAGCGAGGGGAGCAGGAGGGGAGCAGAGGGAGCCCGAGGGGCGGGGGGGAGCGAGGGGAGCCCGAGGGGCGGGGCGGAGTGCGAGGGGAGCGCGAGAGGCGGGGGGGAGCGGGAGGGGAGCAGGGGGGCCCGAGGAGCGGGGGGGAGCACGAGGGGAGCCCGAGAAGCGGGGGGGAGCGCGGGGGCGGGGGGGAGCGCGAGGGGACCAGGGGGAGCGCGAGGGGCGGGGCGGAGCGCGAGGGGAGCAAGGGGAGCCCGAGAGGAGCCTGAGAAGCAGGGGGGAGCCCGAGAAGCGGGGGGGAGCGCGAGGGGAGCAGGGGGAGTGCAAGGGGCGGGGCAGAGCGCGAGGGGAGCAAGGGGAGCCCGAGGAGCGGGGGGGAGCGTGAGAGGAGCCTGAGAAGCAGGGGGGAGCCCGAGAAGCGGGGGGGAGCGCGAGGAGAGCCCGAGAAGCGGGGGGGAGCGCGAGGGGAGCAGGGGGAGCCCGAGGGGCGGGGCGGAGCGCGAGGGAAGCGCGAGAAGCGGGGGGGAGCGCGAGGGGCGGGGCAGAGCGCGAGGGGAGCAGGGGGAGCCCGAGGGGCGGGGCGGAGCGCGAGGGGAGCCCGAGAAGCGGGGGGGAGCGCGAGGGGAGCAGGGGGAGCCCGAGGAGCGGGGGGGGGGAGCGCGAGGGGAGCCCGAGAAGCGGGGGGGAGCGCGAGGGGCGGGTGGAGCGGGGAATCCCGAGGGGCGGGGGGGAGCCGGGGGAGCCCGAGGGGCGGGGGGGAGCACGAAGGGAGGCGAGACCCGCAATGGCATGCTCGCGGCGCTGCAGCCGGGCGGCTCACGCGTGCGAACCGCAGCCCGCCGCGGCAGCCCGGGACTCCCAGCGAGCGCCCCGAGGCTGCCCGAGCCCGTGGCCGCTCCAAGAGCACCGGGAAGGGGCGACGAGCACGCTCCATTCGCTTACCCGTTACCGAAACGGCGGAGAGCAGCAGCAAACATGGCGACCGGCACTGAGCATGTGCGCGCCGGCTGTCTGCGCATGCGCGCCCCCCCCCACCGGGTGCAGTACCGATTTTTGGACACAGGGTGGCAGCAGTGAGCGCGGCGGAACGCTGTGCGCGTGCGCGCCCCCCCCACAGGGTGCAGTACCGCTTTTTGGACACAGGGTGGCAGCAGTGAGCACGGCAGAACCCAGTGCGCACGCGCGCCCCCCCCACAGGGTGCAGTACCGATTTTTGGACACAGGGTGGCAGCAGTGAGCGCGGCGGAACCCAGTGCGCACGCGAGCCCCCCCCACAGGGTGCAGTACCGATTTTTGGACACAGGGTGGCAGCAGTGAGCACGGCAGAACCCAGTGCGCACGCGCGCCCCCCCCACAGGGTGCAGTACCGATTTTTGGACACAGGGTGGCAGCAGTGAGCGCGGCGGAACCCAGTGCGCACGCGCGCCCCCCTTTATCGTGCCGTACCGCTTTTTTGACGCCCCGAGGGCAGCAGGGCGCGCGGCCGGCCGCCGTGCGCCCGCGCGCCCCCCTTTCCGTGCCGTACCGCTTTTTTGACGCCCCAAGGGCAGCAGGGCGCACGGCCGCCCCCGGCACGCACACACCGCTGCAGAGCCCCCCCGCCCGTCCGCCCTTTGCAGAGATTTCACCACCCTCGCCTCGGCTCATCTGCCCTTATTTACAGCGCCTGCTGCGAGGCGCAGCGTCGCCGCGTGTCGTGCTCGAGCCGCTGCTCCTAGAGGCTTCCGTAACAGCGCTTTCCTTTGAACATCGTTGCAAAATACTCCACAGACAAAAAAAGAGTCAGAGGCTGCACTTAAAAAATCAAAACGAAAACAAAAAAACCACCCACCTACTTAACGGGACAATTTGCAAGCGTTCCAAGAAGCAGCCGTTCTTCTTTAGGACTTTCGACCTCTCGCCTTTACTGATCATTAAACAAAATAAACAGCCCAAAGCAAGCCGCGCTATTTGCTTGACAGACTGCTCGGTTTTTATTATTAAACGGTACGAGATGCTGGCACGCGGCATGTCTTCTTCGGATTCTTGGGCTGACGTTCCTTCGGCCGCACGCACGCGGTCAAAGGCGTCTTTTTCACGTCCCGCCGTCAGGGCCTCCCCAGCAATTCCCGCAGCGACTCCCCCCTCGGGACAAACAGCTCGAGGACACGCACGGTCTTGCTAAAAGAACGGGGGGGGGGGGGGGAACAAACGCGTGCGCTGAGCGCGGCACTCGCAGACCCGATCTTCGGGTCCAAAAGAAAACTCTCTAAAGCGGACCCGGCGGGCCAAAGAGGTCCCTTCTTTGCGCCACGCTTCTTTCCTCGCACAGACGTCGGCCGCCTCTGCCCGCTCTCACGGTATCCCCTACCGGCAAGGACACGGCGAAACGTTTCGGAAACGACGGCGTTTCCCAGAAGCGTTTCCGCCGCCTTGGGAAAACGGCCGAAGGAGAGGCTCACGCGGGGCGCGTAGCTAGAAAGAACGCTCCGCACAAAGGCCTAAAATGACCAGCCCGGAGCAGGGATCCCGGGCTCTCCGGGAGCGCAGGAGTTCTCACGTCCTTACTGAGCAGAGACCGCTGCCCGTGAAACACGAGACGCCGCAGCGACGCCGATCGTTGGAGGGAAGCCTGCAATAAGAGCGAAAGAAAAGCAGACGTTGAGGACAAAGACCAAGTTACGAGCCCCTCGCGATTCAGACACGCTTCTAGATTTACCGCCTATTTCAAGGCGCGCCTTCGGCAATTCCGTCCAATTGATTTTCCCCGAAGCCCGAGACGCGGACGAAACGCCTCTCAAAGGAAGGTACGGCATAACCGCTCTGGCCTATAAACTACCGGTTTCGACGCAGGAAAAGCACAGGGAAAGCACTAGCGTTCCCCCCAAGAAACCACGTCCAAGCGGACCGATGAAGTAGGCCCCAAGTCTGAAAGCGGACCTAAAGGAGCCCGTTTGGCGGTCGCGAGCTGGAATACACCGTTCTCCTTCTCACTAACAACCTCCCGTAGAGACCGGCAGCTGTACAGCGCCTTCTACGCTACACGGAGGAGTCGGATAGCGGGCAGATGCCGCGTCCCGAATGCGCAACTAGAGATTGGAACGCACGGACGTAAACAAACGCCCGTGACGTAGCGGAGGTCTAGCGTATTCACGTTTACCGTGCGTCAGTTCTCCTCTGCGGACAGGCCGTTCCATCTTCTTTACTCGTTAGCTGACAGACGCCCTAGGAGAAAGCAAAGAAAGGAAGAAATTCAAAAGGAAATGAAACAGATCGGAGGGAGCCTCAAAGGCTTTGATCCATCCCCCCAGGCAGCCGAACCACCTTCGCAAAGGCACACCTCAAAAGACACGTCCTTCCGGGATCGCTGCACAGCCCAGCCAGAAAAGAGGAACAGAAACAAACAGAACGAGAAGGCTGCAGAGGGGGACGGAGGGCCGGAAAGGAGCCTGCTGTCCAGCGATGGTATTTTACCGCTCCTTGCGCGTTAGCAGCCCCTTTCAGATGCTTAAGCCCAAATTCTCTCAGCCCTTAACAGCTTCAGTACCCGCGGCACCTAGTTTTTCCACGCTCTCCAGTCTTCCTCGCTCTTTCCCGTCTCGGGCGAAAAGCCTCCCAGACCCCGTCTGTACTTACGCGCTTCCTTAAAACAGGATCGCCGAAATCAACCGAACGGGCTGAGCTGCTCCTCTTCCGCTCGCCGGCCCTCGGAACGTCAGCCTGCAAACGAATCGGACCACCGAGGTCACCGGCAGAGTCTCCTTTCGGAGCTCGCCCCCCCCCCAAGCTTTAACGACGGTTTCCCAAGCGGGGCAAACGCAGGGCCTCCCTTCGGCCCCGGAACGGTTTTTATCGCGGGCTCCCAAGTCGCCGTTACGACACTAAGCGGCAAAGCAAGGCAAAGACAGCTGGGGTCGCAGCTTACCCACCTAGGCACGAAAATTCTTCTTTGAGGCCTCCCTCGCTGCTTTTGCCAGGTAAACACACCAAAACAAAGCTCCCGACAGGCAGCTGAGGCTTCGCATGGACCTCGGGGCCCCGCTAGCAACGGCGACGCCGGAGCCGCCGGGCTACCAGGCGCTATTCCCCCCCCCTCCCCTCCCCTCCCCTCCCCTCCCCTGCCGGCCCGCGAACCGCGGCTTATTACTCACGAGTCCGGGAAGGACGCCGCCGACCTTCCCGCGGCCGAAGGCTCCTCGTCAGGAGCGGGCAGAGAACCTTTCCGCCGGCATTCGGAGTCTCCCGGCCGCTCTCGACACCCGATAACTTGCCGAGAAAGGGCTGAGGGCGGGAGCCTGCAGTTCTTCACGGCAGCACCCAGTCGTTCCCCGATGTGCCGAACGCCTAGCATTAACACAATTTAGAAATACAAAAATACCACCGCTACAGGGCGCAAAGCCAAGCTGAAATTTCGGCAGCCAAAGCAAACCTCTGCGCGCCCGACAGAACGAGCCACGTGCATCGGCGCCTACAGCTCCTCAAGGCTAGCGAGGCCTCGTGGGCGACGTTCCTCTGGCAGGCTGCGCAGCTGAACTCCCCCGTGTCGCCTAAGAGTCCGTGACGTGACGTATTCAAAGCTCAGCAGAAATTAACAATCCAAAGTTGTTTCTAAGCACAAAAGCGGATCTACTACACGAGAAGGAAGGAGTCCTAATTCCGCAAGGCTTTACCTTTTCTTCGAGCTGCCGTCTTCCTGCTGCCCCAAAGACCATTGCCAGGCAATTAACCTGGGGTCGCGCTAAATGAGCCTTCCTGAAAGCCACCTCTTCGTTTTACAATTCGCACGCTTGCCTCTCCCTCTCTCTCTGGCCACCTGACCGCCGTTCCCCGAAGACGGGAATTTGCCGTCTTGGAGCTCTTAAAGCACGACGCTTCACAGATGCAGAGAGTCACGCGCACGGAAACGGATGGACGCAGCGTCCTTTCCGTAACGCGTACGCACCTTCCGTTAGATGTCGCTCATCTGTTATTCCGATCGCTATTACCGGCGAACCTTCCTCACCGGGAGGAACGGGCTTTCCCTTTCGGGGCGACGGAGACGGCTCTCGCTCGGTTCCCTTTAATTTTATTACTTCGGCTCGCTTACGTTTCTCTGTCTCTTCAGCTTCAGCCGTGGCAACGAATCTAAAAATTAAATATCCTATCTTTCCTTTTCTACGTACGCGTGTACGATAACAAAACAAAATACAAACGACCGAAGCAAAACTAAGGCAGCTACGGTTAACAAGAGGCGCAGGGCAGCAACGGGTCGCTTAGTCCTCAGCGCTGCCTCCGGGAGGGAGGCCGAAAGAACGAACGTTCCGCATCAAGAGTTACCTTGGTTACCCGGGCCAGAACGCCTCCTACTGTCGCAGCTTCTGGGGAGATCGAGGGTCCGCTGCTGCATTTTTGCTTCCTCCTTTCAGCCCGCCCCTTCGGGAGTAAGCGCAAAAAACCGCTCGCTCGTCCGGCTTTGCTCTTTGTCAGCATTTGCTATTGTCGGTTCCGCCTCTGTAACAAAGACAGAAAATTGCATTTCGCTTCCAACAAAACACTTCGATTTACACGCGTTCTTTTTCTCTTTCCCGTGGTTTTTTTTTTTTTTTTTTCTTTCCCCCCTTTCTTTCTTTTTCCTTCTTTCCCTCAAAGGAAAGGTCTTAATACACCGCTTTGCATCGTACGTTACGGGGTAAGCCGTTTGGAAACGCTACAGGGCCGACGCCGCGCCGCAACCCTGCTCCGGGGCCCGCCTGCCCCCCCGCTCCGCTCCGCCGCGCCGCCTCCGCAGGGGCGAGCGCGTGCCCCGGCCCGCGCTGCCAACGAACTGGCGCCCTAAACGCCGCGCACGCAAAACGCAAAGTCACACCCGCGCTCCCGGCGCGGCGCCGGGTCCCAGCCCGCCCCCCCACTCGCCCCGCACCGCCGCCTCCACGCAGCGACGGCCGCAGCGGGCAGGATGCAGCCCGACGCCCCCCGAACCTATGCGTTCGCCTCACCCGGGGGCCCCACATCCTTCACTCCACGCCACCTCCGCACTCACCCGCCGCCGCCGCCGAGCGAAAACGCCCTCCCTGCTCGCCGCCATCTTGCTTCCCCGCCGCCGCGCATGCGCCGCTCGCCAACGGACTGCGGCGGCAGTGACGCTTGAGCACCGCGCACGTGCCGGCTCGGACAGCGCGGGGGGGGGGAGCGAGGGGAGCGGGAGGGGCGGGGGGGAGCGAGGGGAGCAGGAGGGGAGCAGAGGGAGCCCGAGGGGCGGGGGGGAGCGAGGGGAGCCCGAGGGGCGGGGCGGAGTGCGAGGGGAGCGCGAGAGGCGGGGGGGAGCGGGAGGGGAGCAGGGGGGCCCGAGGAGCGGGGGGGAGCACGAGGGGAGCCCGAGAAGCGGGGGGGAGCGCGGGGGCGGGGGGGAGCGCGAGGGGACCAGGGGGAGCGCGAGGGGCGGGGCGGAGCGCGAGGGGAGCAAGGGGAGCCCGAGAGGAGCCTGAGAAGCAGGGGGGAGCCCGAGAAGCGGGGGGGAGCGCGAGGGGAGCAGGGGGAGTGCAAGGGGCGGGGCAGAGCGCGAGGGGAGCAAGGGGAGCCCGAGGAGCGGGGGGGAGCGTGAGAGGAGCCTGAGAAGCAGGGGGGAGCCCGAGAAGCGGGGGGGAGCGCGAGGAGAGCCCGAGAAGCGGGGGGGAGCGCGAGGGGAGCAGGGGGAGCCCGAGGGGCGGGGCGGAGCGCGAGGGAAGCGCGAGAAGCGGGGGGGAGCGCGAGGGGCGGGGCAGAGCGCGAGGGGAGCAGGGGGAGCCCGAGGGGCGGGGCGGAGCGCGAGGGGAGCCCGAGAAGCGGGGGGGAGCGCGAGGGGAGCAGGGGGAGCCCGAGGAGCGGGGGGGGGAGCGCGAGGGGAGCCCGAGAAGCGGGGGGGAGCGCGAGGGGCGGGTGGAGCGGGGAATCCCGAGGGGCGGGGGGGAGCCGGGGGAGCCCGAGGGGCGGGGGGGAGCACGAAGGGAGGCGAGACCCGCAATGGCATGCTCGCGGCGCTGCAGCCGGGCGGCTCACGCGTGCGAACCGCAGCCCGCCGCGGCAGCCCGGGACTCCCAGCGAGCGCCCCGAGGCTGCCCGAGCCCGTGGCCGCTCCAAGAGCACCGGGAAGGGGCGACGAGCACGCTCCATTCGCTTACCCGTTACCGAAACGGCGGAGAGCAGCAGCAAACATGGCGACCGGCACTGAGCATGTGCGCGCCGGCTGTCTGCGCATGCGCGCCCCCCCCCACCGGGTGCAGTACCGATTTTTGGACACAGGGTGGCAGCAGTGAGCGCGGCGGAACGCTGTGCGCGTGCGCGCCCCCCCCACAGGGTGCAGTACCGCTTTTTGGACACAGGGTGGCAGCAGTGAGCACGGCAGAACCCAGTGCGCACGCGCGCCCCCCCCACAGGGTGCAGTACCGATTTTTGGACACAGGGTGGCAGCAGTGAGCGCGGCGGAACCCAGTGCGCACGCGAGCCCCCCCCACAGGGTGCAGTACCGATTTTTGGACACAGGGTGGCAGCAGTGAGCACGGCAGAACCCAGTGCGCACGCGCGCCCCCCCCACAGGGTGCAGTACCGATTTTTGGACACAGGGTGGCAGCAGTGAGCGCGGCGGAACCCAGTGCGCACGCGCGCCCCCCTTTATCGTGCCGTACCGCTTTTTTGACGCCCCGAGGGCAGCAGGGCGCGCGGCCGGCCGCCGTGCGCCCGCGCGCCCCCCTTTCCGTGCCGTACCGCTTTTTTGACGCCCCAAGGGCAGCAGGGCGCACGGCCGCCCCCGGCACGCACACACCGCTGCAGAGCCCCCCCGCCCGTCCGCCCTTTGCAGAGATTTCACCACCCTCGCCTCGGCTCATCTGCCCTTATTTACAGCGCCTGCTGCGAGGCGCAGCGTCGCCGCGTGTCGTGCTCGAGCCGCTGCTCCTAGAGGCTTCCGTAACAGCGCTTTCCTTTGAACATCGTTGCAAAATACTCCACAGACAAAAAAAGAGTCAGAGGCTGCACTTAAAAAATCAAAACGAAAACAAAAAAACCACCCACCTACTTAACGGGACAATTTGCAAGCGTTCCAAGAAGCAGCCGTTCTTCTTTAGGACTTTCGACCTCTCGCCTTTACTGATCATTAAACAAAATAAACAGCCCAAAGCAAGCCGCGCTATTTGCTTGACAGACTGCTCGGTTTTTATTATTAAACGGTACGAGATGCTGGCACGCGGCATGTCTTCTTCGGATTCTTGGGCTGACGTTCCTTCGGCCGCACGCACGCGGTCAAAGGCGTCTTTTTCACGTCCCGCCGTCAGGGCCTCCCCAGCAATTCCCGCAGCGACTCCCCCCTCGGGACAAACAGCTCGAGGACACGCACGGTCTTGCTAAAAGAACGGGGGGGGGGGGGGGAACAAACGCGTGCGCTGAGCGCGGCACTCGCAGACCCGATCTTCGGGTCCAAAAGAAAACTCTCTAAAGCGGACCCGGCGGGCCAAAGAGGTCCCTTCTTTGCGCCACGCTTCTTTCCTCGCACAGACGTCGGCCGCCTCTGCCCGCTCTCACGGTATCCCCTACCGGCAAGGACACGGCGAAACGTTTCGGAAACGACGGCGTTTCCCAGAAGCGTTTCCGCCGCCTTGGGAAAACGGCCGAAGGAGAGGCTCACGCGGGGCGCGTAGCTAGAAAGAACGCTCCGCACAAAGGCCTAAAATGACCAGCCCGGAGCAGGGATCCCGGGCTCTCCGGGAGCGCAGGAGTTCTCACGTCCTTACTGAGCAGAGACCGCTGCCCGTGAAACACGAGACGCCGCAGCGACGCCGATCGTTGGAGGGAAGCCTGCAATAAGAGCGAAAGAAAAGCAGACGTTGAGGACAAAGACCAAGTTACGAGCCCCTCGCGATTCAGACACGCTTCTAGATTTACCGCCTATTTCAAGGCGCGCCTTCGGCAATTCCGTCCAATTGATTTTCCCCGAAGCCCGAGACGCGGACGAAACGCCTCTCAAAGGAAGGTACGGCATAACCGCTCTGGCCTATAAACTACCGGTTTCGACGCAGGAAAAGCACAGGGAAAGCACTAGCGTTCCCCCCAAGAAACCACGTCCAAGCGGACCGATGAAGTAGGCCCCAAGTCTGAAAGCGGACCTAAAGGAGCCCGTTTGGCGGTCGCGAGCTGGAATACACCGTTCTCCTTCTCACTAACAACCTCCCGTAGAGACCGGCAGCTGTACAGCGCCTTCTACGCTACACGGAGGAGTCGGATAGCGGGCAGATGCCGCGTCCCGAATGCGCAACTAGAGATTGGAACGCACGGACGTAAACAAACGCCCGTGACGTAGCGGAGGTCTAGCGTATTCACGTTTACCGTGCGTCAGTTCTCCTCTGCGGACAGGCCGTTCCATCTTCTTTACTCGTTAGCTGACAGACGCCCTAGGAGAAAGCAAAGAAAGGAAGAAATTCAAAAGGAAATGAAACAGATCGGAGGGAGCCTCAAAGGCTTTGATCCATCCCCCCAGGCAGCCGAACCACCTTCGCAAAGGCACACCTCAAAAGACACGTCCTTCCGGGATCGCTGCACAGCCCAGCCAGAAAAGAGGAACAGAAACAAACAGAACGAGAAGGCTGCAGAGGGGGACGGAGGGCCGGAAAGGAGCCTGCTGTCCAGCGATGGTATTTTACCGCTCCTTGCGCGTTAGCAGCCCCTTTCAGATGCTTAAGCCCAAATTCTCTCAGCCCTTAACAGCTTCAGTACCCGCGGCACCTAGTTTTTCCACGCTCTCCAGTCTTCCTCGCTCTTTCCCGTCTCGGGCGAAAAGCCTCCCAGACCCCGTCTGTACTTACGCGCTTCCTTAAAACAGGATCGCCGAAATCAACCGAACGGGCTGAGCTGCTCCTCTTCCGCTCGCCGGCCCTCGGAACGTCAGCCTGCAAACGAATCGGACCACCGAGGTCACCGGCAGAGTCTCCTTTCGGAGCTCGCCCCCCCCCCAAGCTTTAACGACGGTTTCCCAAGCGGGGCAAACGCAGGGCCTCCCTTCGGCCCCGGAACGGTTTTTATCGCGGGCTCCCAAGTCGCCGTTACGACACTAAGCGGCAAAGCAAGGCAAAGACAGCTGGGGTCGCAGCTTACCCACCTAGGCACGAAAATTCTTCTTTGAGGCCTCCCTCGCTGCTTTTGCCAGGTAAACACACCAAAACAAAGCTCCCGACAGGCAGCTGAGGCTTCGCATGGACCTCGGGGCCCCGCTAGCAACGGCGACGCCGGAGCCGCCGGGCTACCAGGCGCTATTCCCCCCCCCTCCCCTCCCCTCCCCTCCCCTCCCCTCCCCTCCCCTCCCCTGCCGGCCCGCGAACCGCGGCTTATTACTCACGAGTCCGGGAAGGACGCCGCCGACCTTCCCGCGGCCGAAGGCTCCTCGTCAGGAGCGGGCAGAGAACCTTTCCGCCGGCATTCGGAGTCTCCCGGCCGCTCTCGACACCCGATAACTTGCCGAGAAAGGGCTGAGGGCGGGAGCCTGCAGTTCTTCACGGCAGCACCCAGTCGTTCCCCGATGTGCCGAACGCCTAGCATTAACACAATTTAGAAATACAAAAATACCACCGCTACAGGGCGCAAAGCCAAGCTGAAATTTCGGCAGCCAAAGCAAACCTCTGCGCGCCCGACAGAACGAGCCACGTGCATCGGCGCCTACAGCTCCTCAAGGCTAGCGAGGCCTCGTGGGCGACGTTCCTCTGGCAGGCTGCGCAGCTGAACTCCCCCGTGTCGCCTAAGAGTCCGTGACGTGACGTATTCAAAGCTCAGCAGAAATTAACAATCCAAAGTTGTTTCTAAGCACAAAAGCGGATCTACTACACGAGAAGGAAGGAGTCCTAATTCCGCAAGGCTTTACCTTTTCTTCGAGCTGCCGTCTTCCTGCTGCCCCAAAGACCATTGCCAGGCAATTAACCTGGGGTCGCGCTAAATGAGCCTTCCTGAAAGCCACCTCTTCGTTTTACAATTCGCACGCTTGCCTCTCCCTCTCTCTCTGGCCACCTGACCGCCGTTCCCCGAAGACGGGAATTTGCCGTCTTGGAGCTCTTAAAGCACGACGCTTCACAGATGCAGAGAGTCACGCGCACGGAAACGGATGGACGCAGCGTCCTTTCCGTAACGCGTACGCACCTTCCGTTAGATGTCGCTCATCTGTTATTCCGATCGCTATTACCGGCGAACCTTCCTCACCGGGAGGAACGGGCTTTCCCTTTCGGGGCGACAGAGACGGCTCTCGCTCGGTTCCCTTTAATTTTATTACTTCGGCTCGCTTACGTTTCTCTGTCTCTTCAGCTTCAGCCGTGGCAACGAATCTAAAAATTAAATATCCTATCTTTCCTTTTCTACGTACGCGTGTACGATAACAAAACAAAATACAAACGACCGAAGCAAAACTAAGGCAGCTACGGTTAACAAGAGGCGCAGGGCAGCAACGGGTCGCTTAGTCCTCAGCGCTGCCTCCGGGAGGGAGGCCGAAAGAACGAACGTTCCGCATCAAGAGTTACCTTGGTTACCCGGGCCAGAACGCCTCCTACTGTCGCAGCTTCTGGGGAGATCGAGGGTCCGCTGCTGCATTTTTGCTTCCTCCTTTCAGCCCGCCCCTTCGGGAGTAAGCGCAAAAAACCGCTCGCTCGTCCGGCTTTGCTCTTTGTCAGCATTTGCTATTGTCGGTTCCGCCTCTGTAACAAAGACAGAAAATTGCATTTCGCTTCCAACAAAACACTTCGATTTACACGCGTTCTTTTTCTCTTTCCCGTGGTTTTTTTTTTTTTTTTTTTCTTTCCCCCCTTTCTTTCTTTTTCCTTCTTTCCCTCAAAGGAAAGGTCTTAATACACCGCTTTGCATCGTACGTTACGGGGTAAGCCGTTTGGAAACGCTACAGGGCCGACGCCGCGCCGCAACCCTGCTCCGGGGCCCGCCTGCCCCCCCGCTCCGCTCCGCCGCGCCGCCTCCGCAGGGGCGAGCGCGTGCCCCGGCCCGCGCTGCCAACGAACTGGCGCCCTAAACGCCGCGCACGCAAAACGCAAAGTCACACCCGCGCTCCCGGCGCGGCGCCGGGTCCCAGCCCGCCCCCCCACTCGCCCCGCACCGCCGCCTCCACGCAGCGACGGCCGCAGCGGGCAGGATGCAGCCCGACGCCCCCCGAACCTATGCGTTCGCCTCACCCGGGGGCCCCACATCCTTCACTCCACGCCACCTCCGCACTCACCCGCCGCCGCCGCCGAGCGAAAACGCCCTCCCTGCTCGCCGCCATCTTGCTTCCCCGCCGCCGCGCATGCGCCGCTCGCCAACGGACTGCGGCGGCAGTGACGCTTGAGCACCGCGCACGTGCCGGCTCGGACAGCGCGGGGGGGGGGAGCGAGGGGAGCGGGAGGGGCGGGGGGGAGCGAGGGGAGCAGGAGGGGAGTGTTATAGGTAAACGTGACAAATTGACAACCACTGGGGCCAGGTTGCATAAATTCCAATTTATAAAATAATTGAGCAAGTCACAAGTAAGCAAAACAGCGCTGGGCGGCCGGGGGGAGTCTCCTGCTCCACCAACGGCGCGCACAACCCCCCCTCACAGTCTCCTTATATGCGATTCCAGTTCCGGGTATACGGGGCACCTCCTGTAACTTCTGCGGTTGCGCCGGCTGTTGCTAGGGGGTCTTCTTCAGCCCTCTGGTGGTCGTGGGGATGAAGGCTGGAGTCTTCCTCTGCATTGTGTGCCATATTAGGCTATCTAAACTAACATTGCCGCTTCGCTAGCTCAGCTCAATTTTCTCAGGCGGGGTACATGCCCCCCACCACAGGCTGTAGGATGTTCCCACAGATGTTCCCAAGGCTGTTTCTCGCTGATGTAACAAATTAGTACATACCACAATACAAGATGTTCCCAAGGCTGTTTCTCACTTTGATGCAACAAATTAGCACATATCACAATCCCCCCTTTTTGTTTTTGTCCCTTCTAATTTGTTCATCAAATCGAGCAACAGCCTCCTGTGCCAGGGAGAGCATAGGGTTATGCTTACTTTCATCTTCATTTAGTTGTTTATATTGACTTTTTATCAATGGTAGGTGGGCAGCTTCGAGTCTGCTTTTTGCTAAGTTAATAATTTTGTTTACTATACACGGCCCAAAGGTCAACACAAGTACTAGTAAAGCTAATGGACCCGCTATTGCAGACAATAAGGTTGTTAGCCAGGGAGAACGACTGAACCATGATTCATACCACCCTTGCTGGGCTTCTCTTTCCTTTTTACGTTTTTCAAGGCCTTCTCTCAATTTCGCCATAGTATCCCTGACAACTCCTGTATGATCCGCGTAAAAGCAACATTCTTCTCCTAGGGCTGCACACAATCCTCCCTGTTGCAAAAATAAGAGGTCCATCCCTCTTCTGTTCTGTAACACCACTTCTGATAGTGATGTTAATGACTTTTCTAAGGAGGTGATGGATTTTTCTACCATTTAAAGGGTTGGTGTACGTTATGTTCCCCTTTGATTCGTCTTCCTAATAAGCCCAGCACAATCATCTTCCAGAGGAGTAGTGGACCCATGGCTTGGTTAACAGATACTTTACAAACCCTTAATGCCTTGGAGGGGCGATCCGTGATGCCAGGTGTCTCTGGGACTTTAAAGAGTCTGGATCTTATAACTTTAGGTATTCCTGCTTAGGAGGTGGCTTGTCGGCCTCAATCCCCACAGTTTCTATACGTCTCTGTCTCCTCTGCCTACTCTTTTGCTCAGAGCAGCAGGGTGTACCTGTCTTCTCGACAGCAGCCGTATTCTTCAGGGGAACCTCCTTTATGTGCCTTTCTGATTTGAAAGGCTTCCCAGTTTTTTTGAGAGGGACACCCAACATACGGCACAGTCCACCTACAATTGGTGTTTTTAATTTTAGCCTTATGTGATCAGGGTGGTTGGCATGGGTACAACCTTTCTCAGGTTGTACTCCTTTAACAAAGGCTTCCCACCATTCTACCGATCTTTTCTTATGATCTTTTAATGTCCAATAAGTCAATTTTGTCGTAACAAAGGCGGTAGATGCCGCTAGGGAGATACCCGTACTAACAATGAGTCCACTACTTCCCTTTACAAACCCTACATGCATAACACACAAAGGGATAACAAATACAATGTGGGGTTATAACAAATACTATGTTAGGTTTTACAAAATGTGGTCTCACTTATCGAGGATTCCAGGTTTCTTCTTAAAGGTTACTTTTAAATTGTCCGGATTTCCAAAGGCTTCCCACAACGATTCTGAAATCGGTCCTTTAATTCTGCTAGCGTGTGTCCATCCTCGCTCTGCGGTACGAATAGCAGTGTCTGTGGTAAGTGAGACAAGAAAAGATCCCTCCCAGCGGGGAGTCAAGGACGAGTCTTTCCAGGTTTTTAATTAAAACCTTGTCTCCAGGGTTAACTCGGTGAATGGCTACATCTAGTGGAGGTCTCTGTTTGGCAGAGCTGAGGTGGGGCTCCGTCTCCAAGCACCAGACTAAAGCAGAGGAAGACAGCGAGCCGCCTCGGCGCACGGAGCAGCACAGGCGGTGCTGGGCTGGGGGAGGCACCGTCACCCCACTACCTGCCTGCTGGGGGGGGCCTGGGGCTGCTCCCACCGCCGGCCAGGGCAGCAGCGTCTCCAGCGGGGAGAAGGGGGAAGCCTGCACCCCACTTCTCGCAGCGCCTGCTGGGACCCCAAGCAGGGTGCTCAGCCCAGGAGCAGCCGGGGTCTCATCCTGCCTTCCCGGGGCGGTGTAGGGGCTGATGCGGGAAGGGGGCTCCTTGCCAGGGCGGGGGCTGTCTCATCGCTCTGTGCCTGGAGCTGCACATGGGGCAGACAGGCTCTTCAGCCCACACACGGAGTATGGGGTGGGGGTATTATGGGGAGACATACAAGGCTCCAGTAACCTTTGATTTATTAGCCTCTGGATTACTGGTCGGAGTCCTTGCCTCCCTTCCTGTGACACTGGATATTGCTTGTCTCTAACAGGGATTTCTGGATTTCGTATACTCACTTCAAAGGGAGCAATATCTAGCCTTCCTACTGATTCTGGGGTATACCAAACTTCAGGGTTGATTTTGGCCTCATCTTCAATAGTAAGGGTGCATAATTTTATAACTAATTCTTGATTCTCTACTTCTAAATTGACTCCTAATTCAACCATCGTATCTCGGCCCAGTAAATTATATTCAGCTTCGGGAACTAATAAAAAGGATCCAACACTTAGTCGAGAGTCTGATTCTATTTCCACATTTTTAATTACTGGGACCTTAAAGGGCTCTCCCTTAGCTCCTATCACTTGTAATTTCTCTGGGGATGGTTTACACCCCCAGGGTACCGTTTGGACAGTAGATCTTTCTGCCCCAGAATCCACAAGGAATTCTACTTCTTGTCGCTGGGGACCCAATTTCAGTTTTATCAAGGGCTCGGTTCCTTTATGAGTCCCCAGCAGATAGAGCCCCTGACCCCCCTACTCTTCTTGGAACATTTGCTCATCCTGCATTCGTTTCCTGCAATTTCTCTTCAGATGCCCTTTCTTCTGGCAATAAAAACACTCAACCTGCCTCAAGTCCCTCGTCACAACTTCCCTGGGTTGTCCTTCTTGGTGAGGTGGCTTCCTTTTAGGTCTGTTATATGACCTAGAGGGTTGTGCCTGGATTCCTCTCTGTCCTTCTCGGACTCCTGCCACCAGGATCTTTGCCTGCCGGCGATGGGTTTCCTCTTCCCTCCGCACATGCACTTTCTGAGCTTCCCTCAGCAATTCATCCAGTCCTCTATCTTGCCAATCATCTAACTTCTCTAGCTTCCTTCTAATATCTGGAAAGGCCTTTGCTACAAACTGTTTTCAATAGAGCCTGTCCCACAGGGGTACTGGGGTCTACCCCGGAATAAAGTTGCAGATTTTTCCTAAGTCTCTCGAGCCATTCTGTTGGTGTTTCGTCCTTCTTCTGTTGTTCCATGAAGGCCTTATTAATATTTTGCCCCCTGGGAACAGATTCCCTGATTCCCTGAACCATTATGGTCCTTAGATCAGACATATGCGTCCGATGCTCGGCATTCTGAGCCGGAGCTGAGGGAATATGGGGGGGGGAGGAAAAACGGGAAGTTCCTCCAGCATTTTATTTTTCTTCCTCGGACCTTTCTCTTTCAGGGTAAATATCATGGTCCGAGTATCTGGTCTTATCCATAAACTAGCATACTCACTTTCTTCTAAACTAAAGGGCTCTTTTGATTTCACATATATATAGAGAGCCTGACATCCAATTTTCAAAAGACCCGTATACTTGCCAATAAAGGTGGTCTCTTCTAATCTGCTTCCCACCCCATACTTGCATGCAGTAATATACCTTTTTTTCTTTTTCTTTTTTTTTTTTTCGGCTTTTGCCTTTTCTGGAGGGCCAATCGTTCCAATACTTAATCATTAATCCTAAAGGGCTATCGGGCGGTATATCCGGTAACCGTACCGTAAAGCCCTCTATGGGATCAGAAGACTTGCTCTTTTTCTGTCCCATCTTCCGGAGCACCCACCTCAGTCACTTTCTTTTACAACTCTCTTTCTCTCCGCAGGGGACCACACTCACACCACCCGAGTCTCTACTGCTAGGACGGTTGTCCCTTCGCGGAGGGCGGCCCAGTCGGCTGTCGGGTGCCCCTTTTCGGTCCCCCGCTACACAAGGATCCCCTCTCCTGGAGGATCCGCACCAAGGACCCCCTCTCCTGGAGGGTCCGCACTCACACCGTCCCCGGTTACACAAGGACCCCCTCTCCTGGAGGGTCCGCGCTAAGGACCCCCTCTCCTGGAGGATCCGCGCTCACTCCGTTCCCTGGGGACTTCTCACGTGCTCCGGGTATCCCACCCCAACCGAACGGAACCGCATACATATACTCACTCAGTCCTGAGTCTTCGTTCGGATCTTCGTGCACAAAGTTTATGGGGTACTGCAGTTCTTTTGCTTACTTGTCCTGATTTAGGGTTCGGAAATACAGGTTATGGTAGGGGAACTACCCACTCAGGGGCCATCCGAAAACGGGATGGGGCGCCTCCCCTGAGTCAGAGTCCCGAAACCAGGGAAGCCTGCATCCGAGTCACGGCACCAAAATTGTTATAGGTAAACGTGACAAATTGACAACCACTGGGGCCAGGTTGCATAAATTCCAATTTATAAAATAATTGAGCAAGTCACAAGTAAGCAAAACAGCGCTGGGCGGCCGGGGGGAGTCTCCTGCTCCACCAACGGCGCGCACAACCCCCCCTCACAGTCTCCTTATATGCGATTCCAGTTCCGGGTATACGGGGCACCTCCTGTAACTTCTGCGGTTGCGCCGGCTGTTGCTAGGGGGTCTTCTTCAGCCCTCTGGTGGTCGTGGGGATGAAGGCTGGAGTCTTCCTCTGCATTGTGTGCCATATTAGGCTATCTAAACTAACATTGCCGCTTCGCTAGCTCAGCTCAATTTTCTCAGGCGGGGTACATGCCCCCCACCACAGGCTGTAGGATGTTCCCACAGATGTTCCCAAGGCTGTTTCTCGCTGATGTAACAAATTAGTACATACCACAATACAAGATGTTCCCAAGGCTGTTTCTCACTTTGATGCAACAAATTAGCACATATCACAGGAGCAGAGGGAGCCCGAGGGGCGGGGGGGAGCGAGGGGAGCCCGAGGGGCGGGGCGGAGTGCGAGGGGAGCGCGAGAGGCGGGGGGGAGCGGGAGGGGAGCAGGGGGGCCCGAGGAGCGGGGGGGAGCACGAGGGGAGCCCGAGAAGCGGGGGGGAGCGCGGGGGCGGGGGGGAGCGCGAGGGGACCAGGGGGAGCGCGAGGGGCGGGGCGGAGCGCGAGGGGAGCAAGGGGAGCCCGAGAGGAGCCTGAGAAGCAGGGGGGAGCCCGAGAAGCGGGGGGGAGCGCGAGGGGAGCAGGGGGAGTGCAAGGGGCGGGGCAGAGCGCGAGGGGAGCAAGGGGAGCCCGAGGAGCGGGGGGGAGCGTGAGAGGAGCCTGAGAAGCAGGGGGGAGCCCGAGAAGCGGGGGGGAGCGCGAGGAGAGCCCGAGAAGCGGGGGGGAGCGCGAGGGGAGCAGGGGGAGCCCGAGGGGCGGGGCGGAGCGCGAGGGAAGCGCGAGAAGCGGGGGGGAGCGCGAGGGGCGGGGCGGAGCGCGAGGGGAGCAGGGGGAGCCCGAGGGGCGGGGCGGAGCGCGAGGGGAGCCCGAGAAGCGGGGGGGAGCGCGAGGGGAGCAGGGGGAGCGCGAGGGGAGCAGGGGGAGCCCGAGGAGCGGGGGGGGAGCGCGAGGGGAGCCCGAGAAGCAGGGGGGAGCGCGGGGGTGGGGGGGAGCGCGAGGGGAGCCCGAGAAGCGGGGGGGAGCGCGAGGGGCGGGTGGAGCGGGGAATCCCGAGGGGCGGGGGGGAGCCGGGGGAGCCCGAGGGGCGGGGGGGAGCACGAAGGGAGGCGAGACCCGCAATGGCATGCTCGCGCCGCGGCGCTGCAGCCGGGCGGGTCACGCGTGCGAACCGCAGCCCGCCGCGGCAGCCCGGGACTCCCAGCGAGCGCCCCGAGGCTGCCCGAGCCCGTGGCCGCTCCAAGAGCACCGGGAAGGGGCGACGAGCACGCTCCATTCGCTTACCCGTTACCGAAACGGCGGAGAGCAGCAGCAAACATGGCGACCGGCACTGAGCATGTGCGCGCCGGCTGTCTGCGCATGCGCGCCCCCCCACCGGTTGCAGTACCGCTTTTTGGACACAGGGTGGCAGCAGTGAGCGCGGCGGAACGCTGTGCGCGTGCGCGCCCCCCCCACAGGGTGCAGTACCGATTTTTGGACACAGGGTGGCAGCAGTGAGCGCGGCGGAACCCAGTGCGCACGCGAGCCCCCCCCACAGGGTGCAGTACCGATTTTTGGACACAGGGTGGCAGCAGTGAGCACGGCGGAACCCAGTGCGCACGCGCGCCCCCCTTTATCGTGCCGTACCGCTTTTTTGACGCCCCGAGGGCAGCAGGGCGCGCGGCCGGCCGCCGTGCGCCCGCGCGCCCCCCTTTCCGTGCCGTACCGCTTTTTTGACGCCCCAAGGGCAGCAGGGCGCACGGCCGCCCCCGGCACGCACACACCGCTGCAGAGCCCCCCCGCCCGTCCGCCCTTTGCAGAGATTTCACCACCCTCGCCTCGGCTCATCTGCCCTTATTTACAGCGCCTGCTGCGAGGCGCAGCGTCGCCGCGTGTCGTGCTCGAGCCGCTGCTCCTAGAGGCTTCCGTAACAGCGCTTTCCTTTGAACATCGTTGCAAAATACTCCACAGACAAAAAAGAGTCAGAGGCTGCACTTAAAAAAACAAAACGAAAACAAAAAAACCACCCACCTACTTAACGGGACAATTTGCAAGCGTTCCAAGAAGCAGCCGTTCTTCTTTAGGACTTTCGACCTCTCGCCTTTACTGATCGTTAAACAAAATAAACAGCCCAAAGCAAGCCGCGCTATTTGCTTGACAGACTGCTCGGTTTTTATTATTAAACGGTACGAGATGCTGGCACGCGGCATGTCTTCTTCGGATTCTTGGGCTGACGTTCCTTCGGCCGCACGCACGCGGTCAAAGGCGTCTTTTTCACGTCCCGCCGTCAGGGCCTCCCCAGCAATTCCCGCAGCGACTCCCCCCTCGGGACAAACAGCTCGAGGACACGCACGGTCTTGCTAAAAGAACGGGGGGGGGGGGGAACAAACGCGTGCGCTGAGCGCGGCACTCGCAGACCCGATCTTCGGGTCCAAAAGAAAACTCTCTAAAGCGGACCCGGCGGGCCAAAGAGGTCCCTTCTTTGCGCCACGCTTCTTTCCTCGCACAGACGTCGGCCGCCTCTGCCCGCTCTCACGGTATCCCCTACCGGCAAGGACACGGCGAAACGTTTCGGAAACGACGGCGTTTCCCAGAAGCGTTTCCGCCGCCTTGGGAAAACGGCCGAAGGAGAGGCTCACGCGGGGCGCGTAGCTAGAAAGAACGCTCCGCACAAAGGCCTAAAATGACCAGCCCGGAGCAGGGATCCCGGGCTCTCCGGGAGCGCAGGAGTTCTCACGTCCTTACTGAGCAGAGACCGCTGCCCGTGAAACACGAGACGCCGCAGCGACGCCGATCGTTGGAGGGAAGCCTGCAATAAGAGCGAAAGAAAAGCAGACGTTGAGGACAAAGACCAAGTTACGAGCCCCTCGCGATTCAGACACGCTTCTAGATTTACCGCCTATTTCAAGGCGCGCCTTCGGCAATTCCGTCCAATTGATTTTCCCCGAAGCCCGAGACGCGGACGAAACGCCTCTCAAAGGAAGGTACGGCATAACCGCTCTGGCCTATAAACTACCGGTTTCGACGCAGGAAAAGCACAGGGAAAGCACTAGCGTTCCCCCCAAGAAACCACGTCCAAGCGGACCGATGAAGTAGGCCCCAAGTCTGAAAGCGGACCTAAAGGAGCCCGTTTGGCGGTCGCGAGCTGGAATACACCGTTCTCCTTCTCACTAACAACCTCCCGTAGAGACCGGCAGCTGTACAGCGCCTTCTACGCTACACGGAGGAGTCGGATAGCGGGCAGATGCCGCGTCCCGAATGCGCAACTAGAGATTGGAACGCACGGACGTAAACAAACGCCCGTGACGTAGCGGAGGTCTAGCGTATTCACGTTTACCGTGCGTCAGTTCTCCTCTGCGGACAGGCCGTTCCATCTTCTTTACTCGTTAGCTGACAGACGCCCTAGGAGAAAGCAAAGAAAGGAAGAAATTCAAAAGGAAATGAAACAGATCGGAGGGAGCCTCAAAGGCTTTGATCCATCCCCCCAGGCAGCCGAACCACCTTCGCAAAGGCACACCTCAAAAGACATGTCCTTCCGGGATCGCTGCACAGCCCAGCCAGAAAAGAGGAACAGAAACAAACAGAACGAGAAGGCTGCAGAGGGGGACGGAGGGCCGGAAAGGAGCCTGCTGTCCAGCGATGGTATTTTACCGCTCCTTGCGCGTTAGCAGCCCCTTTCAGATGCTTAAGCCCAAATTCTCTCAGCCCTTAACAGCTTCAGTACCCGCGGCACCTAGTTTTTCCACGCTCTCCAGTCTTCCTCGCTCTTTCCCGTCTCGGGCGAAAAGCCTCCCAGACCCCGTCTGCACTTACGCGCTTCCTTAAAACAGGATCGCCGAAATCAACCGAACGGGCTGAGCTGCTCCTCTTCCGCTCGCCGGCCCTCGGAACGTCAGCCTGCAAACGAATCGGACCACCGAGGTCACCGGCAGAGTCTCCTTTCGGAGCTCGGCCCCCCCCAAGCTTTAACGACGGTTTCCCAAGCGGGGCAAACGCAGGGCCTCCCTTCGGCCCCGGAACGGTTTTTATCGCGGGCTCCCAAGTCGCCGTTACGACACTAAGCGGCAAAGCAAGGCAAAGACAGCTGGGGTCGCAGCTTACCCACCTAGGCACGAAAATTCTTCTTTGAGGCCTCCCTCGCTGCTTTTGCCAGGTAAACACACCAAAACAAAGCTCCCGACAGGCAGCTGAGGCTTCACATGGACCTCGGGGCCCCGCTAGCAACGGCGACGCCGGAGCCGCCGGTCTACCAGGCGCTATTCCCCCCCCCCTCCCCTCCCCTCCCCTCCCCTGCCGGCCCGCGAACCGCGGCTTATTACTCACGAGTCCGGGAAGGACGCCGCCGACCTTCCCGCGGCCGAAGGCTCCTCGTCAGGAGCGGGCAGAGAACCTTTCCGCCGGCATTCGGAGTCTCCCGGCCGCTCTCGACACCCGATAACTTGCCGAGAAAGGGCTGAGGGCGGGAGCCTGCAGTTCTTCACGGCAGCACACAGTCGTTCCCCGATGTGCCGAACGCCTAGCATTAACACAATTTAGAAATACAAAAATACCACCGCTACAGGGCGCAAAGCCAAGCTGAAATTTCGGCAGCCAAAGCAAACCTCTGCGCGCCCGACAGAACGAGCCACGTGCATCGGCGCCTACAGCTCCTCAAGGCTAGCGAGGCCTCGTGGGCGACGTTCCTCTGGCAGGCTGCGCAGCTGAACTCCCCCGTGTCGCCTAAGAGTCCGTGACGTGACGTATTCAAAGCTCAGCAGAAATTAACAATCCAAAGTTGTTTCTAAGCACAAAAGCGGATCTACTACACGAGAAGGAAGGAGTCCTAATTCCGCAAGGCTTTACCTTTTCTTCTAGCTGCCGTCTTCCTGCTGCCCCAAATACCATTGCCAGGCAATTAACCTGGGGTCGCGCTAAATGAGCCTTCCTCTTCGTTTTACAATTCGCACGCTTGCCTCTCCCTCTCTCTCTGGCCACCTGACCGCCGTTCCCCGAAGACGGGAATTTGCCGTCTTGGAGCTCTTAAAGCACGACGCTTCACAGATGCAGAGAGTCACGCGCACGGAAACGGATGGACGCAGCGTCCTTTCCGTAACGCGTACGCACCTTCCGTTAGATGTCGCTCATCTGTTATTCCGATCGCTATTACCGGCGAACCTTCCTCACCGGGAGGAACGGGCTTTCCCTTTCGGGGCGACGGAGACGGCTCTCGCTCGGTTCCCTTTAATTTTATTACTTCGGCTCGCTTACGTTTTTCTGTCTCTTCAGCTTCAGCCGTGGCAACGAATCTAAAAATTAAATATCCTATCTTTCCTTTTCTACGTACGCGTGTACGATAACAAAACAAAATACAAACGACCGAAGCAAAACTAAGGCAGCTACGGTTAACAAGAGGCGCAGGGCAGCAACGGGTCGCTTAGTCCTCAGCGCTGCCTCCGGGAGGGAGGCCGAAAGAACGAACGTTCCGCATCAAGAGTTACCTTGGTTACCCGGGCCAGAACGCCTCCTACTGTCGCAGCTTCTGGGGAGATCGAGGGTCCGCTGCTGCATTTTTGCTTCCTCCTTTCAGCCCGCCCCTTCGGGAGTAAGCGCAAAAAACCGCTCGCTCGTCCGGCTTTGCTCTTTGTCAGCATTTGCTATTGTCGGTTCCGCCTCTGTAACAAAGACAGAAAATTGCATTTCGCTTCCAACAAAACACTTCGATTTACACGCGTTCTTTTTCTCTTTCCCGTGTTTTTTTTTTTTTTTCTTTTCCCCCTTTCTTTCTTTTTCCTTCTTTCCCTCAAAGGAAAGGTCTTAATACACCGCTTTGCATCGTACGTTACGGGGTAAGCCGTTTGGAAACACTACAGGGCCGACGCCGCGCCGCAACCCTGCTCCGGGGCCCGCCTGCCCCCCCGCTCCGCTCCGCCGCGCCGCCTCCGCAGGGGCGAGCGCGTGCCCCGGCCCGCGCTGCCAACGAACTGGCGCCCTAAACGCCGCGCACGCAAAACGCAAAGTCACACCCGCGCTCCCGGCGCGGCGCCGGGTCCCAGCCCGCCCCCCCACTCGCCCCGCACCCCCACTCGCCCCGCACCGCCGCCTCCACGCAGCGACGGCCGCAGCGGGCAGGATGCAGCCCGACGCCCCCCGAACCTATGCGTTCGCCTCACCCGGGGGCCCCACATCCTTCACTCCACGCCACCTCCGCACTCACCCGCCGCCGCCGCCGAGCGAAAACGCCCTCCCTGCTCGCCGCCATCTTGCTTCCCCGCCGCCGCGCATGCGCCGCTCGCCAACGGACTGCGGCGGCAGTGACGCTTGAGCACCGCGCACGTGCCGGCTCGGACAGCGCGGGGGGGGGGGAGCGAGGGGAGCGGGAGGGGCGGGGGGGAGCGAGGGGAGCGGGAGGGGAGCAGAGGGAGCCCGAGGGGCGGGGGGGAGCGAGGGGAGCCCGAGGGGCGGGGCGGAGTGCGAGGGGAGCGCGAGAGGCGGGGGGGGAGCGTGAGGGGAGCAGGGGGGCCCGAGGAGCGGGGGGGAGCACGAGGGGAGCCCGAGAAGCGGGGGGGGAGCGCGGGGGCGGGGGGGAGCGCGAGGGGACCAGGGGGAGCGCGAGGGGCGGGGCGGAGCGCGAGGGGAGCAAGGGGAGCCCGAGAGGAGCCTGAGAAGCAGGGGGGAGCCCGAGAAGCAGGGGGGAGCGCGAGGGGAGCAGGGGGAGTGCGAGGGGCGGGGCAGAGCGCGAGGGGAGCAAGGGGAGCCCGAGGAGCGGGGGGAGCGTGAGAAGAGCCTGAGAAGCGGGGGGGAGCCCGAGAAGCGGGGGGGAGCGCGAGGGGAGCCCGAGAAGCGGGGGGGAGCGCGAGGGGAGCAGGGGGAGCCCGAGGGGCGGGGCGGAGCGCGAGGGGAGCCCGAGAAGCAGGGGGGAGCGCGGGGGTGGGGGGGAGCGCGAGGGGAGCCCGAGAAGCGGGGGGGAGCGCGAGGGGCGGGTGGAGCGGGGAATCCCGAGGGGCGGGGGGGAGCACGAAGGGAGGCGAGACCCGCAATGGCATGCTCGCGCCGCGGCGCTGCAGCCGGGCGGCTCACGCGTGCGAACCGCAGCCCGCCGCGGCAGCCCGGGACTCCCAGCGAGCGCCCCGAGGCTGCCCGAGCCCGTGGCCGCTCCAAGAGCACCGGGAAGGGGCGACGAGCACGCTCCATTCGCTTACCCGTTACCGAAACGGCGGAGAGCAGCAGCAAACATGGCGACCGGCACTGAGCATGTGCGCGCCGGCTGTCTGCGCATGCGGGCCCCCCCCACCGGGTGCAGTACCGCTTTTTGGACACAGGGTGGCAGCAGTGAGCACGGCGGAACCCAGTGCGCACGCGCGCCCCCCCCACAGGGTGCAGTACCGATTTTTGGACACAGGGTGGCAGCAGTGAGCACGGCGGAACCCAGTGCGCACGCGCGCCCCCCCCACAGGGTGCAGTACCGATTTTTGGACACAGGGTGGCAGCAGTGAGCACGGCGGAACCCAGTGCGCATGCGCGCCCCCCTTTCCGTGCCGTACTGCTTTTTTGACGCCCCGAGGGCAGCAGGGCGCACAGCCGCCCCCGGCACGCGCACACCGCTGCAGAGCCCCCCCGCCCGCCCTTTGCAGACATTTCACCACCCTCGCCTCGGCTCATCTGCCTTTATTTACAGCGCCTGCTGCGAGGCGCAGCGTCGCCGCGTGTCGTGCTCGAGCCGCTGCTCCTAGAGGCTTCAGTAACAGCGCTTTCCTTTGAACATCGTTGCAAAATACTCCACAGACAAAAAAGAGTCAGAGGCTGCACTTAAAAAAACAAAACGAAAACAAAAAAACCACCCACCTACTTAACGGGACAATTTGCAAGCGTTCCAAGAAGCAGCCGTTCTTCTTTAGAACTTTCGACCTCTCGCCTTTACTGATCGTTAAACAAAATAAACAGCCCAAAGCAAGCCGCGCTATTTGCTTGACAGACTGCTCGGTTTTTATTATTAAACGGTACGAGATGCTGGCACGCGGCATGTCTTCTTCGGATTCTTGGGCCGACGTTCCTTCGGCCGCACGCACGCGGTCAAAGGCGTCTTTTTCACGTCCCGCCGTCAGGGCCTCCCCAGCAATTCCCGCAGCGACTGCCCCCTCGGGACAAACAGCTCGAGGACACGCACGGTCTTGCTAAAAGAACGGGGGGGGGGGGGAACAAACGCGTGCGCTGAGCGCGGCACTCGCAGACCCGATCTTCGGGTCCAAAAGAAAACTCTCTAAAGCGGACCAGGCGGGCCAAAGAGGTCCCTTCTTTGCGCCACGCTTCTTTCCTCGCACAGACGTCGGCCGCCTCTGCCCGCTCTCACGGTATCCCCTACCGGCAAGGACACGGCGAAACGTTTCGGAAACGACGGCGTTTCCCAGAAGCGTTTCCGCCGCCTTGGGAAAACGGCCGAAGGAGAGGCTCACGCGGGGCGCGTAGCTAGAAAGAACGCTCCGCACAAAGGCCTAAAATGACCAGCCCGGAGCAGGGATCCCGGGCTCTCCGGGAGCGCAGGAGTTCTCACGTCCTTACTGAGCAGAGACCGCTGCCCGTGAAACACGAGACGCCGCAGCGACGCCGATCGTTGGAGGGAAGCCTGCAATAAGAGCGAAAGAAAAGCAGACGTTGAGGACAAAGACCAAGTTACGAGCCCCTCGCGATTCAGACACGCTTCTAGATTTACCGCCTATTTCAAGGCGCGCCTTCGGCAATTCCGTCCAATTGATTTTCCCCGAAGCCCGAGACGCGGACGAAACGCCTCTCAAAGGAAGGTACGGCATAACCGCTCTGGCCTATAAACTACCGGTTTCGACGCAGGAAAAGCACAGGGAAAGCACTAGCGTTCCCCCCAAGAAACCACGTCCAAGCGGACCGATGAAGTAGGCCCCAAGTCTGAAAGCGGACCTAAAGGAGCCCGTTTGGCGGTCGCGAGCTGGAATACACCGTTCTCCTTCTCACTAACAACCTCCCGTAGAGACCGGCAGCTGTACAGCGCCTTCTACGCTACACGGAGGAGTCGGATAGCGGGCAGATGCCGCGTCCCGAATGCGCAACTAGAGATTGGAACGCACGGACGTAAACAAACGCCCGTGACGTAGCGGAGGTCTAGCGTATTCACGTTTACCGTGCGTCAGTTCTCCTCTGCGGACAGGCCGTTCCATCTTCTTTACTCGTTAGCTGACAGACGCCCTAGGAGAAAGCAAAGAAAGGAAGAAATTCAAAAGGAAATGAAACAGATCGGAGGGAGCCTCAAAGGCTTTGATCCATCCCCCCAGGCAGCCGAACCACCTTCGCAAAGGCACACCTCAAAAGACACGTCCTTCCGGGATCGCTGCACAGCCCAGCCAGAAAAGAGGAACAGAAACAAACAGAACGAGAAGGCTGCAGAGGGGGACGGAGGGCCGGAAAGGAGCCTGCTGTCCAGCGATGGTATTTTACCGCTCCTTGCGCGTTAGCAGCCCCTTTCAGATGCTTAAGCCCAAATTCTCTCAGCCCTTAACAGCTTCAGTACCCGCGGCACCTAGTTTTTCCACGCTCTCCAGTCTTCCTCGCTCTTTCCCGTCTTGGGCGAAAAGCCTCCCAGACCCCGTCTGCACTTACGCGCTTCCTTAAAACAGGATCGCCGAAATCAACCGAACGGGCTGAGCTGCTCCTCTTCCGCTCGCCGGCCCTCGGAACGTCAGCCTGCAAACGAATCGGACCACCGAGGTCACCGGCAGAGTCTCCTTTCGGAGCTCGCCCCCCCCCCAAGCTTTAACGACGGTTTCCCAAGCGGGGCAAACGCAGGGCCTCCCTTCGGCCCCGGAACGGTTTTTATCGCGGGCTCCCAAGTCGCCGTTACGACACTAAGCGGCAAAGCAAGGCAAAGACAGCTGGGGTCGCAGCTTACCCACCTAGGCACGAAAATTCTTCTTTGAGGCCTCCCTCGCTGCTTTTGCCAGGTAAACACACCAAAACAAAGCTCCCGACAGGCAGCTGAGGCTTCGCATGGACCTCGGGGCCCCGCTAGCAACGGCGACGCCGGAGCCGCCGGGCTACCAGGCGCTATTCCCCCCCCCTCCCCTCCCCTCCCCTCCCCTCCCCTCCCCTGCCGGCCCGCGAACCGCGGCTTATTACTCACGAGTCCGGGAAGGACGCCGCCGACCTTCCCGCGGCCGAAGGCTCCTCGTCAGGAGCGGGCAGAGAACCTTTCCGCCGGCATTCGGAGTCTCCCGGCCGCTCTCGACACCCGATAACTTGCCGAGAGCGGGCTGAGGGCGGGAGCCTGCAGTTCTTCACGGCAGCACACAGTCGTTCCCCGATGTGCCGAACGCCTAGCATTAACACAATTTAGAAATACAAAAATACCACCGCTACAGGGCGCAAAGCCAAGCTGAAATTTCGGCAGCCAAAGCAAACCTCTGCGCGCCCGACAGAACGAGCCACGTGCATCGGCGCCTACAGCTCCTCAAGGCTAGCGAGGCCTCGTGGGCGACGTTCCTCTGGCAGGCTGCGCAGCTGAACTCCCCCGTGTCGCCTAAGAGTCCGTGACGTGACGTATTCAAAGCTCAGCAGAAATTAACAATCCAAAGTTGTTTCTAAGCACAAAAGCGGATCTACTACACGAGAAGGAAGGAGTCCTAATTCCGCAAGGCTTTACCTTTTCTTCGAGCTGCCGTCTTCCTGCTGCCCCAAAGACCATTGCCAGGCAATTAACCTGGGGTCGCGCTAAATGAGCCTTCCTGAAAGCCACCTCTTCGTTTTACAATTCGCACGCTTGCCTCTCCCTCTCTCTCTGGCCACCTGACCGCCGTTCCCCGAAGACGGGAATTTGCCGTCTTGGAGCTCTTAAAGCACGACGCTTCACAGATGCAGAGAGTCACGCGCACGGAAACGGATG
Source organism: Apteryx mantelli (assembly GCF_036417845.1). Classification (NCBI taxonomy): domain Eukaryota; kingdom Metazoa; phylum Chordata; class Aves; order Apterygiformes; family Apterygidae; genus Apteryx; species Apteryx mantelli. Next base: position 38,170 of record NW_027118458.1, read on the forward strand.
GACGCAGCGTCCTTTCCGTAACGCGTACGCACCTTCCGTTAGATGTCGCTCATCTGTTATTCCGATCGCTATTACCGGCGAACCTTCCTCACCGGGAGGAACGGGCTTTCCCTTTCGGGGCGACGGAGACGGCTCTCGCTCGGTTCCCTTTAATTTTATTACTTCGGCTCGCTTACGTTTTTCTGTCTCTTCAGCTTCAGCCGTGGCAACGAATCTAAAAATTAAATATCCTATCTTTCCTTTTCTACGTACGCGTGTACGATAACAAAACAAAATACAAACGACCGAAGCAAAACTAAGGCAGCTACGGTTAACAAGAGGCGCAGGGCAGCAACGGGTCGCTTAGTCCTCAGCGCTGCCTCCGGGAGGGAGGCCGAAAGAACGAACGTTCCGCATCAAGAGTTACCTTGGTTACCCGGGCCAGAACGCCTCCTACTGTCGCAGCTTCTGGGGAGATCGAGGGTCCGCTGCTGCATTTTTGCTTCCTCCTTTCAGCCCGCCCCTTCGGGAGTAAGCGCAAAAAACCGCTCGCTCGTCCGGCTTTGCTCTTTGTCAGCATTTGCTATTGTCGGTTCCGCCTCTGTAACAAAGACAGAAAATTGCATTTCGCTTCCAACAAAACACTTCGATTTACACGCGTTCTTTTTCTCTTTCCCGTGGTTTGGTTTTTTTTTTTTTCTTTCCCCCCTTTCTTTCTTTTTCCTTCTTTCCCTCAAAGGAAAGGTCTTAATACACCGCTTTGCATCGTACGTTACGGGGTAAGCCGTTTGGAAACGCTACAGGGCCGACGCCGCGCCGCAACCCTGCTCCGGGGCCCGCCTGCCCCCCCGCTCCGCTCCGCCGCGCCGCCTCCGCAGGGGCGAGCGCGTGCCCCGGCCCGCGCTGCCAACGAACTGGCGCCCTAAACGCCGCGCACGCAAAACGCAAAGTCACACCCGCGCTCCCGGCGCGGCGCCGGGTCCCAGCCCGCCCCCCCACTCGCCCCGCACCGCCGCCTCCACGCAGCGACGGCCGCAGCGGGCAGGATGCAGCCCGACGCCCCCCGAACCTATGCGTTCGCCTCACCCGGGGGCCCCACATCCTTCACTCCACGCCACCTCCGCACTCACCCGCCGCCGCCGCCGAGCGAAAACGCCCTCCCTGCTCGCCGCCATCTTGCTTCCCCGCCGCCGCGCATGCGCCGCTCGCCAACGGACTGCGGCGGCAGTGACGCTTGAGCACCGCGCACGTGCCGGCTCGGACAGCGCGGGGGGGGGGAGCGAGGGGAGCGGGAGGGGTGGGGGGGAGCGAGGGGAGCAGGAGGGGAGCAGAGGGAGCCCGAGGGGCGGGGGGGAGCGAGGGGAGCCCGAGGGGCGGGGCGGAGTGCGAGGGGAGCGCGAGAGGCGGGGGGGAGCGGGAGGGGAGCAGGGGGGCCCGAGGAGCGGGGGGGAGCACGAGGGGAGCCCGAGAAGCGGGGGGGAGCGCGGGGGCGGGGGGGAGCGCGAGGGGACCAGGGGGAGCGCGAGGGGCGGGGCGGAGCGCGAGGGGAGCAAGGGGAGCCCGAGAGGAGCCTGAGAAGCAGGGGGGAGCCCGAGAAGCGGGGGGGAGCGCGAGGGGAGCAGGGGGAGTGCAAGGGGCGGGGCAGAGCGCGAGGGGAGCAAGGGGAGCCCGAGGAGCGGGGGGGAGCGTGAGAGGAGCCTGAGAAGCAGGGGGGAGCCCGAGAAGCGGGGGGGAGCGCGAGGAGAGCCCGAGAAGCGGGGGGGAGCGCGAGGGGAGCAGGGGGAGCCCGAGGGGCGGGGCGGAGCGCGAGGGAAGCGCGAGAAGCGGGGGGGAGCGCGAGGGGCGGGGCGGAGCGCGAGGGGAGCAGGGGGAGCCCGAGGGGCGGGGCGGAGCGCGAGGGGAGCCCGAGAAGCGGGGGGGAGCGCGAGGGGAGCAGGGGGAGCGCGAGGGGAGCAGGGGGAGCCCGAGGAGCGGGGGGGGAGCGCGAGGGGAGCCCGAGAAGCAGGGGGGAGCGCGGGGGTGGGGGGGAGCGCGAGGGGAGCCCGAGAAGCGGGGGGGAGCGCGAGGGGCGGGTGGAGCGGGGAATCCCGAGGGGCGGGGGGGAGCCGGGGGAGCCCGAGGGGCGGGGGGGAGCACGAAGGGAGGCGAGACCCGCAATGGCATGCTCGCGCCGCGGCGCTGCAGCCGGGCGGCTCACGCGTGCGAACCGCAGCCCGCCGCGGCAGCCCGGGACTCCCAGCGAGCGCCCCGAGGCTGCCCGAGCCCGTGGCCGCTCCAAGAGCACCGGGAAGGGGCGACGAGCACGCTCCATTCGCTTACCCGTTACCGAAACGGCGGAGAGCAGCAGCAAACATGGCGACCGGCACTGAGCATGTGCGCGCCGGCTGTCTGCGCATGCGCGCCCCCCCCACCGGGTGCAGTACCGCTTTTTGGACACAGGGTGGCAGCAGTGAGCGCGGCGGAACGCTGTGCGCGTGCGCGCCCCCCCCACAGGGTGCAGTACCGATTTTTGGACACAGGGTGGCAGCAGTGAGCGCGGCGGAACCCAGTGCGCACGCGAGCCCCCCCCACAGGGTGCAGTACCGATTTTTGGACACAGGGTGGCAGCAGTGAGCACGGCGGAACCCAGTGCGCACGCGCGCCCCCCTTTATCGTGCCGTACCGCTTTTTTGACGCCCCGAGGGCAGCAGGGCGCGCGGCCGGCCGCCGTGCGCCCGCGCGCCCCCCTTTCCGTGCCGTACCGCTTTTTTGACGCCCCAAGGGCAGCAGGGCGCACGGCCGCCCCCGGCACGCACACACCGCTGCAGAGCCCCCCCGCCCGTCCGCCCTTTGCAGAGATTTCACCACCCTCGCCTCGGCTCATCTGCCCTTATTTACAGCGCCTGCTGCGAGGCGCAGCGTCGCCGCGTGTCGTGCTCGAGCCGCTGCTCCTAGAGGCTTCCGTAACAGCGCTTTCCTTTGAACATCGTTGCAAAATACTCCACAGACAAAAAAGAGTCAGAGGCTGCACTTAAAAAAACAAAACGAAAACAAAAAAACCACCCACCTACTTAACGGGACAATTTGCAAGCGTTCCAAGAAGCAGCCGTTCTTCTTTAGGACTTTCGACCTCTCGCCTTTACTGATCATTAAACAAAATAAACAGCCCAAAGCAAGCCGCGCTATTTGCTTGACAGACTGCTCGGTTTTTATTATTAAACGGTACGAGATGCTGGCACGCGGCATGTCTTCTTCGGATTCTTGGGCCGACGTTCCTTCGGCCGCACGCACGCGGTCAAAGGCGTCTTTTTCACGTCCCGCCGTCAGGGCCTCCCCAGCAATTCCCGCAGCGACTGCCCCCTCGGGACAAACAGCTCGAGGACACGCACGGTCTTGCTAAAAGAACGGGGGGGGGGGGGAACAAACGCGTGCGCTGAGCGCGGCACTCGCAGACCCGATCTTCGGGTCCAAAAGAAAACTCTCTAAAGCGGACCCGGCGGGCCAAAGAGGTCCCTTCTTTGCGCCACGCTTCTTTCCTCGCACAGACGTCGGCCGCCTCTGCCCGCTCTCACGGTATCCCCTACCGGCAAGGACACGGCGAAACGTTTCGGAAACGACGGCGTTTCCCAGAAGCGTTTCCGCCGCCTTGGGAAAACGGCCGAAGGAGAGGCTCACGCGGGGCGCGTAGCTAGAAAGAACGCTCCGCACAAAGGCCTAAAATGACCAGCCCGGAGCAGGGATCCCGGGCTCTCCGGGAGCGCAGGAGTTCTCACGTCCTTACTGAGCAGAGACCGCTGCCCGTGAAACACGAGACGCCGCAGCGACGCCGATCGTTGGAGGGAAGCCTGCAATAAGAGCGAAAGAAAAGCAGACGTTGAGGACAAAGACCAAGTTACGAGCCCCTCGCGATTCAGACACGCTTCTAGATTTACCGCCTATTTCAAGGCGCGCCTTCGGCAATTCCGTCCAATTGATTTTCCCCGAAGCCCGAGACGCGGACGAAACGCCTCTCAAAGGAAGGTACGGCATAACCGCTCTGGCCTATAAACTACCGGTTTCGACGCAGGAAAAGCACAGGGAAAGCACTAGCGTTCCCCCCAAGAAACCACGTCCAAGCGGACCGATGAAGTAGGCCCCAAGTCTGAAAGCGGACCTAAAGGAGCCCGTTTGGCGGTCGCGAGCTGGAATACACCGTTCTCCTTCTCACTAACAACCTCCCGTAGAGACCGGCAGCTGTACAGCGCCTTCTACGCTACACGGAGGAGTCGGATAGCGGGCAGATGCCGCGTCCCGAATGCGCAACTAGAGATTGGAACGCACGGACGTAAACAAACGCCCGTGACGTAGCGGAGGTCTAGCGTATTCACGTTTACCGTGCGTCAGTTCTCCTCTGCGGACAGGCCGTTCCATCTTCTTTACTCGTTAGCTGACAGACGCCCTAGGAGAAAGCAAAGAAAGGAAGAAATTCAAAAGGAAATGAAACAGATCGGAGGGAGCCTCAAAGGCTTTGATCCATCCCCCCAGGCAGCCGAACCACCTTCGCAAAGGCACACCTCAAAAGACACGTCCTTCCGGGATCGCTGCACAGCCCAGCCAGAAAAGAGGAACAGAAACAAACAGAACGAGAAGGCTGCAGAGGGGGACGGAGGGCCGGAAAGGAGCCTGCTGTCCAGCGATGGTATTTTACCGCTCCTTGCGCGTTAGCAGCCCCTTTCAGATGCTTAAGCCCAAATTCTCTCAGCCCTTAACAGCTTCAGTACCCGCGGCACCTAGTTTTTCCACGCTCTCCAGTCTTCCTCGCTCTTTCCCGTCTTGGGCGAAAAGCCTCCCAGACCCCGTCTGCACTTACGCGCTTCCTTAAAACAGGATCGCCGAAATCAACCGAACGGGCTGAGCTGCTCCTCTTCCGCTCGCCGGCCCTCGGAACGTCAGCCTGCAAACGAATCGGACCACCGAGGTCACCGGCAGAGTCTCCTTTCGGAGCTCGCCCCCCCCCCAAGCTTTAACGACGGTTTCCCAAGCGGGGCAAACGCAGGGCCTCCCTTCGGCCCCGGAACGGTTTTTATCGCGGGCTCCCAAGTCGCCGTTACGACACTAAGCGGCAAAGCAAGGCAAAGACAGCTGGGGTCGCAGCTTACCCACCTAGGCACGAAAATTCTTCTTTGAGGCCTCCCTCGCTGCTTTTGCCAGGTAAACACACCAAAACAAAGCTCCCGACAGGCAGCTGAGGCTTCGCATGGACCTCGGGGCCCCGCTAGCAACGGCGACGCCGGAGCCGCCGGGCTACCAGGCGCTATTCCCCCCCCCTCCCCTCCCCTCCCCTCCCCTCCCCTCCCCTGCCGGCCCGCGAACCGCGGCTTATTACTCACGAGTCCGGGAAGGACGCCGCCGACCTTCCCGCGGCCGAAGGCTCCTCGTCAGGAGCGGGCAGAGAACCTTTCCGCCGGCATTCGGAGTCTCCCGGCCGCTCTCGACACCCGATAACTTGCCGAGAGCGGGCTGAGGGCGGGAGCCTGCAGTTCTTCACGGCAGCACACAGTCGTTCCCCGATGTGCCGAACGCCTAGCATTAACACAATTTAGAAATACAAAAATACCACCGCTACAGGGCGCAAAGCCAAGCTGAAATTTCGGCAGCCAAAGCAAACCTCTGCGCGCCCGACAGAACGAGCCACGTGCATCGGCGCCTACAGCTCCTCAAGGCTAGCGAGGCCTCGTGGGCGACGTTCCTCTGGCAGGCTGCGCAGCTGAACTCCCCCGTGTCGCCTAAGAGTCCGTGACGTGACGTATTCAAAGCTCAGCAGAAATTAACAATCCAAAGTTGTTTCTAAGCACAAAAGCGGATCTACTACACGAGAAGGAAGGAGTCCTAATTCCGCAAGGCTTTACCTTTTCTTCGAGCTGCCGTCTTCCTGCTGCCCCAAAGACCATTGCCAGGCAATTAACCTGGGGTCGCGCTAAATGAGCCTTCCTGAAAGCCACCTCTTCGTTTTACAATTCGCACGCTTGCCTCTCCCTCTCTCTCTGGCCACCTGACCGCCGTTCCCCGAAGACGGGAATTTGCCGTCTTGGAGCTCTTAAAGCACGACGCTTCACAGATGCAGAGAGTCACGCGCACGGAAACGGATGGACGCAGCGTCCTTTCCGTAACGCGTACGCACCTTCCGTTAGATGTCGCTCATCTGTTATTCCGATCGCTATTACCGGCGAACCTTCCTCACCGGGAGGAACGGGCTTTCCCTTTCGGGGCGACGGAGACGGCTCTCGCTCGGTTCCCTTTAATTTTATTACTTCGGCTCGCTTACGTTTTTCTGTCTCTTCAGCTTCAGCCGTGGCAACGAATCTAAAAATTAAATATCCTATCTTTCCTTTTCTACGTACGCGTGTACGATAACAAAACAAAATACAAACGACCGAAGCAAAACTAAGGCAGCTACGGTTAACAAGAGGCGCAGGGCAGCAACGGGTCGCTTAGTCCTCAGCGCTGCCTCCGGGAGGGAGGCCGAAAGAACGAACGTTCCGCATCAAGAGTTACCTTGGTTACCCGGGCCAGAACGCCTCCTACTGTCGCAGCTTCTGGGGAGATCGAGGGTCCGCTGCTGCATTTTTGCTTCCTCCTTTCAGCCCGCCCCTTCGGGAGTAAGCGCAAAAAACCGCTCGCTCGTCCGGCTTTGCTCTTTGTCAGCATTTGCTATTGTCGGTTCCGCCTCTGTAACAAAGACAGAAAATTGCATTTCGCTTCCAACAAAACACTTCGATTTACACGCGTTCTTTTTCTCTTTCCCGTGGTTTGGTTTTTTTTTTTTTCTTTCCCCCCTTTCTTTCTTTTTCCTTCTTTCCCTCAAAGGAAAGGTCTTAATACACCGCTTTGCATCGTACGTTACGGGGTAAGCCGTTTGGAAACGCTACAGGGCCGACGCCGCGCCGCAACCCTGCTCCGGGGCCCGCCTGCCCCCCCGCTCCGCTCCGCCGCGCCGCCTCCGCAGGGGCGAGCGCGTGCCCCGGCCCGCGCTGCCAACGAACTGGCGCCCTAAACGCCGCGCACGCAAAACGCAAAGTCACACCCGCGCTCCCGGCGCGGCGCCGGGTCCCAGCCCGCCCCCCCACTCGCCCCGCACCGCCGCCTCCACGCAGCGACGGCCGCAGCGGGCAGGATGCAGCCCGACGCCCCCCGAACCTATGCGTTCGCCTCACCCGGGGGCCCCACATCCTTCACTCCACGCCACCTCCGCACTCACCCGCCGCCGCCGCCGAGCGAAAACGCCCTCCCTGCTCGCCGCCATCTTGCTTCCCCGCCGCCGCGCATGCGCCGCTCGCCAACGGACTGCGGCGGCAGTGACGCTTGAGCACCGCGCACGTGCCGGCTCGGACAGCGCGGGGGGGGGGAGCGAGGGGAGCGGGAGGGGTGGGGGGGAGCGAGGGGAGCGGGAGGGGAGCAGAGGGAGCCCGAGGGGCGGGGGGGAGCGAGGGGAGCCCGAGGGGCGGGGCGGAGTGCGAGGGGAGCGCGAGAGGCGGGGGGGAGCGGGAGGGGAGCAGGGGGGCCCGAGGAGCGGGGGGGAGCACGAGGGGAGCCCGAGAAGCGGGGGGGAGCGCGGGGGCGGGGGGGAGCGCGAGGGGACCAGGGGGAGCGCGAGGGGCGGGGCGGAGCGCGAGGGGAGCAAGGGGAGCCCGAGAGGAGCCTGAGAAGCAGGGGGGAGCCCGAGAAGCGGGGGGGAGCGCGAGGGGAGCAGGGGGAGTGCAAGGGGCGGGGCAGAGCGCGAGGGGAGCAAGGGGAGCCCGAGGAGCGGGGGGGAGCGTGAGAGGAGCCTGAGAAGCAGGGGGGAGCCCGAGAAGCGGGGGGGAGCGCGAGGAGAGCCCGAGAAGCGGGGGGGAGCGCGAGGGGAGCAGGGGGAGCCCGAGGGGCGGGGCGGAGCGCGAGGGAAGCGCGAGAAGCGGGGGGGAGCGCGAGGGGCGGGGCGGAGCGCGAGGGGAGCAGGGGGAGCCCGAGGGGCGGGGCGGAGCGCGAGGGGAGCCCGAGAAGCGGGGGGGAGCGCGAGGGGAGCAGGGGGAGCGCGAGGGGAGCAGGGGGAGCCCGAGGAGCGGGGGGGGAGCGCGAGGGGAGCCCGAGAAGCAGGGGGGAGCGCGGGGGTGGGGGGGAGCGCGAGGGGAGCCCGAGAAGCGGGGGGGAGCGCGAGGGGCGGGTGGAGCGGGGAATCCCGAGGGGCGGGGGGGAGCCGGGGGAGCCCGAGGGGCGGGGGGGAGCACGAAGGGAGGCGAGACCCGCAATGGCATGCTCGCGCCGCGGCGCTGCAGCCGGGCGGCTCACGCGTGCGAACCGCAGCCCGCCGCGGCAGCCCGGGACTCCCAGCGAGCGCCCCGAGGCTGCCCGAGCCCGTGGCCGCTCCAAGAGCACCGGGAAGGGGCGACGAGCACGCTCCATTCGCTTACCCGTTACCGAAACGGCGGAGAGCAGCAGCAAACATGGCGACCGGCACTGAGCATGTGCGCGCCGGCTGTCTGCGCATGCGCGCCCCCCCCACCGGGTGCAGTACCGCTTTTTGGACACAGGGTGGCAGCAGTGAGCGCGGCGGAACGCTGTGCGCGTGCGCGCCCCCCCCACAGGGTGCAGTACCGATTTTTGGACACAGGGTGGCAGCAGTGAGCGCGGCGGAACCCAGTGCGCACGCGAGCCCCCCCCACAGGGTGCAGTACCGATTTTTGGACACAGGGTGGCAGCAGTGAGCACGGCGGAACCCAGTGCGCACGCGCGCCCCCCTTTATCGTGCCGTACCGCTTTTTTGACGCCCCGAGGGCAGCAGGGCGCGCGGCCGGCCGCCGTGCGCCCGCGCGCCCCCCTTTCCGTGCCGTACCGCTTTTTTGACGCCCCAAGGGCAGCAGGGCGCACGGCCGCCCCCGGCACGCACACACCGCTGCAGAGCCCCCCCGCCCGTCCGCCCTTTGCAGAGATTTCACCACCCTCGCCTCGGCTCATCTGCCCTTATTTACAGCGCCTGCTGCGAGGCGCAGCGTCGCCGCGTGTCGTGCTCGAGCCGCTGCTCCTAGAGGCTTCCGTAACAGCGCTTTCCTTTGAACATCGTTGCAAAATACTCCACAGACAAAAAAGAGTCAGAGGCTGCACTTAAAAAAACAAAACGAAAACAAAAAAACCACCCACCTACTTAACGGGACAATTTGCAAGCGTTCCAAGAAGCAGCCGTTCTTCTTTAGGACTTTCGACCTCTCGCCTTTACTGATCATTAAACAAAATAAACAGCCCAAAGCAAGCCGCGCTATTTGCTTGACAGACTGCTCGGTTTTTATTATTAAACGGTACGAGATGCTGGCACGCGGCATGTCTTCTTCGGATTCTTGGGCCGACGTTCCTTCGGCCGCACGCACGCGGTCAAAGGCGTCTTTTTCACGTCCCGCCGTCAGGGCCTCCCCAGCAATTCCCGCAGCGACTGCCCCCTCGGGACAAACAGCTCGAGGACACGCACGGTCTTGCTAAAAGAACGGGGGGGGGGGGGAACAAACGCGTGCGCTGAGCGCGGCACTCGCAGACCCGATCTTCGGGTCCAAAAGAAAACTCTCTAAAGCGGACCCGGCGGGCCAAAGAGGTCCCTTCTTTGCGCCACGCTTCTTTCCTCGCACAGACGTCGGCCGCCTCTGCCCGCTCTCACGGTATCCCCTACCGGCAAGGACACGGCGAAACGTTTCGGAAACGACGGCGTTTCCCAGAAGCGTTTCCGCCGCCTTGGGAAAACGGCCGAAGGAGAGGCTCACGCGGGGCGCGTAGCTAGAAAGAACGCTCCGCACAAAGGCCTAAAATGACCAGCCCGGAGCAGGGATCCCGGGCTCTCCGGGAGCGCAGGAGTTCTCACGTCCTTACTGAGCAGAGACCGCTGCCCGTGAAACACGAGACGCCGCAGCGACGCCGATCGTTGGAGGGAAGCCTGCAATAAGAGCGAAAGAAAAGCAGACGTTGAGGACAAAGACCAAGTTACGAGCCCCTCGCGATTCAGACACGCTTCTAGATTTACCGCCTATTTCAAGGCGCGCCTTCGGCAATTCCGTCCAATTGATTTTCCCCGAAGCCCGAGACGCGGACGAAACGCCTCTCAAAGGAAGGTACGGCATAACCGCTCTGGCCTATAAACTACCGGTTTCGACGCAGGAAAAGCACAGGGAAAGCACTAGCGTTCCCCCCAAGAAACCACGTCCAAGCGGACCGATGAAGTAGGCCCCAAGTCTGAAAGCGGACCTAAAGGAGCCCGTTTGGCGGTCGCGAGCTGGAATACACCGTTCTCCTTCTCACTAACAACCTCCCGTAGAGACCGGCAGCTGTACAGCGCCTTCTACGCTACACGGAGGAGTCGGATAGCGGGCAGATGCCGCGTCCCGAATGCGCAACTAGAGATTGGAACGCACGGACGTAAACAAACGCCCGTGACGTAGCGGAGGTCTAGCGTATTCACGTTTACCGTGCGTCAGTTCTCCTCTGCGGACAGGCCGTTCCATCTTCTTTACTCGTTAGCTGACAGACGCCCTAGGAGAAAGCAAAGAAAGGAAGAAATTCAAAAGGAAATGAAACAGATCGGAGGGAGCCTCAAAGGCTTTGATCCATCCCCCCAGGCAGCCGAACCACCTTCGCAAAGGCACACCTCAAAAGACACGTCCTTCCGGGATCGCTGCACAGCCCAGCCAGAAAAGAGGAACAGAAACAAACAGAACGAGAAGGCTGCAGAGGGGGACGGAGGGCCGGAAAGGAGCCTGCTGTCCAGCGATGGTATTTTACCGCTCCTTGCGCGTTAGCAGCCCCTTTCAGATGCTTAAGCCCAAATTCTCTCAGCCCTTAACAGCTTCAGTACCCGCGGCACCTAGTTTTTCCACGCTCTCCAGTCTTCCTCGCTCTTTCCCGTCTCGGGCGAAAAGCCTCCCAGACCCCGTCTGTACTTACGCGCTTCCTTAAAACAGGATCGCCGAAATCAACCGAACGGGCTGAGCTGCTCCTCTTCCGCTCGCCGGCCCTCGGAACGTCAGCCTGCAAACGAATCGGACCACCGAGGTCACCGGCAGAGTCTCCTTTCGGAGCTCGCCCCCCCCCCAAGCTTTAACGACGGTTTCCCAAGCGGGGCAAACGCAGGGCCTCCCTTCGGCCCCGGAACGGTTTTTATCGCGGGCTCCCAAGTCGCCGTTACGACACTAAGCGGCAAAGCAAGGCAAAGACAGCTGGGGTCGCAGCTTACCCACCTAGGCACGAAAATTCTTCTTTGAGGCCTCCCTCGCTGCTTTTGCCAGGTAAACACACCAAAACAAAGCTCCCGACAGGCAGCTGAGGCTTCGCATGGACCTCGGGGCCCCGCTAGCAACGGCGACGCCGGAGCCGCCGGGCTACCAGGCGCTATTCCCCCCCCCTCCCCTCCCCTCCCCTCCCCTCCCCTGCCGGCCCGCGAACCGCGGCTTATTACTCACGAGTCCGGGAAGGACGCCGCCGACCTTCCCGCGGCCGAAGGCTCCTCGTCAGGAGCGGGCAGAGAACCTTTCCGCCGGCATTCGGAGTCTCCCGGCCGCTCTCGACACCCGATAACTTGCCGAGAAAGGGCTGAGGGCGGGAGCCTGCAGTTCTTCACGGCAGCACCCAGTCGTTCCCCGATGTGCCGAACGCCTAGCATTAACACAATTTAGAAATACAAAAATACCACCGCTACAGGGCGCAAAGCCAAGCTGAAATTTCGGCAGCCAAAGCAAACCTCTGCGCGCCCGACAGAACGAGCCACGTGCATCGGCGCCTACAGCTCCTCAAGGCTAGCGAGGCCTCGTGGGCGACGTTCCTCTGGCAGGCTGCGCAGCTGAACTCCCCCGTGTCGCCTAAGAGTCCGTGACGTGACGTATTCAAAGCTCAGCAGAAATTAACAATCCAAAGTTGTTTCTAAGCACAAAAGCGGATCTACTACACGAGAAGGAAGGAGTCCTAATTCCGCAAGGCTTTACCTTTTCTTCGAGCTGCCGTCTTCCTGCTGCCCCAAAGACCATTGCCAGGCAATTAACCTGGGGTCGCGCTAAATGAGCCTTCCTGAAAGCCACCTCTTCGTTTTACAATTCGCACGCTTGCCTCTCCCTCTCTCTCTGGCCACCTGACCGCCGTTCCCCGAAGACGGGAATTTGCCGTCTTGGAGCTCTTAAAGCACGACGCTTCACAGATGCAGAGAGTCACGCGCACGGAAACGGATGGACGCAGCGTCCTTTCCGTAACGCGTACGCACCTTCCGTTAGATGTCGCTCATCTGTTATTCCGATCGCTATTACCGGCGAACCTTCCTCACCGGGAGGAACGGGCTTTCCCTTTCGGGGCGACGGAGACGGCTCTCGCTCGGTTCCCTTTAATTTTATTACTTCGGCTCGCTTACGTTTCTCTGTCTCTTCAGCTTCAGCCGTGGCAACGAATCTAAAAATTAAATATCCTATCTTTCCTTTTCTACGTACGCGTGTACGATAACAAAACAAAATACAAACGACCGAAGCAAAACTAAGGCAGCTACGGTTAACAAGAGGCGCAGGGCAGCAACGGGTCGCTTAGTCCTCAGCGCTGCCTCCGGGAGGGAGGCCGAAAGAACGAACGTTCCGCATCAAGAGTTACCTTGGTTACCCGGGCCAGAACGCCTCCTACTGTCGCAGCTTCTGGGGAGATCGAGGGTCCGCTGCTGCATTTTTGCTTCCTCCTTTCAGCCCGCCCCTTCGGGAGTAAACGCAAAAAACCGCTCGCTCGTCCGGCTTTGCTCTTTGTCAGCATTTGCTATTGTCGGTTCCGCCTCTGTAACAAAGACAGAAAATTGCATTTCGCTTCCAACAAAACACTTCGATTTACACGCGTTCTTTTTCTCTTTCCCGTGGTTTTTTTTTTTTTTTTTTTCTTTCCCCCCTTTCTTTCTTTTTCCTTCTTTCCCTCAAAGGAAAGGTCTTAATACACCGCTTTGCATCGTACGTTACGGGGTAAGCCGTTTGGAAACGCTACAGGGCCGACGCCGCGCCGCAACCCTGCTCCGGGGCCCGCCTGCCCCCCCGCTCCGCTCCGCCGCGCCGCCTCCGCAGGGGCGAGCGCGTGCCCCGGCCCGCGCTGCCAACGAACTGGCGCCCTAAACGCCGCGCACGCAAAACGCAAAGTCACACCCGTGCTCCCGGCGCGGCGCCGGGTCCCAGCCCGCCCCCCCACTCGCCCCGCACCGCCGCCTCCACGCAGCGACGGCCGCAGCGGGCAGGATGCAGCCCGACGCCCCCCGAACCTATGCGTTCGCCTCACCCGGGGGCCCCACATCCTTCACTCCACGCCACCTCCGCACTCACCCGCCGCCGCCGCCGAGCGAAAACGCCCTCCCTGCTCGCCGCCATCTTGCTTCCCCGCCGCCGCGCATGCGCCGCTCGCCAACGGACTGCGGCGGCAGTGACGCTTGAGCACCGCGCACGTGCCGGCTCGGACAGCGCGGGGGGGGGGGAGCGAGGGGAGCGGGAGGGGCGGGGGGGAGCGAGGGGAGCGGGAGGGGAGCAGAGGGAGCCCGAGGGGCGGGGGGGAGCGAGGGGAGCCCGAGGGGCGGGGCGGAGTGCGAGGGGAGCGCGAGAGGCGGGGGGGAGCGGGAGGGGAGCAGGGGGGCCCGAGGAGCGGGGGGGAGCACGAGGGGAGCCCGAGAAGCGGGGGGGAGCGCGGGGGCGGGGGGGAGCGCGAGGGGACCAGGGGGAGCGCGAGGGGCGGGGCGGAGCGCGAGGGGAGCAAGGGGAGCCCGAGAGGAGCCTGAGAAGCAGGGGGGAGCCCGAGAAGCGGGGGGGAGCGCGAGGGGAGCAGGGGGAGTGCAAGGGGCGGGGCAGAGCGCGAGGGGAGCAAGGGGAGCCCGAGGAGCGGGGGGGAGCGTGAGAGGAGCCTGAGAAGCAGGGGGGAGCCCGAGAAGCGGGGGGGAGCGCGAGGAGAGCCCGAGAAGCGGGGGGGAGCGCGAGGGGAGCAGGGGGAGCCCGAGGGGCGGGGCGGAGCGCGAGGGAAGCGCGAGAAGCGGGGGGGAGCGCGAGGGGCGGGGCAGAGCGCGAGGGGAGCAGGGGGAGCCCGAGGAGCGGGGGGGGGAGCGCGAGGGGAGCCCGAGAAGCGGGGGGGAGCGCGAGGGGCGGGTGGAGCGGGGAATCCCGAGGGGCGGGGGGGAGCCGGGGGAGCCCGAGGGGCGGGGGGGAGCACGAAGGGAGGCGAGACCCGCAATGGCATGCTCGCGCCGCGGCGCTGCAGCCGGGCGGCTCACGCGTGCGAACCGCAGCCCGCCGCGGCAGCCCGGGACTCCCAGCGAGCGCCCCGAGGCTGCCCGAGCCCGTGGCCGCTCCAAGAGCACCGGGAAGGGGCGACGAGCACGCTCCATTCGCTTACCCGTTACCGAAACGGCGGAGAGCAGCAGCAAACATGGCGACCGGCACTGAGCATGTGCGCGCCGGCTGTCTGCGCATGCGCGCCCCCCCCACCGGGTGCAGTACCGCTTTTTGGACACAGGGTGGCAGCAGTGAGCGCGGCGGAACGCTGTGCGCGTGCGCGCCCCCCCCACAGGGTGCAGTACCGATTTTTGGACACAGGGTGGCAGCAGTGAGCACGGCAGAACCCAGTGCGCACGCGCGCCCCCCCCACAGGGTGCAGTACCGATTTTTGGACACAGGGTGGCAGCAGTGAGCGCGGCGGAACGCTGTGCGCGTGCGCGCCCCCCCCCACAGGGTGCAGTACCGATTTTTGGACACAGGGTGGCAGCAGTGAGCGCGGCGGAACCCAGTGCGCACGCGAGCCCCCCCCACAGGGTGCAGTACCGATTTTTGGACACAGGGTGGCAGCAGTGAGCACGGCGGAACCCAGTGCGCACGCGCGCCCCCCTTTATCGTGCCGTACCGCTTTTTTGACGCCCCGAGGGCAGCAGGGCGCGCGGCCGGCCGCCCCGCGCCCGCGCGCCCCCCTTTCCGTGCCGTACCGCTTTTTTGACGCCCCAAGGGCAGCAGGGCGCGCGGCCGCCCCCGGCACGCACACACCGCTGCAGAGCCCCCCCGCCCGTCCGCCCTTTGCAGAGATTTCACCACCCTCGCCTCGGCTCATCTGCCCTTATTTACAGCGCCTGCTGCGAGGCGCAGCGTCGCCGCGTGTCGTGCTCGAGCCGCTGCTCCTAGAGGCTTCCGTAACAGCGCTTTCCTTTGAACATCGTTGCAAAATACTCCACAGACAAAAAAGAGTCAGAGGCTGCACTTAAAAAAACAAAACGAAAACAAAAAAACCACCCACCTACTTAACGGGACAATTTGCAAGCGTTCCAAGAAGCAGCCGTTCTTCTTTAGGACTTTCGACCTCTCGCCTTTACTGATCGTTAAACAAAATAAACAGCCCAAAGCAAGCCGCGCTATTTGCTTGACAGACTGCTCGGTTTTTATTATTAAACGGTACGAGATGCTGGCACGCGGCATGTCTTCTTCGGATTCTTGGGCTGACGTTCCTTCGGCCGCACGCACGCGGTCAAAGGCGTCTTTTTCACGTCCCGCCGTCAGGGCCTCCCCAGCAATTCCCGCAGCGACTCCCCCCTCGGGACAAACAGCTCGAGGACACGCACGGTCTTGCTAAAAGAACGGGGGGGGGGGGGAACAAACGCGTGCGCTGAGCGCGGCACTCGCAGACCCGATCTTCGGGTCCAAAAGAAAACTCTCTAAAGCGGACCCGGCGGGCCAAAGAGGTCCCTTCTTTGCGCCACGCTTCTTTCCTCGCACAGACGTCGGCCGCCTCTGCCCGCTCTCACGGTATCCCCTACCGGCAAGGACACGGCGAAACGTTTCGGAAACGACGGCGTTTCCCAGAAGCGTTTCCGCCGCCTTGGGAAAACGGCCGAAGGAGAGGCTCACGCGGGGCGCGTAGCTAGAAAGAACGCTCCGCACAAAGGCCTAAAATGACCAGCCCGGAGCAGGGATCCCGGGCTCTCCGGGAGCGCAGGAGTTCTCACGTCCTTACTGAGCAGAGACCGCTGCCCGTGAAACACGAGACGCCGCAGCGACGCCGATCGTTGGAGGGAAGCCTGCAATAAGAGCGAAAGAAAAGCAGACGTTGAGGACAAAGACCAAGTTACGAGCCCCTCGCGATTCAGACACGCTTCTAGATTTACCGCCTATTTCAAGGCGCGCCTTCGGCAATTCCGTCCAATTGATTTTCCCCGAAGCCCGAGACGCGGACGAAACGCCTCTCAAAGGAAGGTACGGCATAACCGCTCTGGCCTATAAACTACCGGTTTCGACGCAGGAAAAGCACAGGGAAAGCACTAGCGTTCCCCCCAAGAAACCACGTCCAAGCGGACCGATGAAGTAGGCCCCAAGTCTGAAAGCGGACCTAAAGGAGCCCGTTTGGCGGTCGCGAGCTGGAATACACCGTTCTCCTTCTCACTAACAACCTCCCGTAGAGACCGGCAGCTGTACAGCGCCTTCTACGCTACACGGAGGAGTCGGATAGCGGGCAGATGCCGCGTCCCGAATGCGCAACTAGAGATTGGAACGCACGGACGTAAACAAACGCCCGTGACGTAGCGGAGGTCTAGCGTATTCACGTTTACCGTGCGTCAGTTCTCCTCTGCGGACAGGCCGTTCCATCTTCTTTACTCGTTAGCTGACAGACGCCCTAGGAGAAAGCAAAGAAAGGAAGAAATTCAAAAGGAAATGAAACAGATCGGAGGGAGCCTCAAAGGCTTTGATCCATCCCCCCAGGCAGCCGAACCACCTTCGCAAAGGCACACCTCAAAAGACACGTCCTTCCGGGATCGCTGCACAGCCCAGCCAGAAAAGAGGAACAGAAACAAACAGAACGAGAAGGCTGCAGAGGGGGACGGAGGGCCGGAAAGGAGCCTGCTGTCCAGCGATGGTATTTTACCGCTCCTTGCGCGTTAGCAGCCCCTTTCAGATGCTTAAGCCCAAATTCTCTCAGCCCTTAACAGCTTCAGTACCCGCGGCACCTAGTTTTTCCACGCTCTCCAGTCTTCCTCGCTCTTTCCCGTCTCGGGCGAAAAGCCTCCCAGACCCCGTCTGCACTTACGCGCTTCCTTAAAACAGGATCGCCGAAATCAACCGAACGGGCTGAGCTGCTCCTCTTCCGCTCGCCGGCCCTCGGAACGTCAGCCTGCAAACGAATCGGACCACCGAGGTCACCGGCAGAGTCTCCTTTCGGAGCTCGCCCCCCCCCCAAGCTTTAACGACGGTTTCCCAAGCGGGGCAAACGCAGGGCCTCCCTTCGGCCCCGGAACGGTTTTTATCGCGGGCTCCCAAGTCGCCGTTACGACACTAAGCGGCAAAGCAAGGCAAAGACAGCTGGGGTCGCAGCTTACCCACCTAGGCACGAAAATTCTTCTTTGAGGCCTCCCTCGCTGCTTTTGCCAGGTAAACACACCAAAACAAAGCTCCCGACAGGCAGCTGAGGCTTCGCATGGACCTCGGGGCCCCGCTAGCAACGGCGACGCCGGAGCCGCCGGGCTACCAGGCGCTATTCCCCCCCCCTCCCCTCCCCTCCCCTCCCCTCCCCTCCCCTCCCCTGCCGGCCCGCGAACCGCGGCTTATTACTCACGAGTCCGGGAAGGACGCCGCCGACCTTCCCGCGGCCGAAGGCTCCTCGTCAGGAGCGGGCAGAGAACCTTTCCGCCGGCATTCGGAGTCTCCCGGCCGCTCTCGACACCCGATAACTTGCCGAGAAAGGGCTGAGGGCGGGAGCCTGCAGTTCTTCACGGCAGCACCCAGTCGTTCCCCGATGTGCCGAACGCCTAGCATTAACACAATTTAGAAATACAAAAATACCACCGCTACAGGGCGCAAAGCCAAGCTGAAATTTCGGCAGCCAAAGCAAACCTCTGCGCGCCCGACAGAACGAGCCACGTGCATCGGCGCCTACAGCTCCTCAAGGCTAGCGAGGCCTCGTGGGCGACGTTCCTCTGGCAGGCTGCGCAGCTGAACTCCCCCGTGTCGCCTAAGAGTCCGTGACGTGACGTATTCAAAGCTCAGCAGAAATTAACAATCCAAAGTTGTTTCTAAGCACAAAAGCGGATCTACTACACGAGAAGGAAGGAGTCCTAATTCCGCAAGGCTTTACCTTTTCTTCGAGCTGCCGTCTTCCTGCTGCCCCAAAGACCATTGCCAGGCAATTAACCTGGGGTCGCGCTAAATGAGCCTTCCTGAAAGCCACCTCTTCGTTTTACAATTCGCACGCTTGCCTCTCCCTCTCTCTCTGGCCACCTGACCGCCGTTCCCCGAAGACGGGAATTTGCCGTCTTGGAGCTCTTAAAGCACGACGCTTCACAGATGCAGAGAGTCACGCGCACGGAAACGGATGGACGCAGCGTCCTTTCCGTAACGCGTACGCACCTTCCGTTAGATGTCGCTCATCTGTTATTCCGATCGCTATTACCGGCGAACCTTCCTCACCGGGAGGAACGGGCTTTCCCTTTCGGGGCGACGGAGACGGCTCTCGCTCGGTTCCCTTTAATTTTATTACTTCGGCTCGCTTACGTTTCTCTGTCTCTTCAGCTTCAGCCGTGGCAACGAATCTAAAAATTAAATATCCTATCTTTCCTTTTCTACGTACGCGTGTACGATAACAAAACAAAATACAAACGACCGAAGCAAAACTAAGGCAGCTACGGTTAACAAGAGGCGCAGGGCAGCAACGGGTCGCTTAGTCCTCAGCGCTGCCTCCGGGAGGGAGGCCGAAAGAACGAACGTTCCGCATCAAGAGTTACCTTGGTTACCCGGGCCAGAACGCCTCCTACTGTCGCAGCTTCTGGGGAGATCGAGGGTCCGCTGCTGCATTTTTGCTTCCTCCTTTCAGCCCGCCCCTTCGGGAGTAAGCGCAAAAAACCGCTCGCTCGTCCGGCTTTGCTCTTTGTCAGCATTTGCTATTGTCGGTTCCGCCTCTGTAACAAAGACAGAAAATTGCATTTCGCTTCCAACAAAACACTTCGATTTACACGCGTTCTTTTTCTCTTTCCCGTGGTTTTTTTTTTTTTTTTTTTCTTTCCCCCCTTTCTTTCTTTTTCCTTCTTTCCCTCAAAGGAAAGGTCTTAATACACCGCTTTGCATCGTACGTTACGGGGTAAGCCGTTTGGAAACGCTACAGGGCCGACGCCGCGCCGCAACCCTGCTCCGGGGCCCGCCTGCCCCCCCGCTCCGCTCCGCCGCGCCGCCTCCGCAGGGGCGAGCGCGTGCCCCGGCCCGCGCTGCCAACGAACTGGCGCCCTAAACGCCGCGCACGCAAAACGCAAAGTCACACCCGCGCTCCCGGCGCGGCGCCGGGTCCCAGCCCGCCCCCCCACTCGCCCCGCACCGCCGCCTCCACGCAGCGACGGCCGCAGCGGGCAGGATGCAGCCCGACGCCCCCCGAACCTATGCGTTCGCCTCACCCGGGGGCCCCACATCCTTCACTCCACGCCACCTCCGCACTCACCCGCCGCCGCCGCCGAGCGAAAACGCCCTCCCTGCTCGCCGCCATCTTGCTTCCCCGCCGCCGCGCATGCGCCGCTCGCCAACGGACTGCGGCGGCAGTGACGCTTGAGCACCGCGCACGTGCCGGCTCGGACAGCGCGGGGGGGGGGAGCGAGGGGAGCGGGAGGGGCGGGGGGGAGCGAGGGGAGCGGGAGGGGAGCAGAGGGAGCCCGAGGGGCGGGGGGGAGCGAGGGGAGCCCGAGGGGCGGGGCGGAGTGCGAGGGGAGCGCGAGAGGCGGGGGGGAGCGGGAGGGGAGCAGGGGGGCCCGAGGAGCGGGGGGGAGCACGAGGGGAGCCCGAGAAGCGGGGGGGAGCGCGGGGGCGGGGGGGAGCGCGAGGGGACCAGGGGGAGCGCGAGGGGCGGGGCGGAGCGCGAGGGGAGCAAGGGGAGCCCGAGAGGAGCCTGAGAAGCAGGGGGGAGCCCGAGAAGCGGGGGGGAGCGCGAGGGGAGCAGGGGGGCCCGAGGAGCGGGGGGGAGCACGAGGGGAGCCCGAGAAGCGGGGGGGAGCGCGGGGGCGGGGGGGAGCGCGAGGGGACCAGGGGGAGCGCGAGGGGCGGGGCGGAGCGCGAGGGGAGCAAGGGGAGCCCGAGAGGAGCCTGAGAAGCAGGGGGGAGCCCGAGAAGCGGGGGGGAGCGCGAGGGGAGCAGGGGGAGTGCAAGGGGCGGGGCAGAGCGCGAGGGGAGCAAGGGGAGCCCGAGGAGCGGGGGGGAGCGTGAGAGGAGCCTGAGAAGCAGGGGGGAGCCCGAGAAGCGGGGGGGAGCGCGAGGGGAGCAGGGGGAGCCCGAGGGGCGGGGCGGAGCGCGAGGGAAGCGCGAGAAGCGGGGGGGAGCGCGAGGGGCGGGGCGGAGCGCGAGGGGAGCAGGGGGAGCCCGAGGGGCGGGGCGGAGCGCGAGGGGAGCCCGAGAAGCGGGGGGGAGCGCGAGGGGAGCAGGGGGAGCGCGAGGGGAGCAGGGGGAGCCCGAGGAGCGGGGGGGGGAGCGCGAGGGGAGCCCGAGAAGCAGGGGGGAGCGCGGGGGTGGGGGGGAGCGCGAGGGGAGCCCGAGAAGCGGGGGGGAGCGCGAGGGGCGGGTGGAGCGGGGAATCCCGAGGGGCGGGGGGGAGCCGGGGGAGCCCGAGGGGCGGGGGGGAGCACGAAGGGAGGCGAGACCCGCAATGGCATGCTCGCGCCGCGGCGCTGCAGCCGGGCGGCTCACGCGTGCGAACCGCAGCCCGCCGCGGCAGCCCGGGACTCCCAGCGAGCGCCCCGAGGCTGCCCGAGCCCGTGGCCGCTCCAAGAGCACCGGGAAGGGGCGACGAGCACGCTCCATTCGCTTACCCGTTACCGAAACGGCGGAGAGCAGCAGCAAACATGGCGACCGGCACTGAGCATGTGCGCGCCGGCTGTCTGCGCATGCGCGCCCCCCCCACAGGGTGCAGTACCGATTTTTGGACACAGGGTGGCAGCAGTGAGCGCGGCGGAACCCAGTGCGCACGCGAGCCCCCCCCACAGGGTGCAGTACCGATTTTTGGACACAGGGTGGCAGCAGTGAGCACGGCGGAACCCAGTGCGCACGCGCGCCCCCCTTTATCGTGCCGTACCGCTTTTTTGACGCCCCGAGGGCAGCAGGGCGCGCGGCCGGCCGCCGTGCGCCCGCGCGCCCCCCTTTCCGTGCCGTACCGCTTTTTTGACGCCCCAAGGGCAGCAGGGCGCACGGCCGCCCCCGGCACGCACACACCGCTGCAGAGCCCCCCCGCCCGTCCGCCCTTTGCAGAGATTTCACCACCCTCGCCTCGGCTCATCTGCCCTTATTTACAGCGCCTGCTGCGAGGCGCAGCGTCGCCGCGTGTCGTGCTCGAGCCGCTGCTCCTAGAGGCTTCCGTAACAGCGCTTTCCTTTGAACATCGTTGCAAAATACTCCACAGACAAAAAAGAGTCAGAGGCTGCACTTAAAAAAACAAAACGAAAACAAAAAAACCACCCACCTACTTAACGGGACAATTTGCAAGCGTTCCAAGAAGCAGCCGTTCTTCTTTAGGACTTTCGACCTCTCGCCTTTACTGATCGTTAAACAAAATAAACAGCCCAAAGCAAGCCGCGCTATTTGCTTGACAGACTGCTCGGTTTTTATTATTAAACGGTACGAGATGCTGGCACGCGGCATGTCTTCTTCGGATTCTTGGGCTGACGTTCCTTCGGCCGCACGCACGCGGTCAAAGGCGTCTTTTTCACGTCCCGCCGTCAGGGCCTCCCCAGCAATTCCCGCAGCGACTCCCCCCTCGGGACAAACAGCTCGAGGACACGCACGGTCTTGCTAAAAGAACGGGGGGGGGGGGGAACAAACGCGTGCGCTGAGCGCGGCACTCGCAGACCCGATCTTCGGGTCCAAAAGAAAACTCTCTAAAGCGGACCCGGCGGGCCAAAGAGGTCCCTTCTTTGCGCCACGCTTCTTTCCTCGCACAGACGTCGGCCGCCTCTGCCCGCTCTCACGGTATCCCCTACCGGCAAGGACACGGCGAAACGTTTCGGAAACGACGGCGTTTCCCAGAAGCGTTTCCGCCGCCTTGGGAAAACGGCCGAAGGAGAGGCTCACGCGGGGCGCGTAGCTAGAAAGAACGCTCCGCACAAAGGCCTAAAATGACCAGCCCGGAGCAGGGATCCCGGGCTCTCCGGGAGCGCAGGAGTTCTCACGTCCTTACTGAGCAGAGACCGCTGCCCGTGAAACACGAGACGCCGCAGCGACGCCGATCGTTGGAGGGAAGCCTGCAATAAGAGCGAAAGAAAAGCAGACGTTGAGGACAAAGACCAAGTTACGAGCCCCTCGCGATTCAGACACGCTTCTAGATTTACCGCCTATTTCAAGGCGCGCCTTCGGCAATTCCGTCCAATTGATTTTCCCCGAAGCCCGAGACGCGGACGAAACGCCTCTCAAAGGAAGGTACGGCATAACCGCTCTGGCCTATAAACTACCGGTTTCGACGCAGGAAAAGCACAGGGAAAGCACTAGCGTTCCCCCCAAGAAACCACGTCCAAGCGGACCGATGAAGTAGGCCCCAAGTCTGAAAGCGGACCTAAAGGAGCCCGTTTGGCGGTCGCGAGCTGGAATACACCGTTCTCCTTCTCACTAACAACCTCCCGTAGAGACCGGCAGCTGTACAGCGCCTTCTACGCTACACGGAGGAGTCGGATAGCGGGCAGATGCCGCGTCCCGAATGCGCAACTAGAGATTGGAACGCACGGACGTAAACAAACGCCCGTGACGTAGCGGAGGTCTAGCGTATTCACGTTTACCGTGCGTCAGTTCTCCTCTGCGGACAGGCCGTTCCATCTTCTTTACTCGTTAGCTGACAGACGCCCTAGGAGAAAGCAAAGAAAGGAAGAAATTCAAAAGGAAATGAAACAGATCGGAGGGAGCCTCAAAGGCTTTGATCCATCCCCCCAGGCAGCCGAACCACCTTCGCAAAGGCACACCTCAAAAGACACGTCCTTCCGGGATCGCTGCACAGCCCAGCCAGAAAAGAGGAACAGAAACAAACAGAACGAGAAGGCTGCAGAGGGGGACGGAGGGCCGGAAAGGAGCCTGCTGTCCAGCGATGGTATTTTACCGCTCCTTGCGCGTTAGCAGCCCCTTTCAGATGCTTAAGCCCAAATTCTCTCAGCCCTTAACAGCTTCAGTACCCGCGGCACCTAGTTTTTCCACGCTCTCCAGTCTTCCTCGCTCTTTCCCGTCTCGGGCGAAAAGCCTCCCAGACCCCGTCTGTACTTACGCGCTTCCTTAAAACAGGATCGCCGAAATCAACCGAACGGGCTGAGCTGCTCCTCTTCCGCTCGCCGGCCCTCGGAACGTCAGCCTGCAAACGAATCGGACCACCGAGGTCACCGGCAGAGTCTCCTTTCGGAGCTCGCCCCCCCCCCAAGCTTTAACGACGGTTTCCCAAGCGGGGCAAACGCAGGGCCTCCCTTCGGCCCCGGAACGGTTTTTATCGCGGGCTCCCAAGTCGCCGTTACGACACTAAGCGGCAAAGCAAGGCAAAGACAGCTGGGGTCGCAGCTTACCCACCTAGGCACGAAAATTCTTCTTTGAGGCCTCCCTCGCTGCTTTTGCCAGGTAAACACACCAAAACAAAGCTCCCGACAGGCAGCTGAGGCTTCGCATGGACCTCGGGGCCCCGCTAGCAACGGCGACGCCGGAGCCGCCGGGCTACCAGGCGCTATTCCCCCCCCCTCCCCTCCCCTCCCCTCCCCTCCCCTCCCCTCCCCTGCCGGCCCGCGAACCGCGGCTTATTACTCACGAGTCCGGGAAGGACGCCGCCGACCTTCCCGCGGCCGAAGGCTCCTCGTCAGGAGCGGGCAGAGAACCTTTCCGCCGGCATTCGGAGTCTCCCGGCCGCTCTCGACACCCGATAACTTGCCGAGAAAGGGCTGAGGGCGGGAGCCTGCAGTTCTTCACGGCAGCACCCAGTCGTTCCCCGATGTGCCGAACGCCTAGCATTAACACAATTTAGAAATACAAAAATACCACCGCTACAGGGCGCAAAGCCAAGCTGAAATTTCGGCAGCCAAAGCAAACCTCTGCGCGCCCGACAGAACGAGCCACGTGCATCGGCGCCTACAGCTCCTCAAGGCTAGCGAGGCCTCGTGGGCGACGTTCCTCTGGCAGGCTGCGCAGCTGAACTCCCCCGTGTCGCCTAAGAGTCCGTGACGTGACGTATTCAAAGCTCAGCAGAAATTAACAATCCAAAGTTGTTTCTAAGCACAAAAGCGGATCTACTACACGAGAAGGAAGGAGTCCTAATTCCGCAAGGCTTTACCTTTTCTTCGAGCTGCCGTCTTCCTGCTGCCCCAAAGACCATTGCCAGGCAATTAACCTGGGGTCGCGCTAAATGAGCCTTCCTCTTCGTTTTACAATTCGCACGCTTGCCTCTCCCTCTCTCTCTGGCCACCTGACCGCCGTTCCCCGAAGACGGGAATTTGCCGTCTTGGAGCTCTTAAAGCACGACGCTTCACAGATGCAGAGAGTCACGCGCACGGAAACGGATGGACGCAGCGTCCTTTCCGTAACGCGTACGCACCTTCCGTTAGATGTCGCTCATCTGTTATTCCGATCGCTATTACCGGCGAACCTTCCTCACCGGGAGGAACGGGCTTTCCCTTTCGGGGCGACGGAGACGGCTCTCGCTCGGTTCCCTTTAATTTTATTACTTCGGCTCGCTTACGTTTCTCTGTCTCTTCAGCTTCAGCCGTGGCAACGAATCTAAAAATTAAATATCCTATCTTTCCTTTTCTACGTACGCGTGTACGATAACAAAACAAAATACAAACGACCGAAGCAAAACTAAGGCAGCTACGGTTAACAAGAGGCGCAGGGCAGCAACGGGTCGCTTAGTCCTCAGCGCTGCCTCCGGGAGGGAGGCCGAAAGAACGAACGTTCCGCATCAAGAGTTACCTTGGTTACCCGGGCCAGAACGCCTCCTACTGTCGCAGCTTCTGGGGAGATCGAGGGTCCGCTGCTGCATTTTTGCTTCCTCCTTTCAGCCCGCCCCTTCGGGAGTAAGCGCAAAAAACCGCTCGCTCGCCCGGCTTTGCTCTTTGTCAGCATTTGCTATTGTCGGTTCCGCCTCTGTAACAAAGACAGAAAATTGCATTTCGCTTCCAACAAAACACTTCGATTTACACGCGTTCTTTTTCTCTTTCCCGTGTGTTGCCCGTAAAGAAACACATAACTACGAAAGCAGTTATATGCGGTGCTTTATTCGGGGCCCGGGGTCTCAGGGACTCATGTCCAAAGCTGAGAATCCCAAATCCCCGTTTAACTTGGTTAATATTTATAGTGTTCGGTTACGTAACATAATCAACAGAATTGCTAAGCTACATGATTGTTTCCCATTTATAGTTTCTTCAGTTACTGTTGCCAAGATTTGCTTATCATTTACCTAGTTCATCAGATTGTGCTGTACCTAGTTCATCAGACTGTACTGTACCCAGTTCATCAGATTGTACTGTACCCACTTCATCAGATTGTACTGTACCCAACACCTGCAATTATACCTTCATCTTGTCTACCAAGTATAACCTATTCTAATCAATATAATGTAACAATTCCCCCCTTTGAAAATACTTCAAGTCTTCCAGACTGCAAGGATTTTCATCATCAGTTCCGCAGATTTCCATATTCTTTGGACCGTCTCAAACTGGTGATTGTAGCTGCAATGAATTATTTCCAATGTCTTCATATCTCGGGGGAAGTTCATGATTCTTCCTGGTAACAGCTTTTAAAATTTTCCCCAAGTGTTGCCGTTCCTTATTAACAATATTTTGAATCAAACGCAACACTCCCATAATAGCTAACATAATAATTATAATTATTATACACCATTGAATTAAAGATGCTACCCAACCAGAGATGTTCAATCCAAATGACTTTGCTAAAGCAGCAACCCAATTATGGGCACTTTCTTCTCTTTCTTCCTCAGTTGCATGTTCAATTTGCGTTAGCTGAGACAAATCACGTTCTACCGCGGCTGTAACATTCGGAATATGTACACAACAATGATCAATCTTATCTCGTAAATAACCACATACTCCATGTTCTTTTAGCAACAGCATATCTAATGCCATTCTATTTTGCAGGGTCATTTTTGTGGTTGCCTGTAATTGTAAGTTTATTTCCTTAAATCCTTCTTTAGTCACTCTTGCTAGCCTTTCCGTTTGTCCTAACAACCGGTACAACATTTCTCTATTCCGATAAGCACTAATTGGAGCAAACAATGATTCTAAAGCCCAACCTAACTTCACACCGGATGATGGTTCTTGCCAATCATCATCATCCTTTATTTCTCTCTTCATTATCCATAAATTTTCTAATCTACCCTTAAATGGCGCTTTCTTCCAAATTGGGCAGAGAGTTGGTAACCCTAAAGTTATTTCAGTCACCAACCCATCCAAGGGGAGGTGAGTCGTCCATTGTCCATCACTTGTAACCCAAACTAAATTTCCTGTGCTCCTGATCGTAGTTCTACAATCTATTCTCACTCCGAATTGTATTACAGGTTCACTCATGGAGTATTTAATTCCTCTACAGGCACAACCTGTCCTTAATGCAAGGACCACAGGTGGAAAGGTAACTTCACTTTCGGGGTGTCACAAGTGTATACTTTTGTACAGTTCTAGACTGGGTGTTTTTCAGCTAACTTTCTTTTGCATTAGATTTTCTTGTGTTTCCTGTTGTGGCGCCTGGATTATTTGTATTGGTTGCATTTCGTCTTTTTCCAAATCTTTTAACTCTCTCCTGGCTCTGTTTCTTTTCTGCATAGGTTCTGATTTTGCAGTAACCTCTAATGCCCTTTTTCCATAATCAAAACTCTCTTTAATCCAAACAATACAGGTGTGGTTTCCTACATCTGTCTTACTTACATTTCGCAATGATAAAATCATAGTACCCCTTCGTGTATCACTATCCCATCGGATTGTAAACCCAGTTGACAATTTGGACTCATTCTTCTGCCAATAGCAACTAATGTCTTGGATTGAACTTCTCATATCTCCAACAAAATCACAAGTCAAATTTACATCCATTCGTTCTTCTATATGTACAGTAGCATATGTATGTATTATTTGAGCGAAACCATTACTTAATCCTACCCAGCATAGTATTACCAAGATGTAAATCTCAGTTTTGTAGGAGTGATCATTTTTACCCCCCATTGTGATGGTACCTTCTTCACTCTGGTATAATGAATCCAATTATCAATTCCTGCTACTTTCACAGCGGTAAATGTTATCAATAGTACCAAATAAAGTCCATGCCACTGTTCCTTTAAAGGCTCCGTTTGCCAATTTCGAACATACGCTTGGTCTCCTGGTTGATTCTCCAACGGCAAAGGGCGATTCCAGATGATCGCGGCACGTAAGGCTGTGAGTAATCTGCTTAAAGAAATTATATAACTATAAACATCTTGATCTCCTTGGAGGTGTAAATCTGCACTTCCCATTCCCTTCGTTGGTGCAGTATATGGCTTACCGTACAGAATTTCATAGGGACTTACAGACAACCCTTCTCTAGGTTTTATACGAATTCTCAATAAAGCAAGGGGCAATGCCTGTGGCCATTGGATTTGAGCTTCCTGGCATATCTTTTTAATTTGTCCTTTTAATGTTTGATTCATCCTTTCTACCTTTCCACTAGATTGTGGCCTCCACGGTGTATGTAAATCCCAGCTAATTCCAAGCATTTCACTAATTTCCTGTACTATTTTAGCTATAAAGTGTGGGCCTCGATCTGAAGAAATTCCTAAAGGTACCCCAAATCTAGGTATGATCTCTTTTAACAAAGTTTTTACTACTTCTCTAGCTTGATTCGTTCTACAGGGAAATGCTTCTAGCCACCCTGAAAAGGTACATACGTATACCAATAAATACTTAAACCCTTTTGATTTAGGTAATTCTGCAAAATCCACTTGCCAATAGTCACCTGGTTCTATTCCCACTTTCAAAGTTCCCATTGGAATTTGTTTTCGTATTACCGGATTATTCTTTAAACATACTGGACACTTCGCATTCACCCCTTTTGCTATTGTTAACATTTGTGCAGATATAATGCTCCGCTTTAAAAACTGCACCAATGCTTCTGCTCCCCAATGGCATTTATTATGTTCAGTTTGTATTATTCGTTTCATAATTGTAGCAGGCACTACTACTTGTCCATTACCTGTTACATACCATCCATGTGAATTCTTCTGTGCCTTTACCAAATCGGCTAATTTTTCATCTTCTTGGGTATAAAAGGGATTTACAGAGAGATGAGCAGTAATCGGGCTTACCTTAGTAGGTATTAGAGCTAATTCAGTCCATACTTGCCGTGCAGCAATTTTGGCTGCCTGGTCTGCCTTCATGTTTCCTTGTGCCACATCGCTGTCATCCCTCTGATGTCCTCGACAATGCATTACAGCCACTTGCTGAGGTAGTACCACAGCCTCTAATAACTGTAAGATCTCGGTTCGATATTTAATAATACTACCTTGAGCCGTCAACAATCCTCTTTCCTTCCATAAAGCTCCATGTATATGTATTATTCCAAAAGCGTATTTAGAATCTGTCCAAATATTCACTCTCTTATCCGTACTCGGTATTAAAGCCCGAATTAGAGCGACCAGTTCTGCCTTTTGCGCTGACGTTCCTGGCATTAATGCCTTTGCTTCAATTACTTCAAGCTTAGTAACCACAGCATATCCAGAATATCGTGTTCCATTCTCAACAAAGCTGCTACCGTCTGTAAATAATGTCCAGTCAGGATTTACAAGGGGAATATCTTTCAGATCTACCCTACTGGCGTAAGTTTGTTCGATCACCTCAATACAATCATGTTCCAGCTCGCCTTCCTCTATTTTGCTACCTAAAAATTCAGCGGGATTCAAACATGTTGTTATCTTTAAAAATATATCATCCTGTTCTCTCAATATTGCCTGATATTTCAACATTCTACTGGATGACAACCAATGACCCCCCTTTTGTTCCAAAACTGCAATCACCACGTGGGGCACAAATACTTCCATTTTTGTTCCCAATGTCAATTTTCTAGCTTCTTGGACTAACGTTACAGTAGCAGCCACTGCTCGGAGGCAAGAAGGCCATCCGGCACTTACCATATCCAACTGCTTGGAAAAATAGCCCACCGGTCTCTTCCATGATCCAATTCGTTGAGTTAAAACTCCAAGCGCTAGTCGTTGCCGCTCATGTACAAAGAGTTGAAATGTTTTTGTCAAATCAGGCAATCCTAATGCTGGGGCTTCTTGCAGAGCCTGTTTTAAGTCTTGAAAAGCCCTTTTACACTCTAAACTCCAAACTAATTGTGGCTCTTTTAAAGCTGCATACAGTGGTTTGGCTAACAGTCCGTAATTCAAAATCCAGAGTCTGCACCACCCTGTCATTCCTAGAAAAGTTCGTAACTCGTGCAAATTTCTAGGTTCAGGGATGGCACAAATCGCTTGTATTCTATTCACCCCCAACCGTCTTTGTCCTTGGGAAATTTCACATCCCAGATATATCACTTTTTCCCGGGCAATTTGGGCTTTTTCCTTAGAAACTCGATAACCGCTCTGTCCCAGTAAATTTAATCACGCAACTGTAACAGTAATGCAGTTTTCATACCTTTCTGTCGCCACGAAAATGTCATCCACATATTGCAACAATAAGTATGCTTTTGATGGTAATTGAAAATATCCTTGCTCCTTCCAATCCTCCAGTTCTCGTGCCAGCTGATTCCCAAATATTGTAGGACTGTTTTTGAAGCCTTGTGGTAACCTGGTCCAGGTCAGCTGTCGTTTTCGTCCTGTATCCGGATTTTCCCATTCAAACGCAAATAATTTCCTACTTTGTAATGCCAATGGGATGCAGAAGAAAGCATCTTTTAAATCAATTACAGAAAAGTATCTAAATTGTTCTGCCACAGATGTTAACAATGTATAAGGATTTGCTACTACTGGATGTATATCTTTAACTATTTCGTTTACAGCTCTTAAATCTTGAACTAACCTATAATCTTCGTTAGGTTTTCTTATAGGAAATATTGGTGTATTATATTCAGATTCACATTCTTCTAACACATTGTGCATCAAAAATTTTGCAATTAATGGTGCTACCCCTTTCCTAGCTTCTAACTGTATAGGATATTGTCTAACTCTTACCGGTTGGACACCTTCTTTCAATTCTACTATGACAGGTTTTGCTGCTTTCGCTAATCCCGGTACTTGTGTCTCCCATACCCATGGTACTACAGCGTTTTCTACCTCTATTGGTATTGTTGTATTAGCTATTTCTTTTACTATAAATATTCTAGCTATTTCTTCCTCAGGTATCTGCAACTTAGCTTTTCCATTTTCAAATATTATTTTAGCATTAAATCTTGACAATAAATCTCGTCCTAACAAAGATGTAGGACAATCCGGTACATAGAGAAATTCATGATCTAATTCTTTACCCCTAAAATTTAGATGCAATGGCCGCAGAAAGGGCCGTTGCTCTGTTTTTCCTGTAGCTCCTACCACAGTTATCATCGTATCTCCTATCTTTCCTAAACAAGTATTTAAAACAGAATAAGTTGCCCCAGTATCTACCAATAATTGTTTCTCTTCCCCATCAATTTCTGTTGTCACTTTTAATCCATCACTTAGTCAGCTACTATGTTGCCCCAAATGTCCTAACATCATTGTTTCTGCCATTGGTGTTCCTCCTACTGAAGTCTGCTGGGCCAAATTCATTTTCACTGGGCACTCATTTTTCCAATGTCCCTGTTGTCTGCAAAACGCACACTGATTTATCCCTAGCTGATTTTGAGGTATTCCCCGCATGCCTCCTACCCTGTATCCTCCTCGACCTCGTCCTCTACTTCTGCCTCTTATTCCTTGATTTACTCGTTGTAACATTGCTAATAATCCTGCCTGATTTCTCTTTGTGGTTTGTTTTTTTTTTTTTTTTTTTTTTTTCCCTATTATTGTACACTTTCCAGCTGATTGCTTCCAAATTACTAAATCTCCTGGGGAAAAAGGAACTTTCCCATATACTTTATCAGTCCCTGAAATTGCCTCTCGTAAAGGGGCTAATAATACTTTACTGTTTTGCTCTTGTTCCTTCCTCCCTTGTCTTGTTCTCTGTGCAATTGGGGTTCGTTGCGCTTGTCTTGGGCATGATGAATGCCCTGGCGAACCCTTCGGTGTTAACTTAATCTGGATCGCTCCAGTATTAATTGATTCTGACGGTTTTACCGCCTTAATACTATCAGTATCGCTATCGTCCCCTGCATCTATATCGGACATCACAGGGGCCGTCGGTGATGCTAAAAGTGATACCTCCTCTGGCTCTCTTATTGAATTTTGTATTGCCAAACAAGTCATACACTTCTTATTACCTACACATCCTCCACGTTTTGTTTTATCTTTTTTTCGGGATGTACCAACAACATTCCACATTCTCTCTGCATATCTGGATGATTACGTATATCATAAAATAGATCAACATATGGTACTTCATCCCATTTTTCAAGTTCTTAACAATATCTCATTAATGGACCTATAACACCCGGATCTAAACTTCCGTGTTCAGGCCACCGGGGTCCATCATACTCATATTGTGGCCACCAATTCGTACAATAATCTATAAATCGACTTTTACTCATACTCTGAAAATATCCCGCACTTTTCCAATGCTTTAATAAACATCCTAACGGAGAATTATCCGGTATTACCATGGTCTTACACACTCACTCCACACACACACACACTAAATCTACGGGGTAGAAAACGGAAAGATAGCCTCTGATGGGAAACAAAAGACCAAACCAAACTCACGAGACAGCCACGTATGTCCGTGAGTGCTGGACCTGCGGGGCTTTCGCTCCGTCTGACGGCCAGCGCCTAGGCTTCCACAGACCAGACCTCGAGCTCGTTAGCCCAACCTTGCGTGAATCGCCGTCACGTCTTATTAGGCAGGCACCCGACCAAATATTACAATAAAGCACCTTCGGGCTTACCACTTTGGGACGTCAGCAGCAGCGCAGAGCGGGCGCAGCCGATGGCTCCCCGAGAATTCCTCGGTGCCGGCACGGAGCAAAATCGGAAAGCGAACCGTCAACACTACTCCCGAAGTCCCATCTGGGTCGCCAGAAAACTGTTGCCCGTAAAGAAACACATAACTACGAAAGCAGTTATATGCGGTGCTTTATTCGGGGCCCGGGGTCTCAGGGACTCATGTCCAAAGCTGAGAATCCCAAATCCCCGTTTAACTTGGTTAATATTTATAGTGTTCGGTTACGTAACATAATCAACAGAATTGCTAAGCTACATGATTGTTTCCCATTTATAGTTTCTTCAGTTACTGTTGCCAAGATTTGCTTATCATTTACCTAGTTCATCAGATTGTGCTGTACCCAGTTCATCAGATTGTACTGTACCCACTTCATCAGATTGTACTGTACCCAACACCTGCAATTATACCTTCATCTTGTCTACCAAGTATAACCTATTCTAATCAATATAATGTAACAATTCCCCCCTTTGAAAATACTTCAAGTCTTCCAGACTGCAAGGATTTTCATCATCAGTTCCGCAGATTTCCATATTCTTTGGACCGTCTCAAACTGGTGATTGTAGCTGCAATGAATTATTTCCAATGTCTTCATATCTCGGGGGAAGTTCATGATTCTTCCTGGTAACAGCTTTTAAAATTTTCCCCAAGTGTTGCCGTTCCTTATTAACAATATTTTGAATCAAACGCAACACTCCCATAATAGCTAACATAATAATTATAATTATTATACACCACTGAATTAAAGATGCTACCCAACCAGAGATGTTCAATCCAAATGACTTTGCTAAAGCAGCCACCCAATTATGGGTACTTTCTTCTCTTTCTTCCTCAGTTGCACGTTCAATTTGTGTTAGCTGAGACAAATCACGTTCTACCGCGGCTGTAACATTCGGAATATGTACACAACAATGATCAATCTTATCTCGTAAATAACCACATACTCCATGTTCTTTTAGCAACAGCATATCTAATGCCATTCTATTTTGCAGGGTCATTTTTGTGGTTGCCTGTAATTGTAAGTTTATTTCCTTAAATCCTTCTTTAGTCACTCTTGCTAGCCTTTCCGTTTGTCCTAAAAACCGGTACAACATTTCTCTATTCCGATAAGTACTAATTGGAGCAAACAATGATTCTAAAGCCCAACCTAACTTCACACCGGATGATGGTTCTTGCCAATCATCATCATCCTTTATTTCTCTCTTCATTATCCATAAATTTTCTAATCTACCCTTAAATGGCGCTTTCTTCCAAATTGGGCAGAGAGTTGGTAACCCTAAAGTTATTTCAGTCACCAACCCATCCAAGGGGAGGTGAGTCGTCCATTGTCCATCACTTGTAACCCAAACTAAATTTCCTGTGCTCCTGATCGTAGTTCTACAATCTATTCTCACTCCGAATTGTATTACAGGTTCACTCATGGAGTATTTAATTCCTCTACAGGCACAACCTGTCCTTAATGCAAGGACCACAGGTGGAAAGGTAACTTCACTTTCGGGGTGTCACAAGCGTATACTTTTGTACAGTTCTAGACTGGGTGTTTTTCAGCTAACTTTCTTTTGCATTAGATTTTCTTGTGTTTCCTGTTGTGGCGCCTGGATTATTTGTATTGGTTGCATTTCGTCTTTTTCCAAATCTTTTAACTCTCTCCTGGCTCTGTTTCTTTTCTGCATAGGTTCTGATTTTGCAGTAACCTCTAATGCCCTTTTTCCATAATCAAAACTCTCTTTAATCCAAACAATACAGGTGTGGTTTCCTACATCTGTCTTACTTACATTTCGCAATGATAAAATCATAGTACCCCTTCGTGTATCACTATCCCATCGGATTGTAAACCCAGTTGACAATTTGGACTCATTCTTCTGCCAATAGCAACTAATGTCTTGGATTGAACTTCTCATATCTCCAACAAAATCACAAGTCAAATTTACATCCATTCGTTCTTCTATATGTACAGTAGCATATGTATGTATTATTTGAGCGAAACCATTACTTAATCCTACCCAGCATAGTATTACCAAGATGTAAATCTCAGTTTTGTAGGAGTGATCATTTTTACCCCCCATTGTGATGGTACCTTCTTCACTCTGGTATAATGAATCCAATTATCAATTCCTGCTACTTTCACAGTGGTAAATGTTATCAATAGCACCAAATAAAGTCCATGCCACTGTTCCTTTAAAGGCTCCGTTTGCCAATTTCGAACATACGCTTGGTCTCCTGGTTGATTCTCCAACGGCAAAGGGCGATTCCAGATGATCGCGGCACGTAAGGCTGTGAGTAATCTGCTTAAAGAAATTATATAACTATAAACATCTTGATCTCCTTGGAGGTGTAAATCTGCACTTCCCATTCCCTTCGTTGGTGCAGTATATGGCTTACCGTACAGAATTTCATAGGGACTTACAGACAACCCTTCTCTAGGTTTTATACGAATTCTCAATAAAGCAAGGGGCAATGCCTGTGGCCATTGGATTTGAGCTTCCTGGCATATCTTTTTAATTTGTCCTTTTAATGTTTGATTCATCCTTTCTACCTTTCCACTAGATTGTGGCCTCCACGGTGTATGTAAATCCCAGCTAATTCCAAGCATTTCACTAATTTCCTGTACTATTTTAGCTATAAAGTGTGGGCCTCGATCTGAAGAAATTCCTAAAGGTACCCCAAATCTAGGTATGATCTCTTTTAACAAAGTTTTTACTACTTCTCTAGCTTGATTCGTTCTACAGGGAAATGCTTCTAGCCACCCTGAAAAGGTACATACGTATACCAATAAATACTTAAACCCTTTTGATTTAGGTAATTCTGCAAAATCCACTTGCCAATAGTCACCTGGTTCTATTCCCACTTTCAAAGTTCCCATTGGAATTTGTTTTCGTATTACCGGATTATTCTTTAAACATACTGGACACTTCGCATTCACCCCTTTTGCTATTGTTAACATTTGTGCAGATATAATGCTCCGCTTTAAAAACTGCACCAATGCTTCTGCTCCCCAATGGCATTTATTATGTTCAGTTTGTATTATTCGTTTCATAATTGTAGCAGGCACTACTACTTGTCCATTACCTGTTACATACCATCCATGTGAATTCTTCTGTGCCTTTACCAAATCGGCTAATTTTTCATCTTCTTGGGTATAAAAGGGATTTACAGAGAGATGAGCAGTAATCGGGCTTACCTTAGTAGGTATTAGAGCTAATTCAGTCCATACTTGCCGTGCAGCAATTTTGGCTGCCTGGTCTGCCTTCATGTTTCCTTGTGCCACATCGCTGTCATCCCTCTGATGTCCTCGACAATGCATTACAGCCACTTGCTGAGGTAGTACCACAGCCTCTAATAACTGTAAGATCTCGGTTCGATATTTAATAATACTACCTTGAGCCGTCAACAATCCTCTTTCCTTCCATAAAGCTCCATGTATATGTATTATTCCAAAAGCGTATTTAGAATCTGTCCAAATATTCACTCTCTTATCCGTACTCGGTATTAAAGCCCGAATTAGAGCGACCAGTTCTGCCTTTTGCGCTGACGTTCCTGGCATTAATGCCTTTGCTTCAATTACTTCAAGCTTAGTAACCACAGCATATCCAGAATATCGTGTTCCATTCTCAACAAAGCTGCTACCGTCTGTAAATAATGTCCAGTCAGGATTTACAAGGGGAATATCTTTCAGATCTACCCTACTGGCGTAAGTTTGTTCGATCACCTCAATACAATCATGTTCCAGCTCGCCTTCCTCTATTTTGCTAC
Source organism: Apteryx mantelli (assembly GCF_036417845.1). Classification (NCBI taxonomy): domain Eukaryota; kingdom Metazoa; phylum Chordata; class Aves; order Apterygiformes; family Apterygidae; genus Apteryx; species Apteryx mantelli. Next base: position 73,910 of record NW_027118458.1, read on the forward strand.
CTAAAAATTCAGCGGGATTCAAACATGTTGTTATCTTTAAAAATATATCATCCTGTTCTCTCAATATTGCCTGATATTTCAACATTCTACTGGATGACAACCAATGACCCCCCTTTTGTTCCAAAACTGCAATCACCACGTGGGGCACAAATACTTCCATTTTTGTTCCCAATGTCAATTTTCTAGCTTCTTGGACTAACGTTACAGTAGCAGCCACTGCTCGGAGGCAAGAAGGCCATCCGGCACTTACCATATCCAACTGCTTGGAAAAATAGCCCACCGGTCTCTTCCATGATCCAATTCGTTGAGTTAAAACTCCAAGCGCTAGTCGTTGCCGCTCATGTACAAAGAGTTGAAATGTTTTTGTCAAATCAGGCAATCCTAATGCTGGGGCTTCTTGCAGAGCCTGTTTTAAGTCTTGAAAAGCCCTTTTACACTCTAAACTCCAAACTAATTGTGGCTCTTTTAAAGCTGCATACAGTGGTTTGGCTAACAGTCCGTAATTCAAAATCCAGAGTCTGCACCACCCTGTCATTCCTAGAAAAGTTCGTAACTCGTGCAAATTTCTAGGTTCAGGGATGGCACAAATCGCTTGTATTCTATTCACCCCCAACCGTCTTTGTCCTTGGGAAATTTCACATCCCAGATATATCACTTTTTCCCGGGCAATTTGGGCTTTTTCCTTAGAAACTCGATAACCGCTCTGTCCCAGTAAATTTAATCACGCAACTGTAACAGTAATGCAGTTTTCATACCTTTCTGTCGCCACGAAAATGTCATCCACATATTGCAACAATAAGTATGCTTTTGATGGTAATTGAAAATATCCTTGCTCCTTCCAATCCTCCAGTTCTCGTGCCAGCTGATTCCCAAATATTGTAGGACTGTTTTTGAAGCCTTGTGGTAACCTGGTCCAGGTCAGCTGTCGTTTTCGTCCTGTATCCGGATTTTCCCATTCAAACGCAAATAATTTCCTACTTTGTAATGCCAATGGGATGCAGAAGAAAGCATCTTTTAAATCAATTACAGAAAAGTATCTAAATTGTTCTGCCACAGATGTTAACAATGTATAAGGATTTGCTACTACTGGATGTATATCTTTAACTATTTCGTTTACAGCTCTTAAATCTTGAACTAACCTATAATCTCCGTTAGGTTTTCTTATAGGAAATATTGGTGTATTATATTCAGATTCACATTCTTCTAACACACTGTGCATCAAAAATTTTGCAATTAATGGTGCTACCCCTTTCCTAGCTTCTAACTGTATAGGATATTGTCTAACTCTTACCGGTTGGACACCTTCTTTCAATTCTACTATGACAGGTTTTGCTGCTTTCGCTAATCCCGGTACTTGTGTCTCCCATACCCATGGTACTACAGCGTTTTCTACCTCTATTGGTATTGTTGTATTAGCTATTTCTTTTACTATAAATATTCTAGCTATTTCTTCCTCAGGTATCTGCAACTTAGCTTTTCCATTTTCAAATATTATTTTAGCATTAAATCTTGACAATAAATCTCGTCCTAACAAAGATGTAGGACAATCCGGTACATAGAGAAATTCATGATCTAATTCTTTACCCCTAAAATTTAGATGCAATGGCCGCAGAAAGGGCCGTTGCTCTGTTTTTCCTGTAGCTCCTACCACAGTTATCATCGTATCTCCTATCTTTCCTAAACAAGTATTTAAAACAGAATAAGTTGCCCCAGTATCTACCAATAATTGTTTCTCTTCCCCATCAATTTCTGTTGTCACTTTTAATCCATCACTTAGTCAGCTACTATGTTGCCCCAAATGTCCTAACATCATTGTTTCTGCCATTGGTGTTCCTCCTACTGAAGCCTGCTGGGCCAAATTCATTTTCACTGGGCACTCATTTTTCCAATGTCCCTGTTGTCTGCAAAACGCACACTGATTTATCCCTAGCTGATTTTGAGGTATTCCCCGCATGCCTCCTACCCTGTATCCTCCTCGACCTCGTCCTCTACTTCTGCCTCTTATTCCTTGATTTACTCGTTGTAACATTGCTAATAATCCTGCCTGATTTCTCTTTGTGGTTTGTTTTTTTTTTTTTTTTTTTTTTCCCTATTATTGTACACTTTCCAGCTGATTGCTTCCAAATTACTAAATCTCCTGGGGAAAAAGGAACTTTCCCATATACTTTATCAGTCCCCGAAATTGCCTCTCGTAAAGGGGCTAATAATACTTTACTGTTTTGCTCTTGTTCCTTCCTCCCTTGTCTTGTTCTCTGTGCAATTGGGGTTCGTTGCGCTTGTCTTGGGCATGATGAATGCCCTGGCGAACCCTTCGGTGTTAACTTAATCTGGATCGCTCCAGTATTAATTGATTCTGACGGTTTTACCGCCTTAATACTATCAGTATCGCTATCGTCCCCTGCATCTATATCGGACATCACAGGGGCCGTCGGTGATGCTAAAAGTGATACCTCCTCTGGCTCTCTTATTGAATTTTGTATTGCCAAACAAGTCATACACTTCTTATTACCTACACATCCTCCACGTTTTGTTTTATCTTTTTTTCGGGATGTACCAACAACATTCCACATTCTCTCTGCATATCTGGATGATTACGTATATCATAAAATAGATCAACATATGGTACTTCATCCCATTTTTCAAGTTCTTAACAATATCTCATTAATGGACCTATAACACCCGGATCTAAACTTCCGTGTTCAGGCCACCGGGGTCCATCATACTCATATTGTGGCCACCAATTCGTACAATAATCTATAAATCGACTTTTACTCATACTCTGAAAATATCCCGCACTTTTCCAATGCTTTAATAAACATCCTAACGGAGAATTATCCGGTATTACCATGGTCTTACACACTCACTCCACACACACACACACTAAATCTACGGGGTAGAAAACGGAAAGATAGCCTCTGATGGGAAACAAAAGACCAAACCAAACTCACGAGACAGCCACGTATGTCCGTGAGTGCTGGACCTGCGGGGCTTTCGCTCCGTCTGACGGCCAGCGCCTAGGCTTCCACAGACCAGACCTCGAGCTCGTTAGCCCAACCTTGCGTGAATCGCCGTCACGTCTTATTAGGCAGGCACCCGACCAAATATTACAATAAAGCACCTTCGGGCTTACCACTTTGGGACGTCAGGAGCAGCGCAGAGCGGGCGCAGCCGATGGCTCCCCGAGAATTCCTCGGTGCCGGCACGGAGCAAAATCGGAAAGCGAACCGTCAACACTACTCCCGAAGTCCCATCTGGGTCGCCAGAAAACTGTTGCCCGTAAAGAAACACATAACTACGAAAGCAGTTATATGCGGTGCTTTATTCGGGGCCCGGGGTCTCAGGGACTCATGTCCAAAGCTGAGAATCCCAAATCCCCGTTTAACTTGGTTAATATTTATAGTGTTCGGTTACGTAACATAATCAACAGAATTGCTAAGCTACATGATTGTTTCCCATTTATAGTTTCTTCAGTTACTGTTGCCAAGATTTGCTTATCATTTACCTAGTTCATCAGATTGTGCTGTACCCAGTTCATCAGATTGTACTGTACCCACTTCATCAGATTGTACTGTACCCAACACCTGCAATTATACCTTCATCTTGTCTACCAAGTATAACCTATTCTAATCAATATAATGTAACAATTCCCCCCTTTGAAAATACTTCAAGTCTTCCAGACTGCAAGGATTTTCATCATCAGTTCCGCAGATTTCCATATTCTTTGGACCGTCTCAAACTGGTGATTGTAGCTGCAATGAATTATTTCCAATGTCTTCATATCTCGGGGGAAGTTCATGATTCTTCCTGGTAACAGCTTTTAAAATTTTCCCCAAGTGTTGCCGTTCCTTATTAACAATATTTTGAATCAAACGCAACACTCCCATAATAGCTAACATAATAATTATAATTATTATACACCACTGAATTAAAGATGCTACCCAACCAGAGATGTTCAATCCAAATGACTTTGCTAAAGCAGCCACCCAATTATGGGTACTTTCTTCTCTTTCTTCCTCAGTTGCACGTTCAATTTGTGTTAGCTGAGACAAATCACGTTCTACCGCGGCTGTAACATTCGGAATATGTACACAACAATGATCAATCTTATCTCGTAAATAACCACATACTCCATGTTCTTTTAGCAACAGCATATCTAATGCCATTCTATTTTGCAGGGTCATTTTTGTGGTTGCCTGTAATTGTAAGTTTATTTCCTTAAATCCTTCTTTAGTCACTCTTGCTAGCCTTTCCGTTTGTCCTAACAACCGGTACAACATTTCTCTATTCCGATAAGTACTAATTGGAGCAAACAATGATTCTAAAGCCCAACCTAACTTCACACCGGATGATGGTTCTTGCCAATCATCATCATCCTTTATTTCTCTCTTCATTATCCATAAATTTTCTAATCTACCCTTAAATGGCGCTTTCTTCCAAATTGGGCAGAGAGTTGGTAACCCTAAAGTTATTTCAGTCACCAACCCATCCAAGGGGAGGTGAGTCGTCCATTGTCCATCACTTGTAACCCAAACTAAATTTCCTGTGCTCCTGCTCGTAGTTCTACAATCTATTCTCACTCCGAATTGTATTACAGGTTCACTCATGGAGTATTTAATTCCTCTACAGGCACAACCTGTCCTTAATGCAAGGACCACAGGTGGAAAGGTAACTTCACTTTCGGGGTGTCACAAGCGTATACTTTTGTACAGTTCTAGACTGGGTGTTTTTCAGCTAACTTTCTTTTGCATTAGATTTTCTTGTGTTTCCTGTTGTGGCGCCTGGATTATTTGTATTGGTTGCATTTCGTCTTTTTCCAAATCTTTTAACTCTCTCCTGGCTCTGTTTCTTTTCTGCATAGGTTCTGATTTTGCAGTAACCTCTAATGCCCTTTTTCCATAATCAAAACTCTCTTTAATCCAAACAATACAGGTGTGGTTTCCTACATCTGTCTTACTTACATTTCGCAATGATAAAATCATAGTACCCCTTCGTGTATCACTATCCCATCGGATTGTAAACCCAGTTGACAATTTGGACTCATTCTTCTGCCAATAGCAACTAATGTCTTGGATTGAACTTCTCATATCTCCAACAAAATCACAAGTCAAATTTACATCCATTCGTTCTTCTATATGTACAGTAGCATATGTATGTATTATTTGAGCGAAACCATTACTTAATCCTACCCAGCATAGTATTACCAAGATGTAAATCTCAGTTTTGTAGGAGTGATCATTTTTACCCCCCATTGTGATGGTACCTTCTTCACTCTGGTATAATGAATCCAATTATCAATTCCTGCTACTTTCACAGCGGTAAATGTTATCAATAGCACCAAATAAAGTCCATGCCACTGTTCCTTTAAAGGCTCCGTTTGCCAATTTCGAACATACGCTTGGTCTCCTGGTTGATTCTCCAACGGCAAAGGGCGATTCCAGATGATCGCGGCACGTAAGGCTGTGAGTAATCTGCTTAAAGAAATTATATAACTATAAACATCTTGATCTCCTTGGAGGTGTAAATCTGCACTTCCCATTCCCTTCGTTGGTGCAGTATATGGCTTACCGTACAGAATTTCATAGGGACTTACAGACAACCCTTCTCTAGGTTTTATACGAATTCTCAATAAAGCAAGGGGCAATGCCTGTGGCCATTGGATTTGAGCTTCCTGGCATATCTTTTTAATTTGTCCTTTTAATGTTTGATTCATCCTTTCTACCTTTCCACTAGATTGTGGCCTCCACGGTGTATGTAAATCCCAGCTAATTCCAAGCATTTCACTAATTTCCTGTACTATTTTAGCTATAAAGTGTGGGCCTCGATCTGAAGAAATTCCTAAAGGTACCCCAAATCTAGGTATGATCTCTTTTAACAAAGTTTTTACTACTTCTCTAGCTTGATTCGTTCTACAGGGAAATGCTTCTAGCCACCCTGAAAAGGTACATACGTATACCAATAAATACTTAAACCCTTTTGATTTAGGTAATTCTGCAAAATCCACTTGCCAATAGTCACCTGGTTCTATTCCCACTTTCAAAGTTCCCATTGGAATTTGTTTTCGTATTACCGGATTATTCTTTAAACATACTGGACACTTCGCATTCACCCCTTTTGCTATTGTTAACATTTGTGCAGATATAATGCTCCGCTTTAAAAACTGCACCAATGCTTCTGCTCCCCAATGGCATTTATTATGTTCAGTTTGTATTATTCGTTTCATAATTGTAGCAGGCACTACTACTTGTCCATTACCTGTTACATACCATCCATGTGAATTCTTCTGTGCCTTTACCAAATCGGCTAATTTTTCATCTTCTTGGGTATAAAAGGGATTTACAGAGAGATGAGCAGTAATCGGGCTTACCTTAGTAGGTATTAGAGCTAATTCAGTCCATACTTGCCGTGCAGCAATTTTGGCTGCCTGGTCTGCCTTCATGTTTCCTTGTGCCACATCGCTGTCATCCCTCTGATGTCCTCGACAATGCATTACAGCCACTTGCTGAGGTAGTACCACAGCCTCTAATAACTGTAAGATCTCGGTTCGATATTTAATAATACTACCTTGAGCCGTCAACAATCCTCTTTCCTTCCATAAAGCTCCATGTATATGTATTATTCCAAAAGCGTATTTAGAATCTGTCCAAATATTCACCCTCTTATCCGTACTCGGTATTAAAGCCCGAATTAGAGCGACCAGTTCTGCCTTTTGCGCTGACGTTCCTGGCATTAATGCCTTTGCTTCAATTACTTCAAGCTTAGTAACCACAGCATATCCAGAATATCGTGTTCCATTCTCAACAAAGCTGCTACCGTCTGTAAATAATGTCCAGTCAGGATTTACAAGGGGAATATCTTTCAGATCTACCCTACTGGCGTAAGTTTGTTCGATCACCTCAATACAATCATGTTCCAGCTCGCCTTCCTCTATTTTGCTACCTAAAAATTCAGCGGGATTCAAACATGTTGTTATCTTTAAAAATATATCATCCTGTTCTCTCAATATTGCCTGATATTTCAACATTCTACTGGATGACAACCAATGACCCCCCTTTTGTTCCAAAACTGCAATCACCACGTGGGGCACAAATACTTCCATTTTTGTTCCCAATGTCAATTTTCTAGCTTCTTGGACTAACGTTACAGTAGCAGCCACTGCTCGGAGGCAAGAAGGCCATCCGGCACTTACCATATCCAACTGCTTGGAAAAATAGCCCACCGGTCTCTTCCATGATCCAATTCGTTGAGTTAAAACTCCAAGCGCTAGTCGTTGCCGCTCATGTACAAAGAGTTGAAATGTTTTTGTCAAATCAGGCAATCCTAATGCTGGGGCTTCTTGCAGAGCCTGTTTTAAGTCTTGAAAAGCCCTTTTACACTCTAAACTCCAAACTAATTGTGGCTCTTTTAAAGCTGCATACAGTGGTTTGGCTAACAGTCCGTAATTCAAAATCCAGAGTCTGCACCACCCTGTCATTCCTAGAAAAGTTCGTAACTCGTGCAAATTTCTAGGTTCAGGGATGGCACAAATCGCTTGTATTCTATTCACCCCCAACCGTCTTTGTCCTTGGGAAATTTCACATCCCAGATATATCACTTTTTCCCGGGCAATTTGGGCTTTTTCCTTAGAAACTCGATAACCGCTCTGTCCCAGTAAATTTAATCACGCAACTGTAACAGTAATGCAGTTTTCATACCTTTCTGTCGCCACGAAAATGTCATCCACATATTGCAACAATAAGTATGCTTTTGATGGTAATTGAAAATATCCTTGCTCCTTCCAATCCTCCAGTTCTCGTGCCAGCTGATTCCCAAATATTGTAGGACTGTTTTTGAAGCCTTGTGGTAACCTGGTCCAGGTCAGCTGTCGTTTTCGTCCTGTATCCGGATTTTCCCATTCAAACGCAAATAATTTCCTACTTTGTAATGCCAATGGGATGCAGAAGAAAGCATCTTTTAAATCAATTACAGAAAAGTATCTAAATTGTTCTGCCACAGATGTTAACAATGTATAAGGATTTGCTACTACTGGATGTATATCTTTAACTATTTCGTTTACAGCTCTTAAATCTTGAACTAACCTATAATCTCCGTTAGGTTTTCTTATAGGAAATATTGGTGTATTATATTCAGATTCACATTCTTCTAACACACTGTGCATCAAAAATTTTGCAATTAATGGTGCTACCCCTTTCCTAGCTTCTAACTGTATAGGATATTGTCTAACTCTTACCGGTTGGACACCTTCTTTCAATTCTACTATGACAGGTTTTGCTGCTTTCGCTAATCCCGGTACTTGTGTCTCCCATACCCATGGTACTACAGCGTTTTCTACCTCTATTGGTATTGTTGTATTAGCTATTTCTTTTACTATAAATATTCTAGCTATTTCTTCCTCAGGTATCTGCAACTTAGCTTTTCCATTTTCAAATATTATTTTAGCATTAAATCTTGACAATAAATCTCGTCCTAACAAAGATGTAGGACAATCCGGTACATAGAGAAATTCATGATCTAATTCTTTACCCCTAAAATTTAGATGCAATGGCCGCAGAAAGGGCCGTTGCTCTGTTTTTCCTGTAGCTCCTACCACAGTTATCATCGTATCTCCTATCTTTCCTAAACAAGTATTTAAAACAGAATAAGTTGCCCCAGTATCTACCAATAATTGTTTCTCTTCCCCATCAATTTCTGTTGTCACTTTTAATCCATCACTTAGTCAGCTACTATGTTGCCCCAAATGTCCTAACATCATTGTTTCTGCCATTGGTGTTCCTCCTACTGAAGCCTGCTGGGCCAAATTCATTTTCACTGGGCACTCATTTTTCCAATGTCCCTGTTGTCTGCAAAACGCACACTGATTTATCCCTAGCTGATTTTGAGGTATTCCCCGCATGCCTCCTACCCTGTATCCTCCTCGACCTCGTCCTCTACTTCTGCCTCTTATTCCTTGATTTACTCGTTGTAACATTGCTAATAATCCTGCCTGATTTCTCTTTGTGGTTTGTTTTTTTTTTTTTTTTTTTTCCCTATTATTGTACACTTTCCAGCTGATTGCTTCCAAATTACTAAATCTCCTGGGGAAAAAGGAACTTTCCCATATACTTTATCAGTCCCCGAAATTGCCTCTCGTAAAGGGGCTAATAATACTTTACTGTTTTGCTCTTGTTCCTTCCTCCCTTGTCTTGTTCTCTGTGCAATTGGGGTTCGTTGCGCTTGTCTTGGGCATGATGAATGCCCTGGCGAACCCTTCGGTGTTAACTTAATCTGGATCGCTCCAGTATTAATTGATTCTGACGGTTTTACCGCCTTAATACTATCAGTATCACTATCGTCCCCTGCATCTATATCGGACATCACAGGGGCCGTCGGTGATGCTAAAAGTGATACCTCCTCTGGCTCTCTTATTGAATTTTGTATTGCCAAACAAGTCATACACTTCTTATTACCTACACATCCTCCACGTTTTGTTTTATCTTTTTTTCGGGATGTACCAACAACATTCCACATTCTCTCTGCATATCTGGATGATTACGTATATCATAAAATAGATCAACATATGGTACTTCATCCCATTTTTCAAGTTCTTAACAATATCTCATTAATGGACCTATAACACCCGGATCTAAACTTCCGTGTTCAGGCCACCGGGGTCCATCATACTCATATTGTGGCCACCAATTCGTACAATAATCTATAAATCGACTTTTACTCATACTCTGAAAATATCCCGCACTTTTCCAATGCTTTAATAAACATCCTAACGGAGAATTATCCGGTATTACCATGGTCTTACACACTCACTCCACACACACACACACTAAATCTACGGGGTAGAAAACGGAAAGATAGCCTCTGATGGGAAACAAAAGACCAAACCAAACTCACGAGACAGCCACGTATGTCCGTGAGTGCTGGACCTGCGGGGCTTTCGCTCCGTCTGACGGCCAGCGCCTAGGCTTCCACAGACCAGACCTCGAGCTCGTTAGCCCAACCTTGCGTGAATCGCCGTCACGTCTTATTAGGCAGGCACCCGACCAAATATTACAATAAAGCACCTTCGGGCTTACCACTTTGGGACGTCAGCAGCAGCGCAGAGCGGGCGCAGCCGATGGCTCCCCAAGAATTCCTCGGTGCCGGCACGGAGCAAAATCGGAAAGCGAACCGTCAACACTACTCCCGAAGTCCCATCTGGGTCGCCAGAAAACTGTTGCCCGTAAAGAAACACATAACTACGAAAGCAGTTATATGCGGTGCTTTATTCGGGGCCCGGGGTCTCAGGGACTCATGTCCAAAGCTGAGAATCCCAAATCCCCGTTTAACTTGGTTAATATTTATAGTGTTCGGTTACGTAACATAATCAACAGAATTGCTAAGCTACATGATTGTTTCCCATTTATAGTTTCTTCAGTTACTGTTGCCAAGATTTGCTTATCATTTACCTAGTTCATCAGATTGTGCTGTACCCAGTTCATCAGACTGTACTGTACCCACTTCATCAGACTGTACTGTACCCAACACCTGCAATTATACCTTCATCTTGTCTACCAAGTATAACCTATTCTAATCAATATAATGTAACAATTCCCCCCTTTGAAAATACTTCAAGTCTTCCAGACTGCAAGGATTTTCATCATCAGTTCCGCAGATTTCCATATTCTTTGGACCGTCTCAAACTGGTGATTGTAGCTGCAATGAATTATTTCCAATGTCTTCATATCTCGGGGGAAGTTCATGATTCTTCCTGGTAACAGCTTTTAAAATTTTCCCCAAGTGTTGCCGTTCCTTATTAACAATATTTTGAATCAAACGCAACACTCCCATAATAGCTAACATAATAATTATAATTATTATACACCACTGAATTAAAGATGCTACCCAACCAGAGATGTTCAATCCAAATGACTTTGCTAAAGCAGCCACCCAATTATGGGTACTTTCTTCTCTTTCTTCCTCAGTTGCACGTTCAATTTGTGTTAGCTGAGACAAATCACGTTCTACCGCGGCTGTAACATTCGGAATATGTACACAACAATGATCAATCTTATCTCGTAAATAACCACATACTCCATGTTCTTTTAGCAACAGCATATCTAATGCCATTCTATTTTGCAGGGTCATTTTTGTGGTTGCCTGTAATTGTAAGTTTATTTCCTTAAATCCTTCTTTAGTCACTCTTGCTAGCCTTTCCGTTTGTCCTAACAACCGGTACAACATTTCTCTATTCCGATAAGCACTAATTGGAGCAAACAATGATTCTAAAGCCCAACCTAACTTCACACCGGATGATGGTTCTTGCCAATCATCATCATCCTTTATTTCTCTCTTCATTATCCATAAATTTTCTAATCTACCCTTAAATGGCGCTTTCTTCCAAACTGGGCAGAGAGTTGGTAACCCTAAAGTTATTTCAGTCACCAACCCATCCAAGGGGAGGTGAGTCGTCCATTGTCCATCACTTGTAACCCAAACTAAATTTCCTGTGCTCCTGATCGTAGTTCTACAATCTATTCTCACTCCGAATTGTATTACAGGTTCACTCATGGAGTATTTAATTCCTCTACAGGCACAACCTGTCCTTAATGCAAGGACCACAGGTGGAAAGGTAACTTCACTTTCGGGGTGTCACAAGTGTATACTTTTGTACAGTTCTAGACTGGGTGTTTTTCAGCTAACTTTCTTTTGCATTAGATTTTCTTGTGTTTCCTGTTGTGGCGCCTGGATTATTTGTATTGGTTGCATTTCGTCTTTTTCCAAATCTTTTAACTCTCTCCTGGCTCTGTTTCTTTTCTGCATAGGTTCTGATTTTGCAGTAACCTCTAATGCCCTTTTTCCATAATCAAAACTCTCTTTAATCCAAACAATACAGGTGTGGTTTCCTACATCTGTCTTACTTACATTTCGCAATGATAAAATCATAGTACCCCTTCGTGTATCACTATCCCATCGGATTGTAAACCCAGTTGACAATTTGGACTCATTCTTCTGCCAATAGCAACTAATGTCTTGGATTGAACTTCTCATATCTCCAACAAAATCACAAGTCAAATTTACATCCATTCGTTCTTCTATATGTACAGTAGCATATGTATGTATTATTTGAGCGAAACCATTACTTAATCCTACCCAGCATAGTATTACCAAGATGTAAATCTCAGTTTTGTAGGAGTGATCATTTTTACCCCCCATTGTGATGGTACCTTCTTCACTCTGGTATAATGAATCCAATTATCAATTCCTGCTACTTTCACAGCGGTAAATGTTATCAATAGCACCAAATAAAGTCCATGCCACTGTTCCTTTAAAGGCTCCGTTTGCCAATTTCGAACATACGCTTGGTCTCCTGGTTGATTCTCCAACGGCAAAGGGCGATTCCAGATGATCGCGGCACGTAAGGCTGTGAGTAATCTGCTTAAAGAAATTATATAACTATAAACATCTTGATCTCCTTGGAGGTGTAAATCTGCACTTCCCATTCCCTTCGTTGGTGCAGTATATGGCTTACCGTACAGAATTTCATAGGGACTTACAGACAACCCTTCTCTAGGTTTTATACGAATTCTCAATAAAGCAAGGGGCAATGCCTGTGGCCATTGGATTTGAGCTTCCTGGCATATCTTTTTAATTTGTCCTTTTAATGTTTGATTCATCCTTTCTACCTTTCCACTAGATTGTGGCCTCCACGGTGTATGTAAATCCCAGCTAATTCCAAGCATTTCACTAATTTCCTGTACTATTTTAGCTATAAAGTGTGGGCCTCGATCTGAAGAAATTCCTAAAGGTACCCCAAATCTAGGTATGATCTCTTTTAACAAAGTTTTTACTACTTCTCTAGCTTGATTCGTTCTACAGGGAAATGCTTCTAGCCACCCTGAAAAGGTACATACGTATACCAATAAATACTTAAACCCTTTTGATTTAGGTAATTCTGCAAAATCCACTTGCCAATAGTCACCTGGTTCTATTCCCACTTTCAAAGTTCCCATTGGAATTTGTTTTCGTATTACCGGATTATTCTTTAAACATACTGGACACTTCGCATTCACCCCTTTTGCTATTGTTAACATTTGTGCAGATATAATGCTCCGCTTTAAAAACTGCACCAATGCTTCTGCTCCCCAATGGCATTTATTATGTTCAGTTTGTATTATTCGTTTCATAATTGTAGCAGGCACTACTACTTGTCCATTACCTGTTACATACCATCCATGTGAATTCTTCTGTGCCTTTACCAAATCGGCTAATTTTTCATCTTCTTGGGTATAAAAGGGATTTACAGAGAGATGAGCAGTAATCGGGCTTACCTTAGTAGGTATTAGAGCTAATTCAGTCCATACTTGCCGTGCAGCAATTTTGGCTGCCTGGTCTGCCTTCATGTTTCCTTGTGCCACATCGCTGTCATCCCTCTGATGTCCTCGACAATGCATTACAGCCACTTGCTGAGGTAGTACCACAGCCTCTAATAACTGTAAGATCTCGGTTCGATATTTAATAATACTACCTTGAGCCGTCAACAATCCTCTTTCCTTCCATAAAGCTCCATGTATATGTATTATTCCAAAAGCGTATTTAGAATCTGTCCAAATATTCACCCTCTTATCCGTACTCGGTATTAAAGCCCGAATTAGAGCGACCAGTTCTGCCTTTTGCGCTGACGTTCCTGGCATTAATGCCTTTGCTTCAATTACTTCAAGCTTAGTAACCACAGCATATCCAGAATATCGTGTTCCATTCTCAACAAAGCTGCTACCGTCTGTAAATAATGTCCAGTCAGGATTTACAAGGGGAATATCTTTCAGATCTACCCTACTGGCGTAAGTTTGTTCGATCACCTCAATACAATCATGTTCCAGCTCGCCTTCCTCTATTTTGCTACCTAAAAATTCAGCGGGATTCAAACATGTTGTTATCTTTAAAAATATATCATCCTGTTCTCTCAATATTGCCTGATATTTCAACATTCTACTGGATGACAACCAATGACCCCCCTTTTGTTCCAAAACTGCAATCACCATGTGGGGCACAAATACTTCCATTTTTGTTCCCAATGTCAATTTTCTAGCTTCTTGGACTAACGTTACAGTAGCAGCCACTGCTCGGAGGCAAGAAGGCCATCCGGCACTTACCATATCCAACTGCTTGGAAAAATAGCCCACCGGTCTCTTCCATGATCCAATTCGTTGAGTTAAAACTCCAAGCGCTAGTCGTTGCCGCTCATGTACAAAGAGTTGAAATGTTTTTGTCAAATCAGGCAATCCTAATGCTGGGGCTTCTTGCAGAGCCTGTTTTAAGTCTTGAAAAGCCCTTTTACACTCTAAACTCCAAACTAATTGTGGCTCTTTTAAAGCTGCATACAGTGGTTTGGCTAACAGTCCGTAATTCAAAATCCAGAGTCTGCACCACCCTGTCATTCCTAGAAAAGTTCGTAACTCGTGCAAATTTCTAGGTTCAGGGATGGCACAAATCGCTTGTATTCTATTCACCCCCAACCGTCTTTGTCCTTGGGAAATTTCACATCCCAGATATATCACTTTTTCCCGGGCAATTTGGGCTTTTTCCTTAGAAACTCGATAACCGCTCTGTCCCAGTAAATTTAATCACGCAACTGTAACAGTAATGCAGTTTTCATACCTTTCTGTCGCCACGAAAATGTCATCCACATATTGCAACAATAAGTATGCTTTTGATGGTAATTGAAAATATCCTTGCTCCTTCCAATCCTCCAGTTCTCGTGCCAGCTGATTCCCAAATATTGTAGGACTGTTTTTGAAGCCTTGTGGTAACCTGGTCCAGGTCAGCTGTCGTTTTCGTCCTGTATCCGGATTTTCCCATTCAAACGCAAATAATTTCCTACTTTGTAATGCCAATGGGATGCAGAAGAAAGCATCTTTTAAATCAATTACAGAAAAGTATCTAAATTGTTCTGCCACAGATGTTAACAATGTATAAGGATTTGCTACTACTGGATGTATATCTTTAACTATTTCGTTTACAGCTCTTAAATCTTGAACTAACCTATAATCTCCGTTAGGTTTTCTTATAGGAAATATTGGTGTATTATATTCAGATTCACATTCTTCTAACACACTGTGCATCAAAAATTTTGCAATTAATGGTGCTACCCCTTTCCTAGCTTCTAACTGTATAGGATATTGTCTAACTCTTACCGGTTGGACACCTTCTTTCAATTCTACTATGACAGGTTTTGCTGCTTTCGCTAATCCCGGTACTTGTGTCTCCCATACCCATGGTACTACAGCGTTTTCTACCTCTATTGGTATTGTTGTATTAGCTATTTCTTTTACTATAAATATTCTAGCTATTTCTTCCTCAGGTATCTGCAACTTAGCTTTTCCATTTTCAAATATTATTTTAGCATTAAATCTTGACAATAAATCTCGTCCTAACAAAGATGTAGGACAATCCGGTACATAGAGAAATTCATGATCTAATTCTTTACCCCTAAAATTTAGATGCAATGGCCGCAGAAAGGGCCGTTGCTCTGTTTTTCCTGTAGCTCCTACCACAGTTATCATCGTATCTCCTATCTTTCCTAAACAAGTATTTAAAACAGAATAAGTTGCCCCAGTATCTACCAATAATTGTTTCTCTTCCCCATCAATTTCTGTTGTCACTTTTAATCCATCACTTAGTCAGCTACTATGTTGCCCCAAATGTCCTAACATCATTGTTTCTGCCATTGGTGTTCCTCCTACTGAAGCCTGCTGGGCCAAATTCATTTTCACTGGGCACTCATTTTTCCAATGTCCCTGTTGTCTGCAAAACGCACACTGATTTATCCCTAGCTGATTTTGAGGTATTCCCCGCATGCCTCCTACCCTGTATCCTCCTCGACCTCGTCCTCTACTTCTGCCTCTTATTCCTTGATTTACTCGTTGTAACATTGCTAATAATCCTGCCTGATTTCTCTTTGTGGTTTGTTTTTTTTTTTTTTTTTTTTTTCCCTATTATTGTACACTTTCCAGCTGATTGCTTCCAAATTACTAAATCTCCTGGGGAAAAAGGAACTTTCCCATATACTTTATCAGTCCCCGAAATTGCCTCTCGTAAAGGGGCTAATAATACTTTACTGTTTTGCTCTTGTTCCTTCCTCCCTTGTCTTGTTCTCTGTGCAATTGGGGTTCGTTGCGCTTGTCTTGGGCATGATGAATGCCCTGGCGAACCCTTCGGTGTTAACTTAATCTGGATCGCTCCAGTATTAATTGATTCTGACGGTTTTACCGCCTTAATACTATCAGTATCACTATCGTCCCCTGCATCTATATCGGACATCACAGGGGCCGTCGGTGATGCTAAAAGTGATACCTCCTCTGGCTCTCTTATTGAATTTTGTATTGCCAAACAAGTCATACACTTCTTATTACCTACACATCCTCCACGTTTTGTTTTATCTTTTTTTCGGGATGTACCAACAACATTCCACATTCTCTCTGCATATCTGGATGATTACGTATATCATAAAATAGATCAACATATGGTACTTCATCCCATTTTTCAAGTTCTTAACAATATCTCATTAATGGACCTATAACACCCGGATCTAAACTTCCGTGTTCAGGCCACCGGGGTCCATCATACTCATATTGTGGCCACCAATTCGTACAATAATCTATAAATCGACTTTTACTCATACTCTGAAAATATCCCGCACTTTTCCAATGCTTTAATAAACATCCTAACGGAGAATTATCCGGTATTACCATGGTCTTACACACTCACTCCACACACACACACACTAAATCTACGGGGTAGAAAACGGAAAGATAGCCTCTGATGGGAAACAAAAGACCAAACCAAACTCACGAGACAGCCACGTATGTCCGTGAGTGCTGGACCTGCGGGGCTTTCGCTCCGTCTGACGGCCAGCGCCTAGGCTTCCACAGACCAGACCTCGAGCTCGTTAGCCCAACCTTGCGTGAATCGCCGTCACGTCTTATTAGGCAGGCACCCGACCAAATATTACAATAAAGCACCTTCGGGCTTACCACTTTGGGACGTCAGCAGCAGCGCAGAGCGGGCGCAGCCGATGGCTCCCCAAGAATTCCTCGGTGCCGGCACGGAGCAAAATCGGAAAGCGAACCGTCAACACTACTCCCGAAGTCCCATCTGGGTCGCCAGAAAACTGTTGCCCGTAAAGAAACACATAACTACGAAAGCAGTTATATGCGGTGCTTTATTCGGGGCCCGGGGTCTCAGGGACTCATGTCCAAAGCTGAGAATCCCAAATCCCCGTTTAACTTGGTTAATATTTATAGTGTTCGGTTACGTAACATAATCAACAGAATTGCTAAGCTACATGATTGTTTCCCATTTATAGTTTCTTCAGTTACTGTTGCCAAGATTTGCTTATCATTTACCTAGTTCATCAGATTGTGCTGTACCCAGTTCATCAGACTGTACTGTACCCACTTCATCAGACTGTACTGTACCCAACACCTGCAATTATACCTTCATCTTGTCTACCAAGTATAACCTATTCTAATCAATATAATGTAACAATTCCCCCCTTTGAAAATACTTCAAGTCTTCCAGACTGCAAGGATTTTCATCATCAGTTCCGCAGATTTCCATATTCTTTGGACCGTCTCAAACTGGTGATTGTAGCTGCAATGAATTATTTCCAATGTCTTCATATCTCGGGGGAAGTTCATGATTCTTCCTGGTAACAGCTTTTAAAATTTTCCCCAAGTGTTGCCGTTCCTTATTAACAATATTTTGAATCAAACGCAACACTCCCATAATAGCTAACATAATAATTATAATTATTATACACCACTGAATTAAAGATGCTACCCAACCAGAGATGTTCAATCCAAATGACTTTGCTAAAGCAGCCACCCAATTATGGGTACTTTCTTCTCTTTCTTCCTCAGTTGCACGTTCAATTTGTGTTAGCTGAGACAAATCACGTTCTACCGCGGCTGTAACATTCGGAATATGTACACAACAATGATCAATCTTATCTCGTAAATAACCACATACTCCATGTTCTTTTAGCAACAGCATATCTAATGCCATTCTATTTTGCAGGGTCATTTTTGTGGTTGCCTGTAATTGTAAGTTTATTTCCTTAAATCCTTCTTTAGTCACTCTTGCTAGCCTTTCCGTTTGTCCTAACAACCGGTACAACATTTCTCTATTCCGATAAGTACTAATTGGAGCAAACAATGATTCTAAAGCCCAACCTAACTTCACACCGGATGATGGTTCTTGCCAATCATCATCATCCTTTATTTCTCTCTTCATTATCCATAAATTTTCTAATCTACCCTTAAATGGCGCTTTCTTCCAAATTGGGCAGAGAGTTGGTAACCCTAAAGTTATTTCAGTCACCAACCCATCCAAGGGGAGGTGAGTCGTCCATTGTCCATCACTTGTAACCCAAACTAAATTTCCTGTGCTCCTGATCGTAGTTCTACAATCTATTCTCACTCCGAATTGTATTACAGGTTCACTCATGGAGTATTTAATTCCTCTACAGGCACAACCTGTCCTTAATGCAAGGACCACAGGTGGAAAGGTAACTTCACTTTCGGGGTGTCACAAGTGTATACTTTTGTACAGTTCTAGACTGGGTGTTTTTCAGCTAACTTTCTTTTGCATTAGATTTTCTTGTGTTTCCTGTTGTGGCGCCTGGATTATTTGTATTGGTTGCATTTCGTCTTTTTCCAAATCTTTTAACTCTCTCCTGGCTCTGTTTCTTTTCTGCATAGGTTCTGATTTTGCAGTAACCTCTAATGCCCTTTTTCCATAATCAAAACTCTCTTTAATCCAAACAATACAGGTGTGGTTTCCTACATCTGTCTTACTTACATTTCGCAATGATAAAATCATAGTACCCCTTCGTGTATCACTATCCCATCGGATTGTAAACCCAGTTGACAATTTGGACTCATTCTTCTGCCAATAGCAACTAATGTCTTGGATTGAACTTCTCATATCTCCAACAAAATCACAAGTCAAATTTACATCCATTCGTTCTTCTATATGTACAGTAGCATATGTATGTATTATTTGAGCGAAACCATTACTTAATCCTACCCAGCATAGTATTACCAAGATGTAAATCTCAGTTTTGTAGGAGTGATCATTTTTACCCCCCATTGTGATGGTACCTTCTTCACTCTGGTATAATGAATCCAATTATCAATTCCTGCTACTTTCACAGCGGTAAATGTTATCAATAGTACCAAATAAAGTCCATGCCACTGTTCCTTTAAAGGCTCCGTTTGCCAATTTCGAACATACGCTTGGTCTCCTGGTTGATTCTCCAACGGCAAAGGGCGATTCCAGATGATCGCGGCACGTAAGGCTGTGAGTAATCTGCTTAAAGAAATTATATAACTATAAACATCTTGATCTCCTTGGAGGTGTAAATCTGCACTTCCCATTCCCTTCGTTGGTGCAGTATATGGCTTACCGTACAGAATTTCATAGGGACTTACAGACAACCCTTCTCTAGGTTTTATACGAATTCTCAATAAAGCAAGGGGCAATGCCTGTGGCCATTGGATTTGAGCTTCCTGGCATATCTTTTTAATTTGTCCTTTTAATGTTTGATTCATCCTTTCTACCTTTCCACTAGATTGTGGCCTCCACGGTGTATGTAAATCCCAGCTAATTCCAAGCATTTCACTAATTTCCTGTACTATTTTAGCTATAAAGTGTGGGCCTCGATCTGAAGAAATTCCTAAAGGTACCCCAAATCTAGGTATGATCTCTTTTAACAAAGTTTTTACTACTTCTCTAGCTTGATTCGTTCTACAGGGAAATGCTTCTAGCCACCCTGAAAAGGTACATACGTATACCAATAAATACTTAAACCCTTTTGATTTAGGTAATTCTGCAAAATCCACTTGCCAATAGTCACCTGGTTCTATTCCCACTTTCAAAGTTCCCATTGGAATTTGTTTTCGTATTACCGGATTATTCTTTAAACATACTGGACACTTCGCATTCACCCCTTTTGCTATTGTTAACATTTGTGCAGATATAATGCTCCGCTTTAAAAACTGCACCAATGCTTCTGCTCCCCAATGGCATTTATTATGTTCAGTTTGTATTATTCGTTTCATAATTGTAGCAGGCACTACTACTTGTCCATTACCTGTTACATACCATCCATGTGAATTCTTCTGTGCCTTTACCAAATCGGCTAATTTTTCATCTTCTTGGGTATAAAAGGGATTTACAGAGAGATGAGCAGTAATCGGGCTTACCTTAGTAGGTATTAGAGCTAATTCAGTCCATACTTGCCGTGCAGCAATTTTGGCTGCCTGGTCTGCCTTCATGTTTCCTTGTGCCACATCGCTGTCATCCCTCTGATGTCCTCGACAATGCATTACAGCCACTTGCTGAGGTAGTACCACAGCCTCTAATAACTGTAAGATCTCGGTTCGATATTTAATAATACTACCTTGAGCCGTCAACAATCCTCTTTCCTTCCATAAAGCTCCATGTATATGTATTATTCCAAAAGCGTATTTAGAATCTGTCCAAATATTCACCCTCTTATCCGTACTCGGTATTAAAGCCCGAATTAGAGCGACCAGTTCTGCCTTTTGCGCTGACGTTCCTGGCATTAATGCCTTTGCTTCAATTACTTCAAGCTTAGTAACCACAGCATATCCAGAATATCGTGTTCCATTCTCAACAAAGCTGCTACCGTCTGTAAATAATGTCCAGTCAGGATTTACAAGGGGAATATCTTTCAGATCTACCCTACTGGCGTAAGTTTGTTCGATCACCTCAATACAATCATGTTCCAGCTCGCCTTCCTCTATTTTGCTACCTAAAAATTCAGCGGGATTCAAACATGTTGTTATCTTTAAAAATATATCATCCTGTTCTCTCAATATTGCCTGATATTTCAACATTCTACTGGATGACAACCAATGACCCCCCTTTTGTTCCAAAACTGCAATCACCACGTGGGGCACAAATACTTCCATTTTTGTTCCCAATGTCAATTTTCTAGCTTCTTGGACTAACGTTACAGTAGCAGCCACTGCTCGGAGGCAAGAAGGCCATCCGGCACTTACCATATCCAACTGCTTGGAAAAATAGCCCACCGGTCTCTTCCATGATCCAATTCGTTGAGTTAAAACTCCAAGCGCTAGTCGTTGCCGCTCATGTACAAAGAGTTGAAATGTTTTTGTCAAATCAGGCAATCCTAATGCTGGGGCTTCTTGCAGAGCCTGTTTTAAGTCTTGAAAAGCCCTTTTACACTCTAAACTCCAAACTAATTGTGGCTCTTTTAAAGCTGCATACAGTGGTTTGGCTAACAGTCCGTAATTCAAAATCCAGAGTCTGCACCACCCTGTCATTCCTAGAAAAGTTCGTAACTCGTGCAAATTTCTAGGTTCAGGGATGGCACAAATCGCTTGTATTCTATTCACCCCCAACCGTCTTTGTCCTTGGGAAATTTCACATCCCAGATATATCACTTTTTCCCGGGCAATTTGGGCTTTTTCCTTAGAAACTCGATAACCGCTCTGTCCCAGTAAATTTAATCACGCAACTGTAACAGTAATGCAGTTTTCATACCTTTCTGTCGCCACGAAAATGTCATCCACATATTGCAACAATAAGTATGCTTTTGATGGTAATTGAAAATATCCTTGCTCCTTCCAATCCTCCAGTTCTCGTGCCAGCTGATTCCCAAATATTGTAGGACTGTTTTTGAAGCCTTGTGGTAACCTGGTCCAGGTCAGCTGTCGTTTTCGTCCTGTATCCGGATTTTCCCATTCAAACGCAAATAATTTCCTACTTTGTAATGCCAATGGGATGCAGAAGAAAGCATCTTTTAAATCAATTACAGAAAAGTATCTAAATTGTTCTGCCACAGATGTTAACAATGTATAAGGATTTGCTACTACTGGATGTATATCTTTAACTATTTCGTTTACAGCTCTTAAATCTTGAACTAACCTATAATCTCCGTTAGGTTTTCTTATAGGAAATATTGGTGTATTATATTCAGATTCACATTCTTCTAACACATTGTGCATCAAAAATTTTGCAATTAATGGTGCTACCCCTTTCCTAGCTTCTAACTGTATAGGATATTGTCTAACTCTTACCGGTTGGACACCTTCTTTCAATTCTACTATGACAGGTTTTGCTGCTTTCGCTAATCCCGGTACTTGTGTCTCCCATACCCATGGTACTACAGCGTTTTCTACCTCTATTGGTATTGTTGTATTAGCTATTTCTTTTACTATAAATATTCTAGCTATTTCTTCCTCAGGTATCTGCAACTTAGCTTTTCCATTTTCAAATATTATTTTAGCATTAAATCTTGACAATAAATCTCGTCCTAACAAAGATGTAGGACAATCCGGTACATAGAGAAATTCATGATCTAATTCTTTACCCCTAAAATTTAGATGCAATGGCCGCAGAAAGGGCCGTTGCTCTGTTTTTCCTGTAGCTCCTACCACAGTTATCATCGTATCTCCTATCTTTCCTAAACAAGTATTTAAAACAGAATAAGTTGCCCCAGTATCTACCAATAATTGTTTCTCTTCCCCATCAATTTCTGTTGTCACTTTTAATCCATCACTTAGTCAGCTACTATGTTGCCCCAAATGTCCTAACATCATCGTTTCTGCCATTGGTGTTCCTCCTACTGAAGTCTGCTGGGCCAAATTCATTTTCACTGGGCACTCATTTTTCCAATGTCCCTGTTGTCTGCAAAACGCACACTGATTTATCCCTAGCTGATTTTGAGGTATTCCCCGCATGCCTCCTACCCTGTATCCTCCTCGACCTCGTCCTCTACTTCTGCCTCTTATTCCTTGATTTACTCGTTGTAACATTGCTAATAATCCTGCCTGATTTCTCTTTGTGGTTTGTTTTTTTTTTTTTTTTTTTTTTCCCTATTATTGTACACTTTCCAGCTGATTGCTTCCAAATTACTAAATCTCCTGGGGAAAAAGGAACTTTCCCATATACTTTATCAGTCCCCGAAATTGCCTCTCGTAAAGGGGCTAATAATACTTTACTGTTTTGCTCTTGTTCCTTCCTCCCTTGTCTTGTTCTCTGTGCAATTGGGGTTCGTTGCGCTTGTCTTGGGCATGATGAATGCCCTGGCGAACCCTTCGGTGTTAACTTAATCTGGATCGCTCCAGTATTAATTGATTCTGACGGTTTTACCGCCTTAATACTATCAGTATCACTATCGTCCCCTGCATCTATATCGGACATCACAGGGGCCGTCGGTGATGCTAAAAGTGATACCTCCTCTGGCTCTCTTATTGAATTTTGTATTGCCAAACAAGTCATACACTTCTTATTACCTACACATCCTCCACGTTTTGTTTTATCTTTTTTTCGGGATGTACCAACAACATTCCACATTCTCTCTGCATATCTGGATGATTACGTATATCATAAAATAGATCAACATATGGTACTTCATCCCATTTTTCAAGTTCTTAACAATATCTCATTAATGGACCTATAACACCCGGATCTAAACTTCCGTGTTCAGGCCACCGGGGTCCATCATACTCATATTGTGGCCACCAATTCGTACAATAATCTATAAATCGACTTTTACTCATACTCTGAAAATATCCCGCACTTTTCCAATGCTTTAATAAACATCCTAACGGAGAATTATCCGGTATTACCATGGTCTTACACACTCACTCCACACACACACACACTAAATCTACGGGGTAGAAAACGGAAAGATAGCCTCTGATGGGAAACAAAAGACCAAACCAAACTCACGAGACAGCCACGTATGTCCGTGAGTGCTGGACCTGCGGGGCTTTCGCTCCGTCTGACGGCCAGCGCCTAGGCTTCCACAGACCAGACCTCGAGCTCGTTAGCCCAACCTTGCGTGAATCGCCGTCACGTCTTATTAGGCAGGCACCCGACCAAATATTACAATAAAGCACCTTCGGGCTTACCACTTTGGGACGTCAGGAGCAGCGCAGAGCGGGCGCAGCCGATGGCTCCCCGAGAATTCCTCGGTGCCGGCACGGAGCAAAATCGGAAAGCGAACCGTCAACACTACTCCCGAAGTCCCATCTGGGTCGCCAGAAAACTGTTGCCCGTAAAGAAACACATAACTACGAAAGCAGTTATATGCGGTGCTTTATTCGGGGCCCGGGGTCTCAGGGACTCATGTCCAAAGCTGAGAATCCCAAATCCCCGTTTAACTTGGTTAATATTTATAGTGTTCGGTTACGTAACATAATCAACAGAATTGCTAAGCTACATGATTGTTTCCCATTTATAGTTTCTTCAGTTACTGTTGCCAAGATTTGCTTATCATTTACCTAGTTCATCAGATTGTGCTGTACCTAGTTCATCAGATTGTACTGTACCCACTTCATCAGATTGTACTGTACCCAACACCTGCAATTATACCTTCATCTTGTCTACCAAGTATAACCTATTCTAATCAATATAATGTAACAATTCCCCCCTTTGAAAATACTTCAAGTCTTCCAGACTGCAAGGATTTTCATCATCAGTTCCGCAGATTTCCATATTCTTTGGACCGTCTCAAACTGGTGATTGTAGCTGCAATGAATT
Organism: Apteryx mantelli; assembly: GCF_036417845.1. NCBI lineage: Eukaryota > Metazoa > Chordata > Aves > Apterygiformes > Apterygidae > Apteryx > Apteryx mantelli. The sequence continues at coordinate 98,477 of NW_027118458.1, forward strand.
ATTTCCAATGTCTTCATATCTCGGGGGAAGTTCATGATTCTTCCTGGTAACAGCTTTTAAAATTTTCCCCAAGTGTTGCCGTTCCTTATTAACAATATTTTGAATCAAACGCAACACTCCCATAATAGCTAACATAATAATTATAATTATTATACACCATTGAATTAAAGATGCTACCCAACCAGAGATGTTCAATCCAAATGACTTTGCTAAAGCAGCCACCCAATTATGGGTACTTTCTTCTCTTTCTTCCTCAGTTGCACGTTCAATTTGTGTTAGCTGAGACAAATCACGTTCTACCGCGGCTGTAACATTCGGAATATGTACACAACAATGATCAATCTTATCTCGTAAATAACCACATACTCCATGTTCTTTTAGCAACAGCATATCTAATGCCATTCTATTTTGCAGGGTCATTTTTGTGGTTGCCTGTAATTGTAAGTTTATTTCCTTAAATCCTTCTTTAGTCACTCTTGCTAGCCTTTCCGTTTGTCCTAACAACCGGTACAACATTTCTCTATTCCGATAAGTACTAATTGGAGCAAACAATGATTCTAAAGCCCAACCTAACTTCACACCGGATGATGGTTCTTGCCAATCATCATCATCCTTTATTTCTCTCTTCATTATCCATAAATTTTCTAATCTACCCTTAAATGGCGCTTTCTTCCAAATTGGGCAGAGAGTTGGTAACCCTAAAGTTATTTCAGTCACCAACCCATCCAAGGGGAGGTGAGTCGTCCATTGTCCATCACTTGTAACCCAAACTAAATTTCCTGTGCTCCTGATCGTAGTTCTACAATCTATTCTCACTCCGAATTGTATTACAGGTTCACTCATGGAGTATTTAATTCCTCTACAGGCACAACCTGTCCTTAATGCAAGGACCACAGGTGGAAAGGTAACTTCACTTTCGGGGTGTCACAAGTGTATACTTTTGTACAGTTCTAGACTGGGTGTTTTTCAGCTAACTTTCTTTTGCATTAGATTTTCTTGTGTTTCCTGTTGTGGCGCCTGGATTATTTGTATTGGTTGCATTTCGTCTTTTTCCAAATCTTTTAACTCTCTCCTGGCTCTGTTTCTTTTCTGCATAGGTTCTGATTTTGCAGTAACCTCTAATGCCCTTTTTCCATAATCAAAACTCTCTTTAATCCAAACAATACAGGTGTGGTTTCCTACATCTGTCTTACTTACATTTCGCAATGATAAAATCATAGTACCCCTTCATGTATCACTATCCCATCGGATTGTAAACCCAGTTGACAATTTGGACTCATTCTTCTGCCAATAGCAACTAATGTCTTGGATTGAACTTCTCATATCTCCAACAAAATCACAAGTCAAATTTACATCCATTCGTTCTTCTATATGTACAGTAGCATATGTATGTATTATTTGAGCGAAACCATTACTTAATCCTACCCAGCATAGTATTACCAAGATGTAAATCTCAGTTTTGTAGGAGTGATCATTTTTACCCCCCATTGTGATGGTACCTTCTTCACTCTGGTATAATGAATCCAATTATCAATTCCTGCTACTTTCACAGCGGTAAATGTTATCAATAGCACCAAATAAAGTCCATGCCACTGTTCCTTTAAAGGCTCCGTTTGCCAATTTCGAACATACGCTTGGTCTCCTGGTTGATTCTCCAACGGCAAAGGGCGATTCCAGATGATCGCGGCACGTAAGGCTGTGAGTAATCTGCTTAAAGAAATTATATAACTATAAACATCTTGATCTCCTTGGAGGTGTAAATCTGCACTTCCCATTCCCTTCGTTGGTGCAGTATATGGCTTACCGTACAGAATTTCATAGGGACTTACAGACAACCCTTCTCTAGGTTTTATACGAATTCTCAATAAAGCAAGGGGCAATGCCTGTGGCCATTGGATTTGAGCTTCCTGGCATATCTTTTTAATTTGTCCTTTTAATGTTTGATTCATCCTTTCTACCTTTCCACTAGATTGTGGCCTCCACGGTGTATGTAAATCCCAGCTAATTCCAAGCATTTCACTAATTTCCTGTACTATTTTAGCTATAAAGTGTGGGCCTCGATCTGAAGAAATTCCTAAAGGTACCCCAAATCTAGGTATGATCTCTTTTAACAAAGTTTTTACTACTTCTCTAGCTTGATTCGTTCTACAGGGAAATGCTTCTAGCCACCCTGAAAAGGTACATACGTATACCAATAAATACTTAAACCCTTTTGATTTAGGTAATTCTGCAAAATCCACTTGCCAATAGTCACCTGGTTCTATTCCCACTTTCAAAGTTCCCATTGGAATTTGTTTTCGTATTACCGGATTATTCTTTAAACATACTGGACACTTCGCATTCACCCCTTTTGCTATTGTTAACATTTGTGCAGATATAATGCTCCGCTTTAAAAACTGCACCAATGCTTCTGCTCCCCAATGGCATTTATTATGTTCAGTTTGTATTATTCGTTTCATAATTGTAGCAGGCACTACTACTTGTCCATTACCTGTTACATACCATCCATGTGAATTCTTCTGTGCCTTTACCAAATCGGCTAATTTTTCATCTTCTTGGGTATAAAAGGGATTTACAGAGAGATGAGCAGTAATCGGGCTTACCTTAGTAGGTATTAGAGCTAATTCAGTCCATACTTGCCGTGCAGCAATTTTGGCTGCCTGGTCTGCCTTCATGTTTCCTTGTGCCACATCGCTGTCATCCCTCTGATGTCCTCGACAATGCATTACAGCCACTTGCTGAGGTAGTACCACAGCCTCTAATAACTGTAAGATCTCGGTTCGATATTTAATAATACTACCTTGAGCCGTCAACAATCCTCTTTCCTTCCATAAAGCTCCATGTATATGTATTATTCCAAAAGCGTATTTAGAATCTGTCCAAATATTCACTCTCTTATCCGTACTCGGTATTAAAGCCCGAATTAGAGCGACCAGTTCTGCCTTTTGCGCTGACGTTCCTGGCATTAATGCCTTTGCTTCAATTACTTCAAGCTTAGTAACCACAGCATATCCAGAATATCGTGTTCCATTCTCAACAAAGCTGCTACCGTCTGTAAATAATGTCCAGTCAGGATTTACAAGGGGAATATCTTTCAGATCTACCCTACTGGCGTAAGTTTGTTCGATCACCTCAATACAATCATGTTCCAGCTCGCCTTCCTCTATTTTGCTACCTAAAAATTCAGCGGGATTCAAACATGTTGTTATCTTTAAAAATATATCATCCTGTTCTCTCAATATTGCCTGATATTTCAACATTCTACTGGATGACAACCAATGACCCCCCTTTTGTTCCAAAACTGCAATCACCACGTGGGGCACAAATACTTCCATTTTTGTTCCCAATGTCAATTTTCTAGCTTCTTGGACTAACGTTACAGTAGCAGCCACTGCTCGGAGGCAAGAAGGCCATCCGGCACTTACCATATCCAACTGCTTGGAAAAATAGCCCACCGGTCTCTTCCATGATCCAATTCGTTGAGTTAAAACTCCAAGCGCTAGTCGTTGCCGCTCATGTACAAAGAGTTGAAATGTTTTTGTCAAATCAGGCAATCCTAATGCTGGGGCTTCTTGCAGAGCCTGTTTTAAGTCTTGAAAAGCCCTTTTACACTCTAAACTCCAAACTAATTGTGGCTCTTTTAAAGCTGCATACAGTGGTTTGGCTAACAGTCCGTAATTCAAAATCCAGAGTCTGCACCACCCTGTCATTCCTAGAAAAGTTCGTAACTCGTGCAAATTTCTAGGTTCAGGGATGGCACAAATCGCTTGTATTCTATTCACCCCCAACCGTCTTTGTCCTTGGGAAATTTCACATCCCAGATATATCACTTTTTCCCGGGCAATTTGGGCTTTTTCCTTAGAAACTCGATAACCGCTCTGTCCCAGTAAATTTAATCACGCAACTGTAACAGTAATGCAGTTTTCATACCTTTCTGTCGCCACGAAAATGTCATCCACATATTGCAACAATAAGTATGCTTTTGATGGTAATTGAAAATATCCTTGCTCCTTCCAATCCTCCAGTTCTCGTGCCAGCTGATTCCCAAATATTGTAGGACTGTTTTTGAAGCCTTGTGGTAACCTGGTCCAGGTCAGCTGTCGTTTTCGTCCTGTATCCGGATTTTCCCATTCAAACGCAAATAATTTCCTACTTTGTAATGCCAATGGGATGCAGAAGAAAGCATCTTTTAAATCAATTACAGAAAAGTATCTAAATTGTTCTGCCACAGATGTTAACAATGTATAAGGATTTGCTACTACTGGATGTATATCTTTAACTATTTCGTTTACAGCTCTTAAATCTTGAACTAACCTATAATCTCCGTTAGGTTTTCTTATAGGAAATATTGGTGTATTATATTCAGATTCACATTCTTCTAACACATTGTGCATCAAAAATTTTGCAATTAATGGTGCTACCCCTTTCCTAGCTTCTAACTGTATAGGATATTGTCTAACTCTTACCGGTTGGACACCTTCTTTCAATTCTACTATGACAGGTTTTGCTGCTTTCGCTAATCCCGGTACTTGTGTCTCCCATACCCATGGTACTACAGCGTTTTCTACCTCTATTGGTATTGTTGTATTAGCTATTTCTTTTACTATAAATATTCTAGCTATTTCTTCCTCAGGTATCTGCAACTTAGCTTTTCCATTTTCAAATATTATTTTAGCATTAAATCTTGACAATAAATCTCGTCCTAACAAAGATGTAGGACAATCCGGTACATAGAGAAATTCATGATCTAATTCTTTACCCCTAAAATTTAGATGCAATGGCCGCAGAAAGGGCCGTTGCTCTGTTTTTCCTGTAGCTCCTACCACAGTTATCATCGTATCTCCTATCTTTCCTAAACAAGTATTTAAAACAGAATAAGTTGCCCCAGTATCTACCAATAATTGTTTCTCTTCCCCATCAATTTCTGTTGTCACTTTTAATCCATCACTTAGTCAGCTACTATGTTGCCCCAAATGTCCTAACATCATCGTTTCTGCCATTGGTGTTCCTCCTACTGAAGTCTGCTGGGCCAAATTCATTTTCACTGGGCACTCATTTTTCCAATGTCCCTGTTGTCTGCAAAACGCACACTGATTTATCCCTAGCTGATTTTGAGGTATTCCCCGCATGCCTCCTACCCTGTATCCTCCTCGACCTCGTCCTCTACTTCTGCCTCTTATTCCTTGATTTACTCGTTGTAACATTGCTAATAATCCTGCCTGATTTCTCTTTGTGGTTTGTTTTTTTTTTTTTTTTTTTTTTCCCTATTATTGTACACTTTCCAGCTGATTGCTTCCAAATTACTAAATCTCCTGGGGAAAAAGGAACTTTCCCATATACTTTATCAGTCCCCGAAATTGCCTCTCGTAAAGGGGCTAATAATACTTTACTGTTTTGCTCTTGTTCCTTCCTCCCTTGTCTTGTTCTCTGTGCAATTGGGGTTCGTTGCGCTTGTCTTGGGCATGATGAATGCCCTGGCGAACCCTTCGGTGTTAACTTAATCTGGATCGCTCCAGTATTAATTGATTCTGACGGTTTTACCGCCTTAATACTATCAGTATCACTATCGTCCCCTGCATCTATATCGGACATCACAGGGGCCGTCGGTGATGCTAAAAGTGATACCTCCTCTGGCTCTCTTATTGAATTTTGTATTGCCAAACAAGTCATACACTTCTTATTACCTACACATCCTCCACGTTTTGTTTTATCTTTTTTTCGGGATGTACCAACAACATTCCACATTCTCTCTGCATATCTGGATGATTACGTATATCATAAAATAGATCAACATATGGTACTTCATCCCATTTTTCAAGTTCTTAACAATATCTCATTAATGGACCTATAACACCCGGATCTAAACTTCCGTGTTCAGGCCACCGGGGTCCATCATACTCATATTGTGGCCACCAATTCGTACAATAATCTATAAATCGACTTTTACTCATACTCTGAAAATATCCCGCACTTTTCCAATGCTTTAATAAACATCCTAACGGAGAATTATCCGGTATTACCATGGTCTTACACACTCACTCCACACACACACACACTAAATCTACGGGGTAGAAAACGGAAAGATAGCCTCTGATGGGAAACAAAAGACCAAACCAAACTCACGAGACAGCCACGTATGTCCGTGAGTGCTGGACCTGCGGGGCTTTCGCTCCGTCTGACGGCCAGCGCCTAGGCTTCCACAGACCAGACCTCGAGCTCGTTAGCCCAACCTTGCGTGAATCGCCGTCACGTCTTATTAGGCAGGCACCCGACCAAATATTACAATAAAGCACCTTCGGGCTTACCACTTTGGGACGTCAGGAGCAGCGCAGAGCGGGCGCAGCCGATGGCTCCCCGAGAATTCCTCGGTGCCGGCACGGAGCAAAATCGGAAAGCGAACCGTCAACACTACTCCCGAAGTCCCATCTGGGTCGCCAGAAAACTGTTGCCCGTAAAGAAACACATAACTACGAAAGCAGTTATATGCGGTGCTTTATTCGGGGCCCGGGGTCTCAGGGACTCATGTCCAAAGCTGAGAATCCCAAATCCCCGTTTAACTTGGTTAATATTTATAGTGTTCGGTTACGTAACATAATCAACAGAATTGCTAAGCTACATGATTGTTTCCCATTTATAGTTTCTTCAGTTACTGTTGCCAAGATTTGCTTATCATTTACCTAGTTCATCAGATTGTGCTGTACCTAGTTCATCAGATTGTACTGTACCCACTTCATCAGATTGTACTGTACCCAACACCTGCAATTATACCTTCATCTTGTCTACCAAGTATAACCTATTCTAATCAATATAATGTAACAATTCCCCCCTTTGAAAATACTTCAAGTCTTCCAGACTGCAAGGATTTTCATCATCAGTTCCGCAGATTTCCATATTCTTTGGACCGTCTCAAACTGGTGATTGTAGCTGCAATGAATTATTTCCAATGTCTTCATATCTCGGGGGAAGTTCATGATTCTTCCTGGTAACAGCTTTTAAAATTTTCCCCAAGTGTTGCCGTTCCTTATTAACAATATTTTGAATCAAACGCAACACTCCCATAATAGCTAACATAATAATTATAATTATTATACACCATTGAATTAAAGATGCTACCCAACCAGAGATGTTCAATCCAAATGACTTTGCTAAAGCAGCCACCCAATTATGGGTACTTTCTTCTCTTTCTTCCTCAGTTGCACGTTCAATTTGTGTTAGCTGAGACAAATCACGTTCTACCGCGGCTGTAACATTCGGAATATGTACACAACAATGATCAATCTTATCTCGTAAATAACCACATACTCCATGTTCTTTTAGCAACAGCATATCTAATGCCATTCTATTTTGCAGGGTCATTTTTGTGGTTGCCTGTAATTGTAAGTTTATTTCCTTAAATCCTTCTTTAGTCACTCTTGCTAGCCTTTCCGTTTGTCCTAACAACCGGTACAACATTTCTCTATTCCGATAAGTACTAATTGGAGCAAACAATGATTCTAAAGCCCAACCTAACTTCACACCGGATGATGGTTCTTGCCAATCATCATCATCCTTTATTTCTCTCTTCATTATCCATAAATTTTCTAATCTACCCTTAAATGGCGCTTTCTTCCAAATTGGGCAGAGAGTTGGTAACCCTAAAGTTATTTCAGTCACCAACCCATCCAAGGGGAGGTGAGTCGTCCATTGTCCATCACTTGTAACCCAAACTAAATTTCCTGTGCTCCTGATCGTAGTTCTACAATCTATTCTCACTCCGAATTGTATTACAGGTTCACTCATGGAGTATTTAATTCCTCTACAGGCACAACCTGTCCTTAATGCAAGGACCACAGGTGGAAAGGTAACTTCACTTTCGGGGTGTCACAAGTGTATACTTTTGTACAGTTCTAGACTGGGTGTTTTTCAGCTAACTTTCTTTTGCATTAGATTTTCTTGTGTTTCCTGTTGTGGCGCCTGGATTATTTGTATTGGTTGCATTTCGTCTTTTTCCAAATCTTTTAACTCTCTCCTGGCTCTGTTTCTTTTCTGCATAGGTTCTGATTTTGCAGTAACCTCTAATGCCCTTTTTCCATAATCAAAACTCTCTTTAATCCAAACAATACAGGTGTGGTTTCCTACATCTGTCTTACTTACATTTCGCAATGATAAAATCATAGTACCCCTTCATGTATCACTATCCCATCGGATTGTAAACCCAGTTGACAATTTGGACTCATTCTTCTGCCAATAGCAACTAATGTCTTGGATTGAACTTCTCATATCTCCAACAAAATCACAAGTCAAATTTACATCCATTCGTTCTTCTATATGTACAGTAGCATATGTATGTATTATTTGAGCGAAACCATTACTTAATCCTACCCAGCATAGTATTACCAAGATGTAAATCTCAGTTTTGTAGGAGTGATCATTTTTACCCCCCATTGTGATGGTACCTTCTTCACTCTGGTATAATGAATCCAATTATCAATTCCTGCTACTTTCACAGCGGTAAATGTTATCAATAGCACCAAATAAAGTCCATGCCACTGTTCCTTTAAAGGCTCCGTTTGCCAATTTCGAACATACGCTTGGTCTCCTGGTTGATTCTCCAACGGCAAAGGGCGATTCCAGATGATCGCGGCACGTAAGGCTGTGAGTAATCTGCTTAAAGAAATTATATAACTATAAACATCTTGATCTCCTTGGAGGTGTAAATCTGCACTTCCCATTCCCTTCGTTGGTGCAGTATATGGCTTACCGTACAGAATTTCATAGGGACTTACAGACAACCCTTCTCTAGGTTTTATACGAATTCTCAATAAAGCAAGGGGCAATGCCTGTGGCCATTGGATTTGAGCTTCCTGGCATATCTTTTTAATTTGTCCTTTTAATGTTTGATTCATCCTTTCTACCTTTCCACTAGATTGTGGCCTCCACGGTGTATGTAAATCCCAGCTAATTCCAAGCATTTCACTAATTTCCTGTACTATTTTAGCTATAAAGTGTGGGCCTCGATCTGAAGAAATTCCTAAAGGTACCCCAAATCTAGGTATGATCTCTTTTAACAAAGTTTTTACTACTTCTCTAGCTTGATTCGTTCTACAGGGAAATGCTTCTAGCCACCCTGAAAAGGTACATACGTATACCAATAAATACTTAAACCCTTTTGATTTAGGTAATTCTGCAAAATCCACTTGCCAATAGTCACCTGGTTCTATTCCCACTTTCAAAGTTCCCATTGGAATTTGTTTTCGTATTACCGGATTATTCTTTAAACATACTGGACACTTCGCATTCACCCCTTTTGCTATTGTTAACATTTGTGCAGATATAATGCTCCGCTTTAAAAACTGCACCAATGCTTCTGCTCCCCAATGGCATTTATTATGTTCAGTTTGTATTATTCGTTTCATAATTGTAGCAGGCACTACTACTTGTCCATTACCTGTTACATACCATCCATGTGAATTCTTCTGTGCCTTTACCAAATCGGCTAATTTTTCATCTTCTTGGGTATAAAAGGGATTTACAGAGAGATGAGCAGTAATCGGGCTTACCTTAGTAGGTATTAGAGCTAATTCAGTCCATACTTGCCGTGCAGCAATTTTGGCTGCCTGGTCTGCCTTCATGTTTCCTTGTGCCACATCGCTGTCATCCCTCTGATGTCCTCGACAATGCATTACAGCCACTTGCTGAGGTAGTACCACAGCCTCTAATAACTGTAAGATCTCGGTTCGATATTTAATAATACTACCTTGAGCCGTCAACAATCCTCTTTCCTTCCATAAAGCTCCATGTATATGTATTATTCCAAAAGCGTATTTAGAATCTGTCCAAATATTCACTCTCTTATCCGTACTCGGTATTAAAGCCCGAATTAGAGCGACCAGTTCTGCCTTTTGCGCTGACGTTCCTGGCATTAATGCCTTTGCTTCAATTACTTCAAGCTTAGTAACCACAGCATATCCAGAATATCGTGTTCCATTCTCAACAAAGCTGCTACCGTCTGTAAATAATGTCCAGTCAGGATTTACAAGGGGAATATCTTTCAGATCTACCCTACTGGCGTAAGTTTGTTCGATCACCTCAATACAATCATGTTCCAGCTCGCCTTCCTCTATTTTGCTACCTAAAAATTCAGCGGGATTCAAACATGTTGTTATCTTTAAAAATATATCATCCTGTTCTCTCAATATTGCCTGATATTTCAACATTCTACTGGATGACAACCAATGACCCCCCTTTTGTTCCAAAACTGCAATCACCACGTGGGGCACAAATACTTCCATTTTTGTTCCCAATGTCAATTTTCTAGCTTCTTGGACTAACGTTACAGTAGCAGCCACTGCTCGGAGGCAAGAAGGCCATCCGGCACTTACCATATCCAACTGCTTGGAAAAATAGCCCACCGGTCTCTTCCATGATCCAATTCGTTGAGTTAAAACTCCAAGCGCTAGTCGTTGCCGCTCATGTACAAAGAGTTGAAATGTTTTTGTCAAATCAGGCAATCCTAATGCTGGGGCTTCTTGCAGAGCCTGTTTTAAGTCTTGAAAAGCCCTTTTACACTCTAAACTCCAAACTAATTGTGGCTCTTTTAAAGCTGCATACAGTGGTTTGGCTAACAGTCCGTAATTCAAAATCCAGAGTCTGCACCACCCTGTCATTCCTAGAAAAGTTCGTAACTCGTGCAAATTTCTAGGTTCAGGGATGGCACAAATCGCTTGTATTCTATTCACCCCCAACCGTCTTTGTCCTTGGGAAATTTCACATCCCAGATATATCACTTTTTCCCGGGCAATTTGGGCTTTTTCCTTAGAAACTCGATAACCGCTCTGTCCCAGTAAATTTAATCACGCAACTGTAACAGTAATGCAGTTTTCATACCTTTCTGTCGCCACGAAAATGTCATCCACATATTGCAACAATAAGTATGCTTTTGATGGTAATTGAAAATATCCTTGCTCCTTCCAATCCTCCAGTTCTCGTGCCAGCTGATTCCCAAATATTGTAGGACTGTTTTTGAAGCCTTGTGGTAACCTGGTCCAGGTCAGCTGTCGTTTTCGTCCTGTATCCGGATTTTCCCATTCAAACGCAAATAATTTCCTACTTTGTAATGCCAATGGGATGCAGAAGAAAGCATCTTTTAAATCAATTACAGAAAAGTATCTAAATTGTTCTGCCACAGATGTTAACAATGTATAAGGATTTGCTACTACTGGATGTATATCTTTAACTATTTCGTTTACAGCTCTTAAATCTTGAACTAACCTATAATCTCCGTTAGGTTTTCTTATAGGAAATATTGGTGTATTATATTCAGATTCACATTCTTCTAACACATTGTGCATCAAAAATTTTGCAATTAATGGTGCTACCCCTTTCCTAGCTTCTAACTGTATAGGATATTGTCTAACTCTTACCGGTTGGACACCTTCTTTCAATTCTACTATGACAGGTTTTGCTGCTTTCGCTAATCCCGGTACTTGTGTCTCCCATACCCATGGTACTACAGCGTTTTCTACCTCTATTGGTATTGTTGTATTAGCTATTTCTTTTACTATAAATATTCTAGCTATTTCTTCCTCAGGTATCTGCAACTTAGCTTTTCCATTTTCAAATATTATTTTAGCATTAAATCTTGACAATAAATCTCGTCCTAACAAAGATGTAGGACAATCCGGTACATAGAGAAATTCATGATCTAATTCTTTACCCCTAAAATTTAGATGCAATGGCCGCAGAAAGGGCCGTTGCTCTGTTTTTCCTGTAGCTCCTACCACAGTTATCATCGTATCTCCTATCTTTCCTAAACAAGTATTTAAAACAGAATAAGTTGCCCCAGCATCTACCAATAATTGTTTCTCTTCCCCATCAATTTCTGTTGTCACTTTTAATCCATCACTTAGTCAGCTACTATGTTGCCCCAAATGTCCTAACATCATTGTTTCTGCCATTGGTGTTCCTCCTACTGAAGTCTGCTGGGCCAAATTCATTTTCACTGGGCACTCATTTTTCCAATGTCCCTGTTGTCTGCAAAACGCACACTGATTTATCCCTAGCTGATTTTGAGGTATTCCCCGCATGCCTCCTACCCTGTATCCTCCTCGACCTCGTCCTCTACTTCTGCCTCTTATTCCTTGATTTACTCGTTGTAACATTGCTAATAATCCTGCCTGATTTCTCTTTGTGGTTTGTTTTTTTTTTTTTTTTTTTTTTTCCCTATTATTGTACACTTTCCAGCTGATTGCTTCCAAATTACTAAATCTCCTGGGGAAAAAGGAACTTTCCCATATACTTTATCAGTCCCCGAAATTGCCTCTCGTAAAGGGGCTAATAATACTTTACTGTTTTGCTCTTGTTCCTTCCTCCCTTGTCTTGTTCTCTGTGCAATTGGGGTTCGTTGCGCTTGTCTTGGGCATGATGAATGCCCTGGCGAACCCTTCGGTGTTAACTTAATCTGGATCGCTCCAGTATTAATTGATTCTGACGGTTTTACCGCCTTAATACTATCAGTATCACTATCGTCCCCTGCATCTATATCGGACATCACAGGGGCCGTCGGTGATGCTAAAAGTGATACCTCCTCTGGCTCTCTTATTGAATTTTGTATTGCCAAACAAGTCATACACTTCTTATTACCTACACATCCTCCACGTTTTGTTTTATCTTTTTTTCGGGATGTACCAACAACATTCCACATTCTCTCTGCATATCTGGATGATTACGTATATCATAAAATAGATCAACATATGGTACTTCATCCCATTTTTCAAGTTCTTAACAATATCTCATTAATGGACCTATAACACCCGGATCTAAACTTCCGTGTTCAGGCCACCGGGGTCCATCATACTCATATTGTGGCCACCAATTCGTACAATAATCTATAAATCGACTTTTACTCATACTCTGAAAATATCCCGCACTTTTCCAATGCTTTAATAAACATCCTAACGGAGAATTATCCGGTATTACCATGGTCTTACACACTCACTCCACACACACACACTAAATCTACGGGGTAGAAAACGGAAAGATAGCCTCTGATGGGAAACAAAAGACCAAACCAAACTCACGAGACAGCCACGTATGTCCGTGAGTGCTGGACCTGCGGGGCTTTCGCTCCGTCTGACGGCCAGCGCCTAGGCTTCCACAGACCAGACCTCGAGCTCGTTAGCCCAACCTTGCGTGAATCGCCGTCACGTCTTATTAGGCAGGCACCCGACCAAATATTACAATAAAGCACCTTCGGGCTTACCACTTTGGGACGTCAGGAGCAGCGCAGAGCGGGCGCAGCCGATGGCTCCCCGAGAATTCCTCGGTGCCGGCACGGAGCAAAATCGGAAAGCGAACCGTCAACACTACTCCCGAAGTCCCATCTGGGTCGCCAGAAAACTGTTGCCCGTAAAGAAACACATAACTACGAAAGCAGTTATATGCGGTGCTTTATTCAGGGCCCGGGGTCTCAGGGACTCATGTCCAAAGCTGAGAATCCCAAATCCCCGTTTAACTTGGTTAATATTTATAGTGTTCGGTTACGTAACATAATCAACAGAATTGCTAAGCTACATGATTGTTTCCCATTTATAGTTTCTTCAGTTACTGTTGCCAAGATTTGCTTATCATTTACCTAGTTCATCAGATTGTGCTGTACCCAGTTCATCAGATTGTACTGTACCCACTTCATCAGATTGTACTGTACCCAACACCTGCAATTATACCTTCATCTTGTCTACCAAGTATAACCTATTCTAATCAATATAATGTAACAATTCCCCCCTTTGAAAATACTTCAAGTCTTCCAGACTGCAAGGATTTTCATCATCAGTTCCGCAGATTTCCATATTCTTTGGACCGTCTCAAACTGGTGATTGTAGCTGCAATGAATTATTTCCAATGTCTTCATATCTCGGGGGAAGTTCATGATTCTTCCTGGTAACAGCTTTTAAAATTTTCCCCAAGTGTTGCCGTTCCTTATTAACAATATTTTGAATCAAACGCAACACTCCCATAATAGCTAACATAATAATTATAATTATTATACACCACTGAATTAAAGATGCTACCCAACCAGAGATGTTCAATCCAAATGACTTTGCTAAAGCAGCCACCCAATTATGGGTACTTTCTTCTCTTTCTTCCTCAGTTGCACGTTCAATTTGTGTTAGCTGAGACAAATCACGTTCTACCGCGGCTGTAACATTCGGAATATGTACACAACAATGATCAATCTTATCTCGTAAATAACCACATACTCCATGTTCTTTTAGCAACAGCATATCTAATGCCATTCTATTTTGCAGGGTCATTTTTGTGGTTGCCTGTAATTGTAAGTTTATTTCCTTAAATCCTTCTTTAGTCACTCTTGCTAGCCTTTCCGTTTGTCCTAACAACCGGTACAACATTTCTCTATTCCGATAAGTACTAATTGGAGCAAACAATGATTCTAAAGCCCAACCTAACTTCACACCGGATGATGGTTCTTGCCAATCATCATCATCCTTTATTTCTCTCTTCATTATCCATAAATTTTCTAATCTACCCTTAAATGGCGCTTTCTTCCAAATTGGGCAGAGAGTTGGTAACCCTAAAGTTATTTCAGTCACCAACCCATCCAAGGGGAGGTGAGTCGTCCATTGTCCATCACTGGTAACCCAAACTAAATTTCCTGTGCTCCCGATCGTAGTTCTACAATCTATTCTCACTCCGAATTGTATTACAGGTTCACTCATTGAGTATTTAATTCCTCTACAGGCACAACCTGTCCTTAATGCAAGGACCACAGGTGGAAAGGTAACTTCACTTTTGGGGTGTCACAAGTGTATACTTTTGTACAGTTCTAGACTGGGTGTTTTTCAGCTAACTTTCTTTTGCATTGGATTTTCTTGTGTTTCCTGTTGTGGCGCCTGGATTATTTGTATTGGTTGCATTTCGTCTTTTTCCAAATCTTTTAACTCTCTCCTGGCTCTGTTTCTTTTCTGCATAGGTTCTGATTTTGCAGTAACCTCTAATGCCCTTTTTCCATAATCAAAACTCTCTTTAATCCAAACAATACAGGTGTAGTTTCCTACATCTGTCTTACTTACATTTCGCAATGATAAAATCATAGTACCCCTTCGTGTATCACTATCCCATCGGATTGTAAACCCACTTGACAATTTGGACTCATTCTTCTGCCAATAGCAACTAATGTCTTGGATTGAACTTCTCATATCTCCAACAAAATCACAAGTCAAATTTACATCCATTCGTTCTTCTATATGTACAGTAGCATATGTATGTATTATTTGAGCGAAACCATTACTTAATCCTACCCAGCATAGTATTACCAAGATGTAAATCTCAGTTTTGTAGGAGTGATCATTTTTACCCCCCATTGTGATGGTACCTTCTTCACTCTGGTATAATGAATCCAATTATCAATTCCTGCTACTTTCACAGCGGTAAATGTTATCAATAGCACCAAATAAAGTCCATGCCACTGTTCCTTTAAAGGCTCCGTTTGCCAATTTCGAACATACGCTTGGTCTCCTGGTTGATTCTCCAACGGCAAAGGGCGATTCCAGATGATCGCGGCACGTAAGGCTGTGAGTAATCTGCTTAAAGAAATTATATAACTATAAACATCTTGATCTCCTTGGAGGTGTAAATCTGCACTTCCCATTCCCTTCGTTGGTGCAGTATATGGCTTACCGTACAGAATTTCATAGGGACTTACAGACAACCCTTCTCTAGGTTTTATACGAATTCTCAATAAAGCAAGGGGCAATGCCTGTGGCCATTGGATTTGAGCTTCCTGGCATATCTTTTTAATTTGTCCTTTTAATGTTTGATTCATCCTTTCTACCTTTCCACTAGATTGTGGCCTCCACGGTGTATGTAAATCCCAGCTAATTCCAAGCATTTCACTAATTTCCTGTACTATTTTAGCTATAAAGTGTGGGCCTCGATCTGAAGAAATTCCTAAAGGTACCCCAAATCTAGGTATGATCTCTTTTAACAAAGTTTTTACTACTTCTCTAGCTTGATTCGTTCTACAGGGAAATGCTTCTAGCCACCCTGAAAAGGTACATACGTATACCAATAAATACTTAAACCCTTTTGATTTAGGTAATTCTGCAAAATCCACTTGCCAATAGTCACCTGGTTCTATTCCCACTTTCAAAGTTCCCATTGGAATTTGTTTTCGTATTACCGGATTATTCTTTAAACATACTGGACACTTCGCATTCACCCCTTTTGCTATTGTTAACATTTGTGCAGATATAATGCTCCGCTTTAAAAACTGCACCAATGCTTCTGCTCCCCAATGGCATTTATTATGTTCAGTTTGTATTATTCGTTTCATAATTGTAGCAGGCACTACTACTTGTCCATTACCTGTTACATACCATCCATGTGAATTCTTCTGTGCCTTTACCAAATCGGCTAATTTTTCATCTTCTTGGGTATAAAAGGGATTTACAGAGAGATGAGCAGTAATCGGGCTTACCTTAGTAGGTATTAGAGCTAATTCAGTCCATACTTGCCGTGCAGCAATTTTGGCTGCCTGGTCTGCCTTCATGTTTCCTTGTGCCACATCGCTGTCATCCCTCTGATGTCCTCGACAATGCATTACAGCCACTTGCTGAGGTAGTACCACAGCCTCTAATAACTGTAAGATCTCGGTTCGATATTTAGTAATACTACCTTGAGCCGTCAACAATCCTCTTTCCTTCCATAAAGCTCCATGTATATGTATTATTCCAAAAGCGTATTTAGAATCTGCCCAAATATTCACCCTCTTATCCGTACTCGGTATTAAAGCCCGAATTAGAGCGACCAGTTCTGCCTTTTGCGCTGACGTTCCTGGCATTAATGCCTTTGCTTCAATTACTTCAAGCTTAGTAACCACAGCATATCCAGAATATCGTGTTCCATTCTCAACAAAGCTGCTACCATCTGTAAATAATGTCCAATCAGGATTTACAAGGGGAATATCTTTCAGATCTACCCTACTGGCGTAAGTTTGTTCGATCACCTCAATACAATCATGTTCCAGCTCGCCTTCCTCTATTTTGCTACCTAAAAATTCAGCGGGATTCAAACATGTTGTTATCTTTAAAAATATATCATCCTGTTCTCTCAATATTGCTTGATATTTCAACATTCTACTGGATGACAACCAATGACCCCCCTTTTGTTCCAAAACTGCAATCACCATGTGGGGCACAAATACTTCCATTTTTGTTCCCAATGTCAATTTTCTAGCTTCTTGGACTAACATTACAGTAGCAGCCACTGCTCGGAGGCAAGAAGGCCATCCGGCACTTACCATATCCAACTGCTTGGAAAAATAGCCCACCGGTCTCTTCCATGATCCAATTCGTTGAGTTAAAACTCCAAGCGCTAGTCGTTGCCGCTCATGTACAAAGAGTTGAAATGTTTTTGTCAAATCAGGCAATCCTAATGCTGGGGCTTCTTGCAGAGCCTGTTTTAAGTCTTGAAAAGCCCTTTTACACTCTAAACTCCAAACTAATTGTGGCTCTTTTAAAGCTGCATACAGTGGTTTGGCTAACAGTCCGTAATTCAAAATCCAGAGTCTGCACCACCCTGTCATTCCTAGAAAAGTTCGTAACTCGTGCAAATTTCTAGGTTCAGGGATGGCACAAATCGCTTGTATTCTATTCACCCCCAACCGTCTTTGTCCTTGGGAAATTTCACATCCCAGATATATCACTTTTTCCCGGGCAATTTGGGCTTTTTCCTTAGAAACTCGATAACCGCTCTGTCCCAGTAAATTTAATCACGCAACTGTAACAGTAATGCAGTTTTCATACCTTTCTGTCGCCACGAAAATGTCATCCACATATTGCAACAATAAGTATGCTTTTGATGGTAATTGAAAATATCCTTGCTCCTTCCAATCCTCCAGTTCTCGTGCCAGCTGATTCCCAAATATTGTAGGACTGTTTTTGAAGCCTTGTGGTAACCTGGTCCAGGTCAGCTGTCGTTTTCGTCCTGTATCCGGATTTTCCCATTCAAACGCAAATAATTTCCTACTTTGTAATGCCAATGGGATGCAGAAGAAAGCATCTTTTAAATCAATTACAGAAAAGTATCTAAATTGTTCTGCCACAGATGTTAACAATGTATAAGGATTTGCTACTACTGGATGTATATCTTTAACTATTTCGTTTACAGCTCTTAAATCTTGAACTAACCTATAATCTCCGTTAGGTTTTCTTATAGGAAATATTGGTGTATTATATTCAGATTCACATTCTTCTAACACATTGTGCATCAAAAATTTTGCAATTAATGGTGCTACCCCTTTCCTAGCTTCTAACTGTATAGGATATTGTCTAACTCTTACCGGTTGGACACCTTCTTTCAATTCTACTATGACAGGTTTTGCTGCTTTCGCTAATCCCGGTACTTGTGTCTCCCATACCCATGGTACTACAGCGTTTTCTACCTCTATTGGTATTGTTGTATTAGCTATTTCTTTTACTATAAATATTCTAGCTATTTCTTCCTCAGGTATCTGCAACTTAGCTTTTCCATTTTCAAATATTATTTTAGCATTAAATCTTGACAATAAATCTCGTCCTAACAAAGATGTAGGACAATCCGGTACATAGAGAAATTCATGATCTAATTCTTTACCCCTAAAATTTAGATGCAATGGCCGCAGAAAGGGCCGTTGCTCTGTTTTTCCTGTAGCTCCTACCACAGTTATCATCGTATCTCCTATCTTTCCTAAACAAGTATTTAAAACAGAATAAGTTGCCCCAGTATCTACCAATAATTGTTTCTCTTCCCCATCAATTTCTGTTGTCACTTTTAATCCATCACTTAGTCAGCTACTATGTTGCCCCAAATGTCCTAACATCATTGTTTCTGCCATTGGTGTTCCTCCTACTGAAGTCTGCTGGGCCAAATTCATTTTCACTGGGCACTCATTTTTCCAATGTCCCTGTTGTCTGCAAAACGCACACTGATTTATCCCTAGCTGATTTTGAGGTATTCCCCGCATGCCTCCTACCCTGTATCCTCCTCGACCTCGTCCTCTACTTCTGCCTCTTATTCCTTGATTTACTCGTTGTAACATTGCTAATAATCCTGCCTGATTTCTCTTTGTGGTTTTTTTTTTTTTTTTCTCCCTATTATTGTACACTTTCCAGCTGATTGCTTCCAAATTACTAAATCTCCTGGGGAAAAAGGAACTTTCCCATATACTTTATCAGTCCCCGAAATTGCCTCTCGTAAAGGGGCTAATAATACTTTACTGTTTTGCTCTTGTTCCTTCCTCCCTTGTCTTGTTCTCTGTGCAATTGGGGTTCGTTGCGCTTGTCTTGGGCATGATGAATGCCCTGGCGAACCCTTCGGTGTTAACTTAATCTGGATCGCTCCAGTATTAATTGATTCTGACGGTTTTACCGCCTTAATACTATCAGTATCACTATCGTCCCCTGCATCTATATCGGACATCACAGGGGCCGTCGGTGATGCTAAAAGTGATACCTCCTCTGGCTCTCTTATTGAATTTTGTATTGCCAAACAAGTCATACACTTCTTATTACCTACACATCCTTCACGTTTTGTTTTATCTTTTTTTCGGGATGTACCAACAACATTCCACATTCTCTCTGCATATCTGGATGATTACGTATATCATAAAATAGATCAACATATGGTACTTCATCCCATTTTTCAAGTTCTTAACAATATCTCATTAATGGACCTATAACACCCGGATCTAAACTTCCGTGTTCAGGCCACCGGGGTCCATCATACTCATATTGTGGCCACCAATTCGTACAATAATCTATAAATCGACTTTTACTCATACTCTGAAAATATCCCGCACTTTTCCAATGCTTTAATAAACATCCTAACGGAGAATTATCCGGTATTACCATGGTCTTACACACTCACTCCACACACACACACTAAATCTACGGGGTAGAAAACGGAAAGATAGCCTCTGATGGGAAACAAAAGACCAAACCAAACTCACGAGACAGCCACGTATGTCCGTGAGTGCTGGACCTGCGGGGCTTTCGCTCCGTCTGACGGCCAGCGCCTAGGCTTCCACAGACCAGACCTCGAGCTCGTTAGCCCAACCTTGCGTGAATCGCCGTCACGTCTTATTAGGCAGGCACCCGACCAAATATTACAATAAAGCACCTTCGGGCTTACCACTTTGGGACGTCAGGAGCAGCGCAGAGCGGGCGCAGCCGATGGCTCCCCGAGAATTCCTCGGTGCCGGCACGGAGCAAAATCGGAAAGCGAACCGTCAACACTACTCCCGAAGTCCCATCTGGGTCGCCAGAAAACTGTTGCCCGTAAAGAAACACATAACTACGAAAGCAGTTATATGCGGTGCTTTATTCGGGGCCCGGGGTCTCAGGGACTCATGTCCAAAGCTGAGAATCCCAAATCCCCGTTTAACTTGGTTAATATTTATAGTGTTCGGTTACGTAACATAATCAACAGAATTGCTAAGCTACATGATTGTTTCCCATTTATAGTTTCTTCAGTTACTGTTGCCAAGATTTGCTTATCATTTACCTAGTTCATCAGATTGTGCTGTACCCACTTCATCAGATTGTACTGTACCCAACACCTGCAATTATACCTTCATCTTGTCTACCAAGTATAACCTATTCTAATCAATATAATGTAACAATTCCCCCCTTTGAAAATACTTCAAGTCTTCCAGACTGCAAGGATTTTCATCATCAGTTCCGCAGATTTCCATATTCTTTGGACCGTCTCAAACTGGTGATTGTAGCTGCAATGAATTATTTCCAATGTCTTCATATCTCGGGGGAAGTTCATGATTCTTCCTGGTAACAGCTTTTAAAATTTTCCCCAAGTGTTGCCGTTCCTTATTAACAATATTTTGAATCAAACGCAACACTCCCATAATAGCTAACATAATAATTATAATTATTATACACCATTGAATTAAAGATGCTACCCAACCAGAGATGTTCAATCCAAATGACTTTGCTAAAGCAGCCACCCAATTATGGGTACTTTCTTCTCTTTCTTCCTCAGTTGCATGTTCAATTTGCGTTAGCTGAGACAAATCACGTTCTACCGCAGCTGTAACATTCGGAATATGTACACAACAATGATCAATCTTATCTCGTAAATAACCACATACTCCATGTTCTTTTAGCAACAGCATATCTAATGCCATTCTATTTTGCAGGGTCATTTTTGTGGTTGCCTGTAATTGTAAGTTTATTTCCTTAAATCCTTCTTTAGTCACTCTTGCTAGCCTTTCCGTTTGTCCTAACAACCGGTACAACATTTCTCTATTCCGATAAGTACTAATTGGAGCAAACAATGATTCTAAAGCCCAACCTAACTTCACACCGGATGATGGTTCTTGCCAATCATCATCATCCTTTATTTCTCTCTTCATTATCCATAAATTTTCTAATCTACCCTTAAATGGCGCTTTCTTCCAAATTGGGCAGAGAGTTGGTAACCCTAAAGTTATTTCAGTCACCAACCCATCCAAGGGGAGGTGAGTCGTCCATTGTCCATCACTTGTAACCCAAACTAAATTTCCTGTGCTCCTGATCGTAGTTCTACAATCTATTCTCACTCCGAATTGTATTACAGGTTCACTCATGGAGTATTTAATTCCTCTACAGGCACAACCTGTCCTTAATGCAAGGACCACAGGTGGAAAGGTAACTTCACTTTCGGGGTGTCACAAGTGTATACTTTTGTACAGTTCTAGACTGGGTGTTTTTCAGCTAACTTTCTTTTGCATTGGATTTTCTTGTGTTTCCTGTTGTGGCGCCTGGATTATTTGTATTGGTTGCATTTCGTCTTTTTCCAAATCTTTTAACTCTCTCCTGGCTCTGTTTCTTTTCTGCATAGGTTCTGATTTTGCAGTAACCTCTAATGCCCTTTTTCCATAATCAAAACTCTCTTTAATCCAAACAATACAGGTGTAGTTTCCTACATCTGTCTTACTTACATTTCGCAATGATAAAATCATAGTACCCCTTCGTGTATCACTATCCCATCGGATTGTAAACCCAGTTGACAATTTGGACTCATTCTTCTGCCAATAGCAACTAATGTCTTGGATTGAACTTCTCATATCTCCAACAAAATCACAAGTCAAATTTACATCCATTCGTTCTTCTATATGTACAGTAGCATATGTATGTATTATTTGAGCGAAACCATTACTTAATCCTACCCAGCATAGTATTACCAAGATGTAAATCTCAGTTTTGTAGGAGTGATCATTTTTACCCCCCATTGTGATGGTACCTTCTTCACTCTGGTATAATGAATCCAATTATCAATTCCTGCTACTTTCACAGCGGTAAATGTTATCAATAGCACCAAATAAAGTCCATGCCACTGTTCCTTTAAAGGCTCCGTTTGCCAGTTTCGAACATACGCTTGGTCTCCTGGTTGATTCTCCAACGGCAAAGGGCGATTCCAGATGATCGCGGCACGTAAGGCTGTGAGTAATCTGCTTAAAGAAATTATATAACTATAAACATCTTGATCTCCTTGGAGGTGTAAATCTGCACTTCCCATTCCCTTCGTTGGTGCAGTATATGGCTTACCGTACAGAATTTCATAGGGACTTACAGACAACCCTTCTCTAGGTTTTATACGAATTCTCAATAAAGCAAGGGGCAATGCCTGTGGCCATTGGATTTGAGCTTCCTGGCATATCTTTTTAATTTGTCCTTTTAATGTTTGATTCATCCTTTCTACCTTTCCACTAGATTGTGGCCTCCACGGTGTATGTAAATCCCAGCTAATTCCAAGCATTTCACTAATTTCCTGTACTATTTTAGCTATAAAGTGTGGGCCTCGATCTGAAGAAATTCCTAAAGGTACCCCAAATCTAGGTATGATCTCTTTTAACAAAGTTTTTACTACTTCTCTAGCTTGATTCGTTCTACAGGGAAATGCTTCTAGCCACCCTGAAAAGGTACATACGTATACCAATAAATACTTAAACCCTTTTGATTTAGGTAATTCTGCAAAATCCACTTGCCAATAGTCACCTGGTTCTATTCCCACTTTCAAAGTTCCCATTGGAATTTGTTTTCGTATTACCGGATTATTCTTTAAACATACTGGACACTTCGCATTCACCCCTTTTGCTATTGTTAACATTTGTGCAGATATAATGCTCCGCTTTAAAAACTGCACCAATGCTTCTGCTCCCCAATGGCATTTATTATGTTCAGTTTGTATTATTCGTTTCATAATTGTAGCAGGCACTACTACTTGTCCATTACCTGTTACATACCATCCATGTGAATTCTTCTGTGCCTTTACCAAATCGGCTAATTTTTCATCTTCTTGGGTATAAAAGGGATTTACAGAGAGATGAGCAGTAATCGGGCTTACCTTAGTAGGTATTAGAGCTAATTCAGTCCATACTTGCCGTGCAGCAATTTTGGCTGCCTGGTCTGCCTTCATGTTTCCTTGTGCCACATCGCTGTCATCCCTCTGATGTCCTCGACAATGCATTACAGCCACTTGCTGAGGTAGTACCACAGCCTCTAATAACTGTAAGATCTCGGTTCGATATTTAATAATACTACCTTGAGCCGTCAACAATCCTCTTTCCTTCCATAAAGCTCCATGTATATGTATTATTCCAAAAGCGTATTTAGAATCTGCCCAAATATTCACCCTCTTATCCGTACTCGGTATTAAAGCCCGAATTAGAGCGACCAGTTCTGCCTTTTGCGCTGACGTTCCTGGCATTAATGCCTTTGCTTCAATTACTTCAAGCTTAGTAACCACAGCATATCCAGAATATCGCGTTCCATTCTCAACAAAGCTGCTACCGTCTGTAAATAATGTCCAATCAGGATTTACAAGGGGAATATCTTTCAGATCTACCCTACTGGCGTAAGTTTGTTCGATCACCTCAATACAATCATGTTCCAGCTCGCCTTCCTCTATTTTGCTACCTAAAAATTCAGCGGGATTCAAACATGTTGTTATCTTTAAAAATATATCATCCTGTTCTCTCAATATTGCCTGATATTTCAACATTCTACTGGATGACAACCAATGACCCCCCTTTTGTTCCAAAACTGCAATCACCATGTGGGGCACAAATACTTCCATTTTTGTTCCCAATGTCAATTTTCTAGCTTCTTGGACTAACGTTACAGTAGCAGCCACTGCTCGGAGGCAAGAAGGCCATCCGGCACTTACCATATCCAACTGCTTGGAAAAATAGCCCACCGGTCTCTTCCATGATCCAATTCGTTGAGTTAAAACTCCAAGCGCTAGTCGTTGCCGCTCATGTACAAAGAGTTGAAATGTTTTTGTCAAATCAGGCAATCCTAATGCTGGGGCTTCTTGCAGAGCCTGTTTTAAGTCTTGAAAAGCCCTTTTACACTCTAAACTCCAAACTAATTGTGGCTCTTTTAAAGCTGCATACAGTGGTTTGGCTAACAGTCCATAATTCAAAATCCAGAGTCTGCACCACCCTGTCATTCCTAGAAAAGTTCGTAACTCGTGCAAATTTCTAGGTTCAGGGATGGCACAAATCGCTTGTATTCTATTCACCCCCAACCGTCTTTGTCCTTGGGAAATTTCACATCCCAGATATATCACTTTTTCCCGGGCAATTTGGGCTTTTTCCTTAGAAACTCGATAACCGCTCTGTCCCAGTAAATTTAATCACGCAACTGTAACAGTAATGCAGTTTTCATACCTTTCTGTCGCCACGAAAATGTCATCCACATATTGCAACAATAAGTATGCTTTTGATGGTAATTGAAAATATCCTTGCTCCTTCCAATCCTCCAGTTCTCGTGCCAGCTGATTCCCAAATATTGTAGGACTGTTTTTGAAGCCTTGTGGTAACCTGGTCCAGGTCAGCTGTCGTTTTCGTCCTGTATCCGGATTTTCCCATTCAAACGCAAATAATTTCCTACTTTGTAATGCCAATGGGATGCAGAAGAAAGCATCTTTTAAATCAATTACAGAAAAGTATCTAAATTGTTCTGCCACAGATGTTAACAATGTATAAGGATTTGCTACTACTGGATGTATATCTTTAACTATTTCGTTTACAGCTCTTAAATCTTGAACTAACCTATAATCTCCGTTAGGTTTTCTTATAGGAAATATTGGTGTATTATATTCAGATTCACATTCTTCTAACACATTGTGCATCAAAAATTTTGCAATTAATGGTGCTACCCCTTTCCTAGCTTCTAACTGTATAGGATATTGTCTAACTCTTACCGGTTGGACACCTTCTTTCAATTCTACTATGACAGGTTTTGCTGCTTTCGCTAATCCCGGTACTTGTGTCTCCCATACCCATGGTACTACAGCGTTTTCTACCTCTATTGGTATTGTTGTATTAGCTATTTCTTTTACTATAAATATTCTAGCTATTTCTTCCTCAGGTATCTGCAACTTAGCTTTTCCATTTTCAAATATTATTTTAGCATTAAATCTTGACAATAAATCTCGTCCTAACAAAGATGTAGGACAATCCGGTACATAGAGAAATTCATGATCTAATTCTTTACCCCTAAAATTTAGATGCAATGGCCGCAGAAAGGGCCGTTGCTCTGTTTTTCCTGTAGCTCCTACCACAGTTATCATCGTATCTCCTATCTTTCCTAAACAAGTATTTAAAACAGAATAAGTTGCCCCAGTATCTACCAATAATTGTTTCTCTTCCCCATCAATTTCTGTTGTCACTTTTAATCCATCACTTAGTCAGCTACTATGTTGCCCCAAATGTCCTAACATCATTGTTTCTGCCATTGGTGTTCCTCCTACTGAAGTCTGCTGGGCCAAATTCATTTTCACTGGGCACTCATTTTTCCAATGTCCCTGTTGTCTGCAAAACGCACACTGATTTATCCCTAGCTGATTTTGAGGTATTCCCCGCATGCCTCCTACCCTGTATCCTCCTCGACCTCGTCCTCTACTTCTGCCTCTTATTCCTTGATTTACTCGTTGTAACATTGCTAATAATCCTGCCTGATTTCTCTTTGTGGTTTGTTTTTTTTTTTTTCTCCCTATTATTGTACACTTTCCAGCTGATTGCTTCCAAATTACTAAATCTCCTGGGGAAAAAGGAACTTTCCCATATACTTTATCAGTCCCCGAAATTGCCTCTCGTAAAGGGGCTAATAATACTTTACTGTTTTGCTCTTGTTCCTTCCTCCCTTGTCTTGTTCTCTGTGCAATTGGGGTTCGTTGCGCTTGTCTTGGGCATGATGAATGCCCTGGCGAACCCTTCGGTGTTAACTTAATCTGGATCGCTCCAGTATTAATTGATTCTGACGGTTTTACCGCCTTAATACTATCAGTATCACTATCGTCCCCTGCATCTATATCGGACATCACAGGGGCCGTCGGTGATGCTAAAAGTGATACCTCCTCTGGCTCTCTTATTGAATTTTGTATTGCCAAACAAGTCATACACTTCTTATTACCTACACATCCTTCACGTTTTGTTTTATCTTTTTTTCGGGATGTACCAACAACATTCCACATTCTCTCTGCATATCTGGATGATTACGTATATCATAAAATAGATCAACATATGGTACTTCATCCCATTTTTCAAGTTCTTAACAATATCTCATTAATGGACCTATAACACCCGGATCTAAACTTCCGTGTTCAGGCCACCGGGGTCCATCATACTCATATTGTGGCCACCAATTCGTACAATAATCTATAAATCGACTTTTACTCATACTCTGAAAATATCCCGCACTTTTCCAATGCTTTAATAAACATCCTAACGGAGAATTATCCGGTATTACCATGGTCTTACACACTCACTCCACACACACACACTAAATCTACGGGGTAGAAAACGGAAAGATAGCCTCTGATGGGAAACAAAAGACCAAACCAAACTCACGAGACAGCCACGTATGTCCGTGAGTGCTGGACCTGCGGGGCTTTCGCTCCGTCTGACGGCCAGCGCCTAGGCTTCCACAGACCAGACCTCGAGCTCGTTAGCCCAACCTTGCGTGAATCGCCGTCACGTCTTATTAGGCAGGCACCCGACCAAATATTACAATAAAGCACCTTCGGGCTTACCACTTTGGGACGTCAGGAGCAGCGCAGAGCGGGCGCAGCCGATGGCTCCCCGAGAATTCCTCGGTGCCGGCACGGAGCAAAATCGGAAAGCGAACCGTCAACACTACTCCCGAAGTCCCATCTGGGTCGCCAGAAAACTGTTGCCCGTAAAGAAACACATAACTACGAAAGCAGTTATATGCGGTGCTTTATTCGGGGCCCGGGGTCTCAGGGACTCATGTCCAAAGCTGAGAATCCCAAATCCCCGTTTAACTTGGTTAATATTTATAGTGTTCGGTTACGTAACATAATCAACAGAATTGCTAAGCTACATGATTGTTTCCCATTTATAGTTTCTTCAGTTACTGTTGCCAAGATTTGCTTATCATTTACCTAGTTCATCAGATTGTGCTGTACCCACTTCATCAGATTGTACTGTACCCAACACCTGCAATTATACCTTCATCTTGTCTACCAAGTATAACCTATTCTAATCAATATAATGTAACAATTCCCCCCTTTGAAAATACTTCAAGTCTTCCAGACTGCAAGGATTTTCATCATCAGTTCCGCAGATTTCCATATTCTTTGGACCGTCTCAAACTGGTGATTGTAGCTGCAATGAATTATTTCCAATGTCTTCATATCTCGGGGGAAGTTCATGATTCTTCCTGGTAACAGCTTTTAAAATTTTCCCCAAGTGTTGCCGTTCCTTATTAACAATATTTTGAATCAAACGCAACACTCCCATAATAGCTAACATAATAATTATAATTATTATACACCATTGAATTAAAGATGCTACCCAACCAGAGATGTTCAATCCAAATGACTTTGCTAAAGCAGCCACCCAATTATGGGTACTTTCTTCTCTTTCTTCCTCAGTTGCATGTTCAATTTGCGTTAGCTGAGACAAATCACGTTCTACCGCGGCTGTAACATTCGGAATATGTACACAACAATGATCAATCTTATCTCGTAAATAACCACATACTCCATGTTCTTTTAGCAACAGCATATCTAATGCCATTCTATTTTGCAGGGTCATTTTTGTGGTTGCCTGTAATTGTAAGTTTATTTCCTTAAATCCTTCTTTAGTCACTCTTGCTAGCCTTTCCGTTTGTCCTAACAACCGGTACAACATTTCTCTATTCCGATAAGTACTAATTGGAGCAAACAATGATTCTAAAGCCCAACCTAACTTCACACCGGATGATGGTTCTTGCCAATCATCATCATCCTTTATTTCTCTCTTCATTATCCATAAATTTTCTAATCTACCCTTAAATGGCGCTTTCTTCCAAATTGGGCAGAGAGTTGGTAACCCTAAAGTTATTTCAGTCACCAACCCATCCAAGGGGAGGTGAGTCGTCCATTGTCCATCACTTGTAACCCAAACTAAATTTCCTGTGCTCCTGATCGTAGTTCTACAATCTATTCTCACTCCGAATTGTATTACAGGTTCACTCATGGAGTATTTAATTCCTCTACAGGCACAACCTGTCCTTAATGCAAGGACCACAGGTGGAAAGGTAACTTCACTTTCGGGGTGTCACAAGTGTATACTTTTGTACAGTTCTAGACTGGGTGTTTTTCAGCTAACTTTCTTTTGCATTGGATTTTCTTGTGTTTCCTGTTGTGGTGCCTGGATTATTTGTATTGGTTGCATTTCGTCTTTTTCCAAATCTTTTAACTCTCTCCTGGCTCTGTTTCTTTTCTGCATAGGTTCTGATTTTGCAGTAACCTCTAATGCCCTTTTTCCATAATCAAAACTCTCTTTAATCCAAACAATACAGGTGTAGTTTCCTACATCTGTCTTACTTACATTTCGCAATGATAAAATCATAGTACCCCTTCGTGTATCACTATCCCATCGGATTGTAAACCCACTTGACAATTTGGACTCATTCTTCTGCCAATAGCAACTAATGTCTTGGATTGAACTTCTCATATCTCCAACAAAATCACAAGTCAAATTTACATCCATTCGTTCTTCTATATGTACAGTAGCATATGTATGTATTATTTGAGCGAAACCATTACTTAATCCTACCCAGCATAGTATTACCAAGATGTAAATCTCAGTTTTGTAGGAGTGATCATTTTTACCCCCCATTGTGATGGTACCTTCTTCACTCTGGTATAATGAATCCAATTATCAATTCCTGCTACTTTCACAGCGGTAAATGTTATCAATAGCACCAAATAAAGTCCATGCCACTGTTCCTTTAAAGGCTCCGTTTGCCAGTTTCGAACATACGCTTGGTCTCCTGGTTGATTCTCCAACGGCAAAGGGCGATTCCAGATGATCGCGGCACGTAAGGCTGTGAGTAATCTGCTTAAAGAAATTATATAACTATAAACATCTTGATCTCCTTGGAGGTGTAAATCTGCACTTCCCATTCCCTTCGTTGGTGCAGTATATGGCTTACCGTACAGAATTTCATAGGGACTTACAGACAACCCTTCTCTAGGTTTTATACGAATTCTCAATAAAGCAAGGGGCAATGCCTGTGGCCATTGGATTTGAGCTTCCTGGCATATCTTTTTAATTTGTCCTTTTAATGTTTGATTCATCCTTTCTACCTTTCCACTAGATTGTGGCCTCCACGGTGTATGTAAATCCCAGCTAATTCCAAGCATTTCACTAATTTCCTGTACTATTTTAGCTATAAAGTGTGGGCCTCGATCTGAAGAAATTCCTAAAGGTACCCCAAATCTAGGTATGATCTCTTTTAACAAAGTTTTTACTACTTCTCTAGCTTGATTCGTTCTACAGGGAAATGCTTCTAGCCACCCTGAAAAGGTACATACGTATACCAATAAATACTTAAACCCTTTTGATTTAGGTAATTCTGCAAAATCCACTTGCCAATAGTCACCTGGTTCTATTCCCACTTTCAAAGTTCCCATTGGAATTTGTTTTCGTATTACCGGATTATTCTTTAAACATACTGGACACTTCGCATTCACCCCTTTTGCTATTGTTAACATTTGTGCAGATATAATGCTCCGCTTTAAAAACTGCACCAATGCTTCTGCTCCCCAATGGCATTTATTATGTTCAGTTTGTATTATTCGTTTCATAATTGTAGCAGGCACTACTACTTGTCCATTACCTGTTACATACCATCCATGTGAATTCTTCTGTGCCTTTACCAAATCGGCTAATTTTTCATCTTCTTGGGTATAAAAGGGATTTACAGAGAGATGAGCAGTAATCGGGCTTACCTTAGTAGGTATTAGAGCTAATTCAGTCCATACTTGCCGTGCAGCAATTTTGGCTGCCTGGTCTGCCTTCATGTTTCCTTGTGCCACATCGCTGTCATCCCTCTGATGTCCTCGACAATGCATTACAGCCACTTGCTGAGGTAGTACCACAGCCTCTAATAACTGTAAGATCTCGGTTCGATATTTAGTAATACTACCTTGAGCCGTCAACAATCCTCTTTCCTTCCATAAAGCTCCATGTATATGTATTATTCCAAAAGCGTATTTAGAATCTGCCCAAATATTCACCCTCTTATCCGTACTCGGTATTAAAGCCCGAATTAGAGCGACCAGTTCTGCCTTTTGCGCTGACGTTCCTGGCATTAATGCCTTTGCTTCAATTACTTCAAGCTTAGTAACCACAGCATATCCAGAATATCGTGTTCCATTCTCAACAAAGCTGCTACCGTCTGTAAATAATGTCCAATCAGGATTTACAAGGGGAATATCTTTCAGATCTACCCTACTGGCGTAAGTTTGTTCGATCACCTCAATACAATCATGTTCCAGCTCGCCTTCCTCTATTTTGCTACCTAAAAATTCAGCGGGATTCAAACATGTTGTTATCTTTAAAAATATATCATCCTGTTCTCTCAATATTGCTTGATATTTCAACATTCTACTGGATGACAACCAATGACCCCCCTTTTGTTCCAAAACTGCAATCACCATGTGGGGCACAAATACTTCCATTTTTGTTCCCAATGTCAATTTTCTAGCTTCTTGGACTAACATTACAGTAGCAGCCACTGCTCGGAGGCAAGAAGGCCATCCGGCACTTACCATATCCAACTGCTTGGAAAAATAGCCCACCGGTCTCTTCCATGATCCAATTCGTTGAGTTAAAACTCCAAGCGCTAGTCGTTGCCGCTCATGTACAAAGAGTTGAAATGTTTTTGTCAAATCAGGCAATCCTAATGCTGGGGCTTCTTGCAGAGCCTGTTTTAAGTCTTGAAAAGCCCTTTTACACTCTAAACTCCAAACTAATTGTGGCTCTTTTAAAGCTGCATACAGTGGTTTGGCTAACAGTCCATAATTCAAAATCCAGAGTCTGCACCACCCTGTCATTCCTAGAAAAGTTCGTAACTCGTGCAAATTTCTAGGTTCAGGGATGGCACAAATCGCTTGTATTCTATTCACCCCCAACCGTCTTTGTCCTTGGGAAATTTCACATCCCAGATATATCACTTTTTCCCGGGCAATTTGGGCTTTTTCCTTAGAAACTCGATAACCGCTCTGTCCCAGTAAATTTAATCACGCAACTGTAACAGTAATGCAGTTTTCATACCTTTCTGTCGCCACGAAAATGTCATCCACATATTGCAACAATAAGTATGCTTTTGATGGTAATTGAAAATATCCTTGCTCCTTCCAATCCTCCAGTTCTCGTGCCAGCTGATTCCCAAATATTGTAGGACTGTTTTTGAAGCCTTGTGGTAACCTGGTCCAGGTCAGCTGTCGTTTTCGTCCTGTATCCGGATTTTCCCATTCAAACGCAAATAATTTCCTACTTTGTAATGCCAATGGGATGCAGAAGAAAGCATCTTTTAAATCAATTACAGAAAAGTATCTAAATTGTTCTGCCACAGATGTTAACAATGTATAAGGATTTGCTACTACTGGATGTATATCTTTAACTATTTCGTTTACAGCTCTTAAATCTTGAACTAACCTATAATCTCCGTTAGGTTTTCTTATAGGAAATATTGGTGTATTATATTCAGATTCACATTCTTCTAACACATTGTGCATCAAAAATTTTGCAATTAATGGTGCTACCCCTTTCCTAGCTTCTAACTGTATAGGATATTGTCTAACTCTTACCGGTTGGACACCTTCTTTCAATTCTACTATGACAGGTTTTGCTGCTTTCGCTAATCCCGGTACTTGTGTCTCCCATACCCATGGTACTACAGCGTTTTCTACCTCTATTGGTATTGTTGTATTAGCTATTTCTTTTACTATAAATATTCTAGCTATTTCTTCCTCAGGTATCTGCAACTTAGCTTTTCCATTTTCAAATATTATTTTAGCATTAAATCTTGACAATAAATCTCGTCCTAACAAAGATGTAGGACAATCCGGTACATAGAGAAATTCATGATCTAATTCTTTACCCCTAAAATTTAGATGCAATGGCCGCAGAAAGGGCCGTTGCTCTGTTTTTCCTGTAGCTCCTACCACAGTTATCATCGTATCTCCTATCTTTCCTAAACAAGTATTTAAAACAGAATAAGTTGCCCCAGTATCTACCAATAATTGTTTCTCTTCCCCATCAATTTCTGTTGTCACTTTTAATCCATCACTTAGTCAGCTACTATGTTGCCCCAAATGTCCTAACATCATTGTTTCTGCCATTGGTGTTCCTCCTACTGAAGTCTGCTGGGCCAAATTCATTTTCACTGGGCACTCATTTTTCCAATGTCCCTGTTGTCTGCAAAACGCACACTGATTTATCCCTAGCTGATTTTGAGGTATTCCCCGCATGCCTCCTACCCTGTATCCTCCTCGACCTCGTCCTCTACTTCTGCCTCTTATTCCTTGATTTACTCGTTGTAACATTGCTAATAATCCTGCCTGATTTCTCTTTGTGGTTTTTTTTTTTTTTTTTTCCCTATTATTGTACACTTTCCAGCTGATTGCTTCCAAATTACTAAATCTCCTGGGGAAAAAGGAACTTTCCCATATACTTTATCAGTCCCCGAAATTGCCTCTCGTAAAGGGGCTAATAATACTTTACTGTTTTGCTCTTGTTCCTTCCTCCCTTGTCTTGTTCTCTGTGCAATTGGGGTTCGTTGCGCTTGTCTTGGGCATGATGAATGCCCTGGCGAACCCTTCGGTGTTAACTTAATCTGGATCGCTCCAGTATTAATTGATTCTGACGGTTTTACCGCCTTAATACTATCAGTATCACTATCGTCCCCTGCATCTATATCGGACATCACAGGGGCCGTCGGTGATGCTAAAAGTGATACCTCCTCTGGCTCTCTTATTGAATTTTGTATTGCCAAACAAGTCATACACTTCTTATTACCTACACATCCTTCACATTTTGTTTTATCTTTTTTTCGGGATGTACCAACAACATTCCACATTCTCTCTGCATATCTGGATGATTACGTATATCATAAAATAGATCAACATATGGTACTTCATCCCATTTTTCAAGTTCTTAACAATATCTCATTAATGGACCTATAACACCCGGATCTAAACTTCCGTGTTCAGGCCACCGGGGTCCATCATACTCATATTGTGGCCACCAATTCGTACAATAATCTATAAATCGACTTTTACTCATACTCTGAAAATATCCCGCACTTTTCCAATGCTTTAATAAACATCCTAACGGAGAATTATCCGGTATTACCATGGTCTTACACACTCACTCCACACACACACACTAAATCTACGGGGTAGAAAACGGAAAGATAGCCTCTGATGGGAAACAAAAGACCAAACCAAACTCACGAGACAGCCACGTATGTCCGTGAGTGCTGGACCTGCGGGGCTTTCGCTCCGTCTGACGGCCAGCGCCTAGGCTTCCACAGACCAGACCTCGAGCTCGTTAGCCCAACCTTGCGTGAATCGCCGTCACGTCTTATTAGGCAGGCACCCGACCAAATATTACAATAAAGCACCTTCGGGCTTACCACTTTGGGACGTCAGGAGCAGCGCAGAGCGGGCGCAGCCGATGGCTCCCCGAGAATTCCTCGGTGCCGGCACGGAGCAAAATCGGAAAGCGAACCGTCAACACTACTCCCGAAGTCCCATCTGGGTCGCCAGAAAACTGTTGCCCGTAAAGAAACACATAACTACGAAAGCAGTTATATGCGGTGCTTTATTCAGGGCCCGGGGTCTCAGGGACTCATGTCCAAAGCTGAGAATCCCAAATCCCCGTTTAACTTGGTTAATATTTATAGTGTTCGGTTACGTAACATAATCAACAGAATTGCTAAGCTACATGATTGTTTCCCATTTATAGTTTCTTCAGTTACTGTTGCCAAGATTTGCTTATCATTTACCTAGTTCATCAGATTGTGCTGTACCCACTTCATCAGATTGTACTGTACCCACTTCATCAGATTGTACTGTACCCAACACCTGCAATTATACCTTCATCTTGTCTACCAAGTATAACCTATTCTAATCAATATAATGTAACAATTCCCCCCTTTGAAAATACTTCAAGTCTTCCAGACTGCAAGGATTTTCATCAT
Organism: Apteryx mantelli; assembly: GCF_036417845.1. Lineage (NCBI taxonomy): Eukaryota > Metazoa > Chordata > Aves > Apterygiformes > Apterygidae > Apteryx > Apteryx mantelli. The sequence continues at coordinate 133,015 of NW_027118458.1, forward strand.
CAGTTCCGCAGATTTCCATATTCTTTGGACCGTCTCAAACTGGTGATTGTAGCTGCAATGAATTATTTCCAATGTCTTCATATCTCGGGGGAAGTTCATGATTCTTCCTGGTAACAGCTTTTAAAATTTTCCCCAAGTGTTGCCGTTCCTTATTAACAATATTTTGAATCAAACGCAACACTCCCATAATAGCTAACATAATAATTATAATTATTATACACCATTGAATTAAAGATGCTACCCAACCAGAGATGTTCAATCCAAATGACTTTGCTAAAGCAGCCACCCAATTATGGGCACTTTCTTCTCTTTCTTCCTCAGTTGCACGTTCAATTTGCGTTAGCTGAGACAAATCACGTTCTACCGCGGCTGTAACATTCGGAATATGTACACAACAATGATCAATCTTATCTCATAAATAACCACATACTCCATGTTCTTTTAGCAACAGCATATCTAATGCCATTCTATTTTGCAGGGTCATTTTTGTGGTTGCCTGTAATTGTAAGTTTATTTCCTTAAATCCTTCTTTAGTCACTCTTGCTAGCCTTTCCGTTTGTCCTAACAACCGGTACAACATTTCTCTATTCCGATAAGTACTAATTGGAGCAAACAATGATTCTAAAGCCCAACCTAACTTCACACCGGATGATGGTTCTTGCCAATCATCATCATCCTTTATTTCTCTCTTCATTATCCATAAATTTTCTAATCTACCCTTAAATGGCGCTTTCTTCCAAATTGGGCAGAGAGTTGGTAACCCTAAAGTTATTTCAGTCACCAACCCATCCAAGGGGAGGTGAGTCGTCCATTGTCCATCACTTGTAACCCAAACTAAATTTCCTGTGCTCCTGATCGTAGTTCTACAATCTATTCTCACTCCGAATTGTATTACAGGTTCACTCATTGAGTATTTAATTCCTCTACAGGCACAACCTGTCCTTAATGCAAGGACCACAGGTGGAAAGGTAACTTCACTTTCGGGGTGTCACAAGTGTATACTTTTGTACAGTTCTAGACTGGGTGTTTTTCAGCTAACTTTCTTTTGCATTAGATTTTCTTGTGTTTCCTGTTGTGGTGCCTGGATTATTTGTATTGGTTGCATTTCGTCTTTTTCCAAATCTTTTAACTCTCTCCTGGCTCTGTTTCTTTTCTGCATAGGTTCTGATTTTGCAGTAACCTCTAATGCCCTTTTTCCATAATCAAAACTCTCTTTAATCCAAACAATACAGGTGTAGTTTCCTACATCTGTCTTACTTACATTTCGCAATGATAAAATCATAGTACCCCTTCGTGTATCACTATCCCATCGGATTGTAAACCCACTTGACAATTTGGACTCATTCTTCTGCCAATAGCAACTAATGTCTTGGATTGAACTTCTCATATCTCCAACAAAATCACAAGTCAAATTTACATCCATTCGTTCTTCTATATGTACAGTAGCATATGTATGTATTATTTGAGCGAAACCATTACTTAATCCTACCCAGCATAGTATTACCAAGATGTAAATCTCAGTTTTGTAGGAGTGATCATTTTTACCCCCCATTGTGATGGTACCTTCTTCACTCTGGTATAATGAATCCAATTATCAATTCCTGCTACTTTCACAGCGGTAAATGTTATCAATAGCACCAAATAAAGTCCATGCCACTGTTCCTTTAAAGGCTCCGTTTGCCAGTTTCGAACATACGCTTGGTCTCCTGGTTGATTCTCCAACGGCAAAGGGCGATTCCAGATGATCGCGGCACGTAAGGCTGTGAGTAATCTGCTTAAAGAAATTATATAACTATAAACATCTTGATCTCCTTGGAGGTGTAAATCTGCACTTCCCATTCCCTTCGTTGGTGCAGTATATGGCTTACCGTACAGAATTTCATAGGGACTTACAGACAACCCTTCTCTAGGTTTTATACGAATTCTCAATAAAGCAAGGGGCAATGCCTGTGGCCATTGGATTTGAGCTTCCTGGCATATCTTTTTAATTTGTCCTTTTAATGTTTGATTCATCCTTTCTACCTTTCCACTAGATTGTGGCCTCCACGGTGTATGTAAATCCCAGCTAATTCCAAGCATTTCACTAATTTCCTGTACTATTTTAGCTATAAAGTGTGGGCCTCGATCTGAAGAAATTCCTAAAGGTACCCCAAATCTAGGTATGATCTCTTTTAACAAAGTTTTTACTACTTCTCTAGCTTGATTCGTTCTACAGGGAAATGCTTCTAGCCACCCTGAAAAGGTACATACGTATACCAATAAATACTTAAACCCTTTTGATTTAGGTAATTCTGCAAAATCCACTTGCCAATAGTCACCTGGTTCTATTCCCACTTTCAAAGTTCCCATTGGAATTTGTTTTCGTATTACCGGATTATTCTTTAAACATACTGGACACTTCGCATTCACCCCTTTTGCTATTGTTAACATTTGTGCAGATATAATGCTCCGCTTTAAAAACTGCACCAATGCTTCTGCTCCCCAATGGCATTTATTATGTTCAGTTTGTATTATTCGTTTCATAATTGTAGCAGGCACTACTACTTGTCCATTACCTGTTACATACCATCCATGTGAATTCTTCTGTGCCTTTACCAAATCAGCTAATTTTTCATCTTCTTGGGTATAAAAGGGATTTACAGAGAGATGAGCAGTAATCGGGCTTACCTTAGTAGGTATTAGAGCTAATTCAGTCCATACTTGCCGTGCAGCAATTTTGGCTGCCTGGTCTGCCTTCATGTTTCCTTGTGCCACATCGCTGTCATCCCTCTGATGTCCTCGACAATGCATTACAGCCACTTGCTGAGGTAGTACCACAGCCTCTAATAACTGTAAGATCTCGGTTCGATATTTAGTAATACTACCTTGAGCCGTCAACAATCCTCTTTCCTTCCATAAAGCTCCATGTATATGTATTATTCCAAAAGCGTATTTAGAATCTGCCCAAATATTCACCCTCTTATCCGTACTCGGTATTAAAGCCCGAATTAGAGCGACCAGTTCTGCCTTTTGCGCTGACGTTCCTGGCATTAATGCCTTTGCTTCAATTACTTCAAGCTTAGTAACCACAGCATATCCAGAATATCGTGTTCCATTCTCAACAAAGCTGCTACCGTCTGTAAATAATGTCCAATCAGGATTTACAAGGGGAATATCTTTCAGATCTACCCTACTGGCGTAAGTTTGTTCGATCACCTCAATACAATCATGTTCCAGCTCGCCTTCCTCTATTTTGCTACCTAAAAATTCAGCGGGATTCAAACATGTTGTTATCTTTAAAAATATATCATCCTGTTCTCTCAATATTGCTTGATATTTCAACATTCTACTGGATGACAACCAATGACCCCCCTTTTGTTCCAAAACTGCAATCACCACGTGGGGCACAAATACTTCCATTTTTGTTCCCAATGTCAATTTTCTAGCTTCTTGGACTAACATTACAGTAGCAGCCACTGCTCGGAGGCAAGAAGGCCATCCGGCACTTACCATATCCAACTGCTTGGAAAAATAGCCCACCGGTCTCTTCCATGATCCAATTCGTTGAGTTAAAACTCCAAGCGCTAGTCGTTGCCGCTCATGTACAAAGAGTTGAAATGTTTTTGTCAAATCAGGCAATCCTAATGCTGGGGCTTCTTGCAGAGCCTGTTTTAAGTCTTGAAAAGCCCTTTTACACTCTAAACTCCAAACTAATTGTGGCTCTTTTAAAGCTGCATACAGTGGTTTGGCTAACAGTCCATAATTCAAAATCCAGAGTCTGCACCACCCTGTCATTCCTAGAAAAGTTCGTAACTCGTGCAAATTTCTAGGTTCAGGGATGGCACAAATCGCTTGTATTCTATTCACCCCCAACCGTCTTTGTCCTTGGGAAATTTCACATCCCAGATATATCACTTTTTCCCGGGCAATTTGGGCTTTTTCCTTAGAAACTCGATAACCGCTCTGTCCCAGTAAATTTAATCACGCAACTGTAACAGTAATGCAGTTTTCATACCTTTCTGTCGCCACGAAAATGTCATCCACATATTGCAACAATAAGTATGCTTTTGATGGTAATTGAAAATATCCTTGCTCCTTCCAATCCTCCAGTTCTCGTGCCAGCTGATTCCCAAATATTGTAGGACTGTTTTTGAAGCCTTGTGGTAACCTGGTCCAGGTCAGCTGTCGTTTTCGTCCTGTATCCGGATTTTCCCATTCAAACGCAAATAATTTCCTACTTTGTAATGCCAATGGGATGCAGAAGAAAGCATCTTTTAAATCAATTACAGAAAAGTATCTAAATTGTTCTGCCACAGATGTTAACAATGTATAAGGATTTGCTACTACTGGATGTATATCTTTAACTATTTCGTTTACAGCTCTTAAATCTTGAACTAACCTATAATCTCCGTTAGGTTTTCTTATAGGAAATATTGGTGTATTATATTCAGATTCACATTCTTCTAACACATTGTGCATCAAAAATTTTGCAATTAATGGTGCTACCCCTTTCCTAGCTTCTAACTGTATAGGATATTGTCTAACTCTTACCGGTTGGACACCTTCTTTCAATTCTACTATGACAGGTTTTGCTGCTTTCGCTAATCCCGGTACTTGTGTCTCCCATACCCATGGTACTACAGCGTTTTCTACCTCTATTGGTATTGTTGTATTAGCTATTTCTTTTACTATAAATATTCTAGCTATTTCTTCCTCAGGTATCTGCAACTTAGCTTTTCCATTTTCAAATATTATTTTAGCATTAAATCTTGACAATAAATCTCGTCCTAACAAAGATGTAGGACAATCCGGTACATAGAGAAATTCATGATCTAATTCTTTACCCCTAAAATTTAGATGCAATGGCCGCAGAAAGGGCCGTTGCTCTGTTTTTCCTGTAGCTCCTACCACAGTTATCATCGTATCTCCTATCTTTCCTAAACAAGTATTTAAAACAGAATAAGTTGCCCCAGTATCTACCAATAATTGTTTCTCTTCCCCATCAATTTCTGTTGTCACTTTTAATCCATCACTTAGTCAGCTACTATGTTGCCCCAAATGTCCTAACATCATTGTTTCTGCCATTGGTGTTCCTCCTACTGAAGTCTGCTGGGCCAAATTCATTTTCACTGGGCACTCATTTTTCCAATGTCCCTGTTGTCTGCAAAACGCACACTGATTTATCCCTAGCTGATTTTGAGGTATTCCCCGCATGCCTCCTACCCTGTATCCTCCTCGACCTCGTCCTCTACTTCTGCCTCTTATTCCTTGATTTACTCGTTGTAACATTGCTAATAATCCTGCCTGATTTCTCTTTGTGGTTTTTTTTTTTTTTTTTTCCCTATTATTGTACACTTTCCAGCTGATTGCTTCCAAATTACTAAATCTCCTGGGGAAAAAGGAACTTTCCCATATACTTTATCAGTCCCCGAAATTGCCTCTCGTAAAGGGGCTAATAATACTTTACTGTTTTGCTCTTGTTCCTTCCTCCCTTGTCTTGTTCTCTGTGCAATTGGGGTTCGTTGCGCTTGTCTTGGGCATGATGAATGCCCTGGCGAACCCTTCGGTGTTAACTTAATCTGGATCGCTCCAGTATTAATTGATTCTGACGGTTTTACCGCCTTAATACTATCAGTATCACTATCGTCCCCTGCATCTATATCGGACATCACAGGGGCCGTCGGTGATGCTAAAAGTGATACCTCCTCTGGCTCTCTTATTGAATTTTGTATTGCCAAACAAGTCATACACTTCTTATTACCTACACATCCTTCACATTTTGTTTTATCTTTTTTTCGGGATGTACCAACAACATTCCACATTCTCTCTGCATATCTGGATGATTACGTATATCATAAAATAGATCAACATATGGTACTTCATCCCATTTTTCAAGTTCTTAACAATATCTCATTAATGGACCTATAACACCCGGATCTAAACTTCCGTGTTCAGGCCACCGGGGTCCATCATACTCATATTGTGGCCACCAATTCGTACAATAATCTATAAATCGACTTTTACTCATACTCTGAAAATATCCCGCACTTTTCCAATGCTTTAATAAACATCCTAACGGAGAATTATCCGGTATTACCATGGTCTTACACACTCACTCCACACACACACACTAAATCTACGGGGTAGAAAACGGAAAGATAGCCTCTGATGGGAAACAAAAGACCAAACCAAACTCACGAGACAGCCACGTATGTCCGTGAGTGCTGGACCTGCGGGGCTTTCGCTCCGTCTGACGGCCAGCGCCTAGGCTTCCACAGACCAGACCTCGAGCTCGTTAGCCCAACCTTGCGTGAATCGCCGTCACGTCTTATTAGGCAGGCACCCGACCAAATATTACAATAAAGCACCTTCGGGCTTACCACTTTGGGACGTCAGGAGCAGCGCAGAGCGGGCGCAGCCGATGGCTCCCCGAGAATTCCTCGGTGCCGGCACGGAGCAAAATCGGAAAGCGAACCGTCAACACTACTCCCGAAGTCCCATCTGGGTCGCCAGAAAACTGTTGCCCGTAAAGAAACACATAACTACGAAAGCAGTTATATGCGGTGCTTTATTCAGGGCCCGGGGTCTCAGGGACTCATGTCCAAAGCTGAGAATCCCAAATCCCCGTTTAACTTGGTTAATATTTATAGTGTTCGGTTACGTAACATAATCAACAGAATTGCTAAGCTACATGATTGTTTCCCATTTATAGTTTCTTCAGTTACTGTTGCCAAGATTTGCTTATCATTTACCTAGTTCATCAGATTGTGCTGTACCCACTTCATCAGATTGTACTGTACCCACTTCATCAGATTGTACTGTACCCAACACCTGCAATTATACCTTCATCTTGTCTACCAAGTATAACCTATTCTAATCAATATAATGTAACAATTCCCCCCTTTGAAAATACTTCAAGTCTTCCAGACTGCAAGGATTTTCATCATCAGTTCCGCAGATTTCCATATTCTTTGGACCGTCTCAAACTGGTGATTGTAGCTGCAATGAATTATTTCCAATGTCTTCATATCTCGGGGGAAGTTCATGATTCTTCCTGGTAACAGCTTTTAAAATTTTCCCCAAGTGTTGCCGTTCCTTATTAACAATATTTTGAATCAAACGCAACACTCCCATAATAGCTAACATAATAATTATAATTATTATACACCATTGAATTAAAGATGCTACCCAACCAGAGATGTTCAATCCAAATGACTTTGCTAAAGCAGCCACCCAATTATGGGCACTTTCTTCTCTTTCTTCCTCAGTTGCACGTTCAATTTGCGTTAGCTGAGACAAATCACGTTCTACCGCGGCTGTAACATTCGGAATATGTACACAACAATGATCAATCTTATCTCATAAATAACCACATACTCCATGTTCTTTTAGCAACAGCATATCTAATGCCATTCTATTTTGCAGGGTCATTTTTGTGGTTGCCTGTAATTGTAAGTTTATTTCCTTAAATCCTTCTTTAGTCACTCTTGCTAGCCTTTCCGTTTGTCCTAACAACCGGTACAACATTTCTCTATTCCGATAAGTACTAATTGGAGCAAACAATGATTCTAAAGCCCAACCTAACTTCACACCGGATGATGGTTCTTGCCAATCATCATCATCCTTTATTTCTCTCTTCATTATCCATAAATTTTCTAATCTACCCTTAAATGGCGCTTTCTTCCAAATTGGGCAGAGAGTTGGTAACCCTAAAGTTATTTCAGTCACCAACCCATCCAAGGGGAGGTGAGTCGTCCATTGTCCATCACTTGTAACCCAAACTAAATTTCCTGTGCTCCTGATCGTAGTTCTACAATCTATTCTCACTCCGAATTGTATTACAGGTTCACTCATTGAGTATTTAATTCCTCTACAGGCACAACCTGTCCTTAATGCAAGGACCACAGGTGGAAAGGTAACTTCACTTTCGGGGTGTCACAAGTGTATACTTTTGTACAGTTCTAGACTGGGTGTTTTTCAGCTAACTTTCTTTTGCATTAGATTTTCTTGTGTTTCCTGTTGTGGTGCCTGGATTATTTGTATTGGTTGCATTTCGTCTTTTTCCAAATCTTTTAACTCTCTCCTGGCTCTGTTTCTTTTCTGCATAGGTTCTGATTTTGCAGTAACCTCTAATGCCCTTTTTCCATAATCAAAACTCTCTTTAATCCAAACAATACAGGTGTAGTTTCCTACATCTGTCTTACTTACATTTCGCAATGATAAAATCATAGTACCCCTTCGTGTATCACTATCCCATCGGATTGTAAACCCACTTGACAATTTGGACTCATTCTTCTGCCAATAGCAACTAATGTCTTGGATTGAACTTCTCATATCTCCAACAAAATCACAAGTCAAATTTACATCCATTCGTTCTTCTATATGTACAGTAGCATATGTATGTATTATTTGAGCGAAACCATTACTTAATCCTACCCAGCATAGTATTACCAAGATGTAAATCTCAGTTTTGTAGGAGTGATCATTTTTACCCCCCATTGTGATGGTACCTTCTTCACTCTGGTATAATGAATCCAATTATCAATTCCTGCTACTTTCACAGCGGTAAATGTTATCAATAGCACCAAATAAAGTCCATGCCACTGTTCCTTTAAAGGCTCCGTTTGCCAGTTTCGAACATACGCTTGGTCTCCTGGTTGATTCTCCAACGGCAAAGGGCGATTCCAGATGATCGCGGCACGTAAGGCTGTGAGTAATCTGCTTAAAGAAATTATATAACTATAAACATCTTGATCTCCTTGGAGGTGTAAATCTGCACTTCCCATTCCCTTCGTTGGTGCAGTATATGGCTTACCGTACAGAATTTCATAGGGACTTACAGACAACCCTTCTCTAGGTTTTATACGAATTCTCAATAAAGCAAGGGGCAATGCCTGTGGCCATTGGATTTGAGCTTCCTGGCATATCTTTTTAATTTGTCCTTTTAATGTTTGATTCATCCTTTCTACCTTTCCACTAGATTGTGGCCTCCACGGTGTATGTAAATCCCAGCTAATTCCAAGCATTTCACTAATTTCCTGTACTATTTTAGCTATAAAGTGTGGGCCTCGATCTGAAGAAATTCCTAAAGGTACCCCAAATCTAGGTATGATCTCTTTTAACAAAGTTTTTACTACTTCTCTAGCTTGATTCGTTCTACAGGGAAATGCTTCTAGCCACCCTGAAAAGGTACATACGTATACCAATAAATACTTAAACCCTTTTGATTTAGGTAATTCTGCAAAATCCACTTGCCAATAGTCACCTGGTTCTATTCCCACTTTCAAAGTTCCCATTTGAATTTGTTTTCGTATTACCGGATTATTCTTTAAACATACTGGACACTTCGCATTCACCCCTTTTGCTATTGTTAACATTTGTGCAGATATAATGCTCCGCTTTAAAAACTGCACCAATGCTTCTGCTCCCCAATGGCATTTATTATGTTCAGTTTGTATTATTCGTTTCATAATTGTAGCAGGCACTACTACTTGTCCATTACCTGTTACATACCATCCATGTGAATTCTTCTGTGCCTTTACCAAATCGGCTAATTTTTCATCTTCTTGGGTATAAAAGGGATTTACAGAGAGATGAGCAGTAATCGGGCTTACCTTAGTAGGTATTAGAGCTAATTCAGTCCATACTTGCCGTGCAGCAATTTTGGCTGCCTGGTCTGCCTTCATGTTTCCTTGTGCCACATCGCTGTCATCCCTCTGATGTCCTCGACAATGCATTACAGCCACTTGCTGAGGTAGTACCACAGCCTCTAATAACTGTAAGATCTCGGTTCGATATTTAGTAATACTACCTTGAGCCGTCAACAATCCTCTTTCCTTCCATAAAGCTCCATGTATATGTATTATTCCAAAAGCGTATTTAGAATCTGCCCAAATATTCACCCTCTTATCCGTACTCGGTATTAAAGCCCGAATTAGAGCGACCAGTTCTGCCTTTTGCGCTGACGTTCCTGGCATTAATGCCTTTGCTTCAATTACTTCAAGCTTAGTAACCACAGCATATCCAGAATATCGTGTTCCATTCTCAACAAAGCTGCTACCGTCTGTAAATAATGTCCAATCAGGATTTACAAGGGGAATATCTTTCAGATCTACCCTACTGGCGTAAGTTTGTTCGATCACCTCAATACAATCATGTTCCAGCTCGCCTTCCTCTATTTTGCTACCTAAAAATTCAGCGGGATTCAAACATGTTGTTATCTTTAAAAATATATCATCCTGTTCTCTCAATATTGCTTGATATTTCAACATTCTACTGGATGACAACCAATGACCCCCCTTTTGTTCCAAAACTGCAATCACCATGTGGGGCACAAATACTTCCATTTTTGTTCCCAATGTCAATTTTCTAGCTTCTTGGACTAACATTACAGTAGCAGCCACTGCTCGGAGGCAAGAAGGCCATCCGGCACTTACCATATCCAACTGCTTGGAAAAATAGCCCACCGGTCTCTTCCATGATCCAATTCGTTGAGTTAAAACTCCAAGCGCTAGTCGTTGCCGCTCATGTACAAAGAGTTGAAATGTTTTTGTCAAATCAGGCAATCCTAATGCTGGGGCTTCTTGCAGAGCCTGTTTTAAGTCTTGAAAAGCCCTTTTACACTCTAAACTCCAAACTAATTGTGGCTCTTTTAAAGCTGCATACAGTGGTTTGGCTAACAGTCCATAATTCAAAATCCAGAGTCTGCACCACCCTGTCATTCCTAGAAAAGTTCGTAACTCGTGCAAATTTCTAGGTTCAGGGATGGCACAAATCGCTTGTATTCTATTCACCCCCAACCGTCTTTGTCCTTGGGAAATTTCACATCCCAGATATATCACTTTTTCCCGGGCAATTTGGGCTTTTTCCTTAGAAACTCGATAACCGCTCTGTCCCAGTAAATTTAATCACGCAACTGTAACAGTAATGCAGTTTTCATACCTTTCTGTCGCCACGAAAATGTCATCCACATATTGCAACAATAAGTATGCTTTTGATGGTAATTGAAAATATCCTTGCTCCTTCCAATCCTCCAGTTCTCGTGCCAGCTGATTCCCAAATATTGTAGGACTGTTTTTGAAGCCTTGTGGTAACCTGGTCCAGGTCAGCTGTCGTTTTCGTCCTGTATCCGGATTTTCCCATTCAAACGCAAATAATTTCCTACTTTGTAATGCCAATGGGATGCAGAAGAAAGCATCTTTTAAATCAATTACAGAAAAGTATCTAAATTGTTCTGCCACAGATGTTAACAATGTATAAGGATTTGCTACTACTGGATGTATATCTTTAACTATTTCGTTTACAGCTCTTAAATCTTGAACTAACCTATAATCTCCGTTAGGTTTTCTTATAGGAAATATTGGTGTATTATATTCAGATTCACATTCTTCTAACACATTGTGCATCAAAAATTTTGCAATTAATGGTGCTACCCCTTTCCTAGCTTCTAACTGTATAGGATATTGTCTAACTCTTACCGGTTGGACACCTTCTTTCAATTCTACTATGACAGGTTTTGCTGCTTTCGCTAATCCCGGTACTTGTGTCTCCCATACCCATGGTACTACAGCGTTTTCTACCTCTATTGGTATTGTTGTATTAGCTATTTCTTTTACTATAAATATTCTAGCTATTTCTTCCTCAGGTATCTGCAACTTAGCTTTTCCATTTTCAAATATTATTTTAGCATTAAATCTTGACAATAAATCTCGTCCTAACAAAGATGTAGGACAATCCGGTACATAGAGAAATTCATGATCTAATTCTTTACCCCTAAAATTTAGATGCAATGGCCGCAGAAAGGGCCGTTGCTCTGTTTTTCCTGTAGCTCCTACCACAGTTATCATCGTATCTCCTATCTTTCCTAAACAAGTATTTAAAACAGAATAAGTTGCCCCAGTATCTACCAATAATTGTTTCTCTTCCCCATCAATTTCTGTTGTCACTTTTAATCCATCACTTAGTCAGCTACTATGTTGCCCCAAATGTCCTAACATCATTGTTTCTGCCATTGGTGTTCCTCCTACTGAAGTCTGCTGGGCCAAATTCATTTTCACTGGGCACTCATTTTTCCAATGTCCCTGTTGTCTGCAAAACGCACACTGATTTATCCCTAGCTGATTTTGAGGTATTCCCCGCATGCCTCCTACCCTGTATCCTCCTCGACCTCGTCCTCTACTTCTGCCTCTTATTCCTTGATTTACTCGTTGTAACATTGCTAATAATCCTGCCTGATTTCTCTTTGTGGTTTGTTGTTTTTTTGTTTTTTTTCCCTATTATTGTACACTTTCCAGCTGATTGCTTCCAAATTACTAAATCTCCTGGGGAAAAAGGAACTTTCCCATATACTTTATCAGTCCCCGAAATTGCCTCTCGTAAAGGGGCTAATAATACTTTACTGTTTTGCTCTTGTTCCTTCCTCCCTTGTCTTGTTCTCTGTGCAATTGGGGTTCGTTGCGCTTGTCTTGGGCATGATGAATGCCCTGGCGAACCCTTCGGTGTTAACTTAATCTGGATCGCTCCAGTATTAATTGATTCTGACGGTTTTACCGCCTTAATACTATCAGTATCACTATCGTCCCCTGCATCTATATCGGACATCACAGGGGCCGTCGGTGATGCTAAAAGTGATACCTCCTCTGGCTCTCTTATTGAATTTTGTATTGCCAAACAAGTCATACACTTCTTATTACCTACACATCCTTCACATTTTGTTTTATCTTTTTTTCGGGATGTACCAACAACATTCCACATTCTCTCTGCATATCTGGATGATTACGTATATCATAAAATAGATCAACATATGGTACTTCATCCCATTTTTCAAGTTCTTAACAATATCTCATTAATGGACCTATAACACCCGGATCTAAACTTCCGTGTTCAGGCCACCGGGGTCCATCATACTCATATTGTGGCCACCAATTCGTACAATAATCTATAAATCGACTTTTACTCATACTCTGAAAATATCCCGCACTTTTCCAATGCTTTAATAAACATCCTAACGGAGAATTATCCGGTATTACCATGGTCTTACACACTCACTCCACACACACACACACTAAATCTACGGGGTAGAAAACGGAAAGATAGCCTCTGATGGGAAACAAAAGACCAAACCAAACTCACGAGACAGCCACGTATGTCCGTGAGTGCTGGACCTGCGGGGCTTTCGCTCCGTCTGACGGCCAGCGCCTAGGCTTCCACAGACCAGACCTCGAGCTCGTTAGCCCAACCTTGCGTGAATCGCCGTCACGTCTTATTAGGCAGGCACCCGACCAAATATTACAATAAAGCACCTTCGGGCTTACCACTTTGGGACGTCAGCAGCAGCGCAGAGCGGGCGCAGCCGATGGCTCCCCGAGAATTCCTCGGTGCCGGCACGGAGCAAAATCGGAAAGCGAACCGTCAACACTACTCCCGAAGTCCCATCTGGGTCGCCAGAAAACTGTTGCCCGTAAAGAAACACATAACTACGAAAGCAGTTATATGCGGTGCTTTATTCGGGGCCCGGGGTCTCAGGGACTCATGTCCAAAGCTGAGAATCCCAAATCCCCGTTTAACTTGGTTAATATTTATAGTGTTCGGTTACGTAACATAATCAACAGAATTGCTAAGCTACATGATTGTTTCCCATTTATAGTTTCTTCAGTTACTGTTGCCAAGATTTGCTTATCATTTACCTAGTTCATCAGATTGTGCTGTACCCAGTTCATCAGATTGTACTGTACCCACTTCATCAGATTGTACTGTACCCAACACCTGCAATTATACCTTCATCTTGTCTACCAAGTATAACCTATTCTAATCAATATAATGTAACAATTCCCCCCTTTGAAAATACTTCAAGTCTTCCAGACTGCAAGGATTTTCATCATCAGTTCCGCAGATTTCCATATTCTTTGGACCGTCTCAAACTGGTGATTGTAGCTGCAATGAATTATTTCCAATGTCTTCATATCTCGGGGGAAGTTCATGATTCTTCCTGGTAACAGCTTTTAAAATTTTCCCCAAGTGTTGCCGTTCCTTATTAACAATATTTTGAATCAAACGCAACACTCCCATAATAGCTAACATAATAATTATAATTATTATACACCATTGAATTAAAGATGCTACCCAACCAGAGATGTTCAATCCAAATGACTTTGCTAAAGCAGCCACCCAATTATGGGCACTTTCTTCTCTTTCTTCCTCAGTTGCACGTTCAATTTGCGTTAGCTGAGACAAATCACGTTCTACCGCGGCTGTAACATTCGGAATATGTACACAACAATGATCAATCTTATCTCGTAAATAACCACATACTCCATGTTCTTTTAGCAACAGCATATCTAATGCCATTCTATTTTGCAGGGTCATTTTTGTGGTTGCCTGTAATTGTAAGTTTATTTCCTTAAATCCTTCTTTAGTCACTCTTGCTAGCCTTTCCGTTTGTCCTAACAACCGGTACAACATTTCTCTATTCCGATAAGTACTAATTGGAGCAAACAATGATTCTAAAGCCCAACCTAACTTCACACCGGATGATGGTTCTTGCCAATCATCATCATCCTTTATTTCTCTCTTCATTATCCATAAATTTTCTAATCTACCCTTAAATGGCGCTTTCTTCCAAATTGGGCAGAGAGTTGGTAACCCTAAAGTTATTTCAGTCACCAACCCATCCAAGGGGAGGTGAGTCGTCCATTGTCCATCACTTGTAACCCAAACTAAATTTCCTGTGCTCCTGATCGTAGTTCTACAATCTATTCTCACTCCGAATTGTATTACAGGTTCACTCATGGAGTATTTAATTCCTCTACAGGCACAACCTGTCCTTAATGCAAGGACCACAGGTGGAAAGGTAACTTCACTTTCGGGGTGTCACAAGTGTATACTTTTGTACAGTTCTAGACTGGGTGTTTTTCAGCTAACTTTCTTTTGCATTGGATTTTCTTGTGTTTCCTGTTGTGGCGCCTGGATTATTTGTATTGGTTGCATTTCGTCTTTTTCCAAATCTTTTAACTCTCTCCTGGCTCTGTTTCTTTTCTGCATAGGTTCTGATTTTGCAGTAACCTCTAATGCCCTTTTTCCATAATCAAAACTCTCTTTAATCCAAACAATACAGGTGTAGTTTCCTACATCTGTCTTACTTACATTTCGCAATGATAAAATCATAGTACCCCTTCGTGTATCACTATCCCATCGGATTGTAAACCCACTTGACAATTTGGACTCATTCTTCTGCCAATAGCAACTAATGTCTTGGATTGAACTTCTCATATCTCCAACAAAATCACAAGTCAAATTTACATCCATTCGTTCTTCTATATGTACAGTAGCATATGTATGTATTATTTGAGCGAAACCATTACTTAATCCTACCCAGCATAGTATTACCAAGATGTAAATCTCAGTTTTGTAGGAGTGATCATTTTTACCCCCCATTGTGATGGTACCTTCTTCACTCTGGTATAATGAATCCAATTATCAATTCCTGCTACTTTCACAGCGGTAAATGTTATCAATAGCACCAAATAAAGTCCATGCCACTGTTCCTTTAAAGGCTCCGTTTGCCAATTTCGAACATACGCTTGGTCTCCTGGTTGATTCTCCAACGGCAAAGGGCGATTCCAGATGATCGCGGCACGTAAGGCTGTGAGTAATCTGCTTAAAGAAATTATATAACTATAAACATCTTGATCTCCTTGGAGGTGTAAATCTGCACTTCCCATTCCCTTCGTTGGTGCAGTATATGGCTTACCGTACAGAATTTCATAGGGACTTACAGACAACCCTTCTCTAGGTTTTATACGAATTCTCAATAAAGCAAGGGGCAATGCCTGTGGCCATTGGATTTGAGCTTCCTGGCATATCTTTTTAATTTGTCCTTTTAATGTTTGATTCTTCCTTTCTACCTTTCCACTAGATTGTGGCCTCCACGGTGTATGTAAATCCCAGCTAATTCCAAGCATTTCACTAATTTCCTGTACTATTTTAGCTATAAAGTGTGGGCCTCGATCTGAAGAAATTCCTAAAGGTACCCCAAATCTAGGTATGATCTCTTTTAACAAAGTTTTTACTACTTCTCTAGCTTGATTCGTTCTACAGGGAAATGCTTCTAGCCACCCTGAAAAGGTACATACGTATACCAATAAATACTTAAACCCTTTTGATTTAGGTAATTCTGCAAAATCCACTTGCCAATAGTCACCTGGTTCTATTCCCACTTTCAAAGTTCCCATTGGAATTTGTTTTCGTATTACCGGATTATTCTTTAAACATACTGGACACTTCGCATTCACCCCTTTTGCTATTGTTAACATTTGTGCAGATATAATGCTCCGCTTTAAAAACTGCACCAATGCTTCTGCTCCCCAATGGCATTTATTATGTTCAGTTTGTATTATTCGTTTCATAATTGTAGCAGGCACTACTACTTGTCCATTACCTGTTACATACCATCCATGTGAATTCTTCTGTGCCTTTACCAAATCGGCTAATTTTTCATCTTCTTGGGTATAAAAGGGATTTACAGAGAGATGAGCAGTAATCGGGCTTACCTTAGTAGGTATTAGAGCTAATTCAGTCCATACTTGCCGTGCAGCAATTTTGGCTGCCTGGTCTGCCTTCATGTTTCCTTGTGCCACATCGCTGTCATCCCTCTGATGTCCTCGACAATGCATTACAGCCACTTGCTGAGGTAGTACCACAGCCTCTAATAACTGTAAGATCTCGGTTCGATATTTAATAATACTACCTTGAGCCGTCAACAATCCTCTTTCCTTCCATAAAGCTCCATGTATATGTATTATTCCAAAAGCGTATTTAGAATCTGTCCAAATATTCACTCTCTTATCCGTACTCGGTATTAAAGCCCGAATTAGAGCGACCAGTTCTGCCTTTTGCGCTGACGTTCCTGGCATTAATGCCTTTGCTTCAATTACTTCAAGCTTAGTAACCACAGCATATCCAGAATATCGCGTTCCATTCTCAACAAAGCTGCTACCGTCTGTAAATAATGTCCAATCAGGATTTACAAGGGGAATATCTTTCAGATCTACCCTACTGGCGTAAGTTTGTTCGATCACCTCAATACAATCATGTTCCAGCTCGCCTTCCTCTATTTTGCTACCTAAAAATTCAGCGGGATTCAAACATGTTGTTATCTTTAAAAATATATCATCCTGTTCTCTCAATATTGCTTGATATTTCAACATTCTACTGGATGACAACCAATGACCCCCCTTTTGTTCCAAAACTGCAATCACCATGTGGGGCACAAATACTTCCATTTTTGTTCCCAATGTCAATTTTCTAGCTTCTTGGACTAACATTACAGTAGCAGCCACTGCTCGGAGGCAAGAAGGCCATCCGGCACTTACCATATCCAACTGCTTGGAAAAATAGCCCACCGGTCTCTTCCATGATCCAATTCGTTGAGTTAAAACTCCAAGCGCTAGTCGTTGCCGCTCATGTACAAAGAGTTGAAATGTTTTTGTCAAATCAGGCAATCCTAATGCTGGGGCTTCTTGCAGAGCCTGTTTTAAGTCTTGAAAAGCCCTTTTACACTCTAAACTCCAAACTAATTGTGGCTCTTTTAAAGCTGCATACAGTGGTTTGGCTAACAGTCCATAATTCAAAATCCAGAGTCTGCACCACCCTGTCATTCCTAGAAAAGTTCGTAACTCGTGCAAATTTCTAGGTTCAGGGATGGCACAAATCGCTTGTATTCTATTCACCCCCAACCGTCTTTGTCCTTGGGAAATTTCACATCCCAGATATATCACTTTTTCCCGGGCAATTTGGGCTTTTTCCTTAGAAACTCGATAACCGCTCTGTCCCAGTAAATTTAATCACGCAACTGTAACAGTAATGCAGTTTTCATACCTTTCTGTCGCCACAAAAATGTCATCCACATATTGCAACAATAAGTATGCTTTTGATGGTAATTGAAAATATCCTTGCTCCTTCCAATCCTCCAGTTCTCGTGCCAGCTGATTCCCAAATATTGTAGGACTGTTTTTGAAGCCTTGTGGTAACCTGGTCCAGGTCAGCTGTCATTTTCGTCCTGTATCCGGATTTTCCCATTCAAACGCAAATAATTTCCTACTTTGTAATGCCAATGGGATGCAGAAGAAAGCATCTTTTAAATCAATTACAGAAAAGTATCTAAATTGTTCTGCCACAGATGTTAACAATGTATAAGGATTTGCTACTACTGGATGTATATCTTTAACTATTTCGTTTACAGCTCTTAAATCTTGAACTAACCTATAATCTCCGTTAGGTTTTCTTATAGGAAATATTGGTGTATTATATTCAGATTCACATTCTTCTAACACATTGTGCATCAAAAATTTTGCAATTAATGGTGCTACCCCTTTCCTAGCTTCTAACTGTATAGGATATTGTCTAACTCTTACCGGTTGGACACCTTCTTTCAATTCTACTATGACAGGTTTTGCTGCTTTCGCTAATCCCGGTACTTGTGTCTCCCATACCCATGGTACTACAGCGTTTTCTACCTCTATTGGTATTGTTGTATTAGCTATTTCTTTTACTATAAATATTCTAGCTATTTCTTCCTCAGGTATCTGCAACTTAGCTTTTCCATTTTCAAATATTATTTTAGCATTAAATCTTGACAATAAATCTCGTCCTAACAAAGATGTAGGACAATCCGGTACATAGAGAAATTCATGATCTAATTCTTTACCCCTAAAATTTAGATGCAATGGCCGCAGAAAGGGCCGTTGCTCTGTTTTTCCTGTAGCTCCTACCACAGTTATCATCGTATCTCCTATCTTTCCTAAACAAGTATTTAAAACAGAATAAGTTGCCCCAGTATCTACCAATAATTGTTTCTCTTCCCCATCAATTTCTGTTGTCACTTTTAATCCATCACTTAGTCAGCTACTATGTTGCCCCAAATGTCCTAACATCATTGTTTCTGCCATTGGTGTTCCTCCTACTGAAGTCTGCTGGGCCAAATTCATTTTCACTGGGCACTCATTTTTCCAATGTCCCTGTTGTCTGCAAAACGCACACTGATTTATCCCTAGCTGATTTTGAGGTATTCCCCGCATGCCTCCTACCCTGTATCCTCCTCGACCTCGTCCTCTACTTCTGCCTCTTATTCCTTGATTTACTCGTTGTAACATTGCTAATAATCCTGCCTGATTTCTCTTTGTGGTTTGTTTTTTTTTTTTTTTCCTATTATTGTACACTTTCCAGCTGATTGCTTCCAAATTACTAAATCTCCTGGGGAAAAAGGAACTTTCCCATATACTTTATCAGTCCCCGAAATTGCCTCTCGTAAAGGGGCTAATAATACTTTACTGTTTTGCTCTTGTTCCTTCCTCCCTTGTCTTGTTCTCTGTGCAATTGGGGTTCGTTGCGCTTGTCTTGGGCATGATGAATGCCCTGGCGAACCCTTCGGTGTTAACTTAATCTGGATCGCTCCAGTATTAATTGATTCTGACGGTTTTACCGCCTTAATACTATCAGTATCACTATCGTCCCCTGCATCTATATCGGACATCACAGGGGCCGTCGGTGATGCTAAAAGTGATACCTCCTCTGGCTCTCTTATTGAATTTTGTATTGCCAAACAAGTCATACACTTCTTATTACCTACACATCCTTCACATTTTGTTTTATCTTTTTTTCGGGATGTACCAACAACATTCCACATTCTCTCTGCATATCTGGATGATTACGTATATCATAAAATAGATCAACATATGGTACTTCATCCCATTTTTCAAGTTCTTAACAATATCTCATTAATGGACCTATAACACCCGGATCTAAACTTCCGTGTTCAGGCCACCGGGGTCCATCATACTCATATTGTGGCCACCAATTCGTACAATAATCTATAAATCGACTTTTACTCATACTCTGAAAATATCCCGCACTTTTCCAATGCTTTAATAAACATCCTAACGGAGAATTATCCGGTATTACCATGGTCTTACACACTCACTCCACACACACACACTAAATCTACGGGGTAGAAAACGGAAAGATAGCCTCTGATGGGAAACAAAAGACCAAACCAAACTCACGAGACAGCCACGTATGTCCGTGAGTGCTGGACCTGCGGGGCTTTCGCTCCGTCTGACGGCCAGCGCCTAGGCTTCCACAGACCAGACCTCGAGCTCGTTAGCCCAACCTTGCGTGAATCGCCGTCACGTCTTATTAGGCAGGCACCCGACCAAATATTACAATAAAGCACCTTCGGGCTTACCACTTTGGGACGTCAGGAGCAGCGCAGAGCGGGCGCAGCCGATGGCTCCCCGAGAATTCCTCGGTGCCGGCACGGAGCAAAATCGGAAAGCGAACCGTCAACACTACTCCCGAAGTCCCATCTGGGTCGCCAGAAAACTGTTGCCCGTAAAGAAACACATAACTACGAAAGCAGTTATATGCGGTGCTTTATTCAGGGCCCGGGGTCTCAGGGACTCATGTCCAAAGCTGAGAATCCCAAATCCCCGTTTAACTTGGTTAATATTTATAGTGTTCGGTTACGTAACATAATCAACAGAATTGCTAAGCTACATGATTGTTTCCCATTTATAGTTTCTTCAGTTACTGTTGCCAAGATTTGCTTATCATTTACCTAGTTCATCAGATTGTGCTGTACCCAGTTCATCAGATTGTACTGTACCCACTTCATCAGATTGTACTGTACCCAACACCTGCAATTATACCTTCATCTTGTCTACCAAGTATAACCTATTCTAATCAATATAATGTAACAATTCCCCCCTTTGAAAATACTTCAAGTCTTCCAGACTGCAAGGATTTTCATCATCAGTTCCGCAGATTTCCATATTCTTTGGACCGTCTCAAACTGGTGATTGTAGCTGCAATGAATTATTTCCAATGTCTTCATATCTCGGGGGAAGTTCATGATTCTTCCTGGTAACAGCTTTTAAAATTTTCCCCAAGTGTTGCCGTTCCTTATTAACAATATTTTGAATCAAACGCAACACTCCCATAATAGCTAACATAATAATTATAATTATTATACACCATTGAATTAAAGATGCTACCCAACCAGAGATGTTCAATCCAAATGACTTTGCTAAAGCAGCCACCCAATTATGGGTACTTTCTTCTCTTTCTTCCTCAGTTGCACGTTCAATTTGCGTTAGCTGAGACAAATCACGTTCTACCGCGGCTGTAACATTCGGAATATGTACACAACAATGATCAATCTTATCTCGTAAATAACCACATACTCCATGTTCTTTTAGCAACAGCATATCTAATGCCATTCTATTTTGCAGGGTCATTTTTGTGGTTGCCTGTAATTGTAAGTTTATTTCCTTAAATCCTTCTTTAGTCACTCTTGCTAGCCTTTCCGTTTGTCCTAACAACCGGTACAACATTTCTCTATTCCGATAAGTACTAATTGGAGCAAACAATGATTCTAAAGCCCAACCTAACTTCACACCGGATGATGGTTCTTGCCAATCATCATCATCCTTTATTTCTCTCTTCATTATCCATAAATTTTCTAATCTACCCTTAAATGGCGCTTTCTTCCAAATTGGGCAGAGAGTTGGTAACCCTAAAGTTATTTCAGTCACCAACCCATCCAAGGGGAGGTGAGTCGTCCATTGTCCATCACTTGTAACCCAAACTAAATTTCCTGTGCTCCTGATCGTAGTTCTACAATCTATTCTCACTCCGAATTGTATTACAGGTTCACTCATGGAGTATTTAATTCCTCTACAGGCACAACCTGTCCTTAATGCAAGGACCACAGGTGGAAAGGTAACTTCACTTTCGGGGTGTCACAAGTGTATACTTTTGTACAGTTCTAGACTGGGTGTTTTTCAGCTAACTTTCTTTTGCATTGGATTTTCTTGTGTTTCCTGTTGTGGCGCCTGGATTATTTGTATTGGTTGCATTTCGTCTTTTTCCAAATCTTTTAACTCTCTCCTGGCTCTGTTTCTTTTCTGCATAGGTTCTGATTTTGCAGTAACCTCTAATGCCCTTTTTCCATAATCAAAACTCTCTTTAATCCAAACAATACAGGTGTAGTTTCCTACATCTGTCTTACTTACATTTCGCAATGATAAAATCATAGTACCCCTTCGTGTATCACTATCCCATCGGATTGTAAACCCACTTGACAATTTGGACTCATTCTTCTGCCAATAGCAACTAATGTCTTGGATTGAACTTCTCATATCTCCAACAAAATCACAAGTCAAATTTACATCCATTCGTTCTTCTATATGTACAGTAGCATATGTATGTATTATTTGAGCGAAACCATTACTTAATCCTACCCAGCATAGTATTACCAAGATGTAAATCTCAGTTTTGTAGGAGTGATCATTTTTACCCCCCATTGTGATGGTACCTTCTTCACTCTGGTATAATGAATCCAATTATCAATTCCTGCTACTTTCACAGCGGTAAATGTTATCAATAGCACCAAATAAAGTCCATGCCACTGTTCCTTTAAAGGCTCCGTTTGCCAATTTCGAACATACGCTTGGTCTCCTGGTTGATTCTCCAACGGCAAAGGGCGATTCCAGATGATCGCGGCACGTAAGGCTGTGAGTAATCTGCTTAAAGAAATTATATAACTATAAACATCTTGATCTCCTTGGAGGTGTAAATCTGCACTTCCCATTCCCTTCGTTGGTGCAGTATATGGCTTACCGTACAGAATTTCATAGGGACTTACAGACAACCCTTCTCTAGGTTTTATACGAATTCTCAATAAAGCAAGGGGCAATGCCTGTGGCCATTGGATTTGAGCTTCCTGGCATATCTTTTTAATTTGTCCTTTTAATGTTTGATTCTTCCTTTCTACCTTTCCACTAGATTGTGGCCTCCACGGTGTATGTAAATCCCAGCTAATTCCAAGCATTTCACTAATTTCCTGTACTATTTTAGCTATAAAGTGTGGGCCTCGATCTGAAGAAATTCCTAAAGGTACCCCAAATCTAGGTATGATCTCTTTTAACAAAGTTTTTACTACTTCTCTAGCTTGATTCGTTCTACAGGGAAATGCTTCTAGCCACCCTGAAAAGGTACATACGTATACCAATAAATACTTAAACCCTTTTGATTTAGGTAATTCTGCAAAATCCACTTGCCAATAGTCACCTGGTTCTATTCCCACTTTCAAAGTTCCCATTGGAATTTGTTTTCGTATTACCGGATTATTCTTTAAACATACTGGACACTTCGCATTCACCCCTTTTGCTATTGTTAACATTTGTGCAGATATAATGCTCCGCTTTAAAAACTGCACCAATGCTTCTGCTCCCCAATGGCATTTATTATGTTCAGTTTGTATTATTCGTTTCATAATTGTAGCAGGCACTACTACTTGTCCATTACCTGTTACATACCATCCATGTGAATTCTTCTGTGCCTTTACCAAATCGGCTAATTTTTCATCTTCTTGGGTATAAAAGGGATTTACAGAGAGATGAGCAGTAATCGGGCTTACCTTAGTAGGTATTAGAGCTAATTCAGTCCATACTTGCCGTGCAGCAATTTTGGCTGCCTGGTCTGCCTTCATGTTTCCTTGTGCCACATCGCTGTCATCCCTCTGATGTCCTCGACAATGCATTACAGCCACTTGCTGAGGTAGTACCACAGCCTCTAATAACTGTAAGATCTCGGTTCGATATTTAGTAATACTACCTTGAGCCGTCAACAATCCTCTTTCCTTCCATAAAGCTCCATGTATATGTATTATTCCAAAAGCGTATTTAGAATCTGCCCAAATATTCACCCTCTTATCCGTACTCGGTATTAAAGCCCGAATTAGAGCGACCAGTTCTGCCTTTTGCGCTGACGTTCCTGGCATTAATGCCTTTGCTTCAATTACTTCAAGCTTAGTAACCACAGCATATCCAGAATATCGCGTTCCATTCTCAACAAAGCTGCTACCGTCTGTAAATAATGTCCAATCAGGATTTACAAGGGGAATATCTTTCAGATCTACCCTACTGGCGTAAGTTTGTTCGATCACCTCAATACAATCATGTTCCAGCTCGCCTTCCTCTATTTTGCTACCTAAAAATTCAGCGGGATTCAAACATGTTGTTATCTTTAAAAATATATCATCCTGTTCTCTCAATATTGCTTGATATTTCAACATTCTACTGGATGACAACCAATGACCCCCCTTTTGTTCCAAAACTGCAATCACCATGTGGGGCACAAATACTTCCATTTTTGTTCCCAATGTCAATTTTCTAGCTTCTTGGACTAACATTACAGTAGCAGCCACTGCTCGGAGGCAAGAAGGCCATCCGGCACTTACCATATCCAACTGCTTGGAAAAATAGCCCACCGGTCTCTTCCATGATCCAATTCGTTGAGTTAAAACTCCAAGCGCTAGTCGTTGCCGCTCATGTACAAAGAGTTGAAATGTTTTTGTCAAATCAGGCAATCCTAATGCTGGGGCTTCTTGCAGAGCCTGTTTTAAGTCTTGAAAAGCCCTTTTACACTCTAAACTCCAAACTAATTGTGGCTCTTTTAAAGCTGCATACAGTGGTTTGGCTAACAGTCCATAATTCAAAATCCAGAGTCTGCACCACCCTGTCATTCCTAGAAAAGTTCGTAACTCGTGCAAATTTCTAGGTTCAGGGATGGCACAAATCGCTTGTATTCTATTCACCCCCAACCGTCTTTGTCCTTGGGAAATTTCACATCCCAGATATATCACTTTTTCCCGGGCAATTTGGGCTTTTTCCTTAGAAACTCGATAACCGCTCTGTCCCAGTAAATTTAATCACGCAACTGTAACAGTAATGCAGTTTTCATACCTTTCTGTCGCCACGAAAATGTCATCCACATATTGCAACAATAAGTATGCTTTTGATGGTAATTGAAAATATCCTTGCTCCTTCCAATCCTCCAGTTCTCGTGCCAGCTGATTCCCAAATATTGTAGGACTGTTTTTGAAGCCTTGTGGTAACCTGGTCCAGGTCAGCTGTCGTTTTCGTCCTGTATCCGGATTTTCCCATTCAAACGCAAATAATTTCCTACTTTGTAATGCCAATGGGATGCAGAAGAAAGCATCTTTTAAATCAATTACAGAAAAGTATCTAAATTGTTCTGCCACAGATGTTAACAATGTATAAGGATTTGCTACTACTGGATGTATATCTTTAACTATTTCGTTTACAGCTCTTAAATCTTGAACTAACCTATAATCTCCGTTAGGTTTTCTTATAGGAAATATTGGTGTATTATATTCAGATTCACATTCTTCTAACACATTGTGCATCAAAAATTTTGCAATTAATGGTGCTACCCCTTTCCTAGCTTCTAACTGTATAGGATATTGTCTAACTCTTACCGGTTGGACACCTTCTTTCAATTCTACTATGACAGGTTTTGCTGCTTTCGCTAATCCCGGTACTTGTGTCTCCCATACCCATGGTACTACAGCGTTTTCTACCTCTATTGGTATTGTTGTATTAGCTATTTCTTTTACTATAAATATTCTAGCTATTTCTTCCTCAGGTATCTGCAACTTAGCTTTTCCATTTTCAAATATTATTTTAGCATTAAATCTTGACAATAAATCTCGTCCTAACAAAGATGTAGGACAATCCGGTACATAGAGAAATTCATGATCTAATTCTTTACCCCTAAAATTTAGATGCAATGGCCGCAGAAAGGGCCGTTGCTCTGTTTTTCCTGTAGCTCCTACCACAGTTATCATCGTATCTCCTATCTTTCCTAAACAAGTATTTAAAACAGAATAAGTTGCCCCAGTATCTACCAATAATTGTTTCTCTTCCCCATCAATTTCTGTTGTCACTTTTAATCCATCACTTAGTCAGCTACTATGTTGCCCCAAATGTCCTAACATCATTGTTTCTGCCATTGGTGTTCCTCCTACTGAAGTCTGCTGGGCCAAATTCATTTTCACTGGGCACTCATTTTTCCAATGTCCCTGTTGTCTGCAAAACGCACACTGATTTATCCCTAGCTGATTTTGAGGTATTCCCCGCATGCCTCCTACCCTGTATCCTCCTCGACCTCGTCCTCTACTTCTGCCTCTTATTCCTTGATTTACTCGTTGTAACATTGCTAATAATCCTGCCTGATTTCTCTTTGTGGTTTTTTTTTTTTTCCCTATTATTGTACACTTTCCAGCTGATTGCTTCCAAATTACTAAATCTCCTGGGGAAAAAGGAACTTTCCCATATACTTTATCAGTCCCCGAAATTGCCTCTCGTAAAGGGGCTAATAATACTTTACTGTTTTGCTCTTGTTCCTTCCTCCCTTGTCTTGTTCTCTGTGCAATTGGGGTTCGTTGCGCTTGTCTTGGGCATGATGAATGCCCTGGCGAACCCTTCGGTGTTAACTTAATCTGGATCGCTCCAGTATTAATTGATTCTGACGGTTTTACCGCCTTAATACTATCAGTATCACTATCGTCCCCTGCATCTATATCGGACATCACAGGGGCCGTCGGTGATGCTAAAAGTGATACCTCCTCTGGCTCTCTTATTGAATTTTGTATTGCCAAACAAGTCATACACTTCTTATTACCTACACATCCTCCACATTTTGTTTTATCTTTTTTTCGGGATGTACCAACAACATTCCACATTCTCTCTGCATATCTGGATGATTACGTATATCATAAAATAGATCAACATATGGTACTTCATCCCATTTTTCAAGTTCTTAACAATATCTCATTAATGGACCTATAACACCCGGATCTAAACTTCCGTGTTCAGGCCACCGGGGTCCATCATACTCATATTGTGGCCACCAATTCGTACAATAATCTATAAATCGACTTTTACTCATACTCTGAAAATATCCCGCACTTTTCCAATGCTTTAATAAACATCCTAACGGAGAATTATCCGGTATTACCATGGTCTTACACACTCACTCCACACACACACACTAAATCTACGGGGTAGAAAACGGAAAGATAGCCTCTGATGGGAAACAAAAGACCAAACCAAACTCACGAGACAGCCACGTATGTCCGTGAGTGCTGGACCTGCGGGGCTTTCGCTCCGTCTGACGGCCAGCGCCTAGGCTTCCACAGACCAGACCTCGAGCTCGTTAGCCCAACCTTGCGTGAATCGCCGTCACGTCTTATTAGGCAGGCACCCGACCAAATATTACAATAAAGCACCTTCGGGCTTACCACTTTGGGACGTCAGGAGCAGCGCAGAGCGGGCGCAGCCGATGGCTCCCCGAGAATTCCTCGGTGCCGGCACGGAGCAAAATCGGAAAGCGAACCGTCAACACTACTCCCGAAGTCCCATCTGGGTCGCCAGAAAACTGTTGCCCGTAAAGAAACACATAACTACGAAAGCAGTTATATGCGGTGCTTTATTCGGGGCCCGGGGTCTCAGGGACTCATGTCCAAAGCTGAGAATCCCAAATCCCCGTTTAACTTGGTTAATATTTATAGTGTTCGGTTACGTAACATAATCAACAGAATTGCTAAGCTACATGATTGTTTCCCATTTATAGTTTCTTCAGTTACTGTTGCCAAGATTTGCTTATCATTTACCTAGTTCATCAGATTGTGCTGTACCCAGTTCATCAGATTGTACTGTACCCACTTCATCAGATTGTACTGTACCCAACACCTGCAATTATACCTTCATCTTGTCTACCAAGTATAACCTATTCTAATCAATATAATGTAACAATTCCCCCCTTTGAAAATACTTCAAGTCTTCCAGACTGCAAGGATTTTCATCATCAGTTCCGCAGATTTCCATATTCTTTGGACCGTCTCAAACTGATGATTGTAGCTGCAATGAATTATTTCCAATGTCTTCATATCTCGGGGGAAGTTCATGATTCTTCCTGGTAACAGCTTTTAAAATTTTCCCCAAGTGTTGCCGTTCCTTATTAACAATATTTTGAATCAAACGCAACACTCCCATAATAGCTAACATAATAATTATAATTATTATACACCATTGAATTAAAGATGCTACCCAACCAGAGATGTTCAATCCAAATGACTTTGCTAAAGCAGCCACCCAATTATGGGTACTTTCTTCTCTTTCTTCCTCAGTTGCACGTTCAATTTGCGTTAGCTGAGACAAATCACGTTCTACCGCGGCTGTAACATTCGGAATATGTACACAACAATGATCAATCTTATCTCGTAAATAACCACATACTCCATGTTCTTTTAGCAACAGCATATCTAATGCCATTCTATTTTGCAGGGTCATTTTTGTGGTTGCCTGTAATTGTAAGTTTATTTCCTTAAATCCTTCTTTAGTCACTCTTGCTAGCCTTTCCGTTTGTCCTAACAACCGGTACAACATTTCTCTATTCCGATAAGTACTAATTGGAGCAAACAATGATTCTAAAGCCCAACCTAACTTCACACCGGATGATGGTTCTTGCCAATCATCATCATCCTTTATTTCTCTCTTCATTATCCATAAATTTTCTAATCTACCCTTAAATGGCGCTTTCTTCCAAATTGGGCAGAGAGTTGGTAACCCTAAAGTTATTTCAGTCACCAACCCATCCAAGGGGAGGTGAGTCGTCCATTGTCCATCACTTGTAACCCAAACTAAATTTCCTGTGCTCCTGATCGTAGTTCTACAATCTATTCTCACTCCGAATTGTATTACAGGTTCACTCATGGAGTATTTAATTCCTCTACAGGCACAACCTGTCCTTAATGCAAGGACCACAGGTGGAAAGGTAACTTCACTTTCGGGGTGTCACAAGTGTATATTTTTGTACAGTTCTAGACTGGGTGTTTTTCAGCTAACTTTCTTTTGCATTGGATTTTCTTGTGTTTCCTGTTGTGGCGCCTGGATTATTTGTATTGGTTGCATTTCGTCTTTTTCCAAATCTTTTAACTCTCTCCTGGCTCTGTTTCTTTTCTGCATAGGTTCTGATTTTGCAGTAACCTCTAATGCCCTTTTTCCATAATCAAAACTCTCTTTAATCCAAACAATACAGGTGTAGTTTCCTACATCTGTCTTACTTACATTTCGCAATGATAAAATCATAGTACCCCTTCGTGTATCACTATCCCATC
Organism: Apteryx mantelli; assembly: GCF_036417845.1. Classification (NCBI taxonomy): domain Eukaryota; kingdom Metazoa; phylum Chordata; class Aves; order Apterygiformes; family Apterygidae; genus Apteryx; species Apteryx mantelli. The sequence goes on from NW_027118458.1 coordinate 162,032, forward strand.
GGATTGTAAACCCACTTGACAATTTGGACTCATTCTTCTGCCAATAGCAACTAATGTCTTGGATTGAACTTCTCATATCTCCAACAAAATCACAAGTCAAATTTACATCCATTCGTTCTTCTATATGTACAGTAGCATATGTATGTATTATTTGAGCGAAACCATTACTTAATCCTACCCAGCATAGTATTACCAAGATGTAAATCTCAGTTTTGTAGGAGTGATCATTTTTACCCCCCATTGTGATGGTACCTTCTTCACTCTGGTATAATGAATCCAATTATCAATTCCTGCTACTTTCACAGCGGTAAATGTTATCAATAGCACCAAATAAAGTCCATGCCACTGTTCCTTTAAAGGCTCCGTTTGCCAGTTTCGAACATACGCTTGGTCTCCTGGTTGATTCTCCAACGGCAAAGGGCGATTCCAGATGATCGCGGCACGTAAGGCTGTGAGTAATCTGCTTAAAGAAATTATATAACTATAAACATCTTGATCTCCTTGGAGGTGTAAATCTGCACTTCCCATTCCCTTCGTTGGTGCAGTATATGGCTTACCGTACAGAATTTCATAGGGACTTACAGACAACCCTTCTCTAGGTTTTATACGAATTCTCAATAAAGCAAGGGGCAATGCCTGTGGCCATTGGATTTGAGCTTCCTGGCATATCTTTTTAATTTGTCCTTTTAATGTTTGATTCTTCCTTTCTACCTTTCCACTAGATTGTGGCCTCCACGGTGTATGTAAATCCCAGCTAATTCCAAGCATTTCACTAATTTCCTGTACTATTTTAGCTATAAAGTGTGGGCCTCGATCTGAAGAAATTCCTAAAGGTACCCCAAATCTAGGTATGATCTCTTTTAACAAAGTTTTTACTACTTCTCTAGCTTGATTCGTTCTACAGGGAAATGCTTCTAGCCACCCTGAAAAGGTACATACGTATACCAATAAATACTTAAACCCTTTTGATTTAGGTAATTCTGCAAAATCCACTTGCCAATAGTCACCTGGTTCTATTCCCACTTTCAAAGTTCCCATTGGAATTTGTTTTCGTATTACCGGATTATTCTTTAAACATACTGGACACTTCGCATTCACCCCTTTTGCTATTGTTAACATTTGTGCAGATATAATGCTCCGCTTTAAAAACTGCACCAATGCTTCTGCTCCCCAATGGCATTTATTATGTTCAGTTTGTATTATTCGTTTCATAATTGTAGCAGGCACTACTACTTGTCCATTACCTGTTACATACCATCCATGTGAATTCTTCTGTGCCTTTACCAAATCGGCTAATTTTTCATCTTCTTGGGTATAAAAGGGATTTACAGAGAGATGAGCAGTAATCGGGCTTACCTTAGTAGGTATTAGAGCTAATTCAGTCCATACTTGCCGTGCAGCAATTTTGGCTGCCTGGTCTGCCTTCATGTTTCCTTGTGCCACATCGCTGTCATCCCTCTGATGTCCTCGACAATGCATTACAGCCACTTGCTGAGGTAGTACCACAGCCTCTAATAACTGTAAGATCTCGGTTCGATATTTAGTAATACTACCTTGAGCCGTCAACAATCCTCTTTCCTTCCATAAAGCTCCATGTATATGTATTATTCCAAAAGCGTATTTAGAATCTGCCCAAATATTCACCCTCTTATCCGTACTCGGTATTAAAGCCCGAATTAGAGCGACCAGTTCTGCCTTTTGCGCTGACGTTCCTGGCATTAATGCCTTTGCTTCAATTACTTCAAGCTTAGTAACCACAGCATATCCAGAATATCGCGTTCCATTCTCAACAAAGCTGCTACCGTCTGTAAATAATGTCCAATCAGGATTTACAAGGGGAATATCTTTCAGATCTACCCTACTGGCGTAAGTTTGTTCGATCACCTCAATACAATCATGTTCCAGCTCGCCTTCCTCTATTTTGCTACCTAAAAATTCAGCGGGATTCAAACATGTTGTTATCTTTAAAAATATATCATCCTGTTCTCTCAATATTGCTTGATATTTCAACATTCTACTGGATGACAACCAATGACCCCCCTTTTGTTCCAAAACTGCAATCACCATGTGGGGCACAAATACTTCCATTTTTGTTCCCAATGTCAATTTTCTAGCTTCTTGGACTAACATTACAGTAGCAGCCACTGCTCGGAGGCAAGAAGGCCATCCGGCACTTACCATATCCAACTGCTTGGAAAAATAGCCCACCGGTCTCTTCCATGATCCAATTCGTTGAGTTAAAACTCCAAGCGCTAGTCGTTGCCGCTCATGTACAAAGAGTTGAAATGTTTTTGTCAAATCAGGCAATCCTAATGCTGGGGCTTCTTGCAGAGCCTGTTTTAAGTCTTGAAAAGCCCTTTTACACTCTAAACTCCAAACTAATTGTGGCTCTTTTAAAGCTGCATACAGTGGTTTGGCTAACAGTCCATAATTCAAAATCCAGAGTCTGCACCACCCTGTCATTCCTAGAAAAGTTCGTAACTCGTGCAAATTTCTAGGTTCAGGGATGGCACAAATTGCTTGTATTCTATTCACCCCCAACCGTCTTTGTCCTTGGGAAATTTCACATCCCAGATATATCACTTTTTCCTGGGCAATTTGGGCTTTTTCCTTAGAAACTCGATAACCGCTCTGTCCCAGTAAATTTAATCACGCAACTGTAACAGTAATGCAGTTTTCATACCTTTCTGTCGCCACGAAAATGTCATCCACATATTGCAACAATAAGTATGCTTTTGATGGTAATTGAAAATATCCTTGCTCCTTCCAATCCTCCAGTTCTCGTGCCAGCTGATTCCCAAATATTGTAGGACTGTTTTTGAAGCCTTGTGGTAACCTGGTCCAGGTCAGCTGTCGTTTTCGTCCTGTATCCGGATTTTCCCATTCAAACGCAAATAATTTCCTACTTTGTAATGCCAATGGGATGCAGAAGAAAGCATCTTTTAAATCAATTACAGAAAAGTATCTAAATTGTTCTGCCACAGATGTTAACAATGTATAAGGATTTGCTACTACTGGATGTATATCTTTAACTATTTCGTTTACAGCTCTTAAATCTTGAACTAACCTATAATCTCCGTTAGGTTTTCTTATAGGAAATATTGGTGTATTATATTCAGATTCACATTCTTCTAACACACTGTGCATCAAAAATTTTGCAATTAATGGTGCTACCCCTTTCCTAGCTTCTAACTGTATAGGATATTGTCTAACTCTTACCGGTTGGACACCTTCTTTCAATTCTACTATGACAGGTTTTGCTGCTTTCGCTAATCCCGGTACTTGTGTCTCCCATACCCATGGTACTACAGCGTTTTCTACCTCTATTGGTATTGTTGTATTAGCTATTTCTTTTACTATAAATATTCTAGCTATTTCTTCCTCAGGTATCTGCAACTTAGCTTTTCCATTTTCAAATATTATTTTAGCATTAAATCTTGACAATAAATCTCGTCCTAACAAAGATGTAGGACAATCCGGTACATAGAGAAATTCATGATCTAATTCTTTACCCCTAAAATTTAGATGCAATGGCCGCAGAAAGGGCCGTTGCTCTGTTTTTCCTGTAGCTCCTACCACAGTTATCATCGTATCTCCTATCTTTCCTAAACAAGTATTTAAAACAGAATAAGTTGCCCCAGTATCTACCAATAATTGTTTCTCTTCCCCATCAATTTCTGTTGTCACTTTTAATCCATCACTTAGTCAGCTACTATGTTGCCCCAAATGTCCTAACATCATTGTTTCTGCCATTGGTGTTCCTCCTACTGAAGTCTGCTGGGCCAAATTCATTTTCACTGGGCACTCATTTTTCCAATGTCCCTGTTGTCTGCAAAACGCACACTGATTTATCCCTAGCTGATTTTGAGGTATTCCCCGCATGCCTCCTACCCTGTATCCTCCTCGACCTCGTCCTCTACTTCTGCCTCTTATTCCTTGATTTACTCGTTGTAACATTGCTAATAATCCTGCCTGATTTCTCTTTGTGGTTTTTTGTTTTTTTTTTTTTTTTCCCTATTATTGTACACTTTCCAGCTGATTGCTTCCAAATTACTAAATCTCCTGGGGAAAAAGGAACTTTCCCATATACTTTATCAGTCCCCGAAATTGCCTCTCGTAAAGGGGCTAATAATACTTTACTGTTTTGCTCTTGTTCCTTCCTCCCTTGTCTTGTTCTCTGTGCAATTGGGGTTCGTTGCGCTTGTCTTGGGCATGATGAATGCCCTGGCAAACCCTTCGGTGTTAACTTAATCTGGATCGCTCCAGTATTAATTGATTCTGACGGTTTTACCGCCTTAATACTATCAGTATCACTATCGTCCCCTGCATCTATATCGGACATCACAGGGGCCGTCGGTGATGCTAAAAGTGATACCTCCTCTGGCTCTCTTATTGAATTTTGTATTGCCAAACAAGTCATACGCTTCTTATTACCTACACATCCTTCACATTTTGTTTTATCTTTTTTTCGGGATGTACCAACAACATTCCACATTCTCTCTGCATATCTGGATGATTACGTATATCATAAAATAGATCAACATATGGTACTTCATCCCATTTTTCAAGTTCTTAACAATATCTCATTAATGGACCTATAACACCCGGATCTAAACTTCCGTGTTCAGGCCACCGGGGTCCATCATACTCATATTGTGGCCACCAATTCGTACAATAATCTATAAATCGACTTTTACTCATACTCTGAAAATATCCCGCACTTTTCCAATGCTTTAATAAACATCCTAACGGAGAATTATCCGGTATTACCATGGTCTTACACACTCACTCCACACACACACACTAAATCTACGGGGTAGAAAACGGAAAGATAGCCTCTGATGGGAAACAAAAGACCAAACCAAACTCACGAGACAGCCACGTATGTCCGTGAGTGCTGGACCTGCGGGGCTTTCGCTCCGTCTGACGGCCAGCGCCTAGGCTTCCACAGACCAGACCTCGAGCTCGTTAGCCCAACCTTGCGTGAATCGCCGTCACGTCTTATTAGGCAGGCACCCGACCAAATATTACAATAAAGCACCTTCGGGCTTACCACTTTGGGACGTCAGGAGCAGCGCAGAGCGGGCGCAGCCGATGGCTCCCCGAGAATTCCTCGGTGCCGGCACGGAGCAAAATCGGAAAGCGAACCGTCAACACTACTCCCGAAGTCCCATCTGGGTCGCCAGAAAACTGTTGCCCGTAAAGAAACACATAACTACGAAAGCAGTTATATGCGGTGCTTTATTCGGGGCCCGGGGTCTCAGGGACTCATGTCCAAAGCTGAGAATCCCAAATCCCCGTTTAACTTGGTTAATATTTATAGTGTTCGGTTACGTAACATAATCAACAGAATTGCTAAGCTACATGATTGTTTCCCATTTATAGTTTCTTCAGTTACTGTTGCCAAGATTTGCTTATCATTTACCTAGTTCATCAGATTGTGCTGTACCCAGTTCATCAGATTGTACTGTACCCACTTCATCAGATTGTACTGTACCCAACACCTGCAATTATACCTTCATCTTGTCTACCAAGTATAACCTATTCTAATCAATATAATGTAACAATTCCCCCCTTTGAAAATACTTCAAGTCTTCCAGACTGCAAGGATTTTCATCATCAGTTCCGCAGATTTCCATATTCTTTGGACCGTCTCAAACTGGTGATTGTAGCTGCAATGAATTATTTCCAATGTCTTCATATCTCGGGGGAAGTTCATGATTCTTCCTGGTAACAGCTTTTAAAATTTTCCCCAAGTGTTGCCGTTCCTTATTAACAATATTTTGAATCAAACGCAACACTCCCATAATAGCTAACATAATAATTATAATTATTATACACCATTGAATTAAAGATGCTACCCAACCAGAGATGTTCAATCCAAATGACTTTGCTAAAGCAGCCACCCAATTATGGGCACTTTCTTCTCTTTCTTCCTCAGTTGCACGTTCAATTTGCGTTAGCTGAGACAAATCACGTTCTACCGCGGCTGTAACATTCGGAATATGTACACAACAATGATCAATCTTATCTCGTAAATAACCACATACTCCATGTTCTTTTAGCAACAGCATATCTAATGCCATTCTATTTTGCAGGGTCATTTTTGTGGTTGCCTGTAATTGTAAGTTTATTTCCTTAAATCCTTCTTTAGTCACTCTTGCTAGCCTTTCCGTTTGTCCTAACAACCGGTACAACATTTCTCTATTCCGATAAGTACTAATTGGAGCAAACAATGATTCTAAAGCCCAACCTAACTTCACACCGGATGATGGTTCTTGCCAATCATCATCATCCTTTATTTCTCTCTTCATTATCCATAAATTTTCTAATCTACCCTTAAACGGCGCTTTCTTCCAAATTGGGCAGAGAGTTGGTAACCCTAAAGTTATTTCAGTCACCAACCCATCCAAGGGGAGGTGAGTCGTCCATTGTCCATCACTGGTAACCCAAACTAAATTTCCTGTGCTCCTGATCGTAGTTCTACAATCTATTCCCACTCCGAATTGTATTACAGGTTCACTCATGGAGTATTTAATTCCTCTACAGGCACAACCTGTCCTTAATGCAAGGACCACAGGTGGAAAGGTAACTTCACTTTCGGGGTGTCACAAGTGTATACTTTTGTACAGTTCTAGACTGGGTGTTTTTCAGCTAACTTTCTTTTGCATTGGATTTTCTTGTGTTTCCTGTTGTGGCGCCTGGATTATTTGTATTGGTTGCATTTCGTCTTTTTCCAAATCTTTTAACTCTCTCCTGGCTCTGTTTCTTTTCTGCATAGGTTCTGATTTTGCAGTAACCTCTAATGCCCTTTTTCCATAATCAAAACTCTCTTTAATCCAAACAATACAGGTGTAGTTTCCTACATCTGTCTTACTTACATTTCGCAATGATAAAATCATAGTACCCCTTCGTGTATCACTATCCCATCGGATTGTAAACCCACTTGACAATTTGGACTCATTCTTCTGCCAATAGCAACTAATGTCTTGGATTGAACTTCTCATATCTCCAACAAAATCACAAGTCAAATTTACATCCATTCGTTCTTCTATATGTACAGTAGCATATGTATGTATTATTTGAGCGAAACCATTACTTAATCCTACCCAGCATAGTATTACCAAGATGTAAATCTCAGTTTTGTAGGAGTGATCATTTTTACCCCCCATTGTGATGGTACCTTCTTCACTCTGGTATAATGAATCCAATTATCAATTCCTGCTACTTTCACAGCGGTAAATGTTATCAATAGCACCAAATAAAGTCCATGCCACTGTTCCTTTAAAGGCTCCGTTTGCCAATTTCGAACATACGCTTGGTCTCCTGGTTGATTCTCCAACGGCAAAGGGCGATTCCAGATGATCGCGGCACGTAAGGCTGTGAGTAATCTGCTTAAAGAAATTATATAACTATAAACATCTTGATCTCCTTGGAGGTGTAAATCTGCACTTCCCATTCCCTTCGTTGGTGCAGTATATGGCTTACCGTACAGAATTTCATAGGGACTTACAGACAACCCTTCTCTAGGTTTTATACGAATTCTCAATAAAGCAAGGGGCAATGCCTGTGGCCATTGGATTTGAGCTTCCTGGCATATCTTTTTAATTTGTCCTTTTAATGTTTGATTCTTCCTTTCTACCTTTCCACTAGATTGTGGCCTCCACGGTGTATGTAAATCCCAGCTAATTCCAAGCATTTCACTAATTTCCTGTACTATTTTAGCTATAAAGTGTGGGCCTCGATCTGAAGAAATTCCTAAAGGTACCCCAAATCTAGGTATGATCTCTTTTAACAAAGTTTTTACTACTTCTCTAGCTTGATTCGTTCTACAGGGAAATGCTTCTAGCCACCCTGAAAAGGTACATACGTATACCAATAAATACTTAAACCCTTTTGATTTAGGTAATTCTGCAAAATCCACTTGCCAATAGTCACCTGGTTCTATTCCCACTTTCAAAGTTCCCATTTGAATTTGTTTTCGTATTACCGGATTATTCTTTAAACATACTGGACACTTCGCATTCACCCCTTTTGCTATTGTTAACATTTGTGCAGATATAATGCTCCGCTTTAAAAACTGCACCAATGCTTCTGCTCCCCAATGGCATTTATTATGTTCAGTTTGTATTATTCGTTTCATAATTGTAGCAGGCACTACTACTTGTCCATTACCTGTTACATACCATCCATGTGAATTCTTCTGTGCCTTTACCAAATCGGCTAATTTTTCATCTTCTTGGGTATAAAAGGGATTTACAGAGAGATGAGCAGTAATCGGGCTTACCTTAGTAGGTATTAGAGCTAATTCAGTCCATACTTGCCGTGCAGCAATTTTGGCTGCCTGGTCTGCCTTCATGTTTCCTTGTGCCACATCGCTGTCATCCCTCTGATGTCCTCGACAATGCATTACAGCCACTTGCTGAGGTAGTACCACAGCCTCTAATAACTGTAAGATCTCGGTTCGATATTTAATAATACTACCTTGAGCCGTCAACAATCCTCTTTCCTTCCATAAAGCTCCATGTATATGTATTATTCCAAAAGCGTATTTAGAATCTGCCCAAATATTCACCCTCTTATCCGTACTCGGTATTAAAGCCCGAATTAGAGCGACCAGTTCTGCCTTTTGCGCTGACGTTCCTGGCATTAATGCCTTTGCTTCAATTACTTCAAGCTTAGTAACCACAGCATATCCAGAATATCGTGTTCCATTCTCAACAAAGCTGCTACCGTCTGTAAATAATGTCCAGTCAGGATTTACAAGGGGAATATCTTTCAGATCTACCCTACTGGCGTAAGTTTGTTCGATCACCTCAATACAATCATGTTCCAGCTCGCCTTCCTCTATTTTGCTACCTAAAAATTCAGCGGGATTCAAACATGTTGTTATCTTTAAAAATATATCATCCTGTTCTCTCAATATTGCTTGATATTTCAACATTCTACTGGATGACAACCAATGACCCCCCTTTTGTTCCAAAACTGCAATCACCATGTGGGGCACAAATACTTCCATTTTTGTTCCCAATGTCAATTTTCTAGCTTCTTGGACTAACATTACAGTAGCAGCCACTGCTCGGAGGCAAGAAGGCCATCCGGCACTTACCATATCCAACTGCTTGGAAAAATAGCCCACCGGTCTCTTCCATGATCCAATTCGTTGAGTTAAAACTCCAAGCGCTAGTCGTTGCCGCTCATGTACAAAGAGTTGAAATGTTTTTGTCAAATCAGGCAATCCTAATGCTGGGGCTTCTTGCAGAGCCTGTTTTAAGTCTTGAAAAGCCCTTTTACACTCTAAACTCCAAACTAATTGTGGCTCTTTTAAAGCTGCATACAGTGGTTTGGCTAACAGTCCATAATTCAAAATCCAGAGTCTGCACCACCCTGTCATTCCTAGAAAAGTTCGTAACTCGTGCAAATTTCTAGGTTCAGGGATGGCACAAATCGCTTGTATTCTATTCACCCCCAACCGTCTTTGTCCTTGGGAAATTTCACATCCCAGATATATCACTTTTTCCCGGGCAATTTGGGCTTTTTCCTTAGAAACTCGATAACCGCTCTGTCCCAGTAAATTTAATCACGCAACTGTAACAGTAATGCAGTTTTCATACCTTTCTGTCGCCACGAAAATGTCATCCACATATTGCAACAATAAGTATGCTTTTGATGGTAATTGAAAATATCCTTGCTCCTTCCAATCCTCCAGTTCTCGTGCCAGCTGATTCCCAAATATTGTAGGACTGTTTTTGAAGCCTTGTGGTAACCTGGTCCAGGTCAGCTGTCGTTTTCGTCCTGTATCCGGATTTTCCCATTCAAACGCAAATAATTTCCTACTTTGTAATGCCAATGGGATGCAGAAGAAAGCATCTTTTAAATCAATTACAGAAAAGTATCTAAATTGTTCTGCCACAGATGTTAACAATGTATAAGGATTTGCTACTACTGGATGTATATCTTTAACTATTTCGTTTACAGCTCTTAAATCTTGAACTAACCTATAATCTCCGTTAGGTTTTCTTATAGGAAATATTGGTGTATTATATTCAGATTCACATTCTTCTAACACACTGTGCATCAAAAATTTTGCAATTAATGGTGCTACCCCTTTCCTAGCTTCTAACTGTATAGGATATTGTCTAACTCTTACCGGTTGGACACCTTCTTTCAATTCTACTATGACAGGTTTTGCTGCTTTCGCTAATCCCGGTACTTGTGTCTCCCATACCCATGGTACTACAGCGTTTTCTACCTCTATTGGTATTGTTGTATTAGCTATTTCTTTTACTATAAATATTCTAGCTATTTCTTCCTCAGGTATCTGCAACTTAGCTTTTCCATTTTCAAATATTATTTTAGCATTAAATCTTGACAATAAATCTCGTCCTAACAAAGATGTAGGACAATCCGGTACATAGAGAAATTCATGATCTAATTCTTTACCCCTAAAATTTAGATGCAATGGCCGCAGAAAGGGCCGTTGCTCTGTTTTTCCTGTAGCTCCTACCACAGTTATCATCGTATCTCCTATCTTTCCTAAACAAGTATTTAAAACAGAATAAGTTGCCCCAGTATCTACCAATAATTGTTTCTCTTCCCCATCAATTTCTGTTGTCACTTTTAATCCATCACTTAGTCAGCTACTATGTTGCCCCAAATGTCCTAACATCATTGTTTCTGCCATTGGTGTTCCTCCTACTGAAGTCTGCTGGGCCAAATTCATTTTCACTGGGCACTCATTTTTCCAATGTCCCTGTTGTCTGCAAAACGCACACTGATTTATCCCTAGCTGATTTTGAGGTATTCCCCGCATGCCTCCTACCCTGTATCCTCCTCGACCTCGTCCTCTACTTCTGCCTCTTATTCCTTGATTTACTCGTTGTAACATTGCTAATAATCCTGCCTGATTTCTCTTTGTGTTTTTTTTTTTTTTTTTTCCCTATTATTGTACACTTTCCAGCTGATTGCTTCCAAATTACTAAATCTCCTGGGGAAAAAGGAACTTTCCCATATACTTTATCAGTCCCCGAAATTGCCTCTCGTAAAGGGGCTAATAATACTTTACTGTTTTGCTCTTGTTCCTTCCTCCCTTGTCTTGTTCTCTGTGCAATTGGGGTTCGTTGCGCTTGTCTTGGGCATGATGAATGCCCTGGCGAACCCTTCGGTGTTAACTTAATCTGGATCGCTCCAGTATTAATTGATTCTGACGGTTTTACCGCCTTAATACTATCAGTATCACTATCGTCCCCTGCATCTATATCGGACATCACAGGGGCCGTCGGTGATGCTAAAAGTGATACCTCCTCTGGCTCTCTTATTGAATTTTGTATTGCCAAACAAGTCATACACTTCTTATTACCTACACATCCTTCACATTTTGTTTTATCTTTTTTTCGGGATGTACCAACAACATTCCACATTCTCTCTGCATATCTGGATGATTACGTATATCATAAAATAGATCAACATATGGTACTTCATCCCATTTTTCAAGTTCTTAACAATATCTCATTAATGGACCTATAACACCCGGATCTAAACTTCCGTGTTCAGGCCACCGGGGTCCATCATACTCATATTGTGGCCACCAATTCGTACAATAATCTATAAATCGACTTTTACTCATACTCTGAAAATATCCCGCACTTTTCCAATGCTTTAATAAACATCCTAACGGAGAATTATCCGGTATTACCATGGTCTTACACACTCACTCCACACACACACACTAAATCTACGGGGTAGAAAACGGAAAGATAGCCTCTGATGGGAAACAAAAGACCAAACCAAACTCACGAGACAGCCACGTATGTCCGTGAGTGCTGGACCTGCGGGGCTTTCGCTCCGTCTGACGGCCAGCGCCTAGGCTTCCACAGACCAGACCTCGAGCTCGTTAGCCCAACCTTGCGTGAATCGCCGTCACGTCTTATTAGGCAGGCACCCGACCAAATATTACAATAAAGCACCTTCGGGCTTACCACTTTGGGACGTCAGGAGCAGCGCAGAGCGGGCGCAGCCGATGGCTCCCCGAGAATTCCTCGGTGCCGGCACGGAGCAAAATCGGAAAGCGAACCGTCAACACTACTCCCGAAGTCCCATCTGGGTCGCCAGAAAACTGTTGCCCGTAAAGAAACACATAACTACGAAAGCAGTTATATGCGGTGCTTTATTCGGGGCCCGGGGTCTCAGGGACTCATGTCCAAAGCTGAGAATCCCAAATCCCCGTTTAACTTGGTTAATATTTATAGTGTTCGGTTACGTAACATAATCAACAGAATTGCTAAGCTACATGATTGTTTCCCATTTATAGTTTCTTCAGTTACTGTTGCCAAGATTTGCTTATCATTTACCTAGTTCATCAGATTGTGCTGTACCCACTTCATCAGATTGTACTGTACCCAACACCTGCAATTATACCTCCATCTTGTCTACCAAGTATAACCTATTCTAATCAATATAATGTAACAATTCCCCCCTTTGAAAATACTTCAAGTCTTCCAGACTGCAAGGATTTTCATCATCAGTTCCGCAGATTTCCATATTCTTTGGACCGTCTCAAACTGGTGATTGTAGCTGCAATGAATTATTTCCAATGTCTTCATATCTCGGGGGAAGTTCATGATTCTTCCTGGTAACAGCTTTTAAAATTTTCCCCAAGTGTTGCCGTTCCTTATTAACAATATTTTGAATCAAACGCAACACTCCCATAATAGCTAACATAATAATTATAATTATTATACACCATTGAATTAAAGATGCTACCCAACCAGAGATGTTCAATCCAAATGACTTTGCTAAAGCAGCAACCCAATTATGGGCACTTTCTTCTCTTTCTTCCTCAGTTGCATGTTCAATTTGCGTTAGCTGAGACAAATCACGTTCTACCGCGGCTGTAACATTCGGAATATGTACACAACAATGATCAATCTTATCTCGTAAATAACCACATACTCCATGTTCTTTTAGCAACAGCATATCTAATGCCATTCTATTTTGCAGGGTCATTTTTGTGGTTGCCTGTAATTGTAAGTTTATTTCCTTAAATCCTTCTTTAGTCACTCTTGCTAGCCTTTCCGTTTGTCCTAACAACCGGTACAACATTTCTCTATTCCGATAAGCACTAATTGGAGCAAACAATGATTCTAAAGCCCAACCTAACTTCACACCGGATGATGGTTCTTGCCAATCATCATCATCCTTTATTTCTCTCTTCATTATCCATAAATTTTCTAATCTACCCTTAAATGGCGCTTTCTTCCAAATTGGGCAGAGAGTTGGTAACCCTAAAGTTATTTCAGTCACCAACCCATCCAAGGGGAGGTGAGTCGTCCATTGTCCATCACTTGTAACCCAAACTAAATTTCCTGTGCTCCTGATCGTAGTTCTACAATCTATTCCCACTCCGAATTGTATTACAGGTTCACTCATGGAGTATTTAATTCCTCTACAGGCACAACCTGTCCTTAATGCAAGGACCACAGGTGGAAAGGTAACTTCACTTTCGGGGTGTCACAAGTGTATACTTTTGTACAGTTCTAGACTGGGTGTTTTTCAGCTAACTTTCTTTTGCATTAGATTTTCTTGTGTTTCCTGTTGTGGCGCCTGGATTATTTGTATTGGTTGCATTTCGTCTTTTTCCAAATCTTTTAACTCTCTCCTGGCTCTGTTTCTTTTCTGCATAGGTTCTGATTTTGCAGTAACCTCTAATGCCCTTTTTCCATAATCAAAACTCTCTTTAATCCAAACAATACAGGTGTAGTTTCCTACATCTGTCTTACTTACATTTCGCAATGATAAAATCATAGTACCCCTTCGTGTATCACTATCCCATCGGATTGTAAACCCAGTTGACAATTTGGACTCATTCTTCTGCCAATAGCAACTAATGTCTTGGATTGAACTTCTCATATCTCCAACAAAATCACAAGTCAAATTTACATCCATTCGTTCTTCTATATGTACAGTAGCATATGTATGTATTATTTGAGCGAAACCATTACTTAATCCTACCCAGCATAGTATTACCAAGATGTAAATCTCAGTTTTGTAGGAGTGATCATTTTTACCCCCCATTGTGATGGTACCTTCTTCACTCTGGTATAATGAATCCAATTATCAATTCCTGCTACTTTCACAGCGGTAAATGTTATCAACAGTACCAAATAAAGTCCATGCCACTGTTCCTTTAAAGGCTCCGTTTGCCAATTTCGAACATACGCTTGGTCTCCTGGTTGATTCTCCAACGGCAAAGGGCGATTCCAGATGATCGCGGCACGTAAGGCTGTGAGTAATCTGCTTAAAGAAATTATATAACTATAAACATCTTGATCTCCTTGGAGGTGTAAATCTGCACTTCCCATTCCCTTCGTTGGTGCAGTATATGGCTTACCGTACAGAATTTCATAGGGACTTACAGACAACCCTTCTCTAGGTTTTATACGAATTCTCAATAAAGCAAGGGGCAATGCCTGTGGCCATTGGATTTGAGCTTCCTGGCATATCTTTTTAATTTGTCCTTTTAATGTTTGATTCTTCCTTTCTACCTTTCCACTAGATTGTGGCCTCCACGGTGTATGTAAATCCCAGCTAATTCCAAGCATTTCACTAATTTCCTGTACTATTTTAGCTATAAAGTGTGGGCCTCGATCTGAAGAAATTCCTAAAGGTACCCCAAATCTAGGTATGATCTCTTTTAACAAAGTTTTTACTACTTCTCTAGCTTGATTCGTTCTACAGGGAAATGCTTCTAGCCACCCTGAAAAGGTACATACGTATACCAATAAATACTTAAACCCTTTTGATTTAGGTAATTCTGCAAAATCCACTTGCCAATAGTCACCTGGTTCTATTCCCACTTTCAAAGTTCCCATTGGAATTTGTTTTCGTATTACCGGATTATTCTTTAAACATACTGGACACTTCGCATTCACCCCTTTTGCTATTGTTAACATTTGTGCAGATATAATGCTCCGCTTTAAAAACTGCACCAATGCTTCTGCTCCCCAATGGCATTTATTATGTTCAGTTTGTATTATTCGTTTCATAATTGTAGCAGGCACTACTACTTGTCCATTACCTGTTACATACCATCCATGTGAATTCTTCTGTGCCTTTACCAAATCGGCTAATTTTTCATCTTCTTGGGTATAAAAGGGATTTACAGAGAGATGAGCAGTAATCGGGCTTACCTTAGTAGGTATTAGAGCTAATTCAGTCCATACTTGCCGTGCAGCAATTTTGGCTGCCTGGTCTGCCTTCATGTTTCCTTGTGCCACATCGCTGTCATCCCTCTGATGTCCTCGACAATGCATTACAGCCACTTG
The DNA here is from genome assembly GCF_036417845.1 of Apteryx mantelli. Taxonomy (NCBI): domain Eukaryota; kingdom Metazoa; phylum Chordata; class Aves; order Apterygiformes; family Apterygidae; genus Apteryx; species Apteryx mantelli. Next base: position 177,355 of record NW_027118458.1, read on the forward strand.
CTGAGGTAGTACCACAGCCTCTAATAACTGTAAGATCTCGGTTCGATATTTAATAATACTACCTTGAGCCGTCAACAATCCTCTTTCCTTCCATAAAGCTCCATGTATATGTATTATTCCAAAAGCGTATTTAGAATCTGTCCAAATATTCACTCTCTTATCCGTACTCGGTATTAAAGCCCGAATTAGAGCGACCAGTTCTGCCTTTTGCGCTGACGTTCCTGGCATTAATGCCTTTGCTTCAATTACTTCAAGCTTAGTAACCACAGCATATCCAGAATATCGTGTTCCATTCTCAACAAAGCTGCTACCGTCTGTAAATAATGTCCAGTCAGGATTTACAAGGGGAATATCTTTCAGATCTACCCTACTGGCGTAAGTTTGTTCGATCACCTCAATACAATCATGTTCCAGCTCGCCTTCCTCTATTTTGCTACCTAAAAATTCAGCGGGATTCAAACATGTTGTTATCTTTAAAAATATATCATCCTGTTCTCTCAATATTGCCTGATATTTCAACATTCTACTGGATGACAACCAATGACCCCCCTTTTGTTCCAAAACTGCAATCACCATGTGGGGCACAAATACTTCCATTTTTGTTCCCAATGTCAATTTTCTAGCTTCCTGGACTAACGTTACAGTAGCAGCCACTGCTCGGAGGCAAGAAGGCCATCCGGCACTTACCATATCCAACTGCTTGGAAAAATAGCCCACCGGTCTCTTCCATGATCCAATTCGTTGAGTTAAAACTCCAAGCGCTAGTCGTTGCCGCTCATGTACAAAGAGTTGAAATGTTTTTGTCAAATCAGGCAATCCTAATGCTGGGGCTTCTTGCAGAGCCTGTTTTAAGTCTTGAAAAGCCCTTTTACACTCTAAACTCCAAACTAATTGTGGCTCTTTTAAAGCTGCATACAGTGGTTTGGCTAACAGTCCATAATTCAAAATCCAGAGTCTGCACCACCCTGTCATTCCTAGAAAAGTTCGTAACTCGTGCAAATTTCTAGGTTCAGGGATGGCACAAATCGCTTGTATTCTATTCACCCCCAACCGTCTTTGTCCTTGGGAAATTTCACATCCCAGATATATCACTTTTTCCTGGGCAATTTGGGCTTTTTCCTTAGAAACTCGATAACCGCTCTGTCCCAGTAAATTTAATCACGCAACTGTAACAGTAATGCAGTTTTCATACCTTTCTGTCGCCACGAAAATGTCATCCACATATTGCAACAATAAGTATGCTTTTGATGGTAATTGAAAATATCCTTGCTCCTTCCAATCCTCCAGTTCTCGTGCCAGCTGATTCCCAAATATTGTAGGACTGTTTTTGAAGCCTTGTGGTAACCTGGTCCAGGTCAGCTGTCGTTTTCTTCCTGTATCCGGATTTTCCCATTCAAACGCAAATAATTTCCTACTTTGTAATGCCAATGGGATGCAGAAGAAAGCATCTTTTAAATCAATTACAGAAAAGTATCTAAATTGTTCTGCCACAGATGTTAACAATGTATAAGGATTTGCTACTACTGGATGTATATCTTTAACTATTTCGTTTACAGCTCTTAAATCTTGAACTAACCTATAATCTCCGTTAGGTTTTCTTATAGGAAATATTGGTGTATTATATTCAGATTCACATTCTTCTAACACATTGTGCATCAAAAATTTTGCAATTAATGGTGCTACCCCTTTCCTAGCTTCTAACTGTATAGGATATTGTCTAACTCTTACCGGTTGGACACCTTCTTTCAATTCTACTATGACAGGTTTTGCTGCTTTCGCTAATCCCGGTACTTGTGTCTCCCATACCCATGGTACTACAGCGTTTTCTACCTCTATTGGTATTGTTGTATTAGCTATTTCTTTTACTATAAATATTCTAGCTATTTCTTCCTCAGGTATCTGCAACTTAGCTTTTCCATTTTCAAATATTATTTTAGCATTAAATCTTGACAATAAATCTCGTCCTAACAAAGATGTAGGACAATCCGGTACATAGAGAAATTCATGATCTAATTCTTTACCCCTAAAATTTAGATGCAATGGCCGCAGAAAGGGCCGTTGCTCTGTTTTTCCTGTAGCTCCTACCACAGTTATCATCGTATCTCCTATCTTTCCTAAACAAGTATTTAAAACAGAATAAGTTGCCCCAGTATCTACCAATAATTGTTTCTCTTCCCCATCAATTTCTGTTGTCACTTTTAATCCATCACTTAGTCAGCTACTATGTTGCCCCAAATGTCCTAACATCATTGTTTCTGCCATTGGTGTTCCTCCTACTGAAGTCTGCTGGGCCAAATTCATTTTCACTGGGCACTCATTTTTCCAATGTCCCTGTTGTCTGCAAAACGCACACTGATTTATCCCTAGCTGATTTTGAGGTATTCCCCGCATGCCTCCTACCCTGTATCCTCCTCGACCTCGTCCTCTACTTCTGCCTCTTATTCCTTGATTTACTCGTTGTAACATTGCTAATAATCCTGCCTGATTTCTCTTTGTGGTTTGTTTTTTTTTTTTTTTTTTTTCCCTATTATTGTACACTTTCCAGCTGATTGCTTCCAAATTACTAAATCTCCTGGGGAAAAAGGAACTTTCCCATATACTTTATCAGTCCCCGAAATTGCCTCTCGTAAAGGGGCTAATAATACTTTACTGTTTTGCTCTTGTTCCTTCCTCCCTTGTCTTGTTCTCTGTGCAATTGGGGTTCGTTGCGCTTGTCTTGGGCATGATGAATGCCCTGGCGAACCCTTCGGTGTTAACTTAATCTGGATCGCTCCAGTATTAATTGATTCTGACGGTTTTACCGCCTTAATACTATCAGTATCACTATCGTCCCCTGCATCTATATCGGACATCACAGGGGCCGTCGGTGATGCTAAAAGTGATACATCCTCTGGCTCTCTTATTGAATTTTGTATTGCCAAACAAGTCATACACTTCTTATTACCTACACATCCTCCACATTTTGTTTTATCTTTTTTTCGGGATGTACCAACAACATTCCACATTCTCTCTGCATATCTGGATGATTACGTATATCATAAAATAGATCAACATATGGTACTTCATCCCATTTTTCAAGTTCTTAACAATATCTCATTAATGGACCTATAACACCTGGATCTAAACTTCCGTGTTCAGGCCACCGGGGTCCATCATACTCATATTGTGGCCACCAATTCGTACAATAATCTATAAATCGACTTTTACTCATACTCTGAAAATATCCCGCACTTTTCCAATGCTTTAATAAACATCCTAACGGAGAATTATCCGGTATTACCATGGTCTTACACATTCACTCCACACACACACACTAAATCTACGGGGTAGAAAACGGAAAGATAGCCTCTGATGGGAAACAAAAGACCAAACCAAACTCACGAGACAGCCACGTATGTCCGTGAGTGCTGGACCTGCGGGGCTTTCGCTCCGTCTGACGGCCAGCGCCTAGGCTTCCACAGACCAGACCTCGAGCTCGTTAGCCCAACCTTGCGTGAATCGCCGTCACGTCTTATTAGGCAGGCACCCGACCAAATATTACAATAAAGCACCTTCGGGCTTACCACTTTGGGACGTCAGGAGCAGCGCAGAGCGGGCGCAGCCGATGGCTCCCCGAGAATTCCTCGGTGCCGGCACGGAGCAAAATCGGAAAGCGAACCGTCAACACTACTCCCGAAGTCCCATCTGGGTCGCCAGAAAACTGTTGCCCGTAAAGAAACACATAACTACGAAAGCAGTTATATGCGGTGCTTTATTCGGGGCCCGGGGTCTCAGGGACTCATGTCCAAAGCTGAGAATCCCAAATCCCCGTTTAACTTGGTTAATATTTATAGTGTTCGGTTACGTAACATAATCAACAGAATTGCTAAGCTACATGATTGTTTCCCATTTATAGTTTCTTCAGTTACTGTTGCCAAGATTTGCTTATCATTTACCTAGTTCATCAGATTGTGCTGTACCCACTTCATCAGATTGTACTGTACCCAACACCTGCAATTATACCTCCATCTTGTCTACCAAGTATAACCTATTCTAATCAATATAATGTAACAATTCCCCCCTTTGAAAATACTTCAAGTCTTCCAGACTGCAAGGATTTTCATCATCAGTTCCGCAGATTTCCATATTCTTTGGACCGTCTCAAACTGGTGATTGTAGCTGCAATGAATTATTTCCAATGTCTTCATATCTCGGGGGAAGTTCATGATTCTTCCTGGTAACAGCTTTTAAAATTTTCCCCAAGTGTTGCCGTTCCTTATTAACAATATTTTGAATCAAACGCAACACTCCCATAATAGCTAACATAATAATTATAATTATTATACACCATTGAATTAAAGATGCTACCCAACCAGAGATGTTCAATCCAAATGACTTTGCTAAAGCAGCAACCCAATTATGGGCACTTTCTTCTCTTTCTTCCTCAGTTGCATGTTCAATTTGCGTTAGCTGAGACAAATCACGTTCTACCGCGGCTGTAACATTCGGAATATGTACACAACAATGATCAATCTTATCTCGTAAATAACCACATACTCCATGTTCTTTTAGCAACAGCATATCTAATGCCATTCTATTTTGCAGGGTCATTTTTGTGGTTGCCTGTAATTGTAAGTTTATTTCCTTAAATCCTTCTTTAGTCACTCTTGCTAGCCTTTCCGTTTGTCCTAACAACCGGTACAACATTTCTCTATTCCGATAAGCACTAATTGGAGCAAACAATGATTCTAAAGCCCAACCTAACTTCACACCGGATGATGGTTCTTGCCAATCATCATCATCCTTTATTTCTCTCTTCATTATCCATAAATTTTCTAATCTACCCTTAAATGGCGCTTTCTTCCAAATTGGGCAGAGAGTTGGTAACCCTAAAGTTATTTCAGTCACCAACCCATCCAAGGGGAGGTGAGTCGTCCATTGTCCATCACTTGTAACCCAAACTAAATTTCCTGTGCTCCTGATCGTAGTTCTACAATCTATTCCCACTCCGAATTGTATTACAGGTTCACTCATGGAGTATTTAATTCCTCTACAGGCACAACCTGTCCTTAATGCAAGGACCACAGGTGGAAAGGTAACTTCACTTTCGGGGTGTCACAAGTGTATACTTTTGTACAGTTCTAGACTGGGTGTTTTTCAGCTAACTTTCTTTTGCATTAGATTTTCTTGTGTTTCCTGTTGTGGCGCCTGGATTATTTGTATTGGTTGCATTTCGTCTTTTTCCAAATCTTTTAACTCTCTCCTGGCTCTGTTTCTTTTCTGCATAGGTTCTGATTTTGCAGTAACCTCTAATGCCCTTTTTCCATAATCAAAACTCTCTTTAATCCAAACAATACAGGTGTAGTTTCCTACATCTGTCTTACTTACATTTCGCAATGATAAAATCATAGTACCCCTTCGTGTATCACTGTCCCATCGGACTGTAAACCCAGTTGACAATTTGGACTCATTCTTCTGCCAATAGCAACTAATGTCTTGGATTGAACTTCTCATATCTCCAACAAAATCACAAGTCAAATTTACATCCATTCGTTCTTCTATATGTACAGTAGCATATGTATGTATTATTTGAGCGAAACCATTACTTAATCCTACCCAGCATAGTATTACCAAGATGTAAATCTCAGTTTTGTAGGAGTGATCATTTTTACCCCCCATTGTGATGGTACCTTCTTCACTCTGGTATAATGAATCCAATTATCAATTCCTGCTACTTTCACAGCGGTAAATGTTATCAATAGCACCAAATAAAGTCCATGCCACTGTTCCTTTAAAGGCTCCGTTTGCCAATTTCGAACATACGCTTGGTCTCCTGGTTGATTCTCCAACGGCAAAGGGCGATTCCAGATGATCGCGGCACGTAAGGCTGTGAGTAATCTGCTTAAAGAAATTATATAACTATAAACATCTTGATCTCCTTGGAGGTGTAAATCTGCACTTCCCATTCCCTTCGTTGGTGCAGTATATGGCTTACCGTACAGAATTTCATAGGGACTTACAGACAACCCTTCTCTAGGTTTTATACGAATTCTCAATAAAGCAAGGGGCAATGCCTGTGGCCATTGGATTTGAGCTTCCTGGCATATCTTTTTAATTTGTCCTTTTAATGTTTGATTCTTCCTTTCTACCTTTCCACTAGATTGTGGCCTCCACGGTGTATGTAAATCCCAGCTAATTCCAAGCATTTCACTAATTTCCTGTACTATTTTAGCTATAAAGTGTGGGCCTCGATCTGAAGAAATTCCTAAAGGTACCCCAAATCTAGGTATGATCTCTTTTAACAAAGTTTTTACTACTTCTCTAGCTTGATTCGTTCTACAGGGAAATGCTTCTAGCCACCCTGAAAAGGTACATACGTATACCAATAAATACTTAAACCCTTTTGATTTAGGTAATTCTGCAAAATCCACTTGCCAATAGTCACCTGGTTCTATTCCCACTTTCAAAGTTCCCATTGGAATTTGTTTTCGTATTACCGGATTATTCTTTAAACATACTGGACACTTCGCATTCACCCCTTTTGCTATTGTTAACATTTGTGCAGATATAATGCTCCGCTTTAAAAACTGCACCAATGCTTCTGCTCCCCAATGGCATTTATTATGTTCAGTTTGTATTATTCGTTTCATAATTGTAGCAGGCACTACTACTTGTCCATTACCTGTTACATACCATCCATGTGAATTCTTCTGTGCCTTTACCAAATCGGCTAATTTTTCATCTTCTTGGGTATAAAAGGGATTTACAGAGAGATGAGCAGTAATCGGGCTTACCTTAGTAGGTATTAGAGCTAATTCAGTCCATACTTGCCGTGCAGCAATTTTGGCTGCCTGGTCTGCCTTCATGTTTCCTTGTGCCACATCGCTGTCATCCCTCTGATGTCCTCGACAATGCATTACAGCCACTTGCTGAGGTAGTACCACAGCCTCTAATAACTGTAAGATCTCGGTTCGATATTTAATAATACTACCTTGAGCCGTCAACAATCCTCTTTCCTTCCATAAAGCTCCATGTATATGTATTATTCCAAAAGCGTATTTAGAATCTGTCCAAATATTCACTCTCTTATCCGCACTCGGTATTAAAGCCCGAATTAGAGCGACCAGTTCTGCCTTTTGCGCTGACGTTCCTGGCATTAATGCCTTTGCTTCAATTACTTCAAGCTTAGTAACCACAGCATATCCAGAATATCGTGTTCCATTCTCAACAAAGCTGCTACCGTCTGTAAATAATGTCCAGTCAGGATTTACAAGGGGAATATCTTTCAGATCTACCCTACTGGCGTAAGTTTGTTCGATCACCTCAATACAATCATGTTCCAGCTCGCCTTCCTCTATTTTGCTACCTAAAAATTCAGCGGGATTCAAACATGTTGTTATCTTTAAAAATATATCATCCTGTTCTCTCAATATTGCCTGATATTTCAACATTCTACTGGATGACAACCAATGACCCCCCTTTTGTTCCAAAACCGCAATCACCATGTGGGGCACAAATACTTCCATTTTTGTTCCCAATGTCAATTTTCTAGCTTCTTGGACTAACGTTACAGTAGCAGCCACTGCTCGGAGGCAAGAAGGCCATCCGGCACTTACCATATCCAACTGCTTGGAAAAATAGCCCACCGGTCTCTTCCATGATCCAATTCGTTGAGTTAAAACTCCAAGCGCTAGTCGTTGCCGCTCATGTACAAAGAGTTGAAATGTTTTTGTCAAATCAGGCAATCCTAATGCTGGGGCTTCTTGCAGAGCCTGTTTTAAGTCTTGAAAAGCCCTTTTACACTCTGAACTCCAAACTAATTGTGGCTCTTTTAAAGCTGCATACAGTGGTTTGGCTAACAGTCCGTAATTCAAAATCCAGAGTCTGCACCACCCTGTCATTCCTAGAAAAGTTCGTAACTCGTGCAAATTTCTAGGTTCAGGGATGGCACAAATCGCTTGTATTCTATTCACCCCCAACCGTCTTTGTCCTTGGGAAATTTCACATCCCAGATATATCACTTTTTCCCGGGCAATTTGGGCTTTTTCCTTAGAAACTCGATAACCGCTCTGTCCCAGTAAATTTAATCACGCAACTGTAACAGTAATGCAGTTTTCATACCTTTCTGTCGCCACGAAAATGTCATCCACATATTGCAACAATAAGTATGCTTTTGATGGTAATTGAAAATATCCTTGCTCCTTCCAATCCTCCAGTTCTCGTGCCAGCTGATTCCCAAATATTGTAGGACTGTTTTTGAAGCCTTGTGGTAACCTGGTCCAGGTCAGCTGTCGTTTTCGTCCTGTATCCGGATTTTCCCATTCAAACGCAAATAATTTCCTACTTTGTAATGCCAATGGGATGCAGAAGAAAGCATCTTTTAAATCAATTACAGAAAAGTATCTAAATTGTTCTGCCACAGATGTTAACAATGTATAAGGATTTGCTACTACTGGATGTATATCTTTAACTATTTCGTTTACAGCTCTTAAATCTTGAACTAACCTATAATCTCCGTTAGGTTTTCTTATAGGAAATATTGGTGTATTATATTCAGATTCACATTCTTCTAACACATTGTGCATCAAAAATTTTGCAATTAATGGTGCTACCCCTTTCCTAGCTTCTAACTGTATAGGATATTGTCTAACTCTTACCGGTTGGACACCTTCTTTCAATTCTACTATGACAGGTTTTGCTGCTTTCGCTAATCCCGGTACTTGTGTCTCCCATACCCATGGTACTACAGCGTTTTCTACCTCTATTGGTATTGTTGTATTAGCTATTTCTTTTACTATAAATATTCTAGCTATTTCTTCCTCAGGTATCTGCAACTTAGCTTTTCCATTTTCAAATATTATTTTAGCATTAAATCTTGACAATAAATCTCGTCCTAACAAAGATGTAGGACAATCCGGTACATAGAGAAATTCATGATCTAATTCTTTACCCCTAAAATTTAGATGCAATGGCCGCAGAAAGGGCCGTTGCTCTGTTTTTCCTGTAGCTCCTACCACAGTTATCATCGTATCTCCTATCTTTCCTAAACAAGTATTTAAAACAGAATAAGTTGCCCCAGTATCTACCAATAATTGTTTCTCTTCCCCATCAATTTCTGTTGTCACTTTTAATCCATCACTTAGTCAGCTACTATGTTGCCCCAAATGTCCTAACATCATTGTTTCTGCCATTGGTGTTCCTCCTACTGAAGTCTGCTGGGCCAAATTCATTTTCACTGGGCACTCATTTTTCCAATGTCCCTGTTGTCTGCAAAACGCACACTGATTTATCCCTAGCTGATTTTGAGGTATTCCCCGCATGCCTCCTACCCTGTATCCTCCTCGACCTCGTCCTCTACTTCTGCCTCTTATTCCTTGATTTACTCGTTGTAACATTGCTAATAATCCTGCCTGATTTCTCTTTGTGGTTTGTTTTTTTTTTTTTTTTTTTTTCCCTATTATTGTACACTTTCCAGCTGATTGCTTCCAAATTACTAAATCTCCTGGGGAAAAAGGAACTTTCCCATATACTTTATCAGTCCCCGAAATTGCCTCTCGTAAAGGGGCTAATAATACTTTACTGTTTTGCTCTTGTTCCTTCCTCCCTTGTCTTGTTCTCTGTGCAATTGGGGTTCGTTGCGCTTGTCTTGGGCATGATGAATGCCCTGGCGAACCCTTCGGTGTTAACTTAATCTGGATCGCTCCAGTATTAATTGATTCTGACGGTTTTACCGCCTTAATACTATCAGTATCACTATCGTCCCCTGCATCTATATCGGACATCACAGGGGCCGTCGGTGATGCTAAAAGTGATACATCCTCTGGCTCTCTTATTGAATTTTGTATTGCCAAACAAGTCATACACTTCTTATTACCTACACATCCTTCACGTTTTGTTTTATCTTTTTTTCGGGATGTACCAACAACATTCCACATTCTCTCTGCATATCTGGATGATTACGTATATCATAAAATAGATCAACACATGGTACTTCATCCCATTTTTCAAGTTCTTAACAATATCTCATTAATGGACCTATAACACCCGGATCTAAACTTCCGTGTTCAGGCCACCGGGGTCCATCATACTCATATTGTGGCCACCAATTCGTACAATAATCTATAAATCGACTTTTACTCATACTCTGAAAATATCCCGCACTTTTCCAATGCTTTAATAAACATCCTAACGGAGAATTATCCGGTATTACCATGGTCTTACACATTCACTCCACACACACACACTAAATCTACGGGGTAGAAAATGGAAAGATAGCCTCTGATGGGAAACAAAAGACCAAACCAAACTCACGAGACAGCCACGTATGTCCGTGAGTGCTGGACCTGCGGGGCTTTCGCTCCGTCTGACGGCCAGCGCCTAGGCTTCCACAGACCAGACCTCGAGCTCGTTAGCCCAACCTTGCGTGAATCGCCGTCACGTCTTATTAGGCAGGCACCCGACCAAATATTACAATAAAGCACCTTCGGGCTTACCACTTTGGGACGTCAGGAGCAGCGCAGAGCGGGCGCAGCCGATGGCTCCCCGAGAATTCCTCGGTGCCGGCACGGAGCAAAATCGGAAAGCGAACCGTCAACACTACTCCCGAAGTCCCATCTGGGTCGCCAGAAAACTGTTGCCCGTAAAGAAACACATAACTACGAAAGCAGTTATATGCGGTGCTTTATTCGGGGCCCGGGGTCTCAGGGACTCATGTCCAAAGCTGAGAATCCCAAATCCCCGTTTAACTTGGTTAATATTTATAGTGTTCGGTTACGTAACATAATCAACAGAATTGCTAAGCTACATGATTGTTTCCCATTTATAGTTTCTTCAGTTACTGTTGCCAAGATTTGCTTATCATTTACCTAGTTCATCAGATTGTGCTGTACCCAGTTCATCAGATTGTACTGTACCCACTTCATCAGATTGTACTGTACCCAACACCTGCAATTATACCTTCATCTTGTCTACCAAGTATAACCTATTCTAATCAATATAATGTAACAATTCCCCCCTTTGAAAATACTTCAAGTCTTCCAGACTGCAAGGATTTTCATCATCAGTTCCGCAGATTTCCATATTCTTTGGACCGTCTCAAACTGGTGATTGTAGCTGCAATGAATTATTTCCAATGTCTTCATATCTCGGGGGAAGTTCATGATTCTTCCTGGTAACAGCTTTTAAAATTTTCCCCAAGTGTTGCCGTTCCTTATTAACAATATTTTGAATCAAACGCAACACTCCCATAATAGCTAACATAATAATTATAATTATTATACACCATTGAATTAAAGATGCTACCCAACCAGAGATGTTCAATCCAAATGACTTTGCTAAAGCAGCAACCCAATTATGGGTACTTTCTTCTCTTTCTTCCTCAGTTGCATGTTCAATTTGCGTTAGCTGAGACAAATCACGTTCTACCGCGGCTGTAACATTCGGAATATGTACACAACAATGATCAATCTTATCTCGTAAATAACCACATACTCCATGTTCTTTTAGCAACAGCATATCTAATGCCATTCTATTTTGCAGGGTCATTTTTGTGGTTGCCTGTAATTGTAAGTTTATTTCCTTAAATCCTTCTTTAGTCACTCTTGCTAGCCTTTCCGTTTGTCCTAACAACCGGTACAACATTTCTCTATTCCGATAAGCACTAATTGGAGCAAACAATGATTCTAAAGCCCAACCTAACTTCACACCGGATGATGGTTCTTGCCAATCATCATCATCCTTTATTTCTCTCTTCATTATCCATAAATTTTCTAATCTACCCTTAAATGGCGCTTTCTTCCAAACTGGGCAGAGAGTTGGTAACCCTAAAGTTATTTCAGTCACCAACCCATCCAAGGGGAGGTGAGTCGTCCATTGTCCATCACTTGTAACCCAAACTAAATTTCCTGTGCTCCTGATCGTAGTTCTACAATCTATTCTCACTCCGAATTGTATTACAGGTTCACTCATGGAGTATTTAATTCCTCTACAGGCACAACCTGTCCTTAATGCAAGGACCACAGGTGGAAAGGTAACTTCACTTTCGGGGTGTCACAAGCGTATACTTTTGTACAGTTCTAGACTGGGTGTTTTTCAGCTAACTTTCTTTTGCATTAGATTTTCTTGTGTTTCCTGTTGTGGCGCCTGGATTATTTGTATTGGTTGCATTTCGTCTTTTTCCAAATCTTTTAACTCTCTCCTCGCTCTGTTTCTTTTCTGCATAGGTTCTGATTTTGCAGTAACCTCTAATGCCCTTTTTCCATAATCAAAACTCTCTTTAATCCAAACAATACAGGTGTAGTTTCCTACATCTGTCTTACTTACATTTCGCAATGATAAAATCATAGTACCCCTTCGTGTATCACTATCCCATCGGATTGTAAACCCACTTGACAATTTGGACTCATTCTTCTGCCAATAGCAACTAATGTCTTGGATTGAACTTCTCATATCTCCAACAAAATCACAAGTCAAATTTACATCCATTCGTTCTTCTATATGTACAGTAGCATATGTATGTATTATTTGAGCGAAACCATTACTTAATCCTACCCAGCATAGTATTACCAAGATGTAAATCTCAGTTTTGTAGGAGTGATCATTTTTACCCCCCATTGTGATGGTACCTTCTTCACTCTGGTATAATGAATCCAATTATCAATTCCTGCTACTTTCACAGCGGTAAATGTTATCAATAGCACCAAATAAAGTCCATGCCACTGTTCCTTTAAAGGCTCCGTTTGCCAATTTCGAACATACGCTTGGTCTCCTGGTTGATTCTCCAACGGCAAAGGGCGATTCCAGATGATCGCGGCACGTAAGGCTGTGAGTAATCTGCTTAAAGAAATTATATAACTATAAACATCTTGATCTCCTTGGAGGTGTAAATCTGCACTTCCCATTCCCTTCGTTGGTGCAGTATATGGCTTACCGTACAGAATTTCATAGGGACTTACAGACAACCCTTCTCTAGGTTTTATACGAATTCTCAATAAAGCAAGGGGCAATGCCTGTGGCCATTGGATTTGAGCTTCCTGGCATATCTTTTTAATTTGTCCTTTTAATGTTTGATTCATCCTTTCTACCTTTCCACTAGATTGTGGCCTCCACGGTGTATGTAAATCCCAGCTAATTCCAAGCATTTCACTAATTTCCTGTACTATTTTAGCTATAAAGTGTGGGCCTCGATCTGAAGAAATTCCTAAAGGTACCCCAAATCTAGGTATGATCTCTTTTAACAAAGTTTTTACTACTTCTCTAGCTTGATTCGTTCTACAGGGAAATGCTTCTAGCCACCCTGAAAAGGTACATACGTATACCAATAAATACTTAAACCCTTTTGATTTAGGTAATTCTGCAAAATCCACTTGCCAATAGTCACCTGGTTCTATTCCCACTTTCAAAGTTCCCATTGGAATTTGTTTTCGTATTACCGGATTATTCTTTAAACATACTGGACACTTCGCATTCACCCCTTTTGCTATTGTTAACATTTGTGCAGATATAATGCTCCGCTTTAAAAACTGCACCAATGCTTCTGCTCCCCAATGGCATTTATTATGTTCAGTTTGTATTATTCGTTTCATAATTGTAGCAGGCACTACTACTTGTCCATTACCTGTTACATACCATCCATGTGAATTCTTCTGTGCCTTTACCAAATCGGCTAATTTTTCATCTTCTTGGGTATAAAAGGGATTTACAGAGAGATGAGCAGTAATCGGGCTTACCTTAGTAGGTATTAGAGCTAATTCAGTCCATACTTGCCGTGCAGCAATTTTGGCTGCCTGGTCTGCCTTCATGTTTCCTTGTGCCACATCGCTGTCATCCCTCTGATGTCCTCGACAATGCATTACAGCCACTTGCTGAGGTAGTACCACAGCCTCTAATAACTGTAAGATCTCGGTTCGATATTTAATAATACTACCTTGAGCCGTCAACAATCCTCTTTCCTTCCATAAAGCTCCATGTATATGTATTATTCCAAAAGCGTATTTAGAATCTGTCCAAATATTCACTCTCTTATCCGCACTCGGTATTAAAGCCCGAATTAGAGCGACCAGTTCTGCCTTTTGCGCTGACGTTCCTGGCATTAATGCCTTTGCTTCAATTACTTCAAGCTTAGTAACCACAGCATATCCAGAATATCGTGTTCCATTCTCAACAAAGCTGCTACCGTCTGTAAATAATGTCCAGTCAGGATTTACAAGGGGAATATCTTTCAGATCTACCCTACTGGCGTAAGTTTGTTCGATCACCTCAATACAATCATGTTCCAGCTCGCCTTCCTCTATTTTGCTACCTAAAAATTCAGCGGGATTCAAACATGTTGTTATCTTTAAAAATATATCATCCTGTTCTCTCAATATTGCCTGATATTTCAACATTCTACTGGATGACAACCAATGACCCCCCTTTTGTTCCAAAACCGCAATCACCATGTGGGGCACAAATACTTCCATTTTTGTTCCCAATGTCAATTTTCTAGCTTCTTGGACTAACGTTACAGTAGCAGCCACTGCTCGGAGGCAAGAAGGCCATCCGGCACTTACCATATCCAACTGCTTGGAAAAATAGCCCACCGGTCTCTTCCATGATCCAATTCGTTGAGTTAAAACTCCAAGCGCTAGTCGTTGCCGCTCATGTACAAAGAGTTGAAATGTTTTTGTCAAATCAGGCAATCCTAATGCTGGGGCTTCTTGCAGAGCCTGTTTTAAGTCTTGAAAAGCCCTTTTACACTCTAAACTCCAAACTAATTGTGGCTCTTTTAAAGCTTCATACAGTGGTTTGGCTAACAGTCCATAATTCAAAATCCAGAGTCTGCACCACCCTGTCATTCCTAGAAAAGTTCGTAACTCGTGCAAATTTCTAGGTTCAGGGATGGCACAAATCGCTTGTATTCTATTCACCCCCAACCGTCTTTGTCCTTGGGAAATTTCACATCCCAGATATATCACTTTTTCCCGGGCAATTTGGGCTTTTTCCTTAGAAACTCGATAACCGCTCTGTCCCAGTAAATTTAATCACGCAACTGTAACAGTAATGCAGTTTTCATACCTTTCTGTCGCCACGAAAATGTCATCCACATATTGCAACAATAAGTATGCTTTTGATGGTAATTGAAAATATCCTTGCTCCTTCCAATCCTCCAGTTCTCGTGCCAGCTGATTCCCAAATATTGTAGGACTGTTTTTGAAGCCTTGTGGTAACCTGGTCCAGGTCAGCTGTCGTTTTCGTCCTGTATCCGGATTTTCCCATTCAAACGCAAATAATTTCCTACTTTGTAATGCCAATGGGATGCAGAAGAAAGCATCTTTTAAATCAATTACAGAAAAGTATCTAAATTGTTCTGCCACAGATGTTAACAATGTATAAGGATTTGCTACTACTGGATGTATATCTTTAACTATTTCGTTTACAGCTCTTAAATCTTGAACTAACCTATAATCTCCGTTAGGTTTTCTTATAGGAAATATTGGTGTATTATATTCAGATTCACATTCTTCTAACACATTGTGCATCAAAAATTTTGCAATTAATGGTGCTACCCCTTTCCTAGCTTCTAACTGTATAGGATATTGTCTAACTCTTACCGGTTGGACACCTTCTTTCAATTCTACTATGACAGGTTTTGCTGCTTTCGCTAATCCCGGTACTTGTGTCTCCCATACCCATGGTACTACAGCGTTTTCTACCTCTATTGGTATTGTTGTATTAGCTATTTCTTTTACTATAAATATTCTAGCTATTTCTTCCTCAGGTATCTGCAACTTAGCTTTTCCATTTTCAAATATTATTTTAGCATTAAATCTTGACAATAAATCTCGTCCTAACAAAGATGTAGGACAATCCGGTACATAGAGAAATTCATGATCTAATTCTTTACCCCTAAAATTTAGATGCAATGGCCGCAGAAAGGGCCGTTGCTCTGTTTTTCCTGTAGCTCCTACCACAGTTATCATCGTATCTCCTATCTTTCCTAAACAAGTATTTAAAACAGAATAAGTTGCCCCAGTATCTACCAATAATTGTTTCTCTTCCCCATCAATTTCTGTTGTCACTTTTAATCCATCACTTAGTCAGCTACTATGTTGCCCCAAATGTCCTAACATCATTGTTTCTGCCATTGGTGTTCCTCCTACTGAAGTCTGCTGGGCCAAATTCATTTTCACTGGGCACTCATTTTTCCAATGTCCCTGTTGTCTGCAAAACGCACACTGATTTATCCCTAGCTGATTTTGAGGTATTCCCCGCATGCCTCCTACCCTGTATCCTCCTCGACCTCGTCCTCTACTTCTGCCTCTTATTCCTTGATTTACTCGTTGTAACATTGCTAATAATCCTGCCTGATTTCTCTTTGTGGTTTGTTTTTTTTTTTTTTTTTTTTTCCCTATTATTGTACACTTTCCAGCTGATTGCTTCCAAATTACTAAATCTCCTGGGGAAAAAGGAACTTTCCCATATACTTTATCAGTCCCCGAAATTGCCTCTCGTAAAGGGGCTAATAATACTTTACTGTTTTGCTCTTGTTCCTTCCTCCCTTGTCTTGTTCTCTGTGCAATTGGGGTTCGTTGCGCTTGTCTTGGGCATGATGAATGCCCTGGCGAACCCTTCGGTGTTAACTTAATCTGGATCGCTCCAGTATTAATTGATTCTGACGGTTTTACCGCCTTAATACTATCAGTATCACTATCGTCCCCTGCATCTATATCGGACATCACAGGGGCCGTCGGTGATACTAAAAGTGATACATCCTCTGGCTCTCTTATTGAATTTTGTATTGCCAAACAAGTCATACACTTCTTATTACCTACACATCCTCCACATTTTGTTTTATCTTTTTTTCGGGATGTACCAACAACATTCCACATTCTCTCTGCATATCTGGATGATTACGTATATCATAAAATAGATCAACATATGGTACTTCATCCCATTTTTCAAGTTCTTAACAATATCTCATTAATGGACCTATAACACCCGGATCTAAACTTCCGTGTTCAGGCCACCGGGGTCCATCATACTCATATTGTGGCCACCAATTCGTACAATAACCTATAAATCGACTTTTACTCATACTCTGAAAATATCCCGCACTTTTCCAATGCTTTAATAAACATCCTAACGGAGAATTATCCGGTATTACCATGGTCTTACACATTCACTCCACACACACACACTAAATCTACGGGGTAGAAAACGGAAAGATAGCCTCTGATGGGAAACAAAAGACCAAACCAAACTCACGAGACAGCCACGTATGTCCGTGAGTGCTGGACCTGCGGGGCTTTCGCTCCGTCTGACGGCCAGCGCCTAGGCTTCCACAGACCAGACCTCGAGCTCGTTAGCCCAACCTTGCGTGAATCGCCGTCACGTCTTATTAGGCAGGCACCCGACCAAATATTACAATAAAGCACCTTCGGGCTTACCACTTTGGGACGTCAGGAGCAGCGCAGAGCGGGCGCAGCCGATGGCTCCCCGAGAATTCCTCGGTGCCGGCACGGAGCAAAATCGGAAAGCGAACCGTCAACACTACTCCCGAAGTCCCATCTGGGTCGCCAGAAAACTGTTGCCCGTAAAGAAACACATAACTACGAAAGCAGTTATATGCGGTGCTTTATTCGGGGCCCGGGGTCTCAGGGACTCATGTCCAAAGCTGAGAATCCCAAATCCCCGTTTAACTTGGTTAATATTTATAGTGTTCGGTTACGTAACATAATCAACAGAATTGCTAAGCTACATGATTGTTTCCCATTTATAGTTTCTTCAGTTACTGTTGCCAAGATTTGCTTATCATTTACCTAGTTCATCAGATTGTGCTGTACCCACTTCATCAGATTGTACTGTACCCACTTCATCAGATTGTACTGTACCCAACACCTGCAATTATACCTTCATCTTGTCTACCAAGTATAACCTATTCTAATCAATATAATGTAACAATTCCCCCCTTTGAAAATACTTCAAGTCTTCCAGACTGCAAGGATTTTCATCATCAGTTCCGCAGATTTCCATATTCTTTGGACCGTCTCAAACTGGTGATTGTAGCTGCAATGAATTATTTCCAATGTCTTCATATCTCGGGGGAAGTTCATGATTCTTCCTGGTAACAGCTTTTAAAATTTTCCCCAAGTGTTGCCGTTCCTTATTAACAATATTTTGAATCAAACACAACACTCCCATAATAGCTAACATAATAATTATAATTATTATACACCATTGAATTAAAGATGCTACCCAACCAGAGATGTTCAATCCAAATGACTTTGCTAAAGCAGCCACCCAATTATGGGTACTTTCTTCTCTTTCTTCCTCAGTTGCACGTTCAATTTGCGTTAGCTGAGACAAATCACGTTCTACCGCGGCTGTAACATTCGGAATATGTACACAACAATGATCAATCTTATCTCGTAAATAACCACATACTCCATGTTCTTTTAGCAACAGCATATCTAATGCCATTCTATTTTGCAGGGTCATTTTTGTGGTTGCCTGTAATTGTAAGTTTATTTCCTTAAATCCTTCTTTAGTCACTCTTGCTAGCCTTTCCGTTTGTCCTAACAACCGGTACAACATTTCTCTATTCCGATAAGTACTAATTGGAGCAAACAATGATTCTAAAGCCCAACCTAACTTCACACCGGATGATGGTTCTTGCCAATCATCATCATCCTTTATTTCTCTCTTCATTATCCATAAATTTTCTAATCTACCCTTAAATGGCGCTTTCTTCCAAATTGGGCAGAGAGTTGGTAACCCTAAAGTTATTTCAGTCACCAACCCATCCAAGGGGAGGTGAGTCGTCCATTGTCCATCACTTGTAACCCAAACTAAATTTCCTGTGCTCCTGATCGTAGTTCTACAATCTATTCTCACTCCGAATTGTATTACAGGTTCACTCATGGAGTATTTAATTCCTCTACAGGCACAACCTGTCCTTAATGCAAGGACCACAGGTGGAAAGGTAACTTCACTTTCGGGGTGTCACAAGTGTATACTTTTGTACAGTTCTAGACTGGGTGTTTTTCAGCTAACTTTCTTTTGCATTAGATTTTCTTGTGTTTCCTGTTGTGGCGCCTGGATTATTTGTATTGGTTGCATTTCGTCTTTTTCCAAATCTTTTAACTCTCTCCTGGCTCTGTTTCTTTTCTGCATAGGTTCTGATTTTGCAGTAACCTCTAATGCCCTTTTTCCATAATCAAAACTCTCTTTAATCCAAACAATACAGGTGTAGTTTCCTACATCTGTCTTACTTACATTTCGCAATGATAAAATCATAGTACCCCTTCGTGTATCACTATCCCATCGGATTGTAAACCCAGTTGACAATTTGGACTCATTCTTCTGCCAATAGCAACTAATGTCTTGGATTGAACTTCTCATATCTCCAACAAAATCACAAGTCAAATTTACATCCATTCGTTCTTCTATATGTACAGTAGCATATGTATGTATTATTTGAGCGAAACCATTACTTAATCCTACCCAGCATAGTATTACCAAGATGTAAATCTCAGTTTTGTAGGAGTGATCATTTTTACCCCCCATTGTGATGGTACCTTCTTCACTCTGGTATAATGAATCCAATTATCAATTCCTGCTACTTTCACAGCGGTAAATGTTATCAATAGCACCAAATAAAGTCCATGCCACTGTTCCTTTAAAGGCTCCGTTTGCCAATTTCGAACATACGCTTGGTCTCCTGGTTGATTCTCCAACGGCAAAGGGCGATTCCAGATGATCGCGGCACGTAAGGCTGTGAGTAATCTGCTTAAAGAAATTATATAACTATAAACATCTTGATCTCCTTGGAGGTGTAAATCTGCACTTCCCATTCCCTTCGTTGGTGCAGTATATGGCTTACCGTACAGAATTTCATAGGGACTTACAGACAACCCTTCTCTAGGTTTTATACGAATTCTCAATAAAGCAAGGGGCAATGCCTGTGGCCATTGGATTTGAGCTTCCTGGCATATCTTTTTAATTTGTCCTTTTAATGTTTGATTCATCCTTTCTACCTTTCCACTAGATTGTGGCCTCCACGGTGTATGTAAATCCCAGCTAATTCCAAGCATTTCACTAATTTCCTGTACTATTTTAGCTATAAAGTGTGGGCCTCGATCTGAAGAAATTCCTAAAGGTACCCCAAATCTAGGTATGATCTCTTTTAACAAAGTTTTTACTACTTCTCTAGCTTGATTCGTTCTACAGGGAAATGCTTCTAGCCACCCTGAAAAGGTACATACGTATACCAATAAATACTTAAACCCTTTTGATTTAGGTAATTCTGCAAAATCCACTTGCCAATAGTCACCTGGTTCTATTCCCACTTTCAAAGTTCCCATTGGAATTTGTTTTCGTATTACCGGATTATTCTTTAAACATACTGGACACTTCGCATTCACCCCTTTTGCTATTGTTAACATTTGTGCAGATATAATGCTCCGCTTTAAAAACTGCACCAATGCTTCTGCTCCCCAATGGCATTTATTATGTTCAGTTTGTATTATTCGTTTCATAATTGTAGCAGGCACTACTACTTGTCCATTACCTGTTACATACCATCCATGTGAATTCTTCTGTGCCTTTACCAAATCGGCTAATTTTTCATCTTCTTGGGTATAAAAGGGATTTACAGAGAGATGAGCAGTAATCGGGCTTACCTTAGTAGGTATTAGAGCTAATTCAGTCCATACTTGCCGTGCAGCAATTTTGGCTGCCTGGTCTGCCTTCATGTTTCCTTGTGCCACATCGCTGTCATCCCTCTGATGTCCTCGACAATGCATTACAGCCACTTGCTGAGGTAGTACCACAGCCTCTAATAACTGTAAGATCTCGGTTCGATATTTAATAATACTACCTTGAGCCGTCAACAATCCTCTTTCCTTCCATAAAGCTCCATGTATATGTATTATTCCAAAAGCGTATTTAGAATCTGTCCAAATATTCACTCTCTTATCCGTACTCGGTATTAAAGCCCGAATTAGAGCGACCAGTTCTGCCTTTTGCGCTGACGTTCCTGGCATTAATGCCTTTGCTTCAATTACTTCAAGCTTAGTAACCACAGCATATCCAGAATATCGTGTTCCATTCTCAACAAAGCTGCTACCGTCTGTAAATAATGTCCAGTCAGGATTTACAAGGGGAATATCTTTCAGATCTACCCTACTGGCGTAAGTTTGTTCGATCACCTCAATACAATCATGTTCCAGCTCGCCTTCCTCTATTTTGCTACCTAAAAATTCAGCGGGATTCAAACATGTTGTTATCTTTAAAAATATATCATCCTGTTCTCTCAATATTGCCTGATATTTCAACATTCTACTGGATGACAACCAATGACCCCCCTTTTGTTCCAAAACCGCAATCACCATGTGGGGCACAAATACTTCCATTTTTGTTCCCAATGTCAATTTTCTAGCTTCTTGGACTAACATTACAGTAGCAGCCACTGCTCGGAGGCAAGAAGGCCATCCGGCACTTACCATATCCAACTGCTTGGAAAAATAGCCCACCGGTCTCTTCCATGATCCAATTCGTTGAGTTAAAACTCCAAGCGCTAGTCGTTGCCGCTCATGTACAAAGAGTTGAAATGTTTTTGTCAAATCAGGCAATCCTAATGCTGGGGCTTCTTGCAGAGCCCGTTTTAAGTCTTGAAAAGCCCTTTTACACTCTAAACTCCAAACTAATTGTGGCTCTTTTAAAGCTGCATACAGTGGTTTGGCTAACAGTCCATAATTCAAAATCCAGAGTCTGCACCACCCTGTCATTCCTAGAAAAGTTCGTAACTCGTGCAAATTTCTAGGTTCAGGGATGGCACAAATCGCTTGTATTCTATTCACCCCCAACCGTCTTTGTCCTTGGGAAATTTCACATCCCAGATATATCACTTTTTCCCGGGCAATTTGGGCTTTTTCCTTAGAAACTCGATAACCGCTCTGTCCCAGTAAATTTAATCACGCAACTGTAACAGTAATGCAGTTTTCATACCTTTCTGTCGCCACGAAAATGTCATCCACATATTGCAACAATAAGTATGCTTTTGATGGTAATTGAAAATATCCTTGCTCCTTCCAATCCTCCAGTTCTCGTGCCAGCTGATTCCCAAATATTGTAGGACTGTTTTTGAAGCCTTGTGGTAACCTGGTCCAGGTCAGCTGTCGTTTTCGTCCTGTATCCGGATTTTCCCATTCAAACGCAAATAATTTCCTACTTTGTAATGCCAATGGGATGCAGAAGAAAGCATCTTTTAAATCAATTACAGAAAAGTATCTAAATTGTTCTGCCACAGATGTTAACAATGTATAAGGATTTGCTACTACTGGATGTATATCTTTAACTATTTCGTTTACAGCTCTTAAATCTTGAACTAACCTATAATCTCCGTTAGGTTTTCTTATAGGAAATATTGGTGTATTATATTCAGATTCACATTCTTCTAACACATTGTGCATCAAAAATTTTGCAATTAATGGTGCTACCCCTTTCCTAGCTTCTAACTGTATAGGATATTGTCTAACTCTTACCGGTTGGACACCTTCTTTCAATTCTACTATGACAGGTTTTGCTGCTTTCGCTAATCCCGGTACTTGTGTCTCCCATACCCATGGTACTACAGCGTTTTCTACCTCTATTGGTATTGTTGTATTAGCTATTTCTTTTACTATAAATATTCTAGCTATTTCTTCCTCAGGTATCTGCAACTTAGCTTTTCCATTTTCAAATATTATTTTAGCATTAAATCTTGACAATAAATCTCGTCCTAACAAAGATGTAGGACAATCCGGTACATAGAGAAATTCATGATCTAATTCTTTACCCCTAAAATTTAGATGCAATGGCCGCAGAAAGGGCCGTTGCTCTGTTTTTCCTGTAGCTCCTACCACAGTTATCATCGTATCTCCTATCTTTCCTAAACAAGTATTTAAAACAGAATAAGTTGCCCCAGTATCTACCAATAATTGTTTCTCTTCCCCATCAATTTCTGTTGTCACTTTTAATCCATCACTTAGTCAGCTACTATGTTGCCCCAAATGTCCTAACATCATTGTTTCTGCCATTGGTGTTCCTCCTACTGAAGTCTGCTGGGCCAAATTCATTTTCACTGGGCACTCATTTTTCCAATGTCCCTGTTGTCTGCAAAACGCACACTGATTTATCCCTAGCTGATTTTGAGGTATTCCCCGCATGCCTCCTACCCTGTATCCTCCTCGACCTCGTCCTCTACTTCTGCCTCTTATTCCTTGATTTACTCGTTGTAACATTGCTAATAATCCTGCCTGATTTCTCTTTGTGGTTTGTTTTTTTTTTTTTTTTTTTTTTCCTATTATTGTACACTTTCCAGCTGATTGCTTCCAAATTACTAAATCTCCTGGGGAAAAAGGAACTTTCCCATATACTTTATCAGTCCCCGAAATTGCCTCTCGTAAAGGGGCTAATAATACTTTACTGTTTTGCTCTTGTTCCTTCCTCCCTTGTCTTGTTCTCTGTGCAATTGGGGTTCGTTGCGCTTGTCTTGGGCATGATGAATGCCCTGGCGAACCCTTCGGTGTTAACTTAATCTGGATCGCTCCAGTATTAATTGATTCTGACGGTTTTACCGCCTTAATACTATCAGTATCACTATCGTCCCCTGCATCTATATCGGACATCACAGGGGCCGTCGGTGATGCTAAAAGTGATACATCCTCTGGCTCTCTTATTGAATTTTGTATTGCCAAACAAGTCATACACTTCTTATTACCTACACATCCTTCACGTTTTGTTTTATCTTTTTTTCGGGATGTACCAACAACATTCCACATTCTCTCTGCATATCTGGATGATTACGTATATCATAAAATAGATCAACACATGGTACTTCATCCCATTTTTCAAGTTCTTAACAATATCTCATTAATGGACCTATAACACCCGGATCTAAACTTCCGTGTTCAGGCCACCGGGGTCCATCATACTCATATTGTGGCCACCAATTCGTACAATAACCTATAAATCGACTTTTACTCATACTCTGAAAATATCCCGCACTTTTCCAATGCTTTAATAAACATCCTAACGGAGAATTATCCGGTATTACCATGGTCTTACACACTCACTCCACACACACACACACTAAATCTACGGGGTAGAAAACGGAAAGATAGCCTCTGATGGGAAACAAAAGACCAAACCAAACTCACGAGACAGCCACGTATGTCCGTGAGTGCTGGACCTGCGGGGCTTTCGCTCCGTCTGACGGCCAGCGCCTAGGCTTCCACAGACCAGACCTCGAGCTCGTTAGCCCAACCTTGCGTGAATCGCCGTCACGTCTTATTAGGCAGGCACCCGACCAAATATTACAATAAAGCACCTTCGGGCTTACCACTTTGGGACGTCAGGAGCAGCGCAGAGCGGGCGCAGCCGATGGCTCCCCGAGAATTCCTCGGTGCCGGCACGGAGCAAAATCGGAAAGCGAACCGTCAACACTACTCCCGAAGTCCCATCTGGGTCGCCAGAAAACTGTTGCCCGTAAAGAAACACATAACTACGAAAGCAGTTATATGCGGTGCTTTATTCGGGGCCCGGGGTCTCAGGGACTCATGTCCAAAGCTGAGAATCCCAAATCCCCGTTTAACTTGGTTAATATTTATAGTGTTCGGTTACGTAACATAATCAACAGAATTGCTAAGCTACATGATTGTTTCCCATTTATAGTTTCTTCAGTTACTGTTGCCAAGATTTGCTTATCATTTACCTAGTTCATCAGATTGTGCTGTACCCAGTTCATCAGATTGTACTGTACCCACTTCATCAGATTGTACTGTACCCAACACCTGCAATTATACCTTCATCTTGTCTACCAAGTATAACCTATTCTAATCAATATAATGTAACAATTCCCCCCTTTGAAAATACTTCAAGTCTTCCAGACTGCAAGGATTTTCATCATCAGTTCCGCAGATTTCCATATTCTTTGGACCGTCTCAAACTGGTGATTGTAGCTGCAATGAATTATTTCCAATGTCTTCATATCTCGGGGGAAGTTCATGATTCTTCCTGGTAACAGCTTTTAAAATTTTCCCCAAGTGTTGCCGTTCCTTATTAACAATATTTTGAATCAAACGCAACACTCCCATAATAGCTAACATAATAATTATAATTATTATACACCATTGAATTAAAGATGCTACCCAACCAGAGATGTTCAATCCAAATGACTTTGCTAAAGCAGCAACCCAATTATGGGTACTTTCTTCTCTTTCTTCCTCAGTTGCACGTTCAATTTGCGTTAGCTGAGACAAATCACGTTCTACCGCGGCTGTAACATTCGGAATATGTACACAACAATGATCAATCTTATCTCGTAAATAACCACATACTCCATGTTCTTTTAGCAACAGCATATCTAATGCCATTCTATTTTGCAGGGTCATTTTTGTGGTTGCCTGTAATTGTAAGTTTATTTCCTTAAATCCTTCTTTAGTCACTCTTGCTAGCCTTTCCGTTTGTCCTAACAACCGGTACAACATTTCTCTATTCCGATAAGCACTAATTGGAGCAAACAATGATTCTAAAGCCCAACCTAACTTCACACCGGATGATGGTTCTTGCCAATCATCATCATCCTTTATTTCTCTCTTCATTATCCATAAATTTTCTAATATACCCTTAAATGGCGCTTTCTTCCAAACTGGGCAGAGAGTTGGTAACCCTAAAGTTATTTCAGTCACCAACCCATCCAAGGGGAGGTGAGTCGTCCATTGTCCATCACTTGTAACCCAAACTAAATTTCCTGTGCTCCTGATCGTAGTTCTACAATCTATTCTCACTCCGAATTGTATTACAGGTTCACTCATGGAGTATTTAATTCCTCTACAGGCACAACCTGTCCTTAATGCAAGGACCACAGGTGGAAAGGTAACTTCACTTTCGGGGTGTCACAAGCGTATACTTTTGTACAGTTCTAGACTGGGTGTTTTTCAGCTAACTTTCTTTTGCATTAGATTTTCTTGTGTTTCCTGTTGTGGCGCCTGGATTATTTGTATTGGTTGCATTTCGTCTTTTTCCAAATCTTTTAACTCTCTCCTGGCTCTGTTTCTTTTCTGCATAGGTTCTGATTTTGCAGTAACCTCTAATGCCCTTTTTCCATAATCAAAACTCTCTTTAATCCAAACAATACAGGTGTAGTTTCCTACATCTGTCTTACTTACATTTCGCAATGATAAAATCATAGTACCCCTTCGTGTATCACTATCCCATCGGATTGTAAACCCAGTTGACAATTTGGACTCATTCTTCTGCCAATAGCAACTAATGTCTTGGATTGAACTTCTCATATCTCCAACAAAATCACAAGTCAAATTTACATCCATTCGTTCTTCTATATGTACAGTAGCATACGTATGTATTATTTGAGCGAAACCATTACTTAATCCTACCCAGCATAGTATTACCAAGATGTAAATCTCAGTTTTGTAGGAGTGATCATTTTTACCCCCCATTGTGATGGTACCTTCTTCACTCTGGTATAATGAATCCAATTATCAATTCCTGCTACTTTCACAGCGGTAAATGTTATCAATAGCACCAAATAAAGTCCATGCCACTGTTCCTTTAAAGGCTCCGTTTGCCAATTTCGAACATACGCTTGGTCTCCTGGTTGATTCTCCAACGGCAAAGGGCGATTCCAGATGATCGCGGCACGTAAGGCTGTGAGTAATCTGCTTAAAGAAATTATATAACTATAAACATCTTGATCTCCTTGGAGGTGTAAATCTGCACTTCCCATTCCCTTCGTTGGTGCAGTATATGGCTTACCGTACAGAATTTCATAGGGACTTACAGACAACCCTTCTCTAGGTTTTATACGAATTCTCAATAAAGCAAGGGGCAATGCCTGTGGCCATTGGATTTGAGCTTCCTGGCATATCTTTTTAATTTGTCCTTTTAATGTTTGATTCATCCTTTCTACCTTTCCACTAGATTGTGGCCTCCACGGTGTATGTAAATCCCAGCTAATTCCAAGCATTTCACTAATTTCCTGTACTATTTTAGCTATAAAGTGTGGGCCTCGATCTGAAGAAATTCCTAAAGGTACCCCAAATCTAGGTATGATCTCTTTTAACAAAGTTTTTACTACTTCTCTAGCTTGATTCGTTCTACAGGGAAATGCTTCTAGCCACCCTGAAAAGGTACATACGTATACCAATAAATACTTAAACCCTTTTGATTTAGGTAATTCTGCAAAATCCACTTGCCAATAGTCACCTGGTTCTATTCCCACTTTCAAAGTTCCCATTGGAATTTGTTTTCGTATTACCGGATTATTCTTTAAACATACTGGACACTTCGCATTCACCCCTTTTGCTATTGTTAACATTTGTGCAGATATAATGCTCCGCTTTAAAAACTGCACCAATGCTTCTGCTCCCCAATGGCATTTATTATGTTCAGTTTGTATTATTCGTTTCATAATTGTAGCAGGCACTACTACTTGTCCATTACCTGTTACATACCATCCATGTGAATTCTTCTGTGCCTTTACCAAATCGGCTAATTTTTCATCTTCTTGGGTATAAAAGGGATTTACAGAGAGATGAGCAGTAATCGGGCTTACCTTAGTAGGTATTAGAGCTAATTCAGTCCATACTTGCCGTGCAGCAATTTTGGCTGCCTGGTCTGCCTTCATGTTTCCTTGTGCCACATCGCTGTCATCCCTCTGATGTCCTCGACAATGCATTACAGCCACTTGCTGAGGTAGTACCACAGCCTCTAATAACTGTAAGATCTCGGTTCGATATTTAATAATACTACCTTGAGCCGTCAACAATCCTCTTTCCTTCCATAAAGCTCCATGTATATGTATTATTCCAAAAGCGTATTTAGAATCTGTCCAAATATTCACTCTCTTATCCGTACTCGGTATTAAAGCCCGAATTAGAGCGACCAGTTCTGCCTTTTGCGCTGACGTTCCTGGCATTAATGCCTTTGCTTCAATTACTTCAAGCTTAGTAACCACAGCATATCCAGAATATCGTGTTCCATTCTCAACAAAGCTGCTACCGTCTGTAAATAATGTCCAGTCAGGATTTACAAGGGGAATATCTTTCAGATCTACCCTACTGGCGTAAGTTTGTTCGATCACCTCAATACAATCATGTTCCAGCTCGCCTTCCTCTATTTTGCTACCTAAAAATTCAGCGGGATTCAAACATGTTGTTATCTTTAAAAATATATCATCCTGTTCTCTCAATATTGCCTGATATTTCAACATTCTACTGGATGACAACCAATGACCCCCCTTTTGTTCCAAAACCGCAATCACCATGTGGGGCACAAATACTTCCATTTTTGTTCCCAATGTCAATTTTCTAGCTTCTTGGACTAACATTACAGTAGCAGCCACTGCTCGGAGGCAAGAAGGCCATCCGGCACTTACCATATCCAACTGCTTGGAAAAATAGCCCACCGGTCTCTTCCATGATCCAATTCGTTGAGTTAAAACTCCAAGCGCTAGTCGTTGCCGCTCATGTACAAAGAGTTGAAATGTTTTTGTCAAATCAGGCAATCCTAATGCTGGGGCTTCTTGCAGAGCCCGTTTTAAGTCTTGAAAAGCCCTTTTACACTCTAAACTCCAAACTAATTGTGGCTCTTTTAAAGCTGCATACAGTGGTTTGGCTAACAGTCCATAATTCAAAATCCAGAGTCTGCACCACCCTGTCATTCCTAGAAAAGTTCGTAACTCGTGCAAATTTCTAGGTTCAGGGATGGCACAAATCGCTTGTATTCTATTCACCCCCAACCGTCTTTGTCCTTGGGAAATTTCACATCCCAGATATATCACTTTTTCCCGGGCAATTTGGGCTTTTTCCTTAGAAACTCGATAACCGCTCTGTCCCAGTAAATTTAATCACGCAACTGTAACAGTAATGCAGTTTTCATACCTTTCTGTCGCCACGAAAATGTCATCCACATATTGCAACAATAAGTATGCTTTTGATGGTAATTGAAAATATCCTTGCTCCTTCCAATCCTCCAGTTCTCGTGCCAGCTGATTCCCAAATATTGTAGGACTGTTTTTGAAGCCTTGTGGTAACCTGGTCCAGGTCAGCTGTCGTTTTCGTCCTGTATCCGGATTTTCCCATTCAAACGCAAATAATTTCCTACTTTGTAATGCCAATGGGATGCAGAAGAAAGCATCTTTTAAATCAATTACAGAAAAGTATCTAAATTGTTCTGCCACAGATGTTAACAATGTATAAGGATTTGCTACTACTGGATGTATATCTTTAACTATTTCGTTTACAGCTCTTAAATCTTGAACTAACCTATAATCTCCGTTAGGTTTTCTTATAGGAAATATTGGTGTATTATATTCAGATTCACATTCTTCTAACACATTGTGCATCAAAAATTTTGCAATTAATGGTGCTACCCCTTTCCTAGCTTCTAACTGTATAGGATATTGTCTAACTCTTACCGGTTGGACACCTTCTTTCAATTCTACTATGACAGGTTTTGCTGCTTTCGCTAATCCCGGTACTTGTGTCTCCCATACCCATGGTACTACAGCGTTTTCTACCTCTATTGGTATTGTTGTATTAGCTATTTCTTTTACTATAAATATTCTAGCTATTTCTTCCTCAGGTATCTGCAACTTAGCTTTTCCATTTTCAAATATTATTTTAGCATTAAATCTTGACAATAAATCTCGTCCTAACAAAGATGTAGGACAATCCGGTACATAGAGAAATTCATGATCTAATTCTTTACCCCTAAAATTTAGATGCAATGGCCGCAGAAAGGGCCGTTGCTCTGTTTTTCCTGTAGCTCCTACCACAGTTATCATCGTATCTCCTATCTTTCCTAAACAAGTATTTAAAACAGAATAAGTTGCCCCAGTATCTACCAATAATTGTTTCTCTTCCCCATCAATTTCTGTTGTCACTTTTAATCCATCACTTAGTCAGCTACTATGTTGCCCCAAATGTCCTAACATCATTGTTTCTGCCATTGGTGTTCCTCCTACTGAAGTCTGCTGGGCCAAATTCATTTTCACTGGGCACTCATTTTTCCAATGTCCCTGTTGTCTGCAAAACGCACACTGATTTATCCCTAGCTGATTTTGAGGTATTCCCCGCATGCCTCCTACCCTGTATCCTCCTCGACCTCGTCCTCTACTTCTGCCTCTTATTCCTTGATTTACTCGTTGTAACATTGCTAATAATCCTGCCTGATTTCTCTTTGTGGTTTGTTTTTTTTTTTTTTTTTTTTTTTCCTATTATTGTACACTTTCCAGCTGATTGCTTCCAAATTACTAAATCTCCTGGGGAAAAAGGAACTTTCCCATATACTTTATCAGTCCCCGAAATTGCCTCTCGTAAAGGGGCTAATAATACTTTACTGTTTTGCTCTTGTTCCTTCCTCCCTTGTCTTGTTCTCTGTGCAATTGGGGTTCGTTGCGCTTGTCTTGGGCATGATGAATGCCCTGGCGAACCCTTCGGTGTTAACTTAATCTGGATCGCTCCAGTATTAATTGATTCTGACGGTTTTACCGCCTTAATACTATCAGTATCACTATCGTCCCCTGCATCTATATCGGACATCACAGGGGCCGTCGGTGATGCTAAAAGTGATACATCCTCTGGCTCTCTTATTGAATTTTGTATTGCCAAACAAGTCATACACTTCTTATTACCTACACATCCTTCACGTTTTGTTTTATCTTTTTTTCGGGATGTACCAACAACATTCCACATTCTCTCTGCATATCTGGATGATTACGTATATCATAAAATAGATCAACACATGGTACTTCATCCCATTTTTCAAGTTCTTAACAATATCTCATTAATGGACCTATAACACCCGGATCTAAACTTCCGTGTTCAGGCCACCGGGGTCCATCATACTCATATTGTGGCCACCAATTCGTACAATAACCTATAAATCGACTTTTACTCATACTCTGAAAATATCCCGCACTTTTCCAATGCTTTAATAAACATCCTAACGGAGAATTATCCGGTATTACCATGGTCTTACACACTCACTCCACACACACACACACTAAATCTACGGGGTAGAAAACGGAAAGATAGCCTCTGATGGGAAACAAAAGACCAAACCAAACTCACGAGACAGCCACGTATGTCCGTGAGTGCTGGACCTGCGGGGCTTTCGCTCCGTCTGACGGCCAGCGCCTAGGCTTCCACAGACCAGACCTCGAGCTCGTTAGCCCAACCTTGCGTGAATCGCCGTCACGTCTTATTAGGCAGGCACCCGACCAAATATTACAATAAAGCACCTTCGGGCTTACCACTTTGGGACGTCAGGAGCAGCGCAGAGCGGGCGCAGCCGATGGCTCCCCGAGAATTCCTCGGTGCCGGCACGGAGCAAAATCGGAAAGCGAACCGTCAACACTACTCCCGAAGTCCCATCTGGGTCGCCAGAAAACTGTTGCCCGTAAAGAAACACATAACTACGAAAGCAGTTATATGCGGTGCTTTATTCGGGGCCCGGGGTCTCAGGGACTCATGTCCAAAGCTGAGAATCCCAAATCCCCGTTTAACTTGGTTAATATTTATAGTGTTCGGTTACGTAACATAATCAACAGAATTGCTAAGCTACATGATTGTTTCCCATTTATAGTTTCTTCAGTTACTGTTGCCAAGATTTGCTTATCATTTACCTAGTTCATCAGATTGTGCTGTACCCAGTTCATCAGATTGTACTGTACCCACTTCATCAGATTGTACTGTACCCAACACCTGCAATTATACCTTCATCTTGTCTACCAAGTATAACCTATTCTAATCAATATAATGTAACAATTCCCCCCTTTGAAAATACTTCAAGTCTTCCAGACTGCAAGGATTTTCATCATCAGTTCCGCAGATTTCCATATTCTTTGGACCGTCTCAAACTGGTGATTGTAGCTGCAATGAATTATTTCCAATGTCTTCATATCTCGGGGGAAGTTCATGATTCTTCCTGGTAACAGCTTTTAAAATTTTCCCCAAGTGTTGCCGTTCCTTATTAACAATATTTTGAATCAAACGCAACACTCCCATAATAGCTAACATAATAATTATAATTATTATACACCATTGAATTAAAGATGCTACCCAACCAGAGATGTTCAATCCAAATGACTTTGCTAAAGCAGCAACCCAATTATGGGTACTTTCTTCTCTTTCTTCCTCAGTTGCACGTTCAATTTGCGTTAGCTGAGACAAATCACGTTCTACCGCGGCTGTAACATTCGGAATATGTACACAACAATGATCAATCTTATCTCGTAAATAACCACATACTCCATGTTCTTTTAGCAACAGCATATCTAATGCCATTCTATTTTGCAGGGTCATTTTTGTGGTTGCCTGTAATTGTAAGTTTATTTCCTTAAATCCTTCTTTAGTCACTCTTGCTAGCCTTTCCGTTTGTCCTAACAACCGGTACAACATTTCTCTATTCCGATAAGCACTAATTGGAGCAAACAATGATTCTAAAGCCCAACCTAACTTCACACCGGATGATGGTTCTTGCCAATCATCATCATCCTTTATTTCTCTCTTCATTATCCATAAATTTTCTAATCTACCCTTAAATGGCGCTTTCTTCCAAACTGGGCAGAGAGTTGGTAACCCTAAAGTTATTTCAGTCACCAACCCATCCAAGGGGAGGTGAGTCGTCCATTGTCCATCACTTGTAACCCAAACTAAATTTCCTGTGCTCCTGATCGTAGTTCTACAATCTATTCTCACTCCGAATTGTATTACAGGTTCACTCATGGAGTATTTAATTCCTCTACAGGCACAACCTGTCCTTAATGCAAGGACCACAGGTGGAAAGGTAACTTCACTTTCGGGGTGTCACAAGCGTATACTTTTGTACAGTTCTAGACTGGGTGTTTTTCAGCTAACTTTCTTTTGCATTAGATTTTCTTGTGTTTCCTGTTGTGGCGCCTGGATTATTTGTATTGGTTGCATTTCGTCTTTTTCCAAATCTTTTAACTCTCTCCTGGCTCTGTTTCTTTTCTGCATAGGTTCTGATTTTGCAGTAACCTCTAATGCCCTTTTTCCATAATCAAAACTCTCTTTAATCCAAACAATACAGGTGTAGTTTCCTACATCTGTCTTACTTACATTTCGCAATGATAAAATCATAGTACCCCTTCGTGTATCACTATCCCATCGGATTGTAAACCCAGTTGACAATTTGGACTCATTCTTCTGCCAATAGCAACTAATGTCTTGGATTGAACTTCTCATATCTCCAACAAAATCACAAGTCAAATTTACATCCATTCGTTCTTCTATATGTACAGTAGCATACGTATGTATTATTTGAGCGAAACCATTACTTAATCCTACCCAGCATAGTATTACCAAGATGTAAATCTCAGTTTTGTAGGAGTGATCATTTTTACCCCCCATTGTGATGGTACCTTCTTCACTCTGGTATAATGAATCCAATTATCAATTCCTGCTACTTTCACAGCGGTAAATGTTATCAATAGCACCAAATAAAGTCCATGCCACTGTTCCTTTAAAGGCTCCGTTTGCCAATTTCGAACATACGCTTGGTCTCCTGGTTGATTCTCCAACGGCAAAGGGCGATTCCAGATGATCGCGGCACGTAAGGCTGTGAGTAATCTGCTTAAAGAAATTATATAACTATAAACATCTTGATCTCCTTGGAGGTGTAAATCTGCACTTCCCATTCCCTTCGTTGGTGCAGTATATGGCTTACCGTACAGAATTTCATAGGGACTTACAGACAACCCTTCTCTAGGTTTTATACGAATTCTCAATAAAGCAAGGGGCAATGCCTGTGGCCATTGGATTTGAGCTTCCTGGCATATCTTTTTAATTTGTCCTTTTAATGTTTGATTCATCCTTTCTACCTTTCCACTAGATTGTGGCCTCCACGGTGTATGTAAATCCCAGCTAATTCCAAGCATTTCACTAATTTCCTGTACTATTTTAGCTATAAAGTGTGGGCCTCGATCTGAAGAAATTCCTAAAGGTACCCCAAATCTAGGTATGATCTCTTTTAACAAAGTTTTTACTACTTCTCTAGCTTGATTCGTTCTACAGGGAAATGCTTCTAGCCACCCTGAAAAGGTACATACGTATACCAATAAATACTTAAACCCTTTTGATTTAGGTAATTCTGCAAAATCCACTTGCCAATAGTCACCTGGTTCTATTCCCACTTTCAAAGTTCCCATTGGAATTTGTTTTCGTATTACCGGATTATTCTTTAAACATACTGGACACTTCGCATTCACCCCTTTTGCTATTGTTAACATTTGTGCAGATATAATGCTCCGCTTTAAAAACTGCACCAATGCTTCTGCTCCCCAATGGCATTTATTATGTTCAGTTTGTATTATTCGTTTCATAATTGTAGCAGGCACTACTACTTGTCCATTACCTGTTACATACCATCCATGTGAATTCTTCTGTGCCTTTACCAAATCGGCTAATTTTTCATCTTCTTGGGTATAAAAGGGATTTACAGAGAGATGAGCAGTAATCGGGCTTACCTTAGTAGGTATTAGAGCTAATTCAGTCCATACTTGCCGTGCAGCAATTTTGGCTGCCTGGTCTGCCTTCATGTTTCCTTGTGCCACATCGCTGTCATCCCTCTGATGTCCTCGACAATGCATTACAGCCACTTGCTGAGGTAGTACCACAGCCTCTAATAACTGTAAGATCTCGGTTCGATATTTAATAATACTACCTTGAGCCGTCAACAATCCTCTTTCCTTCCATAAAGCTCCATGTATATGTATTATTCCAAAAGCGTATTTAGAATCTGTCCAAATATTCACTCTCTTATCCGCACTCGGTATTAAAGCCCGAATTAGAGCGACCAGTTCTGCCTTTTGCGCTGACGTTCCTGGCATTAATGCCTTTGCTTCAATTACTTCAAGCTTAGTAACCACAGCATATCCAGAATATCGTGTTCCATTCTCAACAAAGCTGCTACCGTCTGTAAATAATGTCCAGTCAGGATTTACAAGGGGAATATCTTTCAGATCTACCCTACTGGCGTAAGTTTGTTCGATCACCTCAATACAATCATGTTCCAGCTCGCCTTCCTCTATTTTGCTACCTAAAAATTCAGCGGGATTCAAACATGTTGTTATCTTTAAAAATATATCATCCTGTTCTCTCAATATTGCCTGATATTTCAACATTCTACTGGATGACAACCAATGACCCCCCTTTTGTTCCAAAACCGCAATCACCATGTGGGGCACAAATACTTCCATTTTTGTTCCCAATGTCAATTTTCTAGCTTCTTGGACTAACGTTACAGTAGCAGCCACTGCTCGGAGGCAAGAAGGCCATCCGGCACTTACCATATCCAACTGCTTGGAAAAATAGCCCACCGGTCTCTTCCATGATCCAATTCGTTGAGTTAAAACTCCAAGCGCTAGTCGTTGCCGCTCATGTACAAAGAGTTGAAATGTTTTTGTCAAATCAGGCAATCCTAATGCTGGGGCTTCTTGCAGAGCCTGTTTTAAGTCTTGAAAAGCCCTTTTACACTCTGAACTCCAAACTAATTGTGGCTCTTTTAAAGCTGCATACAGTGGTTTGGCTAACAGTCCGTAATTCAAAATCCAGAGTCTGCACCACCCTGTCATTCCTAGAAAAGTTCGTAACTCGTGCAAATTTCTAGGTTCAGGGATGGCACAAATCGCTTGTATTCTATTCACCCCCAACCGTCTTTGTCCTTGGGAAATTTCACATCCCAGATATATCACTTTTTCCCGGGCAATTTGGGCTTTTTCCTTAGAAACTCGATAACCGCTCTGTCCCAGTAAATTTAATCACGCAACTGTAACAGTAATGCAGTTTTCATACCTTTCTGTCGCCACGAAAATGTCATCCACATATTGCAACAATAAGTATGCTTTTGATGGTAATTGAAAATATCCTTGCTCCTTCCAATCCTCCAGTTCTCGTGCCAGCTGATTCCCAAATATTGTAGGACTGTTTTTGAAGCCTTGTGGTAACCTGGTCCAGGTCAGCTGTCGTTTTCGTCCTGTATCCGGATTTTCCCATTCAAACGCAAATAATTTCCTACTTTGTAATGCCAATGGGATGCAGAAGAAAGCATCTTTTAAATCAATTACAGAAAAGTATCTAAATTGTTCTGCCACAGATGTTAACAATGTATAAGGATTTGCTACTACTGGATGTATATCTTTAACTATTTCGTTTACAGCTCTTAAATCTTGAACTAACCTATAATCTCCGTTAGGTTTTCTTATAGGAAATATTGGTGTATTATATTCAGATTCACATTCTTCTAACACATTGTGCATCAAAAATTTTGCAATTAATGGTGCTACCCCTTTCCTAGCTTCTAACTGTATAGGATATTGTCTAACTCTTACCGGTTGGACACCTTCTTTCAATTCTACTATGACAGGTTTTGCTGCTTTCGCTAATCCCGGTACTTGTGTCTCCCATACCCATGGTACTACAGCGTTTTCTACCTCTATTGGTATTGTTGTATTAGCTATTTCTTTTACTATAAATATTCTAGCTATTTCTTCCTCAGGTATCTGCAACTTAGCTTTTCCATTTTCAAATATTATTTTAGCATTAAATCTTGACAATAAATCTCGTCCTAACAAAGATGTAGGACAATCCGGTACATAGAGAAATTCATGATCTAATTCTTTACCCCTAAAATTTAGATGCAATGGCCGCAGAAAGGGCCGTTGCTCTGTTTTTCCTGTAGCTCCTACCACAGTTATCATCGTATCTCCTATCTTTCCTAAACAAGTATTTAAAACAGAATAAGTTGCCCCAGTATCTACCAATAATTGTTTCTCTTCCCCATCAATTTCTGTTGTCACTTTTAATCCATCACTTAGTCAGCTACTATGTTGCCCCAAATGTCCTAACATCATTGTTTCTGCCATTGGTGTTCCTCCTACTGAAGTCTGCTGGGCCAAATTCATTTTCACTGGGCACTCATTTTTCCAATGTCCCTGTTGTCTGCAAAACGCACACTGATTTATCCCTAGCTGATTTTGAGGTATTCCCCGCATGCCTCCTACCCTGTATCCTCCTCGACCTCGTCCTCTACTTCTGCCTCTTATTCCTTGATTTACTCGTTGTAACATTGCTAATAATCCTGCCTGATTTCTCTTTGTGGTTTTTTTTTTTTTTTTTTTCCCTATTATTGTACACTTTCCAGCTGATTGCTTCCAAATTACTAAATCTCCTGGGGAAAAAGGAACTTTCCCATATACTTTATCAGTCCCCGAAATTGCCTCTCGTAAAGGGGCTAATAATACTTTACTGTTTTGCTCTTGTTCCTTCCTCCCTTGTCTTGTTCTCTGTGCAATTGGGGTTCGTTGCGCTTGTCTTGGGCATGATGAATGCCCTGGCGAACCCTTCGGTGTTAACTTAATCTGGATCGCTCCAGTATTAATTGATTCTGACGGTTTTACCGCCTTAATACTATCAGTATCACTATCGTCCCCTGCATCTATATCGGACATCACAGGGGCCGTCGGTGATACTAAAAGTGATACATCCTCTGGCTCTCTTATTGAATTTTGTATTGCCAAACAAGTCATACACTTCTTATTACCTACACATCCTCCACATTTTGTTTTATCTTTTTTTCGGGATGTACCAACAACATTCCACATTCTCTCTGCATATCTGGATGATTACGTATATCATAAAATAGATCAACATATGGTACTTCATCCCATTTTTCAAGTTCTTAACAATATCTCATTAATGGACCTATAACACCCGGATCTAAACTTCCGTGTTCAGGCCACCGGGGTCCATCATACTCATATTGTGGCCACCAATTCGTACAATAACCTATAAATCGACTTTTACTCATACTCTGAAAATATCCCGCACTTTTCCAATGCTTTAATAAACATCCTAACGGAGAATTATCCGGTATTACCATGGTCTTACACATTCACTCCACACACACACACTAAATCTACGGGGTAGAAAACGGAAAGATAGCCTCTGATGGGAAACAAAAGACCAAACCAAACTCACGAGACAGCCACGTATGTCCGTGAGTGCTGGACCTGCGGGGCTTTCGCTCCGTCTGACGGCCAGCGCCTAGGCTTCCACAGACCAGACCTCGAGCTCGTTAGCCCAACCTTGCGTGAATCGCTGTCACGTCTTATTAGGCAGGCACCCGACCAAATATTACAATAAAGCACCTTCGGGCTTACCACTTTGGGACGTCAGGAGCAGCGCAGAGCGGGCGCAGCCGATGGCTCCCCGAGAATTCCTCGGTGCCGGCACGGAGCAAAATCGGAAAGCGAACCGTCAACACTACTCCCGAAGTCCCATCTGGGTCGCCAGAAAACTGTTGCCCGTAAAGAAACACATAACTACGAAAGCAGTTATATGCGGTGCTTTATTCGGGGCCCGGGGTCTCAGGGACTCATGTCCAAAGCTGAGAATCCCAAATCCCCGTTTAACTTGGTTAATATTTATAGTGTTCGGTTACGTAACATAATCAACAGAATTGCTAAGCTACATGATTGTTTCCCATTTATAGTTTCTTCAGTTACTGTTGCCAAGATTTGCTTATCATTTACCTAGTTCATCAGATTGTGCTGTACCCAGTTCATCAGATTGTACTGTACCCACTTCATCAGATTGTACTGCACCCACTTCATCAGATTGTACTGCACCCACTTCATCAGATTGTACTGTACCCAACACCTACAATTATACCTTCATCTTGTCTACCAAGTATAACCTATTCTAATCAATATAATGTAACACGTGTTTTTTTTTTTTTTCTTTCCCCCCTTTCTTTCTTTTTCCTTCTTTCCCTCAAAGGAAAGGTCTTAATACACCGCTTTGCATCGTATGTTACGGGGTAAGCCGTTTGGAAACACTACAGGGCCGACGCCGCGCCGCAACCCTGCTCCGGGGCCCGCCTGCCCCCCCGCTCCGCTCCGCCGCGCCGCCTCCGCAGGGGCGAGCGCGTGCCCCGGCCCGCGCTGCCAACGAACTGGCGCCCTAAACGCCGCGCACGCAAAACGCAAAGTCACACCCGCGCTCCCGGCGCGGCGCCGGGTCCCAGCCCGCCCCCCCACTCGCCCCGCACCGCCGCCTCCACGCAGCGACGGCCGCAGCGGGCAGGATGCAGCCCGACGCCCCCCGAACCTATGCGTTCGCCTCACCCGGGGGCCCCACATCCTTCACTCCACGCCACCTCCGCACTCACCCGCCGCCGCCGCCGCCAAGCGAAAACGCCCTCCCTGCTCGCCGCCATCTTGCTTCCCCGCCGCCGCGCATGCGCCGCTCGCCAACGGACTGCGGCGGCAGTGACGCTTGAGCACCGCGCACGTGCCGGCTCGGACAGCGCGGGGGGGGGGGAGCGAGGGGAGCGGGAGGGGAGCAGAGGGAGCCCGAGGGGCGGGGGGGAGCGAGGGGAGCCCGAGGGGCGGGGCGGAGTGCGAGGGGAGCGCGAGAGGCGGGGGGGAGCGTGAGGGGAGCAGGGGGGCCCGAGGAGCGGGGGGGAGCACGAGGGGAGCCCGAGAAGCGGGGGGGAGCGCGGGGGCGGGGGGGAGCGCGAGGGGACCAGGGGGAGCGCGAGGGGCGGGGCGGAGCGCGAGGGGAGCAAGGGGAGCCCGAGAGGAGCCTGAGAAGCAGGGGGGAGCGCGAGGGGAGCAGGGGGAGTGCGAGGGGCGGGGCAGAGCGCGAGGGGAGCTGGGGGGGCCCGAGGAGCGGGGGGGAGCGTGAGAGGAGCCTGAGAAGCAGGGGGGAGCGCGAGGGGAGCAGGGGGAGCCCGAGGGGCGGGGCGGAGCGCGAGGGGAGCGCGAGGGGCGGGGCGGAGCGCGAGGGGAGCAGGGGGAGCGCGAGGGGAGCAGGGGGAGCGCGAGGGGAGCAGGGGGAGCCCGAGGGGAGCCCGAGAAGCGGGGGGGAGCGCGGGGGTGGGGGGGAGCGCGAGGGGAGCAGGGGGAGCCCGAGGAGCGGGGGGGGAGCGCGAGGGGAGCCCGAGAAGCAGGGGGGAGCGCGGGGGTGGGGGGGAGCGCGAGGGGAGCCCGAGAAGCGGGGGGGAGCGCGAGGGGCGGGTGGAGCGGGGAATCCCGAGGGGCGGGGGGGAGCCGGGGGAGCCCGAGGGGTGGGGGGGAGCACGAAGGGAGGCGAGACCCGCAATGGCATGCTCGCGCCGCGGCGCTGCAGCCGGGCGGCTCACGCGTGCGAACCGCAGCCCGCCGCGGCAGCCCGGGACTCCCAGCGAGCGCCCCGAGGCTGCCCGAGCCCGTGGCCGCTCCAAGAGCACCGGGAAGGGGCGACGAGCACGCTCCATTCGCTTACCCGTTACCGAAACGGCGGAGAGCAGCAGCAAACATGGCGACCGGCACTGAGCATGTGCGCGCCGGCTGTCTGCGCATGCGCGCCCCCCCCCACCGGGTGCAGTACCGCTTTTTGGACACAGGGTGGCAGCAGTGAGCGCGGCGGAACGCTGTGCGCGTGCGCGCCCCCCCCACAGGGTGCAGTACCGATTTTTGGACACAGGGTGGCAGCAGTGAGCACGGCGGAACCCAGTGCGCATGCGCGCCCCCCTTTATCGTGCCGTACCGCTTTCTTGACGCCCCGAGGGCAGCAGGGCGCGCGGCCGCCCCCGGCACGCGCACACCGCTGCAGAGCCCCCCCGCCCGCCCTTTGCAGACATTTCACCACCCTCGCCTCGGCTCATCTGCCCTTACTTACAGCGCCTGCTGCGAGGCGCAGCGTCGCCGCGTGTCGTGCTCGAGCCGCTGCTCCTAGAGGCTTCCGTAACAGCGCTTTCCTTTGAACATCGTTGCAAAATACTCCACAGACAAAAAAGAGTCAGAGGCTGCACTTAAAAAAACAAAACGAAAACAAAAAAACCACCCACCTACTTAACGGGACAATTTGCAAGCGTTCCAAGAAGCAGCCGTTCTTCTTTAGAACTTTCGACCTCTCGCCTTTACTGATCGTTAAACAAAATAAACAGCCCAAAGCAAGCCGCGCTATTTGCTTGACAGACTGCTCGGGTTTTATTATTAAACGGTACGAGATGCTGGCACGCGGCATGTCTTCTTCGGATTCTTGGGCCGACGTTCCTTCGGCCGCACGCACGCGGTCAAATGCGTCTTTTTCACGTCCCGCCGTCAGGGCCTCCCCAGCAATTCCCGCAGCGACTGCCCCCTCGGGACAAACAGCTCGAGGACACGCACGG
This sequence comes from Apteryx mantelli, assembly GCF_036417845.1. Lineage (NCBI taxonomy): Eukaryota > Metazoa > Chordata > Aves > Apterygiformes > Apterygidae > Apteryx > Apteryx mantelli. The sequence continues at coordinate 218,554 of NW_027118458.1, forward strand.
TCTTGCTAAAAGAACGGGGGGGGGGGGGGAACAAACGCGTGCGCTGAGCGCGGCACTCGCAGACCCGATCTTCGGGTCCAAAAGAAAACTCTCTAAAGCGGACCAGGCGGGCCAAAGAGGTCCCTTCTTTGCGCCACGCTTCTTTCCTCGCACAGACGTCGGCCGCCTCTGCCCGCTCTCACGGTATCCCCTACCGGCAAGGACACGGCTGTTACAGGTAAACGCGACAAATTGACAACCACTCGGGCCGGGTTGCATAAATTCCAATTTAATAAAATAATTGAGCAAGTCACAAGTAAGCAAAACAGCGCTGGGCGGCCGGGGGAATCTCCTGCTCCACCAACGGCGCGCGCAATCCCCCCCTCACAGTCTCCTTATATGCAATTCCAGCTCCAGGTATATGTGGCACTTCCTGTAACTTCTGCGGTTGCGCCGGCTGTTGCTAGGGGGTCTTCTTCAGCCCTCTGCATTGTGAGTGGTGACCCTCAGGTCACGCATATATTTTACAACTTTCGAAGTCGTGCTATATTTCACAGTTGTGTGACATCGCCATCACCATATTAGGCTATCTAAACTAACATTGCCGCTTTGCTATCTCAACTCCCTTATCTCAGGCAGGGTACATGCCCCCACCACAGGATGTAGGATGTTCCCACAGATGTTTCCAAGGCTGTTTCTTACTTTGATGTAACCAATTAGCACACATCACAGTCCAGGATGTTTCAAGGCTGTTTCTCAATTTGATGTAACAAATTAGCACATATCACAATCCCCCCTTTTTGTTTTGGTCCCTTCTAATTTGTTCATCAAATCGAGCAACAACCTCCTGTGCCAGGGAGAGCATAGGGTTATGCTTACTCTCATCTTCATTTAGTTGTTCATATTGACTTCTTATCAACAGTAGGTGGGCAGCTTCGAGTCTGCTTTTTGCTAAGTTAATTATTTTATTTACTATACACGGTCCAAAGGTCAACACTAGTACTAGTAAAGTCAATGGGCCCGCGATGGTAGACAATAAGGTTGTTAGCCAGGGAGAATGACTGAACCATGATTCATACCACCCTTGCTGGGCTTCTCTTTCCTTTTTACGTTTTTCAAGGCCTTCTCTCAATTTCGCCATAGTATCCCTGACAACTCCTGTATGATCCGTGTAAAAACAACATTCTTCTCCTAGGGCTGCACACAATCCTCCCTGTTGCAAAAATAAGAGGTCCATCCCTCTTCTGTTCTGTAAAACTACTTCTGATAGCGATGTCAACGATTTTTCTAAGGCTGTAATGGATTTTTCTATTCGTTCTAAGTCCTCATCCACTGCTGCTCGTAGGGTGCTAAGGCTCTGCTGCTGCACCACTAAGGAGGAGATTCCAGTTCCCGCTCCTACTGCCCCTAGGCCCAGTAAGGTGGCTATAGTAATTGCGGTGATTGGTTCTCTCTTTACTCGGACCGGATGAGGGGTGTCCCAATGGTCGTACATCACATTTTCTGGGTGGTACAAGATCCTGGGAACTACCTCTATTTGTATACAATATTCTTGGGACTCACCAAGTACCCTTAGGGAGACACAGGGAGTTAGGCCCGTTTTTGAACATATCCACCTAGCTCCTTGGGTGGGAATAATCCATCCAATTTCGGAGGTGTAGGTTTGCAGTGTCACAGACCCACACAGCTTTTTCTTTGATTTTGGTATTTTACCAATACACATTCCCATTCCCGTAACTTGCTCCATGGTCAACCCCTTCTTCTTATCTTCCCATTGACACTGTGAGCCGGGATCATTGCTCACAGTATATGTCATATTTACTCCTATTGCTTCATAAAAAGGGGTCTTATGTCGTAGCATAACCAGCAATGGGTGGTTATACTAGGGGTTGTAGCATTTAATACTTTGTAGGTTGCCTGTACAATCTTCCACAGAGGATTGTCTACCCCCTCTGTGGCTTTACTTTCTGAGATTACAACAGTATCTTTCGGGGTGGGGTGGCTCATAGGAATACTTGTCAAATTCATTATCGCAGCCGTTGGTTTGATTCTTAATTTTGCTCCTTTAACGGCTAGATTCGGCCCTATTGCTTGAGGAGCAGGTTGCACACTTTCTTTCTTTATGAAAATCAATCCACCCCTATCGGTCCCGGGCTCCCAGTACCGGACTCCCCAGGTTTTTCCCAAAAACCACCCTGGATCTTCAGGACGGGTGATATTTATCATTAAATGTTTACAGTCCGAATGGGAGGACGGACGCGTACCTCCAGAAGAGTCTCGTTTGGGGGGTGTACAACCATAGGGTCCCCACTGGGTCTGAATAAACTTATCTGATCCTGCGCCGGGTGTCCAATCAGAGGCTATAGTTTCACATCCCCAATAAGCACAATAATAAGAGTTTGGGTAGTTACAGTATCCTCGCCCAGGATTAGAACTAGGGCAAAAGTAAAACCCCTTTAGATTTAAACATGGCTCAATGGGTACCAATTCACACAAGGTAGGTGTGAATGTAGGTTTCCCGGGTACGCTTCGTACTTGGATCACTGTTTGATCTTCCCATCTCATTAATGACCATTTAAAGGGTTGGTGTACATTATGTTCCCCTTGGATTCGTCTTCCTAATAAGCCCAGCACAATCATCTTCCAGAGGAGTAGTGGACCCATGGCTTGGTCAACGGATATTTTACGAACCCTTAATGCCTTGGAGGGGCGGTCCGTGATGCCAAGTGTCTCTGGGACTTTAAAGAGTCTGGGTCTTACAATTTTGGGTATTCCTGCTTAGGAGGTGGCTTATCGGCCTCGATCCCCACAAGTTCTATACGTCTCTGCCTCCCCTGCCTACTCTTTTGCTTCAGAGCAGCAGGGTGTACCGTCTTCTCGGCAGCAGCCGTATTCTTCAGGGGAACCTCCTGTATGAGCCTTTTAGATTTTTTTAAAGGCTTCCCAGTTCCCAAGAGTGACACTCAACATACGGCGCGGTCCGCCTATAATTGGTGTTTTCAATTTTGGCCTTATGTGATTTGGGGTGGTTGGCGTGGGTACAACCTTTCTCTGGTTGTACTCCTTTTAACAAAGGCTTCCCACCGTTCTACCGATCTTTTCTTAAGATCTTTTAATGTCCAATAAGTCAATTTTGTCGTAACAAGGGCGGCAAATGCTGTTAGGGAGATACCCGTACTAACAATGAGTCCACTACTTCCCTTTACAAACCCTACATGCATAACACACAAAGGGATAACAAATACAATGTGGGGTTATAACAAATACTATGTTAGGTTTTACAAAAGGTGGTCTCACTTATCGAGGTTTCCAGGTTTCTTCTTAAAGGTTACTTTTAAATTGTCCAGGTTTCCAAAGGCTTCCCACGATGATTCTGAAATCGGTCCTTTAATTCTGCTAGCATGTGTCCATCCTCGCTCTGCGGTACGAATAGCAGTGTCTGTGGTAAGCAAAACAAGGAAAGGTCCCTCCCAGCGGGGAGTCAAGGATGAGTCTTTCCAGGTTTTAATTAAAACCTTGTCTCCAGGGTTAACTCGGTGAATGGCTACATCTAGTGGAGGTCTCTGTGCTATTAGTCCTTTCTTTATCAATTCTTGTCTTCTCTTCATAAGCTCTGTAATATATTTCTGTAATAATCTCTCTTCTACTTTAGGATGTTCTTTTGGTATTTCTAAATCATATGGCATCCCATATAACATTTCAAAAGGGGAGACTCCTGTGTCAGTTCTGGGCTGAGTTCGTATATTCAACAAAGCTAAGGGTAAACACTTGATCCAATTCATCTGGGTTTCCATCATTAGCTTTGTTAACTGTTTTTTTATTTCCCCATTCATCCTTTCTACCTTTCCTGAACTTTGAGGATGCCAGGGAGTGTGATACTCCCACTTGATTCCTAAAGGATCTAATGTTTCTTTAATGACCTTGGATGTAAAATGTGGCCCCCTGTCTGAGTCTATGACCAATACATTCCCATACCGGGGTATGATATTTTCTAACAATATCTTGGTTACCGATTTCGCAGTTGCTCGGGCTACGGGAAAAGCTTCTACAAAGTAAGTTAAATGATCTACTATAACTAATAGGTATTTATACCTGCCCACTTCTGGGAGTTCTGTAAAGTCAACCTGTATTTTCTCAAATGGTCTCCTGGCTATGGATCGTCCCCCTGGGACCTTTTTTCTGAGGTGCTGCTTGTTAACCTTCTGACAGGTCAAACATTCTCCCACTAGTCTTTTTGCTATGTCATATATTCCAATGCACATATATTTAGTTCCAAACTGGTCTACTAATGCTTGCACTCCCCAGTGAGTCTGTCGGTGGAATTCTTTCATGATTCTCCAAGCTACGCCTTTGGATACAATTTCTCTATCATCGGGCAGCACCCATTTACCTTCTTTTTCTAGGGCTCCTATCTGTCGTAATGTATCTATTTCCTGTTTAGTAAAACTCATCCTGGTATCTAGTTTATCTTGGCCCTCTTTTCCTTCAGACAATAGGTGTAAAGCTGCTTTTTTTGCTTCTTCATCTGCTAGATTATTTCCCCTTATGTGGTAAAATGTGCCTTTTTGATGGTCCCTAACATGTACTACTGCGATTCTCCGAGGTCCCCTCAGAGCTTCTAAAGTTTTTCTGATTAATTTTTCGTGCACTAAATTCTTCCCTTGTGAATTAATCAGTCCCCGTTCTTCCCACATTTTCCCAAATGTGTGTACTACTCCATAAGCATATTTAGAGTCGGTGTATATAGTCCCTATTTTGCCCTTTAAAATTTCTAAGGCTCTAAAAACTGCATACAATTCACAAGCCTGGGCCGACCAAGTTTTGTGTAGGGGCCCTGATTCTATTAACTCTAGAGACTTTCCATCTACAATAGCATACCCTGATCTGCATTTCCCTTCAACTACGCGAGAGGATCCGTCCACAAAGAATTTAGTCCCCTCTGGTAACTCTTCTTCTTCTAAATCTTCTCTTATTTTTGTTTGGTATTCTATTAGACGCATGCAATCATGTCTTAATTGACCACTGGGTTCCCCATACAGGAACTGGGCTGGATTCTGCAAGCTTGTAGTCTCAATTTCCAACTTTGGAGAATGGATTAAAATGCCCTCGTATTTTAATAGTCTGGCATCGGTTATCCATTTTTCGGCTTTTTGTTGTAATACTCCTCGTATATTATGAGGGGTATATATTTTTAATTCTCCTCCAAAGGTTATCTTTTTAGCCTCTTCTACTAATAAGGCTGTAGCTACAATGGCTTGTAGGCAAGTGGGCCATCCCCGACTGACGGGGTCTAGCAATTTTGAAAAATACCCTATAGGTTTCTTTTTCCCTGCCCATTCCTGTGTTAGGACTCCAAAGGCTGTTCCTTCCTGTGTATTAATAAACATGTAGAATGGTCTCTTAATATCTGGTAAACTCAAAACAGGTGCATTCACCAAGTCAGCCTTCAATTCTTCGAGGCTTTGATTATCGGTTTGAGTCCATTTTATTAGCCCATCTACTATTAGTTTTTTTATATAAAAATTTTACTTTATTGCTATAATTTTCAATCCATTGTCTGCAATACCCTAATAACCCCAGCAATTGTCGGACCTGTCTTTTGCTCTTCGGGGGTCTTATTGACAGTATACCATTTACCCTTTCAGGGTCCAATTTTTTTGTGCCCTTGCTAAGCCAATGTCCCAAATACTTCACCTCTTCTTCCGTAAATTGCAACTTTGATTTCGATACTTTCAATCCCTTTAAACTTAGGAAATTTAACAACTTAATACTCTCACATCTAACTTCCTCCTGGGTTTTTCCTGCTAAAAGCAAATCATCCACATATTGTGTTAAAGTAATTTGAGGATTAGTTTCGTAAGTACTTAGAACCTGCTCCAGGGCTTGCCCAAACAAATTAGGGGATTCTGTAAACCCTTGTGGTAAAACAGTCCATCGGAGTTGTTGTTTCCTATGGGTATCTGGGTCTTCCCACTCGAAGGCAAAAAAGTCTCTACATTCTTCCTTAAGGGGGCATGCCCAAAATGCATCTTTCAGGTCTATAACCGTCTACCATTTAGCCTCAGGTGACAGCTGACTAAGTATGATATCGGGGTTAGCTACAATTGGGAACCTGGTAATTGTTCTTTTGTTTATTTCTCTTAAATCTTGTACCAATCTATAAGTACCGTCTGGTTTCTTTACGGGCAGTATGGGGGTATTATAGGGAGACATACAAGGCTCCAGTAACCTTTGATTTATTAGCCTCTGGATTACTGGTCGGAGTCCTTGCCTCCCTTCCTGTGACATTGGATATTGCTTGACTCTAACAGGGATTTCTGGATTCCGTATGCTCACTTCAAAAGGAGCAATATCTAGTTTCCTACTGATTCTGGGGTATACCAAACTTCAGGGTTGATTTTGGCCTCATCTTCAATAGTAAGGGTGCATAATTTTATAACTAATTCTTGATTCTCTACTTCTAAATTGACTCCTAATTCAACCATCATATCTCGGCCCAGTAAATTATATTCAGCTTCGGGAACTAATAAAAAGGATCCAACACTTAATCGAGAGTCTGATTCTATTTCCACATTTTTAATTACTGGGACCTTAAAGGGCTCTCCCTTAGCTCCTATCACTTATAAGTTCTCTGGGGATAGCTTACACCCCCAGGGTACCGTTTGGACAGTAGATCTTTCTGCCCCAGAATCCACAAGGAATTCTACTTCTTGTCGCTGGGGACCTAATTTCAATTTTATCAAGGGCTCAGTTCCTTTATGAGTCCCCAGCAAATAGAGCCCCTGACCCCCCTAATCTTCTTGGAACATTTGCTCATCCTGCATTCGCTTCCTACAATTCCTCTTCAGATGCCCTTTTTTCTGGCAATAAAAACACTCCACCTGCCTCAAGTCCCTCGTCACAACTTCTCTGGGTTGTCCTTCTTGGTGAAGTGGCTTTCTTTTAGGTCTGTTATACGACCTAGGGGGTTGTGCCTGGATTCCTCTCTGCCCTTCTCGGACTGCTGCCATCAGAATCTTTGCCTGCCGCCGATGGGTTTCCTCTTCCCTCCGCACATGCACTTTCTGAGCTTCCCTCAGCAATTCGTCCAGCCCCCTATCTTGCCAATCATCTAACTTCTCTAGCTTTCTTCTAATATCTGGAAAGGCCTTTGCTACAAACTGTGTTTTCAATAGAGCCTGTCCCACAGGGGTACTGGGGTCTACCCCGGAATAAAGTTGCAGATTTTTTCTAAGTCTCTCGAGCCACTCTGTTGGTGTCTCATCCTTCTTTTGTTGTTCCATGAAGGCCTTATTAATATTTTGCCCCCTGGGAACAGATTCCCTGATTCCCTGAACTATTATGGCTCTCAGATCGGACATATGTGTCCGATGCTCAGCATTCTGATTGTCCCAGTCCGGCCGTTGAGTGGGCCATTTAATATCTGCAGCGGGACCTTGTTGGTGTTGTTGATCCCAAATCCGCATCCCAGCCCTACGGGTCATTTCCCTTTCTTCCGCTGTAAATAATATGCTTAAGATGGATTGTAATTCCTCCCATGTATAAAGGCTTGGACCTAAAAACTGATCTAATTTCTCAGCCACTCCTAAAGGGTCTTCTAATAAATTCCACATTTCTTTCTTAAAATCCCGTACGTCCCCTGAACTCAGGGGCATAGACACAAATCCCATCCCCGGCTGCGGTCCTCCCATGGGGAGTTCTCGCAAGGGGTACAGCTGATCAGGTCGCCCACCTCCCCTCGTTTGACTCCTCGTGACCCTTCGGGTTTCTTCTGGGGAACTAGGAGGGTTTAGATCCCAGTCTGGGGTCATCGGAGAGGGGCTATGAGGAGGGGCTGGTGTTGGGTTTTGAGCCGGAGCTGAGGGAATATAGGGGGGAGGAGAAACGGGAAGTTCCTCCAGTGTTTTGCTTTTCTTCCTCGAACCCTTCTCTTTCAAGGTAAATATCATGGTCCGAGTATCTGGTCTTATCCATAAACTAGCATACTCACTTTCTTCTAAACTAAAGGGCTCCTTTGAATTCACATATATAGTTAGAGCCTGACATATCCAATTTTCAAAAGACCCGTATACTGGCCAATAAAGGTGGTCTCCTCTAATCTGCTTCCCACCCCATACTTGCATACAGTAATGTACCATTTTTTTTTTCTCGACTTTTTGCCTTTTCTGGAGGGCCAATCGTTCCAATACTTAATCATTAATCCTAAAGGGCTATCGGGCGGTATATCTGGTAACTGTACCGTAAAGCCCTCTATGGGATCAGAAGACTTGCTCTTTTTCCGTCCCATCTTCCGGAGCACCCACCCCAGTCACTCTCTTTCTTTCCGCAGGGGACCGCACTCACACCACCCGAGTCTTTAACTGCTAGGACGGTTGTCCCTTCGCAGCGGGTGGCCCAGTCGGCCGATGGGTGCCCCATTTCGGTCCCCTATTACAACTCTCTCTCTCTGCAGGGGACCGCACTCACACCACCCGAGTCTTTAACTGCTAGGACGGTTGTCCCTTCGCAGCGGGCGGCCCAGTCGGCCGACGGGTGCCCCGTTTCGGTCCCCTGTTACACAATCACCCTCATGGAGGGTCCGCACTCACTCCGTCCCCTGTTACACAAGGACCCCCTCTCCTGGAGGGTCCGCACTCCCCTGGGGACTTCTCACGTGCTCCGGGTATCCCACCCCAACCGAACGGAACCGCATACATATACTCACTCAGTCCTGAGTCTTCGTTCGGATCTTCGTGCACAAAGTTTACGGGGTACTGCAGTTCTTTTGCTTACTTGTCCTGATTTAGGGTTCGGAAATACAGGTTCTGGTAGGGGAACTACCCACTCAGGGGCCATCCGAAGATGGGATGGGGCGCCTCCCCTGAGTCAGAGTCCTGAAACCAGGGAAGCCTGTATCCGAGTCACGGCACCAAATTGTTACAGGTAAACGCGACAAATTGACAACCACTCGGGCCGGGTTGCATAAATTCCAATTTAATAAAATAATTGAGCAAGTCACAAGTAAGCAAAACAGCGCTGGGCGGCCGGGGGAATCTCCTGCTCCACCAACGGCGCGCGCAATCCCCCCCTCACAGTCTCCTTATATGCAATTCCAGCTCCAGGTATAAGTGGCACTTCCTGTAACTTCTGCGGTTGCGCCGGCTGTTGCTAGGGGGTCTTCTTCAGCCCTCTGCATTGTGAGTGGTGACCCTCAGGTCACGCATATATTTTACAACTTTCGAAGTCGTGCTATATTTCACAGTTGTGTGACATCGCCATCACCATATTAGGCTATCTAAACTAACATTGCCGCTTTGCTATCTCAACTCCCTTATCTCAGGCAGGGTACATGCCCCCACCACAGGATGTAGGATGTTCCCACAGATGTTTCCAAGGCTGTTTCTTACTTTGATGTAACCAATTAGCACACATCACAGTCCAGGATGTTTCAAGGCTGTTTCTCAATTTGATGTAACAAATTAGCACATATCACACGGCGAAACGTTTCGGAAACGACGGCGTTTCCCAGAAGCGTTTCCGCCGCCTTGGGAAAACGGCCGAAGGAGAGGCTCACGCGGGGCGCGTAGCTAGAAAGAACGCTCCGCACAAAGGCCTAAAATGACCAGCCCGGAGCAGGGATCCCGGGCTCTCCGGGAGCGCAGGAGTTCTCACGTCCTTACTGAGCAGAGACCGCTGCCCGTGAAACACGAGACGCCGCAGCGACGCCGATCGTTGGAGGGAAGCCTGCAATAAGAGCGAAAGAAAAGCAGACGTTGAGGACAAAGACCAAGTTACGAGCCCCTCGCGATTCAGACACGCTTCTAGATTTACCGCCTATTTCAAGGCGCGCCTTCGGCAATTCCGTCCAATTGATTTTCCCCGAAGCCCGAGACGCGGACGAAACGCCTCTCAAAGGAAGGTACGGCATAACCGCTCTGGCCTATAAACTACCGGTTTCGACGCAGGAAAAGCACAGGGAAAGCACTAGCGTTCCCCCCAAGAAACCACGTCCAAGCGGACCGATGAAGTAGGCCCCAAGTCTGAAAGCGGACCTAAAGGAGCCCGTTTGGCGGTCGCGAGCTGGAATACACCGTTCTCCTTCTCACTAACAACCTCCCGTAGAGACCGGCAGCTGTACAGCGCCTTCTACGCTACACGGAGGAGTCGGATAGCGGGCAGATGCCGCGTCCCGAATGCGCAACTAGAGATTTGAACGCACGGACGTAAACAAACGCCCGTGGCGTAGCGGAGGTCTAGCGTATTCACGTTTACCGTGCGTCAGTTCTCCTCTGCGGACAGGCCGTTCCATCTTCTTTACTCGTTAGCTGACAGACGCCCTAGGAGAAAGCAAAGAAAGGAAGAAATTCAAAAGGAAATGAAACAGATCGGAGGGAGCCTCAAAGGCTTTGATCCATCCCCCCAGGCAGCCGAACCACCTTCGCAAAGGCACACCTCAAAAGACACGTCCTTCCGGGATCGCTGCACAGCCCAGCCAGAAAAGAGGAACAGAAACAAACAGAACGAGAAGGCTGCAGAGGGGGACGGAGGGCCGGAAAGGAGCCTGCTGTCCAGCGATGGTATTTTACCGCTCCTTGCGCGTTAGCAGCCCCTTTCAGATGCTTAAGCCCAAATTCTCTCAGCCCTTAACAGCTTCAGTACCCGCGGCACCTAGTTTTTCCACGCTCTCCAGTCTTCCTCGCTCTTTCCCGTCTCGGGCGAAAAGCCTCCCAGACCCCGTCTGTACTTACGCGCTTCCTTAAAACAGGATCACCGAAATCAACCGAACGGGCTGAGCTGCTCCTCTTCCGCTCGCCGGCCCTCGGAACGTCAGCCTGCAAACGAATCGGACCACCGAGGTCACCGGCAGAGTCTCCTTTCGGAGCTCGCCCCCCCCCCAAGCTTTAACGACGGTTTCCCAAGCGGGGCAAACGCAGGGCCTCCCTTCGGCCCCGGAACGGTTTTTATCGCGGGCTCCCAAGTCGCCGTTACGACACTAAGCGGCAAAGCAAGGCAAAGACAGCTGGGGTCGCAGCTTACCCACCTAGGCACGAAAATTCTTCTTTGAGGCCTCCCTCGCTGCTTTTGCCAGGTAAACACACCAAAACAAAGCTCCCGACAGGCAGCTGAGGCTTCGCATGGACCTCGGGGCCCCGCTAGCAACGGCGACGCCGGAGCCGCCGGGCTACCAGGCGCTATTCCCCCCCCCTCCCCTCCCCTCCCCTCCCCTCCCCTCCCCTCCCCTGCCGGCCCGCGAACCGCGGCTTATTACTCACGAGTCCGGGAAGGACGCCGCCGACCTTCCCGCGGCCGAAGGCTCCTCGTCAGGAGCGGGCAGAGAACCTTTCCGCCGGCATTCGGAGTCTCCCGGCCGCTCTCGACACCCGATAACTTGCCGAGAAAGGGCTGAGGGCGGGAGCCTGCAGTTCTTCACGGCAGCACACAGTCATTCCCCGATGTGCCGAACGCCTAGCATTAACACAATTTAGAAATACAAAAATACCACCGCTACAGGGTGCAAAGCCAAGCTGAAATTTCGGCAGCCAAAGCAAACCTCTGCGCGCCCGACAGAACGAGCCACGTGCATCGGCGCCTACAGCTCCTCAAGGCTAGCGAGGCCTCGTGGGCGACGTTCCTCTGGCAGGCTGCGCAGCTGAACTCCCCCGTGTCGCCTAAGAGTCCGTGACGTGACGTATTCAAAGCTCAGCAGAAATTAACAATCCAAAGTTGTTTCTAAGCACAAAAGCGGATCTACTACACGAGAAGGAAGGAGTCCTAATTCCGCAAGGCTTTACCTTTTCTTCGAGCTGCCGTCTTCCTGCTGCCCCAAAGACCATTGCCAGGCAATTAACCTGGGGTCGCGCTAAATGAGCCTTCCTGAAAGCCACCTCTTCGTTTTACAATTCGCACGCTTGCCTCTCCCTCTCTCGCTGGCCACCTGACCGCCGTTCCCCGAAGACGGGAATTTGCCGTCTTGGAGCTCTTAAAGCACGACGCTTCACAGATGCAGAGAGTCACGCGCACGGAAACGGATGGACGCAGCGTCCTTTCCGTAACGCGTACGCACCTTCCGTTAGATGTCGCTCATCTGTTATTCCGATCGCTATTACCGGCGAACCTTCCTCACCGGGAGGAACGGGCTTTCCCTTTCGGGGCGACGGAGACGGCTCTCGCTCGGTTCCCTTTAATTTTATTACTTCGGCTCGCTTACGTTTCTCTGTCTCTTCAGCTTCAGCCGTGGCAACGAATCTAAAAATTAAATATCCTATCTTTCCTTTTCTACGTACGCGTGTACGATAACAAAACAAAATACAAACGACCGAAGCAAAACTAAGGCAGCTACGGTTAACAAGAGGCGCAGGGCAGCAACGGGTCGCTTAGTCCTCAGCGCTGCCTCCGGGAGGGAGGCCGAAAGAACGAACGTTCCGCATCAAGAGTTACCTTGGTTACCCGGGCCAGAACGCCTCCTACTGTCGCAGCTTCTGGGGAGATCGAGGGTCCGCTGCTGCATTTTTGCTGCCTCCTTTCAGCCCTCCCCTTCGGGTGTAAGCGCAAAAAACCGCTCGCTCGTCCGGCTTTGCTCTTTGTCAGCATTTGCTATTGTCGGTTCCGCCTCTGTAACAAAGACAGAAAATTGCATTTCGCTTCCAACAAAACACTTCGATTTACACGCGTTCTTTTTCTCTTTCCCGTGGTTTTTTTTTTTTTTTTTTCTTTCCCCCCTTTCTTTCTTTTTCCTTCTTTCCCTCAAAGGAAAGGTCTTAATACACCGCTTTGCATCGTACGTTACGGGGTAAGCCGTTTGGAAACGCTACAGGGCCGACGCCGCGCCGCAACCCTGCTCCGGGGCCCGCCTGCCCCCCCGCTCCGCTCCGCCGCGCCGCCTCCGCAGGGGCGAGCGCGTGCCCCGGCCCGCGCTGCCAACGAACTGGCGCCCTAAACGCCGCGCACGCAAAACGCAAAGTCACACCCGCGCTCCCGGCGCGGCGCCGGGTCCCAGCCCGCCCCCCCCCCCACTCGCCCCGCACCGCCGCCTCCACGCAGCGACGGCCGCAGCGGGCAGGATGCAGCCCGACGCCCCCCGAACCTATGCGTTCGCCTCACCCGGGGGCCCCACATCCTTCACTCCACGCCACCTCCGCACTCACCCGCCGCCGCCGCCGAGCGAAAACGCCCTCCCTGCTCGCCGCCATCTTGCTTCCCCGCCGCCGCGCATGCGCCGCTCGCCAACGGACTGCGGCGGCAGTGACGCTTGAGCACCGCGCACGTGCCGGCTCGGACAGCGCGGGGGGGGGGAGCGAGGGGAGCGGGAGGGGCGGGGGGGAGCGAGGGGAGCGGGAGGGGAGCAGAGGGAGCCCGAGGGGCGGGGGGGAGCGAGGGGAGCCCGAGGGGCGGGGCGGAGTGCGAGGGGAGCGCGAGAGGCGGGGGGGAGCGGGAGGGGAGCAGGGGGGCCCGAGGAGCGGGGGGGAGCACGAGGGGAGCCCGAGAAGCGGGGGGGAGCGCGGGGGCGGGGGGGAGCGCGAGGGGACCAGGGGGAGCGCGAGGGGCGGGGCGGAGCGCGAGGGGAGCAAGGGGAGCCCGAGAGGAGCCTGAGAAGCAGGGGGGAGCCCGAGAAGCGGGGGGGAGCGCGAGGGGAGCAGGGGGAGTGCAAGGGGCGGGGCAGAGCGCGAGGGGAGCAAGGGGAGCCCGAGGAGCGGGGGGGAGCGTGAGAGGAGCCTGAGAAGCAGGGGGGAGCCCGAGAAGCGGGGGGGAGCGCGAGGAGAGCCCGAGAAGCGGGGGGGAGCGCGAGGGGAGCAGGGGGAGCCCGAGGGGCGGGGCGGAGCGCGAGGGGAGCCCGAGAAGCGGGGGGGAGCGCGAGGGGAGCAGGGGGAGCCCGAGGAGCGAGGGGGGAGCGCGAGGGGAGCCCGAGAAACGGGGGGGAGCGCGGGGGCGGGGGGGGGAGCGCGAAGGGAGCCCGAGAAGCGGGGGGGAGCGCGAGGGGCGGGTGGAGCGGGGAATCCCGAGGGGCGGGGGGGAGCCGGGGGAGCCCGAGGGGCGGGGGGGAGCACGAAGGGAGGCGAGACCCGCAATGGCATGCTCGCGCCGCGGCGCTGCAGCCGGGCGGCTCACGCGTGCGAACCGCAGCCCGCCGCGGCAGCCCGGGACTCCCAGCGAGCGCCCCGAGGCTGCCCGAGCCCGTGGCCGCTCCAAGAGCACCGGGAAGGGGCGACGAGCACGCTCCATTCGCTTACCCGTTACCGAAACGGCGGAGAGCAGCAGCAAACATGGCGACCGGCACTGAGCATGTGCGCGCCGGCTGTCTGCGCATGCGCGCCCCCCCCACCGGGTGCAGTACCGCTTTTTGGACACAGGGTGGCATCAGTGAGCGCGGCGGAACGCTGTGCGCACGCGAGCCCCCCCCACAGGGTGCAGTACCGATTTTTGGACACAGGGTGGCAGCAGTGAGCACGGCAGAACCCAGTGCGCACGCGCGCCCCCCCACAGGGTGCAGTACCGCTTTTTGGACACAGGGTGGCAGCAGTGAGCGCGGCGGAACCCAGTGCGCACGCGCGCCCCCCTTTATCGTGCCGTACCGCTTTTTTGACGCCCCGAGGGCAGCAGGGCGCGCGGCCGGCCGCCGTGCGCCCGCGCGCCCCCCTTTCCGTGCCGTACCGCTTTTTTGACGCCCCAAGGGCAGCAGGGCGCGCGGCCGCCCCCGGCACGCACACACCGCTGCAGAGCCCCCCCGCCCGCCCTTTGCAGACATTTCACCACCCTCGCCTCGGCTCATCTGCCCTTACTTACAGCGCCTGCTGCGAGGCGCAGCGTCGCCGCGTGTCGTGCTCGAGCCGCTGCTCCTAGAGGCTTCCGTAACAGCGCTTTCCTTTGAACATCGTTGCAAAATACTCCACAGACAAAAAAGAGTCAGAGGCTGCACTTAAAAAAACAAAACGAAAACAAAAAAACCACCCACCTACTTAACGGGACAATTTGCAAGCGTTCCAAGAAGCAGCCGTTCTTCTTTAGAACTTTCGACCTCTCGCCTTTACTGATCGTTAAACAAAATAAACAGCCCAAAGCAAGCCGCGCTATTTGCTTGACAGACTGCTCGGTTTTTATTATTAAACGGTACGAGATGCTGGCACGCGGCATGTCTTCTTCGGATTCTTGGGCTGACGTTCCTTCGGCCGCACGCACGCGGTCAAAGGCGTCTTTTTCACGTCCCGCCGTCAGGGCCTCCCCAGCAATTCCCGCAGCGACTCCCCCCTCGGGACAAACAGCTCGAGGACACGCACGGTCTTGCTAAAAGAACGGGGGGGGGGGGGGAACAAACGCGTGCGCTGAGCGCGGCACTCGCAGACCCGATCTTCGGGTCCAAAAGAAAACTCTCTAAAGCGGACCAGGCGGGCCAAAGAGGTCCCTTCTTTGCGCCACGCTTCTTTCCTCGCACAGACGTCGGCCGCCTCTGCCCGCTCTCACGGTATCCCCTACCGGCAAGGACACGGCGAAACGTTTCGGAAACGACGGCGTTTCCCAGAAGCGTTTCCGCCGCCTTGGGAAAACGGCCGAAGGAGAGGCTCACGCGGGGCGCGTAGCTAGAAAGAACGCTCCGCACAAAGGCCTAAAATGACCAGCCCGGAGCAGGGATCCCGGGCTCTCCGGGAGCGCAGGAGTTCTCACGTCCTTACTGAGCAGAGACCGCTGCCCGTGAAACACGAGACGCCGCAGCGACGCCGATCGTTGGAGGGAAGCCTGCAATAAGAGCGAAAGAAAAGCAGACGTTGAGGACAAAGACCAAGTTACGAGCCCCTCGCGATTCAGACACGCTTCTAGATTTACCGCCTATTTCAAGGCGCGCCTTCGGCAATTCCGTCCAATTGATTTTCCCCGAAGCCCGAGACGCGGACGAAACGCCTCTCAAAGGAAGGTACGGCATAACCGCTCTGGCCTATAAACTACCGGTTTCGACGCAGGAAAAGCACAGGGAAAGCACTAGCGTTCCCCCCAAGAAACCACGTCCAAGCGGACCGATGAAGTAGGCCCCAAGTCTGAAAGCGGACCTAAAGGAGCCCGTTTGGCGGTCGCGAGCTGGAATACACCGTTCTCCTTCTCACTAACAACCTCCCGTAGAGACCGGCAGCTGTACAGCGCCTTCTACGCTACACGGAGGAGTCGGATAGCGGGCAGATGCCGCGTCCCGAATGCGCAACTAGAGATTGGAACGCACGGACGTAAACAAACGCCCGTGACGTAGCGGAGGTCTAGCGTATTCACGTTTACCGTGCGTCAGTTCTCCTCTGCGGACAGGCCGTTCCATCTTCTTTACTCGTTAGCTGACAGACGCCCTAGGAGAAAGCAAAGAAAGGAAGAAATTCAAAAGGAAATGAAACAGATCGGAGGGAGCCTCAAAGGCTTTGATCCATCCCCCCAGGCAGCCGAACCACCTTCGCAAAGGCACACCTCAAAAGACACGTCCTTCCGGGATCGCTGCACAGCCCAGCCAGAAAAGAGGAACAGAAACAAACAGAACGAGAAGGCTGCAGAGGGGGACGGAGGGCCGGAAAGGAGCCTGCTGTCCAGCGATGGTATTTTACCGCTCCTTGCGCGTTAGCAGCCCCTTTCAGATGCTTAAGCCCAAATTCTCTCAGCCCTTAACAGCTTCAGTACCCGCGGCACCTAGTTTTTCCACGCTCTCCAGTCTTCCTCGCTCTTTCCCGTCTCGGGCGAAAAGCCTCCCAGACCCCGTCTGTACTTACGCGCTTCCTTAAAACAGGATCGCCGAAATCAACCGAACGGGCTGAGCTGCTCCTCTTCCGCTCGCCGGCCCTCGGAACGTCAGCCTGCAAACGAATCGGACCACCGAGGTCACCGGCAGAGTCTCCTTTCGGAGCTCGCCCCCCCCCCAAGCTTTAACGACGGTTTCCCAAGCGGGGCAAACGCAGGGCCTCCCTTCGGCCCCGGAACGGTTTTTATCGCGGGCTCCCAAGTCGCCGTTACGACACTAAGCGGCAAAGCAAGGCAAAGACAGCTGGGGTCGCAGCTTACCCACCTAGGCACGAAAATTCTTCTTTGAGGCCTCCCTCGCTGCTTTTGCCAGGTAAACACACCAAAACAAAGCTCCCGACAGGCAGCTGAGGCTTCGCATGGACCTCGGGGCCCCGCTAGCAACGGCGACGCCGGAGCCGCCGGGCTACCAGGCGCTATTCCCCCCCCCTCCCCTCCCCTCCCCTCCCCTCCCCTCCCCTCCCCTGCCGGCCCGCGAACCGCGGCTTATTACTCACGAGTCCGGGAAGGACGCCGCCGACCTTCCCGCGGCCGAAGGCTCCTCGTCAGGAGCGGGCAGAGAACCTTTCCGCCGGCATTCGGAGTCTCCCGGCCGCTCTCGACACCCGATAACTTGCCGAGAAAGGGCTGAGGGCGGGAGCCTGCAGTTCTTCACGGCAGCACCCAGTCGTTCCCCGATGTGCCGAACGCCTAGCATTAACACAATTTAGAAATACAAAAATACCACCGCTACAGGGCGCAAAGCCAAGCTGAAATTTCGGCAGCCAAAGCAAACCTCTGCGCGCCCGACAGAACGAGCCACGTGCATCGGCGCCTACAGCTCCTCAAGGCTAGCGAGGCCTCGTGGGCGACGTTCCTCTGGCAGGCTGCGCAGCTGAACTCCCCCGTGTCGCCTAAGAGTCCGTGACGTGACGTATTCAAAGCTCAGCAGAAATTAACAATCCAAAGTTGTTTCTAAGCACAAAAGCGGATCTACTACACGAGAAGGAAGGAGTCCTAATTCCGCAAGGCTTTACCTTTTCTTCGAGCTGCCGTCTTCCTGCTGCCCCAAAGACCATTGCCAGGCAATTAACCTGGGGTCGCGCTAAATGAGCCTTCCTGAAAGCCACCTCTTCGTTTTACAATTCGCACGCTTGCCTCTCCCTCTCTCGCTGGCCACCTGACCGCCGTTCCCCGAAGACGGGAATTTGCCGTCTTGGAGCTCTTAAAGCACGACGCTTCACAGATGCAGAGAGTCACGCGCACGGAAACGGATGGACGCAGCGTCCTTTCCGTAACGCGTACGCACCTTCCGTTAGATGTCGCTCATCTGTTATTCCGATCGCTATTACCGGCGAACCTTCCTCACCGGGAGGAACGGGCTTTCCCTTTCGGGGCGACGGAGACGGCTCTCGCTCGGTTCCCTTTAATTTTATTACTTCGGCTCGCTTACGTTTCTCTGTCTCTTCAGCTTCAGCCGTGGCAACGAATCTAAAAATTAAATATCCTATCTTTCCTTTTCTACGTACGCGTGTACGATAACAAAACAAAATACAAACGACCGAAGCAAAACTAAGGCAGCTACGGTTAACAAGAGGCGCAGGGCAGCAACGGGTCGCTTAGTCCTCAGCGCTGCCTCCGGGAGGGAGGCCGAAAGAACGAACGTTCCGCATCAAGAGTTACCTTGGTTACCCGGGCCAGAACGCCTCCTACTGTCGCAGCTTCTGGGGAGATCGAGGGTCCGCTGCTGCATTTTTGCTGCCTCCTTTCAGCCCTCCCCTTCGGGTGTAAGCGCAAAAAACCGCTCGCTCGTCCGGCTTTGCTCTTTGTCAGCATTTGCTATTGTCGGTTCCGCCTCTGTAACAAAGACAGAAAATTGCATTTCGCTTCCAACAAAACACTTCGATTTACACGCGTTCTTTTTCTCTTTCCCGTGGTTTTTTTTTTTTTTTTTTCTTTCCCCCCTTTCTTTCTTTTTCCTTCTTTCCCTCAAAGGAAAGGTCTTAATACACCGCTTTGCATCGTACGTTACGGGGTAAGCCGTTTGGAAACGCTACAGGGCCGACGCCGCGCCGCAACCCTGCTCCGGGGCCCGCCTGCCCCCCCGCTCCGCTCCGCCGCGCCGCCTCCGCAGGGGCGAGCGCGTGCCCCGGCCCGCGCTGCCAACGAACTGGCGCCCTAAACGCCGCGCACGCAAAACGCAAAGTCACACCCGCGCTCCCGGCGCGGCGCCGGGTCCCAGCCCGCCCCCCCCCCCACTCGCCCCGCACCGCCGCCTCCACGCAGCGACGGCCGCAGCGGGCAGGATGCAGCCCGACGCCCCCCGAACCTATGCGTTCGCCTCACCCGGGGGCCCCACATCCTTCACTCCACGCCACCTCCGCACTCACCCGCCGCCGCCGCCGAGCGAAAACGCCCTCCCTGCTCGCCGCCATCTTGCTTCCCCGCCGCCGCGCATGCGCCGCTCGCCAACGGACTGCGGCGGCAGTGACGCTTGAGCACCGCGCACGTGCCGGCTCGGACAGCGCGGGGGGGGGGAGCGAGGGGAGCGGGAGGGGCGGGGGGGAGCGAGGGGAGCGGGAGGGGAGCAGAGGGAGCCCGAGGGGCGGGGGGGAGCGAGGGGAGCCCGAGGGGCGGGGCGGAGTGCGAGGGGAGCGCGAGAGGCGGGGGGGAGCGGGAGGGGAGCAGGGGGGCCCGAGGAGCGGGGGGGAGCACGAGGGGAGCCCGAGAAGCGGGGGGGAGCGCGGGGGCGGGGGGGAGCGCGAGGGGACCAGGGGGAGCGCGAGGGGCGGGGCGGAGCGCGAGGGGAGCAAGGGGAGCCCGAGAGGAGCCTGAGAAGCAGGGGGGAGCCCGAGAAGCGGGGGGGAGCGCGAGGGGAGCAGGGGGAGTGCAAGGGGCGGGGCAGAGCGCGAGGGGAGCAAGGGGAGCCCGAGGAGCGGGGGGGAGCGTGAGAGGAGCCTGAGAAGCAGGGGGGAGCCCGAGAAGCGGGGGGGAGCGCGAGGAGAGCCCGAGAAGCGGGGGGGAGCGCGAGGGGAGCAGGGGGAGCCCGAGGGGCGGGGCGGAGCGCGAGGGGAGCCCGAGAAGCGGGGGGGAGCGCGAGGGGAGCAGGGGGAGCGCGAGGGGAGCAGGGGGAGCCCGAGGAGTGGGGGGGGGAGCGCGAGGGGAGCCCGAGAAGCAGGGGGGAGCGCGGGGGTGGGGGGGGAGCGCGAGGGGAGCCCGAGAAGCGGGGGGGAGCGCGAGGGGCGGGTGGAGCGGGGAATCCCGAGGGGCGGGGGGGAGCCGGGGGAGCCCGAGGGGCGGGGGGGAGCACGAAGGGAGGCGAGACCCGCAATGGCATGCTCGCGCCGCGGCGCTGCAGCCGGGCGGCTCACGCGTGCGAACCGCAGCCCGCCGCGGCAGCCCGGGACTCCCAGCGAGCGCCCCGAGGCTGCCCGAGCCCGTGGCCGCTCCAAGAGCACCGGGAAGGGGCGACGAGCACGCTCCATTCGCTTACCCGTTACCGAAACGGCGGAGAGCAGCAGCAAACATGGCGACCGGCACTGAGCATGTGCGCGCCGGCTGTCTGCGCATGCGCGCCCCCCCCACCGGGTGCAGTACCGCTTTTTGGACACAGGGTGGCAGCAGTGAGCGCGGCGGAACGCTGTGCGCGTGCGCGCCCCCCCCACAGGGTGCAGTACCGATTTTTGGACACAGGGTGGCAGCAGTGAGCACGGCAGAACCCAGTGCGCACGCGCGCCCCCCCCACAGGGTGCAGTACCGCTTTTTGGACACAGGGTGGCAGCAGTGAGCGCGGCGGAACCCAGTGCGCACGCGAGCCCCCCCACAGGGTGCAGTACCGATTTTTGGACACAGGGTGGCAGCAGTGAGCACGGCAGAACCCAGTGCGCACGCGCGCCCCCCCACAGGGTGCAGTACCGCTTTTTGGACACAGGGTGGCAGCAGTGAGCGCGGCGGAACCCAGTGCGCACGCGCGCCCCCCTTTATCGTGCCGTACCGCTTTTTTGACGCCCCGAGGGCAGCAGGGCGCGCGGCCGGCCGCCGTGCGCCCGCGCGCCCCCCTTTCCGTGCCGTACCGCTTTTTTGACGCCCCAAGGGCAGCAGGGCGCGCGGCCGCCCCCGGCACGCACACACCGCTGCAGAGCCCCCCCCGCCCGTCCGCCCTTTGCAGAGATTTCACCACCCTCGCCTCGGCTCATCTGCCCTTATTTACAGCGCCTGCTGCGAGGCGCAGCGTCGCCGCGTGTCGTGCTCGAGCCGCTGCTCCTAGAGGCTTCCGTAACAGCGCTTTCCTTTGAACATCGTTGCAAAATACTCCACAGACAAAAAAGAGTCAGAGGCTGCACTTAAAAAAACAAAACGAAAACAAAAAAACCACCCACCTACTTAACGGGACAATTTGCAAGCGTTCCAAGAAGCAGCCGTTCTTCTTTAGGACTTTCGACCTCTCGCCTTTACTGATCGTTAAACAAAATAAACAGCCCAAAGCAAGCCGCGCTATTTGCTTGACAGACTGCTCGGTTTTTATTATTAAACGGTACGAGATGCTGGCACGCGGCATGTCTTCTTCGGATTCTTGGGCTGACGTTCCTTCGGCCGCACGCACGCGGTCAAAGGCGTCTTTTTCACGTCCCGCCGTCAGGGCCTCCCCAGCAATTCCCGCAGCGACTCCCCCCTCGGGACAAACAGCTCGAGGACACGCACGGTCTTGCTAAAAGAACGGGGGGGGGGGGGGGGGGAACAAACGCGTGCGCTGAGCGCGGCACTCGCAGACCCGATCTTCGGGTCCAAAAGAAAACTCTCTAAAGCGGACCCGGCGGGCCAAAGAGGTCCCTTCTTTGCGCCACGCTTCTTTCCTCGCACAGACGTCGGCCGCCTCTGCCCGCTCTCACGGTATCCCCTACCGGCAAGGACACGGCGAAACGTTTCGGAAACGACGGCGTTTCCCAGAAGCGTTTCCGCCGCCTTGGGAAAACGGCCGAAGGAGAGGCTCACGCGGGGCGCGTAGCTAGAAAGAACGCTCCGCACAAAGGCCTAAAATGACCAGCCCGGAGCAGGGATCCCGGGCTCTCCGGGAGCGCAGGAGTTCTCACGTCCTTACTGAGCAGAGACCGCTGCCCGTGAAACACGAGACGCCGCAGCGACGCCGATCGTTGGAGGGAAGCCTGCAATAAGAGCGAAAGAAAAGCAGACGTTGAGGACAAAGACCAAGTTACGAGCCCCTCGCGATTCAGACACGCTTCTAGATTTACCGCCTATTTCAAGGCGCGCCTTCGGCAATTCCGTCCGATTGATTTTCCCCGAAGCCCGAGACGCGGACGAAACGCCTCTCAAAGGAAGGTACGGCATAACCGCTCTGGCCTATAAACTACCGGTTTCGACGCAGGAAAAGCACAGGGAAAGCACTAGCGTTCCCCCCAAGAAACCACGTCCAAGCGGACCGATGAAGTAGGCCCCAAGTCTGAAAGCGGACCTAAAGGAGCCCGTTTGGCGGTCGCGAGCTGGAATACACCGTTCTCCTTCTCACTAACAACCTCCCGTAGAGACCGGCAGCTGTACAGCGCCTTCTACGCTACACGGAGGAGTCGGATAGCGGGCAGATGCCGCGTCCCGAATGCGCAACTAGAGATTGGAACGCACGGACGTAAACAAACGCCCGTGACGTAGCGGAGGTCTAGCGTATTCACGTTTACCGTGCGTCAGTTCTCCTCTGCGGACAGGCCGTTCCATCTTCTTTACTCGTTAGCTGACAGACGCCCTAGGAGAAAGCAAAGAAAGGAAGAAATTCAAAAGGAAATGAAACAGATCGGAGGGAGCCTCAAAGGCTTTGATCCATCCCCCCAGGCAGCCGAACCACCTTCGCAAAGGCACACCTCAAAAGACACGTCCTTCCGGGATCGCTGCACAGCCCAGCCAGAAAAGAGGAACAGAAACAAACAGAACGAGAAGGCTGCAGAGGGGGACGGAGGGCCGGAAAGGAGCCTGCTGTCCAGCGATGGTATTTTACCGCTCCTTGCGCGTTAGCAGCCCCTTTCAGATGCTTAAGCCCAAATTCTCTCAGCCCTTAACAGCTTCAGTACCCGCGGCACCTAGTTTTTCCACGCTCTCCAGTCTTCCTCGCTCTTTCCCGTCTCGGGCGAAAAGCCTCCCAGACCCCGTCTGTACTTACGCGCTTCCTTAAAACAGGATCGCCGAAATCAACCGAACGGGCTGAGCTGCTCCTCTTCCGCTCGCCGGCCCTCGGAACGTCAGCCTGCAAACGAATCGGACCACCGAGGTCACCGGCAGAGTCTCCTTTCGGAGCTCGCCCCCCCCCCAAGCTTTAACGACGGTTTCCCAAGCGGGGCAAACGCAGGGCCTCCCTTCGGCCCCGGAACGGTTTTTATCGCGGGCTCCCAAGTCGCCGTTACGACACTAAGCGGCAAAGCAAGGCAAAGACAGCTGGGGTCGCAGCTTACCCACCTAGGCACGAAAATTCTTCTTTGAGGCCTCCCTCGCTGCTTTTGCCAGGTAAACACACCAAAACAAAGCTCCCGACAGGCAGCTGAGGCTTCGCATGGACCTCGGGGCCCCGCTAGCAACGGCGACGCCGGAGCCGCCGGGCTACCAGGCGCTATTCCCCCCCCCTCCCCTCCCCTCCCCTCCCCTCCCCTCCCCTCCCCTGCCGGCCCGCGAACCGCGGCTTATTACTCACGAGTCCGGGAAGGACGCCGCCGACCTTCCCGCGGCCGAAGGCTCCTCGTCAGGAGCGGGCAGAGAACCTTTCCGCCGGCATTCGGAGTCTCCCGGCCGCTCTCGACACCCGATAACTTGCCGAGAAAGGGCTGAGGGCGGGAGCCTGCAGTTCTTCACGGCAGCACACAGTCGTTCCCCGATGTGCCGAACGCCTAGCATTAACACAATTTAGAAATACAAAAATACCACCGCTACAGGGCGCAAAGCCAAGCTGAAATTTCGGCAGCCAAAGCAAACCTCTGCGCGCCCGACAGAACGAGCCACGTGCATCGGCGCCTACAGCTCCTCAAGGCTAGCGAGGCCTCGTGGGCGACGTTCCTCTGGCAGGCTGCGCAGCTGAACTCCCCCGTGTCGCCTAAGAGTCCGTGACGTGACGTATTCAAAGCTCAGCAGAAATTAACAATCCAAAGTTGTTTCTAAGCACAAAAGCGGATCTACTACACGAGAAGGAAGGAGTCCTAATTCCGCAAGGCTTTACCTTTTCTTCGAGCTGCCGTCTTCCTGCTGCCCCAAAGACCATTGCCAGGCAATTAACCTGGGGTCGCGCTAAATGAGCCTTCCTGAAAGCCACCTCTTCGTTTTACAATTCGCACGCTTGCCTCTCCCTCTCTCTCTGGCCACCTGACCGCCGTTCCCCGAAGACGGGAATTTGCCGTCTTGGAGCTCTTAAAGCACGACGCTTCACAGATGCAGAGAGTCACGCGCACGGAAACGGATGGACGCAGCGTCCTTTCCGTAACGCGTACGCACCTTCCGTTAGATGTCGCTCATCTGTTATTCCGATCGCTATTACCGGCGAACCTTCCTCACCGGGAGGAACGGGCTTTCCCTTTCGGGGCGACGGAGACGGCTCTCGCTCGGTTCCCTTTAATTTTATTACTTCGGCTCGCTTACGTTTCTCTGTCTCTTCAGCTTCAGCCGTGGCAACGAATCTAAAAATTAAATATCCTATCTTTCCTTTTCTACGTACGCGTGTACGATAACAAAACAAAATACAAACGACCGAAGCAAAACTAAGGCAGCTACGGTTAACAAGAGGCGCAGGGCAGCAACGGGTCGCTTAGTCCTCAGCGCTGCCTCCGGGAGGGAGGCCGAAAGAACGAACGTTCCGCATCAAGAGTTACCTTGGTTACCCGGGCCAGAACGCCTCCTACTGTCGCAGCTTCTGGGGAGATCGAGGGTCCGCTGCTGCATTTTTGCTGCCTCCTTTCAGCCCTCCCCTTCGGGTGTAAGCGCAAAAAACCGCTCGCTCGTCCGGCTTTGCTCTTTGTCAGCATTTGCTATTGTCGGTTCCGCCTCTGTAACAAAGACAGAAAATTGCATTTCGCTTCCAACAAAACACTTCGATTTACACGCGTTCTTTTTCTCTTTCCCGTGGTTTTTTTTTTTTTTTTTTTCTTTCCCCCCTTTCTTTCTTTTTCCTTCTTTCCCTCAAAGGAAAGGTCTTAATACACCGCTTTGCATCGTACGTTACGGGGTAAGCCGTTTGGAAACGCTACAGGGCCGACGCCGCGCCGCAACCCTGCTCCGGGGCCCGCCTGCCCCCCCGCTCCGCTCCGCCGCGCCGCCTCCGCAGGGGCGAGCGCGTGCCCCGGCCCGCGCTGCCAACGAACTGGCGCCCTAAACGCCGCGCACGCAAAACGCAAAGTCACACCCGCGCTCCCGGCGCGGCGCCGGGTCCCAGCCCGCCCCCCCCCCCACTCGCCCCGCACCGCCGCCTCCACGCAGCGACGGCCGCAGCGGGCAGGATGCAGCCCGACGCCCCCCGAACCTATGCGTTCGCCTCACCCGGGGGCCCCACATCCTTCACTCCACGCCACCTCCGCACTCACCCGCCGCCGCCGCCGAGCGAAAACGCCCTCCCTGCTCGCCGCCATCTTGCTTCCCCGCCGCCGCGCATGCGCCGCTCGCCAACGGACTGCGGCGGCAGTGACGCTTGAGCACCGCGCACGTGCCGGCTCGGACAGCGCGGGGGGGGGGAGCGAGGGGAGCGGGAGGGGCGGGGGGGAGCGAGGGGAGCGGGAGGGGAGCAGAGGGAGCCCGAGGGGCGGGGGGGAGCGAGGGGAGCCCGAGGGGCGGGGCGGAGTGCGAGGGGAGCGCGAGAGGCGGGGGGGAGCGGGAGGGGAGCAGGGGGGCCCGAGGAGCGGGGGGGAGCACGAGGGGAGCCCGAGAAGCGGGGGGGAGCGCGGGGGCGGGGGGGAGCGCGAGGGGACCAGGGGGAGCGCGAGGGGCGGGGCGGAGCGCGAGGGGAGCAAGGGGAGCCCGAGAGGAGCCTGAGAAGCAGGGGGGAGCCCGAGAAGCGGGGGGGAGCGCGAGGGGAGCAGGGGGAGTGCAAGGGGCGGGGCAGAGCGCGAGGGGAGCAAGGGGAGCCCGAGGAGCGGGGGGGAGCGTGAGAGGAGCCTGAGAAGCAGGGGGGAGCCCGAGAAGCGGGGGGGAGCGCGAGGAGAGCCCGAGAAGCGGGGGGGAGCGCGAGGGGAGCAGGGGGAGCCCGAGGGGCGGGGCGGAGCGCGAGGGGAGCCCGAGAAGCGGGGGGGAGCGCGAGGGGAGCAGGGGGAGCGCGAGGGGAGCAGGGGGAGCCCGAGGAGTGGGGGGGGGGAGCGCGAGGGGAGCCCGAGAAGCAGGGGGGAGCGCGGGGGTGGGGGGGAGCGCGAGGGGAGCCCGAGAAGCGGGGGGGAGCGCGAGGGGCGGGTGGAGCGGGGAATCCCGAGGGGCGGGGGGGAGCCGGGGGAGCCCGAGGGGCGGGGGGGAGCACGAAGGGAGGCGAGACCCGCAATGGCATGCTCGCGCCGCGGCGCTGCAGCCGGGCGGCTCACGCGTGCGAACCGCAGCCCGCCGCGGCAGCCCGGGACTCCCAGCGAGCGCCCCGAGGCTGCCCGAGCCCGTGGCCGCTCCAAGAGCACCGGGAAGGGGCGACGAGCACGCTCCATTCGCTTACCCGTTACCGAAACGGCGGAGAGCAGCAGCAAACATGGCGACCGGCACTGAGCATGTGCGCGCCGGCTGTCTGCGCATGCGCGCCCCCCCACCGGGTGCAGTACCGCTTTTTGGACACAGGGTGGCAGCAGTGAGCGCGGCGGAACGCTGTGCGCGTGCGCGCCCCCCCCACAGGGTGCAGTACCGATTTTTGGACACAGGGTGGCAGCAGTGAGCGCGGCGGAACGCTGTGCGCGTGCGCGCCCCCCCCACAGGGTGCAGTACCGATTTTTGGACACAGGGTGGCAGCAGTGAGCACGGCAGAACCCAGTGCGCACGCGCGCCCCCCCCACAGGGTGCAGTACCGATTTTTGGACACAGGGTGGCAGCAGTGAGCGCGGCGGAACCCAGTGCGCACGCGAGCCCCCCCACAGGGTGCAGTACCGATTTTTGGACACAGGGTGGCAGCAGTGAGCACGGCAGAACCCAGTGCGCACGCGCGCCCCCCCCACAGGGTGCAGTACCGATTTTTGGACACAGGGTGGCAGCAGTGAGCGCGGCGGAACCCAGTGCGCACGCGCGCCCCCCTTTATCGTGCCGTACCGCTTTTTTGACGCCCCGAGGGCAGCAGGGCGCGCGGCCGGCCGCCGTGCGCCCGCGCGCCCCCCTTTCCGTGCCGTACCGCTTTTTTGACGCCCCAAGGGCAGCAGGGCGCGCGGCCGCCCCCGGCACGCACACACCGCTGCAGAGCCCCCCCCGCCCGTCCGCCCTTTGCAGAGATTTCACCACCCTCGCCTCGGCTCATCTGCCCTTATTTACAGCGCCTGCTGCGAGGCGCAGCGTCGCCGCGTGTCGTGCTCGAGCCGCTGCTCCTAGAGGCTTCCGTAACAGCGCTTTCCTTTGAACATCGTTGCAAAATACTCCACAGACAAAAAAGAGTCAGAGGCTGCACTTAAAAAAACAAAACGAAAACAAAAAAACCACCCACCTACTTAACGGGACAATTTGCAAGCGTTCCAAGAAGCAGCCGTTCTTCTTTAGGACTTTCGACCTCTCGCCTTTACTGATCGTTAAACAAAATAAACAGCCCAAAGCAAGCCGCGCTATTTGCTTGACAGACTGCTCGGTTTTTATTATTAAACGGTACGAGATGCTGGCACGCGGCATGTCTTCTTCGGATTCTTGGGCTGACGTTCCTTCGGCCGCACGCACGCGGTCAAAGGCGTCTTTTTCACGTCCCGCCGTCAGGGCCTCCCCAGCAATTCCCGCAGCGACTCCCCCCTCGGGACAAACAGCTCGAGGACACGCACGGTCTTGCTAAAAGAACGGGGGGGGGGGGGGGGGAACAAACGCGTGCGCTGAGCGCGGCACTCGCAGACCCGATCTTCGGGTCCAAAAGAAAACTCTCTAAAGCGGACCCGGCGGGCCAAAGAGGTCCCTTCTTTGCGCCACGCTTCTTTCCTCGCACAGACGTCGGCCGCCTCTGCCCGCTCTCACGGTATCCCCTACCGGCAAGGACACGGCGAAACGTTTCGGAAACGACGGCGTTTCCCAGAAGCGTTTCCGCCGCCTTGGGAAAACGGCCGAAGGAGAGGCTCACGCGGGGCGCGTAGCTAGAAAGAACGCTCCGCACAAAGGCCTAAAATGACCAGCCCGGAGCAGGGATCCCGGGCTCTCCGGGAGCGCAGGAGTTCTCACGTCCTTACTGAGCAGAGACCGCTGCCCGTGAAACACGAGACGCCGCAGCGACGCCGATCGTTGGAGGGAAGCCTGCAATAAGAGCGAAAGAAAAGCAGACGTTGAGGACAAAGACCAAGTTACGAGCCCCTCGCGATTCAGACACGCTTCTAGATTTACCGCCTATTTCAAGGCGCGCCTTCGGCAATTCCGTCCGATTGATTTTCCCCGAAGCCCGAGACGCGGACGAAACGCCTCTCAAAGGAAGGTACGGCATAACCGCTCTGGCCTATAAACTACCGGTTTCGACGCAGGAAAAGCACAGGGAAAGCACTAGCGTTCCCCCCAAGAAACCACGTCCAAGCGGACCGATGAAGTAGGCCCCAAGTCTGAAAGCGGACCTAAAGGAGCCCGTTTGGCGGTCGCGAGCTGGAATACACCGTTCTCCTTCTCACTAACAACCTCCCGTAGAGACCGGCAGCTGTACAGCGCCTTCTACGCTACACGGAGGAGTCGGATAGCGGGCAGATGCCGCGTCCCGAATGCGCAACTAGAGATTGGAACGCACGGACGTAAACAAACGCCCGTGACGTAGCGGAGGTCTAGCGTATTCACGTTTACCGTGCGTCAGTTCTCCTCTGCGGACAGGCCGTTCCATCTTCTTTACTCGTTAGCTGACAGACGCCCTAGGAGAAAGCAAAGAAAGGAAGAAATTCAAAAGGAAATGAAACAGATCGGAGGGAGCCTCAAAGGCTTTGATCCATCCCCCCAGGCAGCCGAACCACCTTCGCAAAGGCACACCTCAAAAGACACGTCCTTCCGGGATCGCTGCACAGCCCAGCCAGAAAAGAGGAACAGAAACAAACAGAACGAGAAGGCTGCAGAGGGGGACGGAGGGCCGGAAAGGAGCCTGCTGTCCAGCGATGGTATTTTACCGCTCCTTGCGCGTTAGCAGCCCCTTTCAGATGCTTAAGCCCAAATTCTCTCAGCCCTTAACAGCTTCAGTACCCGCGGCACCTAGTTTTTCCACGCTCTCCAGTCTTCCTCGCTCTTTCCCGTCTCGGGCGAAAAGCCTCCCAGACCCCGTCTGTACTTACGCGCTTCCTTAAAACAGGATCGCCGAAATCAACCGAACGGGCTGAGCTGCTCCTCTTCCGCTCGCCGGCCCTCGGAACGTCAGCCTGCAAACGAATCGGACCACCGAGGTCACCGGCAGAGTCTCCTTTCGGAGCTCGCCCCCCCCCCAAGCTTTAACGACGGTTTCCCAAGCGGGGCAAACGCAGGGCCTCCCTTCGGCCCCGGAACGGTTTTTATCGCGGGCTCCCAAGTCGCCGTTACGACACTAAGCGGCAAAGCAAGGCAAAGACAGCTGGGGTCGCAGCTTACCCACCTAGGCACGAAAATTCTTCTTTGAGGCCTCCCTCGCTGCTTTTGCCAGGTAAACACACCAAAACAAAGCTCCCGACAGGCAGCTGAGGCTTCGCATGGACCTCGGGGCCCCGCTAGCAACGGCGACGCCGGAGCCGCCGGGCTACCAGGCGCTATTCCCCCCCCCTCCCCTCCCCTCCCCTCCCCTCCCCTCCCCTGCCCTGCCGGCCCGCGAACCGCGGCTTATTACTCACGAGTCCGGGAAGGACGCCGCCGACCTTCCCGCGGCCGAAGGCTCCTCGTCAGGAGCGGGCAGAGAACCTTTCCGCCGGCATTCGGAGTCTCCCGGCCGCTCTCGACACCCGATAACTTGCCGAGAAAGGGCTGAGGGCGGGAGCCTGCAGTTCTTCACGGCAGCACACAGTCGTTCCCCGATGTGCCGAACGCCTAGCATTAACACAATTTAGAAATACAAAAATACCACCGCTACAGGGCGCAAAGCCAAGCTGAAATTTCGGCAGCCAAAGCAAACCTCTGCGCGCCCGACAGAACGAGCCACGTGCATCGGCGCCTACAGCTCCTCAAGGCTAGCGAGGCCTCGTGGGCGACGTTCCTCTGGCAGGCTGCGCAGCTGAACTCCCCCGTGTCGCCTAAGAGTCCGTGACGTGACGTATTCAAAGCTCAGCAGAAATTAACAATCCAAAGTTGTTTCTAAGCACAAAAGCGGATCTACTACACGAGAAGGAAGGAGTCCTAATTCCGCAAGGCTTTACCTTTTCTTCGAGCTGCCGTCTTCCTGCTGCCCCAAAGACCATTGCCAGGCAATTAACCTGGGGTCGCGCTAAATGAGCCTTCCTGAAAGCCACCTCTTCGTTTTACAATTCGCACGCTTGCCTCTCCCTCTCTCTCTGGCCACCTGACCGCCGTTCCCCGAAGACGGGAATTTGCCGTCTTGGAGCTCTTAAAGCACGACGCTTCACAGATGCAGAGAGTCACGCGCACGGAAACGGATGGACGCAGCGTCCTTTCCGTAACGCGTACGCACCTTCCGTTAGATGTCGCTCATCTGTTATTCCGATCGCTATTACCGGCGAACCTTCCTCACCGGGAGGAACGGGCTTTCCCTTTCGGGGCGACGGAGACGGCTCTCGCTCGGTTCCCTTTAATTTTATTACTTCGGCTCGCTTACGTTTCTCTGTCTCTTCAGCTTCAGCCGTGGCAACGAATCTAAAAATTAAATATCCTATCTTTCCTTTTCTACGTACGCGTGTACGATAACAAAACAAAATACAAACGACCGAAGCAAAACTAAGGCAGCTACGGTTAACAAGAGGCGCAGGGCAGCAACGGGTCGCTTAGTCCTCAGCGCTGCCTCCGGGAGGGAGGCCGAAAGAACGAACGTTCCGCATCAAGAGTTACCTTGGTTACCCGGGCCAGAACGCCTCCTACTGTCGCAGCTTCTGGGGAGATCGAGGGTCCGCTGCTGCATTTTTGCTGCCTCCTTTCAGCCCTCCCCTTCGGGTGTAAGCGCAAAAAACCGCTCGCTCGTCCGGCTTTGCTCTTTGTCAGCATTTGCTATTGTCGGTTCCGCCTCTGTAACAAAGACAGAAAATTGCATTTCGCTTCCAACAAAACACTTCGATTTACACGCGTTCTTTTTCTCTTTCCCGTGGTTTTTTTTTTTTTTTTTTCTTTCCCCCCTTTCTTTCTTTTTCCTTCTTTCCCTCAAAGGAAAGGTCTTAATACACCGCTTTGCATCGTACGTTACGGGGTAAGCCGTTTGGAAACGCTACAGGGCCGACGCCGCGCCGCAACCCTGCTCCGGGGCCCGCCTGCCCCCCCGCTCCGCTCCGCCGCGCCGCCTCCGCAGGGGCGAGCGCGTGCCCCGGCCCGCGCTGCCAACGAACTGGCGCCCTAAACGCCGCGCACGCAAAACGCAAAGTCACACCCGCGCTCCCGGCGCGGCGCCGGGTCCCAGCCCGCCCCCCCCCCCACTCGCCCCGCACCGCCGCCTCCACGCAGCGACGGCCGCAGCGGGCAGGATGCAGCCCGACGCCCCCCGAACCTATGCGTTCGCCTCACCCGGGGGCCCCACATCCTTCACTCCACGCCACCTCCGCACTCACCCGCCGCCGCCGCCGAGCGAAAACGCCCTCCCTGCTCGCCGCCATCTTGCTTCCCCGCCGCCGCGCATGCGCCGCTCGCCAACGGACTGCGGCGGCAGTGACGCTTGAGCACCGCGCACGTGCCGGCTCGGACAGCGCGGGGGGGGGGAGCGAGGGGAGCGGGAGGGGCGGGGGGGAGCGAGGGGAGCGGGAGGGGAGCAGAGGGAGCCCGAGGGGCGGGGGGGAGCGAGGGGAGCCCGAGGGGCGGGGCGGAGTGCGAGGGGAGCGCGAGAGGCGGGGGGGAGCGGGAGGGGAGCAGGGGGGCCCGAGGAGCGGGGGGGAGCACGAGGGGAGCCCGAGAAGCGGGGGGGAGCGCGGGGGCGGGGGGGAGCGCGAGGGGACCAGGGGGAGCGCGAGGGGCGGGGCGGAGCGCGAGGGGAGCAAGGGGAGCCCGAGAGGAGCCTGAGAAGCAGGGGGGAGCCCGAGAAGCGGGGGGGAGCGCGAGGGGAGCAGGGGGAGTGCAAGGGGCGGGGCAGAGCGCGAGGGGAGCAAGGGGAGCCCGAGGAGCGGGGGGGAGCGTGAGAGGAGCCTGAGAAGCAGGGGGGAGCCCGAGAAGCGGGGGGGAGCGCGAGGAGAGCCCGAGAAGCGGGGGGGAGCGCGAGGGGAGCAGGGGGAGCCCGAGGGGCGGGGCGGAGCGCGAGGGGAGCCCGAGAAGCGGGGGGGAGCGCGAGGGGAGCAGGGGGAGCGCGAGGGGAGCAGGGGGAGCCCGAGGAGTGGGGGGGGGAGCGCGAGGGGAGCCCGAGAAGCAGGGGGGAGCGCGGGGGTGGGGGGGAGCGCGAGGGGAGCCCGAGAAGCGGGGGGGAGCGCGAGGGGCGGGTGGAGCGGGGAATCCCGAGGGGCGGGGGGGAGCCGGGGGAGCCCGAGGGGCGGGGGGGAGCACGAAGGGAGGCGAGACCCGCAATGGCATGCTCGCGCCGCGGCGCTGCAGCCGGGCGGCTCACGCGTGCGAACCGCAGCCCGCCGCGGCAGCCCGGGACTCCCAGCGAGCGCCCCGAGGCTGCCCGAGCCCGTGGCCGCTCCAAGAGCACCGGGAAGGGGCGACGAGCACGCTCCATTCGCTTACCCGTTACCGAAACGGCGGAGAGCAGCAGCAAACATGGCGACCGGCACTGAGCATGTGCGCGCCGGCTGTCTGCGCATGCGCGCCCCCCCACCGGGTGCAGTACCGCTTTTTGGACACAGGGTGGCAGCAGTGAGCGCGGCGGAACGCTGTGCGCGTGCGCGCCCCCCCCACAGGGTGCAGTACCGATTTTTGGACACAGGGTGGCAGCAGTGAGCGCGGCGGAACGCTGTGCGCGTGCGCGCCCCCCCCACAGGGTGCAGTACCGATTTTTGGACACAGGGTGGCAGCAGTGAGCACGGCAGAACCCAGTGCGCACGCGCGCCCCCCCCACAGGGTGCAGTACCGATTTTTGGACACAGGGTGGCAGCAGTGAGCGCGGCGGAACCCAGTGCGCACGCGAGCCCCCCCACAGGGTGCAGTACCGATTTTTGGACACAGGGTGGCAGCAGTGAGCACGGCAGAACCCAGTGCGCACGCGCGCCCCCCCCACAGGGTGCAGTACCGATTTTTGGACACAGGGTGGCAGCAGTGAGCGCGGCGGAACCCAGTGCGCACGCGCGCCCCCCTTTATCGTGCCGTACCGCTTTTTTGACGCCCCGAGGGCAGCAGGGCGCGCGGCCGGCCGCCGTGCGCCCGCGCGCCCCCCTTTCCGTGCCGTACCGCTTTTTTGACGCCCCAAGGGCAGCAGGGCGCGCGGCCGCCCCCGGCACGCACACACCGCTGCAGAGCCCCCCCCGCCCGTCCGCCCTTTGCAGAGATTTCACCACCCTCGCCTCGGCTCATCTGCCCTTATTTACAGCGCCTGCTGCGAGGCGCAGCGTCGCCGCGTGTCGTGCTCGAGCCGCTGCTCCTAGAGGCTTCCGTAACAGCGCTTTCCTTTGAACATCGTTGCAAAATACTCCACAGACAAAAAAGAGTCAGAGGCTGCACTTAAAAAAACAAAACGAAAACAAAAAAACCACCCACCTACTTAACGGGACAATTTGCAAGCGTTCCAAGAAGCAGCCGTTCTTCTTTAGGACTTTCGACCTCTCGCCTTTACTGATCGTTAAACAAAATAAACAGCCCAAAGCAAGCCGCGCTATTTGCTTGACAGACTGCTCGGTTTTTATTATTAAACGGTACGAGATGCTGGCACGCGGCATGTCTTCTTCGGATTCTTGGGCTGACGTTCCTTCGGCCGCACGCACGCGGTCAAAGGCGTCTTTTTCACGTCCCGCCGTCAGGGCCTCCCCAGCAATTCCCGCAGCGACTCCCCCCTCGGGACAAACAGCTCGAGGACACGCACGGTCTTGCTAAAAGAACGGGGGGGGGGGGGGGGAACAAACGCGTGCGCTGAGCGCGGCACTCGCAGACCCGATCTTCGGGTCCAAAAGAAAACTCTCTAAAGCGGACCCGGCGGGCCAAAGAGGTCCCTTCTTTGCGCCACGCTTCTTTCCTCGCACAGACGTCGGCCGCCTCTGCCCGCTCTCACGGTATCCCCTACCGGCAAGGACACGGCGAAACGTTTCGGAAACGACGGCGTTTCCCAGAAGCGTTTCCGCCGCCTTGGGAAAACGGCCGAAGGAGAGGCTCACGCGGGGCGCGTAGCTAGAAAGAACGCTCCGCACAAAGGCCTAAAATGACCAGCCCGGAGCAGGGATCCCGGGCTCTCCGGGAGCGCAGGAGTTCTCACGTCCTTACTGAGCAGAGACCGCTGCCCGTGAAACACGAGACGCCGCAGCGACGCCGATCGTTGGAGGGAAGCCTGCAATAAGAGCGAAAGAAAAGCAGACGTTGAGGACAAAGACCAAGTTACGAGCCCCTCGCGATTCAGACACGCTTCTAGATTTACCGCCTATTTCAAGGCGCGCCTTCGGCAATTCCGTCCGATTGATTTTCCCCGAAGCCCGAGACGCGGACGAAACGCCTCTCAAAGGAAGGTACGGCATAACCGCTCTGGCCTATAAACTACCGGTTTCGACGCAGGAAAAGCACAGGGAAAGCACTAGCGTTCCCCCCAAGAAACCACGTCCAAGCGGACCGATGAAGTAGGCCCCAAGTCTGAAAGCGGACCTAAAGGAGCCCGTTTGGCGGTCGCGAGCTGGAATACACCGTTCTCCTTCTCACTAACAACCTCCCGTAGAGACCGGCAGCTGTACAGCGCCTTCTACGCTACACGGAGGAGTCGGATAGCGGGCAGATGCCGCGTCCCGAATGCGCAACTAGAGATTGGAACGCACGGACGTAAACAAACGCCCGTGACGTAGCGGAGGTCTAGCGTATTCACGTTTACCGTGCGTCAGTTCTCCTCTGCGGACAGGCCGTTCCATCTTCTTTACTCGTTAGCTGACAGACGCCCTAGGAGAAAGCAAAGAAAGGAAGAAATTCAAAAGGAAATGAAACAGATCGGAGGGAGCCTCAAAGGCTTTGATCCATCCCCCCAGGCAGCCGAACCACCTTCGCAAAGGCACACCTCAAAAGACACGTCCTTCCGGGATCGCTGCACAGCCCAGCCAGAAAAGAGGAACAGAAACAAACAGAACGAGAAGGCTGCAGAGGGGGACGGAGGGCCGGAAAGGAGCCTGCTGTCCAGCGATGGTATTTTACCGCTCCTTGCGCGTTAGCAGCCCCTTTCAGATGCTTAAGCCCAAATTCTCTCAGCCCTTAACAGCTTCAGTACCCGCGGCACCTAGTTTTTCCACGCTCTCCAGTCTTCCTCGCTCTTTCCCGTCTCGGGCGAAAAGCCTCCCAGACCCCGTCTGTACTTACGCGCTTCCTTAAAACAGGATCGCCGAAATCAACCGAACGGGCTGAGCTGCTCCTCTTCCGCTCGCCGGCCCTCGGAACGTCAGCCTGCAAACGAATCGGACCACCGAGGTCACCGGCAGAGTCTCCTTTCGGAGCTCGCCCCCCCCCCAAGCTTTAACGACGGTTTCCCAAGCGGGGCAAACGCAGGGCCTCCCTTCGGCCCCGGAACGGTTTTTATCGCGGGCTCCCAAGTCGCCGTTACGACACTAAGCGGCAAAGCAAGGCAAAGACAGCTGGGGTCGCAGCTTACCCACCTAGGCACGAAAATTCTTCTTTGAGGCCTCCCTCGCTGCTTTTGCCAGGTAAACACACCAAAACAAAGCTCCCGACAGGCAGCTGAGGCTTCGCATGGACCTCGGGGCCCCGCTAGCAACGGCGACGCCGGAGCCGCCGGGCTACCAGGCGCTATTCCCCCCCCCTCCCCTCCCCTCCCCTCCCCTCCCCTCCCCTGCCCTGCCGGCCCGCGAACCGCGGCTTATTACTCACGAGTCCGGGAAGGACGCCGCCGACCTTCCCGCGGCCGAAGGCTCCTCGTCAGGAGCGGGCAGAGAACCTTTCCGCCGGCATTCGGAGTCTCCCGGCCGCTCTCGACACCCGATAACTTGCCGAGAAAGGGCTGAGGGCGGGAGCCTGCAGTTCTTCACGGCAGCACACAGTCGTTCCCCGATGTGCCGAACGCCTAGCATTAACACAATTTAGAAATACAAAAATACCACCGCTACAGGGCGCAAAGCCAAGCTGAAATTTCGGCAGCCAAAGCAAACCTCTGCGCGCCCGACAGAACGAGCCACGTGCATCGGCGCCTACAGCTCCTCAAGGCTAGCGAGGCCTCGTGGGCGACGTTCCTCTGGCAGGCTGCGCAGCTGAACTCCCCCGTGTCGCCTAAGAGTCCGTGACGTGACGTATTCAAAGCTCAGCAGAAATTAACAATCCAAAGTTGTTTCTAAGCACAAAAGCGGATCTACTACACGAGAAGGAAGGAGTCCTAATTCCGCAAGGCTTTACCTTTTCTTCGAGCTGCCGTCTTCCTGCTGCCCCAAAGACCATTGCCAGGCAATTAACCTGGGGTCGCGCTAAATGAGCCTTCCTGAAAGCCACCTCTTCGTTTTACAATTCGCACGCTTGCCTCTCCCTCTCTCTCTGGCCACCTGACCGCCGTTCCCCGAAGACGGGAATTTGCCGTCTTGGAGCTCTTAAAGCACGACGCTTCACAGATGCAGAGAGTCACGCGCACGGAAACGGATGGACGCAGCGTCCTTTCCGTAACGCGTACGCACCTTCCGTTAGATGTCGCTCATCTGTTATTCCGATCGCTATTACCGGCGAACCTTCCTCACCGGGAGGAACGGGCTTTCCCTTTCGGGGCGACGGAGACGGCTCTCGCTCGGTTCCCTTTAATTTTATTACTTCGGCTCGCTTACGTTTCTCTGTCTCTTCAGCTTCAGCCGTGGCAACGAATCTAAAAATTAAATATCCTATCTTTCCTTTTCTACGTACGCGTGTACGATAACAAAACAAAATACAAACGACCGAAGCAAAACTAAGGCAGCTACGGTTAACAAGAGGCGCAGGGCAGCAACGGGTCGCTTAGTCCTCAGCGCTGCCTCCGGGAGGGAGGCCGAAAGAACGAACGTTCCGCATCAAGAGTTACCTTGGTTACCCGGGCCAGAACGCCTCCTACTGTCGCAGCTTCTGGGGAGATCGAGGGTCCGCTGCTGCATTTTTGCTTCCTCCTTTCAGCCCGCCCCTTCGGGAGTAAGCGCAAAAAACCGCTCGCTCGTCCGGCTTTGCTCTTTGTCAGCATTTGCTATTGTCGGTTCCGCCTCTGTAACAAAGACAGAAAATTGCATTTCGCTTCCAACAAAACACTTCGATTTACACGCGTTCTTTTTCTCTTTCCCGTGGTTTTTTTTTTTTTTTTTTTCTTTCCCCCCTTTCTTTCTTTTTCCTTCTTTCCCTCAAAGGAAAGGTCTTAATACACCGCTTTGCATCGTACGTTACGGGGTAAGCCGTTTGGAAACGCTACAGGGCCGACGCCGCGCCGCAACCCTGCTCCGGGGCCCGCCTGCCCCCCCGCTCCGCTCCGCCGCGCCGCCTCCGCAGGGGCGAGCGCGTGCCCCGGCCCGCGCTGCCAACGAACTGGCGCCCTAAACGCCGCGCACGCAAAACGCAAAGTCACACCCGCGCTCCCGGCGCGGCGCCGGGTCCCAGCCCGCCCCCCCACTCGCCCCGCACCGCCGCCTCCACGCAGCGACGGCCGCAGCGGGCAGGATGCAGCCCGACGCCCCCCGAACCTATGCGTTCGCCTCACCCGGGGGCCCCACATCCTTCACTCCACGCCACCTCCGCACTCACCCGCCGCCGCCGCCGAGCAAAAACGCCCTCCCTGCTCGCCGCCATCTTGCTTCCCCGCCGCCGCGCATGCGCCGCTCGCCAACGGACTGCGGCGGCAGTGACGCTTGAGCACCGCGCACGTGCCGGCTCGGACAGCGCGGGGGGGGGGAGCGAGGGGAGCGGGAGGGGCGGGGGGGAGCGAGGGGAGCGGGAGGGGAGCAGAGGGAGCCCGAGGGGCGGGGGGGAGCGAGGGGAGCCCGAGGGGCGGGGCGGAGTGCGAGGGGAGCGCGAGAGGCGGGGGGGAGCGGGAGGGGAGCAGGGGGGCCCGAGGAGCGGGGGGGAGCGCGAGGGGACCAGGGGGAGCGCGAGGGGCGGGGCGGAGCGCGAGGGGAGCAAGGGGAGCCCGAGAGGAGCCTGAGAAGCAGGGGGGAGCCCGAGAAGCGGGGGGGAGCGCGAGGGGAGCAGGGGGAGTGCAAGGGGCGGGGCAGAGCGCGAGGGGAGCAAGGGGAGCCCGAGGAGCGGGGGGGAGCGTGAGAGGAGCCTGAGAAGCAGGGGGGAGCCCGAGAAGCGGGGGGGAGCGCGAGGAGAGCCCGAGAAGCGGGGGGGAGCGCGAGGGGAGCAGGGGGAGCCCGAGGGGCGGGGCGGAGCGCGAGGGAAGCGCGAGAAGCGGGGGGGAGCGCGAGGGGCGGGGCGGAGCGCGAGGGGAGCAGGGGGAGCCCGAGGGGCGGGGCGGAGCGCGAGGGGAGCCCGAGAAGCGGGGGGGAGCGCGAGGGGAGCAGGGGGAGCGCGAGGGGAGCAGGGGGAGCCCGAGGAGCGGGGGGGGGAGCGCGAGGGGAGCCCGAGAAGCAGGGGGGAGCGCGGGGGTGGGGGGGAGCGCGAGGGGAGCCCGAGAAGCGGGGGGGAGCGCGAGGGGCGGGTGGAGCGGGGAATCCCGAGGGGCGGGGGGGAGCCGGGGGAGCCCGAGGGGCGGGGGGGAGCCGGGGGAGCCCGAGGGGCGGGGGGGAGCACGAAGGGAGGCGAGACCCGCAATGGCATGCTCGCGCCGCGCCGCTGCAGCCGGGCGGCTCAC
Organism: Apteryx mantelli; assembly: GCF_036417845.1. Taxonomy (NCBI): domain Eukaryota; kingdom Metazoa; phylum Chordata; class Aves; order Apterygiformes; family Apterygidae; genus Apteryx; species Apteryx mantelli. Next base: position 257,363 of record NW_027118458.1, read on the forward strand.
GCGTGCGAACCGCAGCCCGCCGCGGCAGCCCGGGACTCCCAGCGAGCGCCCCGAGGCTGCCCGAGCCCGTGGCCGCTCCAAGAGCACCGGGAAGGGGCGACGAGCACGCTCCATTCGCTTACCCGTTACCGAAACGGCGGAGAGCAGCAGCAAACATGGCGACCGGCACTGAGCATGTGCGCGCCGGCTGTCTGCGCATGCGCGCCCCCCCACCGGGTGCAGTACCGCTTTTTGGACACAGGGTGGCAGCAGTGAGCGCGGCGGAACGCTGTGCGCGTGCGCGCCCCCCCCACAGGGTGCAGTACCGATTTTTGGACACAGGGTGGCAGCAGTGAGCACGGCAGAACCCAGTGCGCACGCGCGCCCCCCCCACAGGGTGCAGTACCGCTTTTTGGACACAGGGTGGCAGCAGTGAGCGCGGCGGAACCCAGTGCGCACGCGAGCCCCCCCCCACAGGGTGCAGTACCGATTTTTGGACACAGGGTGGCAGCAGTGAGCACGGCAGAACCCAGTGCGCACGCGCGCCCCCCCCACAGGGTGCAGTACCGATTTTTGGACACAGGGTGGCAGCAGTGAGCGCGGCGGAACCCAGTGCGCACGCGCGCCCCCCTTTATCGTGCCGTACCGCTTTTTTGACGCCCCGAGGGCAGCAGGGCGCGCGGCCGGCCGCCGTGCGCCCGCGCGCCCCCCTTTCCGTGCCGTACCGCTTTTTTGACGCCCCAAGGGCAGCAGGGCGCGCGGCCGCCCCCGGCACGCACACACCGCTGCAGAGCCCCCCCCGCCCGTCCGCCCTTTGCAGAGATTTCACCACCCTCGCCTCGGCTCATCTGCCCTTATTTACAGCGCCTGCTGCGAGGCGCAGCGTCGCCGCGTGTCGTGCTCGAGCCGCTGCTCCTAGAGGCTTCCGTAACAGCGCTTTCCTTTGAACATCGTTGCAAAATACTCCACAGACAAAAAAGAGTCAGAGGCTGCACTTAAAAAAACAAAACGAAAACAAAAAAACCACCCACCTACTTAACGGGACAATTTGCAAGCGTTCCAAGAAGCAGCCGTTCTTCTTTAGGACTTTCGACCTCTCGCCTTTACTGATCGTTAAACAAAATAAACAGCCCAAAGCAAGCCGCGCTATTTGCTTGACAGACTGCTCGGTTTTTATTATTAAACGGTACGAGATGCTGGCACGCGGCATGTCTTCTTCGGATTCTTGGGCTGACGTTCCTTCGGCCGCACGCACGCGGTCAAAGGCGTCTTTTTCACGTCCCGCCGTCAGGGCCTCCCCAGCAATTCCCGCAGCGACTCCCCCCTCGGGACAAACAGCTCGAGGACACGCACGGTCTTGCTAAAAGAACGGGGGGGGGGGGGGGGAACAAACGCGTGCGCTGAGCGCGGCACTCGCAGACCCGATCTTCGGGTCCAAAAGAAAACTCTCTAAAGCGGACCCGGCGGGCCAAAGAGGTCCCTTCTTTGCGCCACGCTTCTTTCCTCGCACAGACGTCGGCCGCCTCTGCCCGCTCTCACGGTATCCCCTACCGGCAAGGACACGGCGAAACGTTTCGGAAACGACGGCGTTTCCCAGAAGCGTTTCCGCCGCCTTGGGAAAACGGCCGAAGGAGAGGCTCACGCGGGGCGCGTAGCTAGAAAGAACGCTCCGCACAAAGGCCTAAAATGACCAGCCCGGAGCAGGGATCCCGGGCTCTCCGGGAGCGCAGGAGTTCTCACGTCCTTACTGAGCAGAGACCGCTGCCCGTGAAACACGAGACGCCGCAGCGACGCCGATCGTTGGAGGGAAGCCTGCAATAAGAGCGAAAGAAAAGCAGACGTTGAGGACAAAGACCAAGTTACGAGCCCCTCGCGATTCAGACACGCTTCTAGATTTACCGCCTATTTCAAGGCGCGCCTTCGGCAATTCCGTCCAATTGATTTTCCCCGAAGCCCGAGACGCGGACGAAACGCCTCTCAAAGGAAGGTACGGCATAACCGCTCTGGCCTATAAACTACCGGTTTCGACGCAGGAAAAGCACAGGGAAAGCACTAGCGTTCCCCCCAAGAAACCACGTCCAAGCGGACCGATGAAGTAGGCCCCAAGTCTGAAAGCGGACCTAAAGGAGCCCGTTTGGCGGTCGCGAGCTGGAATACACCGTTCTCCTTCTCACTAACAACCTCCCGTAGAGACCGGCAGCTGTACAGCGCCTTCTACGCTACACGGAGGAGTCGGATAGCGGGCAGATGCCGCGTCCCGAATGCGCAACTAGAGATTGGAACGCACGGACGTAAACAAACGCCCGTGACGTAGCGGAGGTCTAGCGTATTCACGTTTACCGTGCGTCAGTTCTCCTCTGCGGACAGGCCGTTCCATCTTCTTTACTCGTTAGCTGACAGACGCCCTAGGAGAAAGCAAAGAAAGGAAGAAATTCAAAAGGAAATGAAACAGATCGGAGGGAGCCTCAAAGGCTTTGATCCATCCCCCCAGGCAGCCGAACCACCTTCGCAAAGGCACACCTCAAAAGACACGTCCTTCCGGGATCGCTGCACAGCCCAGCCAGAAAAGAGGAACAGAAACAAACAGAACGAGAAGGCTGCAGAGGGGGACGGAGGGCCGGAAAGGAGCCTGCTGTCCAGCGATGGTATCTTACCGCTCCTTGCGCGTTAGCAGCCCCTTTCAGATGCTTAAGCCCAAATTCTCTCAGCCCTTAACAGCTTCAGTACCCGCGGCACCTAGTTTTTCCACGCTCTCCAGTCTTCCTCGCTCTTTCCCGTCTCGGGCGAAAAGCCTCCCAGACCCCGTCTGCACTTACGCGCTTCCTTAAAACAGGATCGCCGAAATCAACCGAACGGGCTGAGCTGCTCCTCTTCCGCTCGCCGGCCCTCGGAACGTCAGCCTGCAAACGAATCGGACCACCGAGGTCACCGGCAGAGTCTCCTTTCGGAGCTCGGCCCCCCCCAAGCTTTAACGACGGTTTCCCAAGCGGGGCAAACGCAGGGCCTCCCTTCGGCCCCGGAACGGTTTTTATCGCGGGCTCCCAAGTCGCCGTTACGACACTAAGCGGCAAAGCAAGGCAAAGACAGCTGGGGTCGCAGCTTACCCACCTAGGCATGAAAATTCTTCTTTGAGGCCTCCCTCGCTGCTTTTGCCAGGTAAACACACCAAAACAAAGCTCCCGACAGGCAGCTGAGGCTTCGCATGGACCTCGGGGCCCCGCTAGCAACGGCGACGCCGGAGCCGCCGGGCTACCAGGCGCTATTCCCCCCCCCTCCCCTCCCCTCCCCTCCCCTCCCCTCCCCTGCCGGCCCGCGAACCGCGGCTTATTACTCACGAGTCCGGGAAGGACGCCGCCGACCTTCCCGCGGCCGAAGGCTCCTCGTCAGGAGCGGGCAGAGAACCTTTCCGCCGGCATTCGGAGTCTCCCGGCCGCTCTCGACACCCGATAACTTGCCGAGAAAGGGCTGAGGGCGGGAGCCTGCAGTTCTTCACGGCAGCACACAGTCGTTCCCCGATGTGCCGAACGCCTAGCATTAACACAATTTAGAAATACAAAAATACCACCGCTACAGGGCGCAAAGCCAAGCTGAAATTTCGGCAGCCAAAGCAAACCTCTGCGCGCCCGACAGAACGAGCCACGTGCATCGGCGCCTACAGCTCCTCAAGGCTAGCGAGGCCTCGTGGGCGACGTTCCTCTGGCAGGCTGCGCAGCTGAACTCCCCCGTGTCGCCTAAGAGTCCGTGACGTGACGTATTCAAAGCTCAGCAGAAATTAACAATCCAAAGTTGTTTCTAAGCACAAAAGCGGATCTACTACACGAGAAGGAAGGAGTCCTAATTCCGCAAGGCTTTACCTTTTCTTCGAGCTGCCGTCTTCCTGCTGCCCCAAAGACCATTGCCAGGCAATTAACCTGGGGTCGCGCTAAATGAGCCTTCCTCTTCGTTTTACAATTCGCACGCTTGCCTCTCCCTCTCTCTCTGGCCACCTGACCGCCGTTCCCCGAAGACGGGAATTTGCCGTCTTGGAGCTCTTAAAGCACGACGCTTCACAGATGCAGAGAGTCACGCGCACGGAAACGGATGGACGCAGCGTCCTTTCCGTAACGCGTACGCACCTTCCGTTAGATGTCGCTCATCTGTTATTCCGATCGCTATTACCGGCGAACCTTCCTCACCGGGAGGAACGGGCTTTCCCTTTCGGGGCGACGGAGACGGCTCTCGCTCGGTTCCCTTTAATTTTATTACTTCGGCTCGCTTACGTTTCTCTGTCTCTTCAGCTTCAGCCGTGGCAACGAATCTAAAAATTAAATATCCTATCTTTCCTTTTCTACGTACGCGTGTACGATAACAAAACAAAATACAAACGACCGAAGCAAAACTAAGGCAGCTACGGTTAACAAGAGGCGCAGGGCAGCAACGGGTCGCTTAGTCCTCAGCGCTGCCTCCGGGAGGGAGGCCGAAAGAACGAACGTTCCGCATCAAGAGTTACCTTGGTTACCCGGGCCAGAACGCCTCCTACTGTCGCAGCTTCTGGGGAGATCGAGGGTCCGCTGCTGCATTTTTGCTTCCTCCTTTCAGCCCGCCCCTTCGGGAGTAAGCGCAAAAAACCGCTCGCTCGTCCGGCTTTGCTCTTTGTCAGCATTTGCTATTGTCGGTTCCGCCTCTGTAACAAAGACAGAAAATTGCATTTCGCTTCCAACAAAACACTTCGATTTACACGCGTTCTTTTTCTCTTTCCCGTGGTTTTTTTTTTTTTTTTTTCTTTCCCCCCTTTCTTTCTTTTTCCTTCTTTCCCTCAAAGGAAAGGTCTTAATACACCGCTTTGCATCGTACGTTACGGGGTAAGCCGTTTGGAAACGCTACAGGGCCGACGCCGCGCCGCAACCCTGCTCCGGGGCCCGCCTGCCCCCCCGCTCCGCTCCGCCGCGCCGCCTCCGCAGGGGTGAGCGCGTGCCCCGGCCCGCGCTGCCAACGAACTGGCGCCCTAAACGCCGCGCACGCAAAACGCAAAGTCACACCCGCGCTCCCGGCGCGGCGCCGGGTCCCAGCCCGCCCCCCCACTCGCCCCGCACCCCCACTCGCCCCGCACCCCCACTCGCCCCGCACCGCCGCCTCCACGCAGCGACGGCCGCAGCGGGCAGGATGCAGCCCGACGCCCCCCGAACCTATGCGTTCGCCTCACCCGGGGGCCCCACATCCTTCACTCCACGCCACCTCCGCACTCACCCGCCGCCGCCGCTGCCGAGCGAAAACGCCCTCCCTGCTTGCCGCCATCTTGCTTCCCCGCCGCCGCGCATGCGCCGCTCGCCAACGGACTGCGGCGGCAGTGACGCTTGAGCACCGCGCACGTGCCGGCTCGGACAGCGCGGGGGGGGGGGAGCGAGGGGAGCGGGAGGGGCGGGGGGGAGCGAGGGGAGCGGGAGGGGAGCCCGAGGGGCGGGGCGGAGTGCGAGGGGAGCGCGAGAGGCGGGGGGGAGCGTGAGGGGAGCAGGGGGGCCCGAGGAGCGGGGGGGAGCACGAGGGGAGCCCGAGAAGCGGGGGGGAGCGCGGGGGCGGGGGGGAGCGCGAGGGGACCAGGGGGAGCGCGAGGGGCGGGGCGGAGCGCGAGGGGAGCAAGGGGAGCCCGAGAGGAGCCTGAGAAGCAGGGGGGAGCCCGAGAAGCGGGGGGGAGCGCGAGGGGAGCAGGGGGAGTGCAAGGGGCGGGGCAGAGCGCGAGGGGAGCAAGGGGAGCCCGAGGAGCGGGGGGGAGCGTGAGAGGAGCCTGAGAAGCAGGGGGGAGCCCGAGAAGCGGGGGGGAGCGCGAGGGGAGCCCGAGAAGCGGGGGGGAGCGCGAGGGGAGCAGGGGGAGCCCGAGGGGCGTGGCGGAGCGCGAGGGGAGCGCGAGGGGCGGGGCGGAGCGCGAGGGGAGCAGGGGGAGCGCGAGGGGAGCAGGGGGAGCGCGAGGGGAGCAGGGGGAGCCCGAGGGGCGGGGCGGAGCGCGAGGGGAGCCCGAGAAGCGGGGGGGAGCGCGAGGGGAGCCCGAGAAGCGGGGGGGAGCGCGAGGGGAGCAGGGGGAGCCCGAGGGGAGCAGGGGGAGCGCGAGGGGAGCGCGAGGGGCGGGGCGGAGCGCGAGGGGAGCAGGGGGAGCCCGAGGAGCAGGGGGAGCGCGAGGGGAGCAGGGGGAGCCCGAGGGGCGGGGCGGAGCGCGAGGGGAGCCCGAGAAGCGGGGGGGAGCGCGGGGGGAGCAGGGGGAGCCCGAGGGGCGGGGCGGAGCGCGAGGGGAGCGCGAGGGGCGGGGCGGAGCGCGAGGGGAGCCCGAGAAGCGGGGGGGGAGCAGGGGGAGCGCGAGGGGAGCAGGGGGAGCGCGAGGGGAGCAGGGGGAGCCCGAGGGGCGGGGCGGAGCGCGAGGGGAGCCCGAGAAGCGGGGGGGAGCGCGAGGGGCGGGGCGGAGCGCGAGGGGAGCAGGGGGAGCCCGAGGAGCGGGGGGGGAGCGCGAGGGGAGCCCGAGAAGCAGGGGGGAGCGCGGGGGTGGGGGGGAGCGCGAGGGGAGCCCGAAAGGGGGGGGGAGCGCGAGGGGCGGGTGGAGCGGGGAATCCCGAGGGGCGGGGGGGAGCCGGGGAGCCCGAGGGGCGGGGGGGGGCACGAAGGGAGGCGAGACCCGCAATGGCATGCTCGCGCCGCGGCGCTGCAGCCGGGCGGCTCACGCGTGCGAACCGCAGCCCGCCGCGGCAGCCCGGGACTCCCAGCGAGCGCCCCGAGGCTGCCCGAGCCCGTGGCCGCTCCAAGAGCACCGGGAAGGGGCGACGAGCACGCTCCATTCGCTTACCCGTTACCGAAACGGCGGAGAGCAGCAGCAAACATGGCGACCGGCACTGAGCATGTGCGCGCCGGCTGTCTGCGCATGCGCGCCCCCCCCACCGGGTGCAGTACCGCTTTTTGGACACAGGGTGGCAGCAGTGAGCGAGGCGGAACGCTGTGCGCGTGCGCGCCCCCCCCACAGGGTGCAGTACCGATTTTTGGACACAGGGTGGCAGCAGTGAGCACGGCGGAACCCAGTGCGCACGCGAGCCCCCCCCACAGGGTGCAGTACCGATTTTTGGACACAGGGTGGCAGCAGTGAGCATGGCAGAACCCAGTGCGCACGCGCGCCCCCCCACAGGGTGCAGTACCGCTTTTTGGACACAGGGTGGCAGCAGTGAGCACGGCGGAACCCAGTGCGCATGCGCGCCCCCCTTTATCGTGCCGTACCGCTCTTTTGACGCCCCGAGGGCAGCAGGGCGCGCGGCCGCCCCCGGCACGCGCACACCGCTGCAGAGCCCCCCCGCCCGCCCTTTGCAGACATTTCACCACCCTCGCCTCGGCTCATCTGCCCTTACTTACAGCGCCTGCTGCGAGGCGCAGCGTCGCCGCGTGTCGTGCTCGAGCCGCTGCTCCTAGAGGCTTCAGTAACAGCGCTTTCCTTTGAACATCGTTGCAAAATACTCCACAGACAAAAAAGAGTCAGAGGCTGCACTTAAAAAAACAAAACGAAAACAAAAAAACCACCCACCTACTTAACGGGACAATTTGCAAGCGTTCCAAGAAGCAGCCGTTCTTCTTTAGGACTTTCGACCTCTCGCCTTTACTGATCGTTAAACAAAATAAACAGCCCAAAGCAAGCCGCGCTATTTGCTTGACAGACTGCTCGGTTTTTATTATTAAACGGTACGAGATGCTGGCACGCGGCATGTCTTCTTCGGATTCTTGGGCTGACGTTCCTTCGGCCGCACGCACGCGGTCAAAGGCGTCTTTTTCACGTCCCGCCGTCAGGGCCTCCCCAGCAATTCCCGCAGCGACTCCCCCCTCGGGACAAACAGCTCGAGGACACGCACGGTCTTGCTAAAAGAACGGGGGGGGGGGGGGGAACAAACGCGTGCGCTGAGCGCGGCACTCGCAGACCCGATCTTCGGGTCCAAAAGAAAACTCTCTAAAGCGGACCCGGCGGGCCAAAGAGGTCCCTTCTTTGCGCCACGCTTCTTTCCTCGCACAGACGTCGGCCGCCTCTGCCCGCTCTCACGGTATCCCCTACCGGCAAGGACACGGCGAAACGTTTCGGAAACGACGGCGTTTCCCAGAAGCGTTTCCGCCGCCTTGGGAAAACGGCCGAAGGAGAGGCTCACGCGGGGCGCGTAGCTAGAAAGAACGCTCCGCACAAAGGCCTAAAATGACCAGCCCGGAGCAGGGATCCCGGGCTCTCCGGGAGCGCAGGAGTTCTCACGTCCTTACTGAGCAGAGACCGCTGCCCGTGAAACACGAGACGCCGCAGCGACGCCGATCGTTGGAGGGAAGCCTGCAATAAGAGCGAAAGAAAAGCAGACGTTGAGGACAAAGACCAAGTTACGAGCCCCTCGCGATTCAGACACGCTTCTAGATTTACCGCCTATTTCAAGGCGCGCCTTCGGCAATTCCGTCCGATTGATTTTCCCCGAAGCCCGAGACGCGGACGAAACGCCTCTCAAAGGAAGGTACGGCATAACCGCTCTGGCCTATAAACTACCGGTTTCGACGCAGGAAAAGCACAGGGAAAGCACTAGCGTTCCCCCCAAGAAACCACGTCCAAGCGGACCGATGAAGTAGGCCCCAAGTCTGAAAGCGGACCTAAAGGAGCCCGTTTGGCGGTCGCGAGCTGGAATACACCGTTCTCCTTCTCACTAACAACCTCCCGTAGAGACCGGCAGCTGTACAGCGCCTTCTACGCTACACGGAGGAGTCGGATAGCGGGCAGATGCCGCGTCCCGAATGCGCAACTAGAGATTGGAACGCACGGACGTAAACAAACGCCCGTGACGTAGCGGAGGTCTAGCGTATTCACGTTTACCGTGCGTCAGTTCTCCTCTGCGGACAGGCCGTTCCATCTTCTTTACTCGTTAGCTGACAGACGCCCTAGGAGAAAGCAAAGAAAGGAAGAAATTCAAAAGGAAATGAAACAGATCGGAGGGAGCCTCAAAGGCTTTGATCCATCCCCCCAGGCAGCCGAACCACCTTCGCAAAGGCACACCTCAAAAGACACGTCCTTCCGGGATCGCTGCACAGCCCAGCCAGAAAAGAGGAACAGAAACAAACAGAACGAGAAGGCTGCAGAGGGGGACGGAGGGCCGGAAAGGAGCCTGCTGTCCAGCGATGGTATTTTACCGCTCCTTGCGCGTTAGCAGCCCCTTTCAGATGCTTAAGCCCAAATTCTCTCAGCCCTTAACAGCTTCAGTACCCGCGGCACCTAGTTTTTCCACGCTCTCCAGTCTTCCTCGCTCTTTCCCGTCTCGGGCGAAAAGCCTCCCAGACCCCGTCTGTACTTACGCGCTTCCTTAAAACAGGATCGCCGAAATCAACCGAACGGGCTGAGCTGCTCCTCTTCCGCTCGCCGGCCCTCGGAACGTCAGCCTGCAAACGAATCGGACCACCGAGGTCACCGGCAGAGTCTCCTTTCGGAGCTCGCCCCCCCCCCAAGCTTTAACGACGGTTTCCCAAGCGGGGCAAACGCAGGGCCTCCCTTCGGCCCCGGAACGGTTTTTATCGCGGGCTCCCAAGTCGCCGTTACGACACTAAGCGGCAAAGCAAGGCAAAGACAGCTGGGGTCGCAGCTTACCCACCTAGGCATGAAAATTCTTCTTTGAGGCCTCCCTCGCTGCTTTTGCCAGGTAAACACACCAAAACAAAGCTCCCGACAGGCAGCTGAGGCTTCGCATGGACCTCGGGGCCCCGCTAGCAACGGCGACGCCGGAGCCGCCGGGCTACCAGGCGCTATTCCCCCCCCCTCCCCTCCCCTCCCCTCCCCTGCCGGCCCGCGAACCGCGGCTTATTACTCACGAGTCCGGGAAGGACGCCGCCGACCTTCCCGCGGCCGAAGGCTCCTCGTCAGGAGCGGGCAGAGAACCTTTCCGCCGGCATTCGGAGTCTCCCGGCCGCTCTCGACACCCGATAACTTGCCGAGAAAGGGCTGAGGGCGGGAGCCTGCAGTTCTTCACGGCAGCACCCAGTCGTTCCCCGATGTGCCGAACGCCTAGCATTAACACAATTTAGAAATACAAAAATACCACCGCTACAGGGCGCAAAGCCAAGCTGAAATTTCGGCAGCCAAAGCAAACCTCTGCGCGCCCGACAGAACGAGCCACGTGCATCGGCGCCTACAGCTCCTCAAGGCTAGCGAGGCCTCGTGGGCGACGTTCCTCTGGCAGGCTGCGCAGCTGAACTCCCCCGTGTCGCCTAAGAGTCCGTGACGTGACGTATTCAAAGCTCAGCAGAAATTAACAATCCAAAGTTGTTTCTAAGCACAAAAGCGGATCTACTACACGAGAAGGAAGGAGTCCTAATTCCGCAAGGCTTTACCTTTTCTTCGAGCTGCCGTCTTCCTGCTGCCCCAAAGACCATTGCCAGGCAATTAACCTGGGGTCGCGCTAAATGAGCCTTCCTGAAAGCCACCTCTTCGTTTTACAATTCGCACGCTTGCCTCTCCCTCTCTCTCTGGCCACCTGACCGCCGTTCCCCGAAGACGGGAATTTGCCGTCTTGGAGCTCTTAAAGCACGACGCTTCACAGATGCAGAGAGTCACGCGCACGGAAACGGATGGACGCAGCGTCCTTTCCGTAACGCGTACGCACCTTCCGTTAGATGTCGCTCATCTGTTATTCCGATCGCTATTACCGGCGAACCTTCCTCACCGGGAGGAACGGGCTTTCCCTTTCGGGGCGACGGAGACGGCTCTCGCTCGGTTCCCTTTAATTTTATTACTTCGGCTCGCTTACGTTTCTCTGTCTCTTCAGCTTCAGCCGTGGCAACGAATCTAAAAATTAAATATCCTATCTTTCCTTTTCTACGTACGCGTGTACGATAACAAAACAAAATACAAACGACCGAAGCAAAACTAAGGCAGCTACGGTTAACAAGAGGCGCAGGGCAGCAACGGGTCGCTTAGTCCTCAGCGCTGCCTCCGGGAGGGAGGCCGAAAGAACGAACGTTCCGCATCAAGAGTTACCTTGGTTACCCGGGCCAGAACGCCTCCTACTGTCGCAGCTTCTGGGGAGATCGAGGGTCCGCTGCTGCATTTTTGCTGCCTCCTTTCAGCCCTCCCCTTCGGGTGTAAGCGCAAAAAACCGCTCGCTCGTCCGGCTTTGCTCTTTGTCAGCATTTGCTATTGTCGGTTCCGCCTCTGTAACAAAGACAGAAAATTGCATTTCGCTTCCAACAAAACACTTCGATTTACACGCGTTCTTTTTCTCTTTCCCGTGGTTTTTTTTTTTTTTTTTTCTTTCCCCCCTTTCTTTCTTTTTCCTTCTTTCCCTCAAAGGAAAGGTCTTAATACACCGCTTTGCATCGTACGTTACGGGGTAAGCCGTTTGGAAACGCTACAGGGCCGACGCCGCGCCGCAACCCTGCTCCGGGGCCCGCCTGCCCCCCCGCTCCGCTCCGCCGCGCCGCCTCCGCAGGGGCGAGCGCGTGCCCCGGCCCGCGCTGCCAACGAACTGGCGCCCTAAACGCCGCGCACGCAAAACGCAAAGTCACACCCGCGCTCCCGGCGCGGCGCCGGGTCCCAGCCCGCCCCCCCACTCGCCCCGCACCGCCGCCTCCACGCAGCGACGGCCGCAGCGGGCAGGATGCAGCCCGACGCCCCCCGAACCTATGCGTTCGCCTCACCCGGGGGCCCCACATCCTTCACTCCACGCCACCTCCGCACTCACCCGCCGCCGCCGCCGAGCGAAAACGCCCTCCCTGCTCGCCGCCATCTTGCTTCCCCGCCGCCGCGCATGCGCCGCTCGCCAACGGACTGCGGCGGCAGTGACGCTTGAGCACCGCGCACGTGCCGGCTCGGACAGCGCGGGGGGGGGGAGCGAGGGGAGCGGGAGGGGCGGGGGGGAGCGAGGGGAGCGGGAGGGGAGCAGAGGGAGCCCGAGGGGCGGGGGGGAGCGAGGGGAGCCCGAGGGGCGGGGCGGACTGCGAGGGGAGCGCGAGAGGCGGGGGGGAGCGTGAGGGGAGCAGGGGGGCCCGAGGAGCGGGGGGGAGCGCGAGGGGACCAGGGGGAGCGCGAGGGGCGGGGCGGAGCGCGAGGGGAGCAAGGGGAGCCCGAGAGGAGCCTGAGAAGCAGGGGGGAGCCCGAGAAGCGGGGGGGAGCGCGAGGGGAGCAGGGGGAGTGCAAGGGGCGGGGCAGAGCGCGAGGGGAGCAAGGGGAGCCCGAGGAGCGGGGGGGAGCGTGAGAGGAGCCTGAGAAGCAGGGGGGAGCCCGAGAAGCGGGGGGGAGCGCGAGGAGAGCCCGAGAAGCGGGGGGGAGCGCGAGGGGAGCAGGGAGAGCCCGAGGGGCGGGGCGGAGCGCGAGGGAAGCGCGAGAAGCGGGGGGGAGCGCGAGGGGCGGGGCGGAGCGCGAGGGGAGCAGGGGGAGCCCGAGGGGCGGGGCGGAGCGCGAGGGGAGCCCGAGAAGCGGGGGGGAGCGCGAGGGGAGCAGGGGGAGCGCGAGGGGAGCAGGGGGAGCCCGAGGAGCGGGGGGGGGAGCGCGAGGGGAGCCCGAGAAGCAGGGGGGAGCGCGGGGGTGGGGGGGAGCGCGAGGGGAGCCCGAGAAGCGGGGGGGAGCGCGAGGGGCGGGTGGAGCGGGGAATCCCGAGGGGCGGGGGGGAGCCGGGGGAGCCCGAGGGGCGGGGGGGAGCCGGGGGAGCCCGAGGGGCGGGGGGGAGCACGAAGGGAGGCGAGACCCGCAATGGCATGCTCGCGCCGCGGCGCTGCAGCCGGGCGGCTCACGCGTGCGAACCGCAGCCCGCCGCGGCAGCCCGGGACTCCCAGCGAGCGCCCCGAGGCTGCCCGAGCCCGTGGCCGCTCCAAGAGCACCGGGAAGGGGCGACGAGCACGCTCCATTCGCTTACCCGTTACCGAAACGGCGGAGAGCAGCAGCAAACATGGCGACCGGCACTGAGCATGTGCGCGCCGGCTGTCTGCGCATGCGCGCCCCCCCACCGGGTGCAGTACCGCTTTTTGGACACAGGGTGGCAGCAGTGAGCGCGGCGGAACGCTGTGCGCGTGCGCGCCCCCCCCACAGGGTGCAGTACCGATTTTTGGACACAGGGTGGCAGCAGTGAGCACGGCAGAACCCAGTGCGCACGCGCGCCCCCCCCACAGGGTGCAGTACCGATTTTTGGACACAGGGTGGCAGCAGTGAGCGCGGCGGAACCCAGTGCGCACGCGCGCCCCCCTTTATCGTGCCGTACCGCTTTTTTGACGCCCCGAGGGCAGCAGGGCGCGCGGCCGGCCGCCGTGCGCCCGCGCGCCCCCCTTTCCGTGCCGTACCGCTTTTTTGACGCCCCAAGGGCAGCAGGGCGCGCGGCCGCCCCCGGCACGCACACACCGCTGCAGAGCCCCCCCGCCCGTCCGCCCTTTGCAGAGATTTCACCACCCTCGCCTCGGCTCATCTGCCCTTATTTACAGCGCCTGCTGCGAGGCGCAGCGTCGCCGCGTGTCGTGCTCGAGCCGCTGCTCCTAGAGGCTTCCGTAACAGCGCTTTCCTTTGAACATCGTTGCAAAATACTCCACAGACAAAAAAGAGTCAGAGGCTGCACTTAAAAAAACAAAACGAAAACAAAAAAACCACCCACCTACTTAACGGGACAATTTGCAAGCGTTCCAAGAAGCAGCCGTTCTTCTTTAGGACTTTCGACCTCTCGCCTTTACTGATCGTTAAACAAAATAAACAGCCCAAAGCAAGCCGCGCTATTTGCTTGACAGACTGCTCGGTTTTTATTATTAAACGGTACGAGATGCTGGCACGCGGCATGTCTTCTTCGGATTCTTGGGCTGACGTTCCTTCGGCCGCACGCACGCGGTCAAAGGCGTCTTTTTCACGTCCCGCCGTCAGGGCCTCCCCAGCAATTCCCGCAGCGACTCCCCCCTCGGGACAAACAGCTCGAGGACACGCACGGTCTTGCTAAAAGAACGGGGGGGGGGGGGGGGGAACAAACGCGTGCGCTGAGCGCGGCACTCGCAGACCCGATCTTCGGGTCCAAAAGAAAACTCTCTAAAGCGGACCCGGCGGGCCAAAGAGGTCCCTTCTTTGCGCCACGCTTCTTTCCTCGCACAGACGTCGGCCGCCTCTGCCCGCTCTCACGGTATCCCCTACCGGCAAGGACACGGCGAAACGTTTCGGAAACGACGGCGTTTCCCAGAAGCGTTTCCGCCGCCTTGGGAAAACGGCCGAAGGAGAGGCTCACGCGGGGCGCGTAGCTAGAAAGAACGCTCCGCACAAAGGCCTAAAATGACCAGCCCGGAGCAGGGATCCCGGGCTCTCCGGGAGCGCAGGAGTTCTCACGTCCTTACTGAGCAGAGACCGCTGCCCGTGAAACACGAGACGCCGCAGCGACGCCGATCGTTGGAGGGAAGCCTGCAATAAGAGCGAAAGAAAAGCAGACGTTGAGGACAAAGACCAAGTTACGAGCCCCTCGCGATTCAGACACGCTTCTAGATTTACCGCCTATTTCAAGGCGCGCCTTCGGCAATTCCGTCCAATTGATTTTCCCCGAAGCCCGAGACGCGGACGAAACGCCTCTCAAAGGAAGGTACGGCATAACCGCTCTGGCCTATAAACTACCGGTTTCGACGCAGGAAAAGCACAGGGAAAGCACTAGCGTTCCCCCCAAGAAACCACGTCCAAGCGGACCGATGAAGTAGGCCCCAAGTCTGAAAGCGGACCTAAAGGAGCCCGTTTGGCGGTCGCGAGCTGGAATACACCGTTCTCCTTCTCACTAACAACCTCCCGTAGAGACCGGCAGCTGTACAGCGCCTTCTACGCTACACGGAGGAGTCGGATAGCGGGCAGATGCCGCGTCCCGAATGCGCAACTAGAGATTGGAACGCACGGACGTAAACAAACGCCCGTGACGTAGCGGAGGTCTAGCGTATTCACGTTTACCGTGCGTCAGTTCTCCTCTGCGGACAGGCCGTTCCATCTTCTTTACTCGTTAGCTGACAGACGCCCTAGGAGAAAGCAAAGAAAGGAAGAAATTCAAAAGGAAATGAAACAGATCGGAGGGAGCCTCAAAGGCTTTGATCCATCCCCCCAGGCAGCCGAACCACCTTCGCAAAGGCACACCTCAAAAGACACGTCCTTCCGGGATCGCTGCACAGCCCAGCCAGAAAAGAGGAACAGAAACAAACAGAACGAGAAGGCTGCAGAGGGGGACGGAGGGCCGGAAAGGAGCCTGCTGTCCAGCGATGGTATCTTACCGCTCCTTGCGCGTTAGCAGCCCCTTTCAGATGCTTAAGCCCAAATTCTCTCAGCCCTTAACAGCTTCAGTACCCGCGGCACCTAGTTTTTCCACGCTCTCCAGTCTTCCTCGCTCTTTCCCGTCTCGGGCGAAAAGCCTCCCAGACCCCGTCTGCACTTACGCGCTTCCTTAAAACAGGATCGCCGAAATCAACCGAACGGGCTGAGCTGCTCCTCTTCCGCTCGCCGGCCCTCGGAACGTCAGCCTGCAAACGAATCGGACCACCGAGGTCACCGGCAGAGTCTCCTTTCGGAGCTCGGCCCCCCCCAAGCTTTAACGACGGTTTCCCAAGCGGGGCAAACGCAGGGCCTCCCTTCGGCCCCGGAACGGTTTTTATCGCGGGCTCCCAAGTCGCCGTTACGACACTAAGCGGCAAAGCAAGGCAAAGACAGCTGGGGTCGCAGCTTACCCACCTAGGCACGAAAATTCTTCTTTGAGGCCTCCCTCGCTGCTTTTGCCAGGTAAACACACCAAAACAAAGCTCCCGACAGGCAGCTGAGGCTTCACATGGACCTCGGGGCCCCGCTAGCAACGGCGACGCCGGAGCCGCCGGGCTACCAGGCGCTATTCCCCCCCCCTCCCCTCCCCTCCCCTCCCCTGCCCTGCCGGCCCGCGAACCGCGGCTTATTACTCACGAGTCCGGGAAGGACGCCGCCGACCTTCCCGCGGCCGAAGGCTCCTCGTCAGGAGCGGGCAGAGAACCTTTCCGCCGGCATTCGGAGTCTCCCGGCCGCTCTCGACACCCGATAACTTGCCGAGAAAGGGCTGAGGGCGGGAGCCTGCAGTTCTTCACGGCAGCACACAGTCGTTCCCCGATGTGCCGAACGCCTAGCATTAACACAATTTAGAAATACAAAAATACCACCGCTACAGGGCGCAAAGCCAAGCTGAAATTTCGGCAGCCAAAGCAAACCTCTGCGCGCCCGACAGAACGAGCCACGTGCATCGGCGCCTACAGCTCCTCAAGGCTAGCGAGGCCTCGTGGGCGACGTTCCTCTGGCAGGCTGCGCAGCTGAACTCCCCCGTGTCGCCTAAGAGTCCGTGACGTGACGTATTCAAAGCTCAGCAGAAATTAACAATCCAAAGTTGTTTCTAAGCACAAAAGCGGATCTACTACACGAGAAGGAAGGAGTCCTAATTCCGCAAGGCTTTACCTTTTCTTCGAGCTGCCGTCTTCCTGCTGCCCCAAAGACCATTGCCAGGCAATTAACCTGGGGTCGCGCTAAATGAGCCTTCCTCTTCGTTTTACAATTCGCACGCTTGCCTCTCCCTCTCTCTCTGGCCACCTGACCGCCGTTCCCCGAAGACGGGAATTTGCCGTCTTGGAGCTCTTAAAGCACGACGCTTCACAGATGCAGAGAGTCACGCGCACGGAAACGGATGGACGCAGCGTCCTTTCCGTAACGCGTACGCACCTTCCGTTAGATGTCGCTCATCTGTTATTCCGATCGCTATTACCGGCGAACCTTCCTCACCGGGAGGAACGGGCTTTCCCTTTCGGGGCGACGGAGACGGCTCTCGCTCGGTTCCCTTTAATTTTATTACTTCGGCTCGCTTACGTTTTTCTGTCTCTTCAGCTTCAGCCGTGGCAACGAACCTAAAAATTAAATATCCTATCTTTCCTTTTCTACGTACGCGTGTACGATAACAAAACAAAATACAAACGACCGAAGCAAAACTAAGGCAGCTACGGTTAACAAGAGGCGCAGGGCAGCAACGGGTCGCTTAGTCCTCAGCGCTGCCTCCGGGAGGGAGGCCGAAAGAACGAACGTTCCGCATCAAGAGTTACCTTGGTTACCCGGGCCAGAACGCCTCCTACTGTCGCAGCTTCTGGGGAGATCGAGGGTCCGCTGCTGCATTTTTGCTTCCTCCTTTCAGCCCGCCCCTTTGGGAGTAAGCGCAAAAAACCGCTCGCTCGTCCGGCTTTGCTCTTTGTCAGCATTTGCTATTGTCGGTTCCGCCTCTGTAACAAAGACAGAAAATTGCATTTCGCTTCCAACAAAACACTTCGATTTACACGCGTTCTTTTTCTCTTTCCCGTGGTTTTTTTTTTTTTTTTCTTTCCCCCCTTTCTTTCTTTTTCCTTCTTTCCCTCAAAGGAAAGGTCTTAATACACCGCTTTGCATCGTACGTTACGGGGTAAGCCGTTTGGAAACGCTACAGGGCCGACGCCGCGCCGCAACCCTGCTCCGGGGCCCGCCTGCCCCCCCGCTCCGCTCCGCCGCGCCGCCTCCGCAGGGGCGAGCGCGTGCCCCGGCCCGCGCTGCCAACGAACTGGCGCCCTAAACGCCGCGCACGCAAAACGCAAAGTCACACCCGCGCTCCCGGCGCGGCGCCGGGTCCCAGCCCGCCCCCCCACTCGCCCCGCACCGCCGCCTCCACGCAGCGACGGCCGCAGCGGGCAGGATGCAGCCCGACGCCCCCCGAACCTATGCGTTCGCCTCACCCGGGGGCCCCACATCCTTCACTCCACGACACCTCCGCACTCACCCGCCGCCGCCGCCGCCAAGCGAAAACGCCCTCCCTGCTCGCCGCCATCTTGCTTCCCCGCCGCCGCGCATGCGCCGCTCGCCAACGGACTGCGGCGGCAGTGACGCTTGAGCACCGCGCACGTGCCGGCTCGGACAGCGCGGGGGGGGGGGAGCGAGGGGAGCGGGAGGGGAGCAGAGGGAGCCCGAGGGGCGGGGGGGAGCGAGGGGAGCCCGAGGGGCGGGGCGGAGTGCGAGGGGAGCGCGAGAGGCGGGGGGGAGCGTGAGGGGAGCAGGGGGGCCCGAGGAGCGGGGGGGAGCACGAGGGGAGCCCGAGAAGCGGGGGGGAGCGCGGGGGCGGGGGGGAGCGCGAGGGGACCAGGGGGAGCGCGAGGGGCGGGGCGGAGCGCGAGGGGAGCAAGGGGAGCCCGAGGGACGGGGCGGAGCGCGAGGGGAGCCCGAGAAGCGGGGGGGAGCGCGGGGGTGGGGGGGAGCGCGAGGGGAGCCCGAGAAGCGGGGGGGAGCGCGAGGGGCGGGTGGAGCGGGGAATCCCGAGGGGCGGGGGGGAGCCGGGGGAGCCCGAGGGGTGGGGGGGAGCACGAAGGGAGGCGAGACCCGCAATGGCATGCTCGCGCCGCGCCGCTGCAGCCGGGCGGCTCACGCGTGCGAACCGCAGCCCGCCGCGGCAGCCCGGGACTCCCAGCGAGCGCCCCGAGGCTGCCCGAGCCCGTGGCCGCTCCAAGAGCACCGGGAAGGGGCGACGAGCACGCTCCATTCGCTTACCCGTTACCGAAACGGCGGAGAGCAGCAGCAAACATGGCGACCGGCACTGAGCATGTGCGCGCCGGCTGTCTGCGCATGCGCGCCCCCCCACCGGGTGCAGTACCGCTTTTTGGACACAGGGTGGCAGCAGTGAGCGCGGCGGAACGCTGTGCGCGTGCGCGCCCCCCCCACAGGGTGCAGTACCGATTTTTGGACACAGGGTGGCAGCAGTGAGCACGGCGGAACCCAGTGCGCATGCGCGCCCCCCTTTCCGTGCCGTACTGCTTTTTTGACGCCCCGAGGGCAGCAGGGCGCGCGGCCGCCCCCGGCACGCGCACACCGCTGCAGAGCCCCCCCGCCCGCCCTTTGCAGACATTTCACCACCCTCGCCTCGGCTCATCTGCCCTTATTTACAGCGCCTGCTGCGAGGCGCAGCGTCGCCGCGTGTCGTGCTCGAGCCGCTGCTCCTAGAGGCTCCAGTAACAGCGCTTTCCTTTGAACATCGTTGCAAAATACTCCACAGACAAAAAAAGAGTCAGAGGCTGCACTTAAAAAATCAAAACGAAAACAAAAAAACCACCCACCTACTTAACGGGACAATTTGCAAGCGTTCCAAGAAGCAGCCGTTCTTCTTTAGAACTTTCGACCTCTCGCCTTTACTGATCGTTAAACAAAATAAACAGCCCAAAGCAAGCCGCGCTATTTGCTTGACAGACTGCTCGGTTTTTATTATTAAACGGTACGAGATGCTGGCACGCGGCATGTCTTATTCGGATTCTTGGGCCGACGTTCCTTCGGCCGCACGCACGCGGTCAAAGGCGTCTTTTTCACGTCCCGCCGTCAGGGCCTCCCCAGCAATTCCCGCAGCGACTCCCCCCTCGGGACAAACAGCTCGAGGACACGCACGGTCTTGCTAAAAGAACGGGGGGGGGGGGGGGAACAAACGCGTGCGCTGAGCGCGGCACTCGCAGACCCGATCTTCGGGTCCAAAAGAAAACTCTCTAAAGCGGACCAGGCGGGCCAAAGAGGTCCCTTCTTTGCGCCACGCTTCTTTCCTCGCACAGACGTCGGCCGCCTCTGCCCGCTCTCACGGTATCCCCTACCGGCAAGGACACGGCTGTTACAGGTAAACGCGACAAATTGACAACCACTCGGGCCGGGTTGCATAAATTCCAATTTAATAAAATAATTGAGCAAGTCACAAGTAAGCAAAACAGCGCTGGGCGGCCAGGGGAATCTCCTGCTCCACCAACGGCGCGCGCAATCCCCCCCTCACAGTCTCCTTATATGCAATTCCAGCTCCAGGTATATGTGGCACTTCCTGTAACTTCTGCGGTTGCGCCGGCTGTTGCTAGGGGGTCTTCTTCAGCCCTCTGCATTGTGAGTGGTGACCCTCAGGTCACGCATATATTTTACAACTTTCGAAGTCGTGCTATATTTCACAGTTGTGTGACATCGCCATCACCATATTAGGCTATCTAAACTAACATTGCCGCTTTGCTATCTCAACTCCCTTATCTCAGGCAGGGTACATGCCCCCACCACAGGATGTAGGATGTTCCCACAGATGTTTCCAAGGCTGTTTCTTACTTTGATGTAACCAATTAGCACACATCACAGTCCAGGATGTTTCAAGGCTGTTTCTCAATTTGATGTAACAAATTAGCACATATCACAATCCCCCCTTTTTGTTTTGGTCCCTTCTAATTTGTTCATCAAATCGAGCAACAACCTCCTGTGCCAGGGAGAGCATAGGGTTATGCTTACTCTCATCTTCATTTAGTTGTTCATATTGACTTCTTATCAACAGTAGGTGGGCAGCTTCGAGTCTGCTTTTTGCTAAGTTAATTATTTTATTTACTATACACGGTCCAAAGGTCAACACTAGTACTAGTAAAGTCAATGGGCCCGCGATGGTAGACAATAAGGTTGTTAGCCAGGGAGAATGACTGAACCATGATTCATACCACCCTTGCTGGGCTTCTCTTTCCTTTTTACGTTTTTCAAGGCCTTCTCTCAATTTCGCCATAGTATCCCTGACAACTCCTGTATGATCCGTGTAAAAACAACATTCTTCTCCTAGGGCTGCACACAATCCTCCCTGTTGCAAAAATAAGAGGTCCATCCCTCTTCTGTTCTGTAAAACTACTTCTGATAGCGATGTCAACGATTTTTCTAAGGCTGTAATGGATTTTTCTATTCGTTCTAAGTCCTCATCCACTGCTGCTCGTAGGGTGCTAAGGCTCTGCTGCTGCACCACTAAGGAGGAGATTCCAGTTCCCGCTCCTACTGCCCCTAGGCCCAGTAAGGTGGCTATAGTAATTGCGGTGATTGGTTCTCTCTTTACTCGGACCGGATGAGGGGTGTCCCAATGGTCGTACATCACATTTTCTGGGTGGTACAAGATCCTGGGAACTACCTCTATTTGTATACAATATTCTTGGGACTCACCAAGTACCCTTAGGGAGACACAGGGAGTTAGGCCCGTTTTTGAACATATCCACCTAGCTCCTTGGGTGGGAATAATCCATCCAATTTCGGAGGTGTAGGTTTGCAGTGTCACAGACCCACACAGCTTTTTCTTTGATTTTGGTATTTTACCAATACACATTCCCATTCCCGTAACTTGCTCCATGGTCAACCCCTTCTTCTTATCTTCCCATTGACACTGTGAGCCGGGATCATTGCTCACAGTATATGTCATATTTACTCCTATTGCTTCATAAAAAGGGGTCTTATGTCGTAGCATAACCAGCAATGGGTGGTTATACTAGGGGTTGTAGCATTTAATACTTTGTAGGTTGCCTGTACAATCTTCCACAGAGGATTGTCTACCCCCTCTGTGGCTTTACTTTCTGAGATTACAACAGTATCTTTCGGGGTGGGGTGGCTCATAGGAATACTTGTCAAATTCATTATCGCAGCCGTTGGTTTGATTCTTAATTTTGCTCCTTTAACGGCTAGATTCGGCCCTATTGCTTGAGGAGCAGGTTGCACACTTTCTTTCTTTATGAAAATCAATCCACCCCTATCGGTCCCGGGCTCCCAGTACCGGACTCCCCAGGTTTTTCCCAAAAACCACCCTGGATCTTCAGGACGGGTGATATTTATCATTAAATGTTTACAGTCCGAATGGGAGGACGGACGCGTACCTCCAGAAGAGTCTCGTTTGGGGGGTGTACAACCATAGGGTCCCCACTGGGTCTGAATAAACTTATCTGATCCTGCGCCGGGTGTCCAATCAGAGGCTATAGTTTCACATCCCCAATAAGCACAATAATAAGAGTTTGGGTAGTTACAGTATCCTCGCCCAGGATTAGAACTAGGGCAAAAGTAAAACCCCTTTAGATTTAAACATGGCTCAATGGGTACCAATTCACACAAGGTAGGTGTGAATGTAGGTTTCCCGGGTACGCTTCGTACTTGGATCACTGTTTGATCTTCCCATCTCATTAATGACCATTTAAAGGGTTGGTGTACATTATGTTCCCCTTGGATTCGTCTTCCTAATAAGCCCAGCACAATCATCTTCCAGAGGAGTAGTGGACCCATGGCTTGGTCAACGGATATTTTACGAACCCTTAATGCCTTGGAGGGGCGGTCCGTGATGCCAAGTGTCTCTGGGACTTTAAAGAGTCTGGGTCTTACAATTTTGGGTATTCCTGCTTAGGAGGTGGCTTATCGGCCTCGATCCCCACAAGTTCTATACGTCTCTGCCTCCCCTGCCTACTCTTTTGCTTCAGAGCAGCAGGGTGTACCGTCTTCTCGGCAGCAGCCGTATTCTTCAGGGGAACCTCCTGTATGAGCCTTTTAGATTTTTTTAAAGGCTTCCCAGTTCCCAAGAGTGACACTCAACATACGGCGCGGTCCGCCTATAATTGGTGTTTTCAATTTTGGCCTTATGTGATTTGGGGTGGTTGGCGTGGGTACAACCTTTCTCTGGTTGTACTCCTTTTAACAAAGGCTTCCCACCGTTCTACCGATCTTTTCTTAAGATCTTTTAATGTCCAATAAGTCAATTTTGTCGTAACAAGGGCGGCAAATGCTGTTAGGGAGATACCCGTACTAACAATGAGTCCACTACTTCCCTTTACAAACCCTACATGCATAACACACAAAGGGATAACAAATACAATGTGGGGTTATAACAAATACTATGTTAGGTTTTACAAAAGGTGGTCTCACTTATCGAGGTTTCCAGGTTTCTTCTTAAAGGTTACTTTTAAATTGTCCAGGTTTCCAAAGGCTTCCCACGATGATTCTGAAATCGGTCCTTTAATTCTGCTAGCATGTGTCCATCCTCGCTCTGCGGTACGAATAGCAGTGTCTGTGGTAAGCAAAACAAGGAAAGGTCCCTCCCAGCGGGGAGTCAAGGATGAGTCTTTCCAGGTTTTAATTAAAACCTTGTCTCCAGGGTTAACTCGGTGAATGGCTACATCTAGTGGAGGTCTCTGTGCTATTAGTCCTTTCTTTATCAATTCTTGTCTTCTCTTCATAAGCTCTGTAATATATTTCTGTAATAATCTCTCTTCTACTTTAGGATGTTCTTTTGGTATTTCTAAATCATATGGCATCCCATATAACATTTCAAAAGGGGAGACTCCTGTGTCAGTTCTGGGCTGAGTTCGTATATTCAACAAAGCTAAGGGTAAACACTTGATCCAATTCATCTGGGTTTCCATCATTAGCTTTGTTAACTGTTTTTTTATTTCCCCATTCATCCTTTCTACCTTTCCTGAACTTTGAGGATGCCAGGGAGTGTGATACTCCCACTTGATTCCTAAAGGATCTAATGTTTCTTTAATGACCTTGGATGTAAAATGTGGCCCCCTGTCTGAGTCTATGACCAATACATTCCCATACCGGGGTATGATATTTTCTAACAATATCTTGGTTACCGATTTCGCAGTTGTTCGGGCTACGGGAAAAGCTTCTACAAAGTAAGTTAAATGATCTACTATAACTAATAGGTATTTATACCTGCCCACTTCTGGGAGTTCTGTAAAGTCAACCTGTATTTTCTCAAATGGTCTCCTGGCTATGGATCGTCCCCCTGGGACCTTTTTTCTGAGGTGCTGCTTGTTAACCTTCTGACAGGTCAAACATTCTCCCACTAGTCTTTTTGCTATGTCATATATTCCAATGCACATATATTTAGTTCCAAACTGGTCTACTAATGCTTGCACTCCCCAGTGAGTCTGTCGGTGGAATTCTTTCATGATTCTCCAAGCTACGCCTTTGGATACAATTTCTCTATCATCGGGCAGCACCCATTTACCTTCTTTTTCTAGGGCTCCTATCTGTCGTAATGTATCTATTTCCTGTTTAGTAAAACTCATCCTGGTATCTAGTTTATCTTGGCCCTCTTTTCCTTCAGACAATAGGTGTAAAGCTGCTTTTTTTGCTTCTTCATCTGCTAGATTATTTCCCCTTATGTGGTAAAATGTGCCTTTTTGATGGTCCCTAACATGTACTACTGCGATTCTCCGAGGTCCCCTCAGAGCTTCTAAAGTTTTTCTGATTAATTTTTCGTGCACTAAATTCTTCCCTTGTGAATTAATCAGTCCCCGTTCTTCCCACATTTTCCCAAATGTGTGTACTACTCCATAAGCATATTTAGAGTCGGTGTATATAGTCCCTATTTTGCCCTTTAAAATTTCTAAGGCTCTAAAAACTGCATACAATTCACAAGCCTGGGCCGACCAAGTTTTGTGTAGGGGCCCTGATTCTATTAACTCTAGAGACTTTCCATCTACAATAGCATACCCTGATCTGCATTTCCCTTCAACTACGCGAGAGGATCCGTCCACAAAGAATTTAGTCCCCTCTGGTAACTCTTCTTCTTCTAAATCTTCTCTTATTTTTGTTTGGTATTCTATTAGACGCATGCAATCATGTCTTAATTGACCACTGGGTTCCCCATACAGGAACTGGGCTGGATTCTGCAAGCTTGTAGTCTCAATTTCCAACTTTGGAGAATGGATTAAAATGCCCTCGTATTTTAATAGTCTGGCATCGGTTATCCATTTTTCGGCTTTTTGTTGTAATACTCCTCGTATATTATGAGGGGTATATATTTTTAATTCTCCTCCAAAGGTTATCTTTTTAGCCTCTTCTACTAATAAGGCTGTAGCTACAATGGCTTGTAGGCAAGTGGGCCATCCCCGACTGACGGGGTCTAGCAATTTTGAAAAATACCCTATAGGTTTCTTTTTCCCTGCCCATTCCTGTGTTAGGACTCCAAAGGCTGTTCCTTCCTGTGTATTAATAAACATGTAGAATGGTCTCTTAATATCTGGTAAACTCAAAACAGGTGCATTCACCAAGTCAGCCTTCAATTCTTCGAGGCTTTGATTATCGGTTTGAGTCCATTTTATTAGCCCATCTACTATTAGTTTTTTTATATAAAAATTTTACTTTATTGCTATAATTTTCAATCCATTGTCTGCAATACCCTAATAACCCCAGCAATTGTCGGACCTGTCTTTTGCTCTTCGGGGGTCTTATTGACAGTATACCATTTACCCTTTCAGGGTCCAATTTTTTTGTGCCCTTGCTAAGCCAATGTCCCAAATACTTCACCTCTTCTTCCGTAAATTGCAACTTTGATTTCGATACTTTCAATCCCTTTAAACTTAGGAAATTTAACAACTTAATACTCTCACATCTAACTTCCTCCTGGGTTTTTCCTGCTAAAAGCAAATCATCCACATATTGTGTTAAAGTAATTTGAGGATTAGTTTCGTAAGTACTTAGAACCTGCTCCAGGGCTTGCCCAAACAAATTAGGGGATTCTGTAAACCCTTGTGGTAAAACAGTCCATCGGAGTTGTTGTTTCCTATGGGTATCTGGGTCTTCCCACTCGAAGGCAAAAAAGTCTCTACATTCTTCCTTAAGGGGGCATGCCCAAAATGCATCTTTCAGGTCTATAACCGTCTACCATTTAGCCTCAGGTGACAGCTGACTAAGTATGATATCGGGGTTAGCTACAATTGGGAACCTGGTAATTGTTCTTTTGTTTATTTCTCTTAAATCTTGTACCAATCTATAAGTACCGTCTGGTTTCTTTACGGGCAGTATGGGGGTATTATAGGGAGACATACAAGGCTCCAGTAACCTTTGATTTATTAGCCTCTGGATTACTGGTCGGAGTCCTTGCCTCCCTTCCTGTGACATTGGATATTGCTTGACTCTAACAGGGATTTCTGGATTCCGTATGCTCACTTCAAAAGGAGCAATATCTAGTTTCCTACTGATTCTGGGGTATACCAAACTTCAGGGTTGATTTTGGCCTCATCTTCAATAGTAAGGGTGCATAATTTTATAACTAATTCTTGATTCTCTACTTCTAAATTGACTCCTAATTCAACCATCATATCTCGGCCCAGTAAATTATATTCAGCTTCGGGAACTAATAAAAAGGATCCAACACTTAATCGAGAGTCTGATTCTATTTCCACATTTTTAATTACTGGGACCTTAAAGGGCTCTCCCTTAGCTCCTATCACTTATAAGTTCTCTGGGGATAGCTTACACCCCCAGGGTACCGTTTGGACAGTAGATCTTTCTGCCCCAGAATCCACAAGGAATTCTACTTCTTGTCGCTGGGGACCTAATTTCAATTTTATCAAGGGCTCAGTTCCTTTATGAGTCCCCAGCAAATAGAGCCCCTGACCCCCCTAATCTTCTTGGAACATTTGCTCATCCTGCATTCGCTTCCTACAATTCCTCTTCAGATGCCCTTTTTTCTGGCAATAAAAACACTCCACCTGCCTCAAGTCCCTCGTCACAACTTCTCTGGGTTGTCCTTCTTGGTGAAGTGGCTTTCTTTTAGGTCTGTTATACGACCTAGGGGGTTGTGCCTGGATTCCTCTCTGCCCTTCTCGGACTGCTGCCATCAGAATCTTTGCCTGCCGCCGATGGGTTTCCTCTTCCCTCCGCACATGCACTTTCTGAGCTTCCCTCAGCAATTCGTCCAGCCCCCTATCTTGCCAATCATCTAACTTCTCTAGCTTTCTTCTAATATCTGGAAAGGCCTTTGCTACAAACTGTGTTTTCAATAGAGCCTGTCCCACAGGGGTACTGGGGTCTACCCCGGAATAAAGTTGCAGATTTTTTCTAAGTCTCTCGAGCCACTCTGTTGGTGTCTCATCCTTCTTTTGTTGTTCCATGAAGGCCTTATTAATATTTTGCCCCCTGGGAACAGATTCCCTGATTCCCTGAACTATTATGGCTCTCAGATCGGACATATGTGTCCGATGCTCAGCATTCTGATTGTCCCAGTCCGGCCGTTGAGTGGGCCATTTAATATCTGCAGCGGGACCTTGTTGGTGTTGTTGATCCCAAATCCGCATCCCAGCCCTACGGGTCATTTCCCTTTCTTCCGCTGTAAATAATATGCTTAAGATGGATTGTAATTCCTCCCATGTATAAAGGCTTGGACCTAAAAACTGATCTAATTTCTCAGCCACTCCTAAAGGGTCTTCTAATAAATTCCACATTTCTTTCTTAAAATCCCGTACGTCCCCTGAACTCAGGGGCATAGACACAAATCCCATCCCCGGCTGCGGTCCTCCCATGGGGAGTTCTCGCAAGGGGTACAGCTGATCAGGTCGCCCACCTCCCCTCGTTTGACTCCTCGTGACCCTTCGGGTTTCTTCTGGGGAACTAGGAGGGTTTAGATCCCAGTCTGGGGTCATCGGAGAGGGGCTATGAGGAGGGGCTGGTGTTGGGTTTTGAGCCGGAGCTGAGGGAATATAGGGGGGAGGAGAAACGGGAAGTTCCTCCAGTGTTTTGCTTTTCTTCCTCGAACCCTTCTCTTTCAAGGTAAATATCATGGTCCGAGTATCTGGTCTTATCCATAAACTAGCATACTCACTTTCTTCTAAACTAAAGGGCTCCTTTGAATTCACATATATAGTTAGAGCCTGACATATCCAATTTTCAAAAGACCCGTATACTGGCCAATAAAGGTGGTCTCCTCTAATCTGCTTCCCACCCCATACTTGCATACAGTAATGTACCATTTTTTTTTTCTCGACTTTTTGCCTTTTCTGGAGGGCCAATCGTTCCAATACTTAATCATTAATCCTAAAGGGCTATCGGGCGGTATATCTGGTAACTGTACCGTAAAGCCCTCTATGGGATCAGAAGACTTGCTCTTTTTCCGTCCCATCTTCCGGAGCACCCACCCCAGTCACTCTCTTTCTTTCCGCAGGGGACCGCACTCACACCACCCGAGTCTTTAACTGCTAGGACGGTTGTCCCTTCGCAGCGGGTGGCCCAGTCGGCCGATGGGTGCCCCATTTCGGTCCCCTATTACAACTCTCTCTCTCTGCAGGGGACCGCACTCACACCACCCGAGTCTTTAACTGCTAGGACGGTTGTCCCTTCGCAGCGGGCGGCCCAGTCGGCCGACGGGTGCCCCGTTTCGGTCCCCTGTTACACAATCACCCTCATGGAGGGTCCGCACTCACTCCGTCCCCTGTTACACAAGGACCCCCTCTCCTGGAGGGTCCGCACTCCCCTGGGGACTTCTCACGTGCTCCGGGTATCCCACCCCAACCGAACGGAACCGCATACATATACTCACTCAGTCCTGAGTCTTCGTTCGGATCTTCGTGCACAAAGTTTACGGGGTACTGCAGTTCTTTTGCTTACTTGTCCTGATTTAGGGTTCGGAAATACAGGTTCTGGTAGGGGAACTACCCACTCAGGGGCCATCCGAAGATGGGATGGGGCGCCTCCCCTGAGTCAGAGTCCTGAAACCAGGGAAGCCTGTATCCGAGTCACGGCACCAAATTGTTACAGGTAAACGCGACAAATTGACAACCACTCGGGCCGGGTTGCATAAATTCCAATTTAATAAAATAATTGAGCAAGTCACAAGTAAGCAAAACAGCGCTGGGCGGCCGGGGGAATCTCCTGCTCCACCAACGGCGCGCGCAATCCCCCCCTCACAGTCTCCTTATATGCAATTCCAGCTCCAGGTATATGTGGCACTTCCTGTAACTTCTGCGGTTGCGCCGGCTGTTGCTAGGGGGTCTTCTTCAGCCCTCTGCATTGTGAGTGGTGACCCTCAGGTCACGCATATATTTTACAACTTTCGAAGTCGTGCTATATTTCACAGTTGTGTGACATCGCCATCACCATATTAGGCTATCTAAACTAACATTGCCGCTTTGCTATCTCAACTCCCTTATCTCAGGCAGGGTACATGCCCCCACCACAGGATGTAGGATGTTCCCACAGATGTTTCCAAGGCTGTTTCTTACTTTGATGTAACCAATTAGCACACATCACAGTCCAGGATGTTTCAAGGCTGTTTCTCAATTTGATGTAACAAATTAGCACATATCACACGGCGAAACGTTTCGGAAACGACGGCGTTTCCCAGAAGCGTTTCCGCCGCCTTGGGAAAACGGCCGAAGGAGAGGCTCACGCGGGGCGCGTAGCTAGAAAGAACGCTCCGCACAAAGGCCTAAAATGACCAGCCCGGAGCAGGGATCCCGGGCTCTCCGGGAGCGCAGGAGTTCTCACGTCCTTACTGAGCAGAGACCGCTGCCCGTGAAACACGAGACGCCGCAGCGACGCCGATCGTTGGAGGGAAGCCTGCAATAAGAGCGAAAGAAAAGCAGACGTTGAGGACAAAGACCAAGTTACGAGCCCCTCGCGATTCAGACACGCTTCTAGATTTACCGCCTATTTCAAGGCGCGCCTTCGGCAATTCCGTCCAATTGATTTTCCCCGAAGCCCGAGACGCGGACGAAACGCCTCTCAAAGGAAGGTACGGCATAACCGCTCTGGCCTATAAACTACCGGTTTCGACGCAGGAAAAGCACAGGGAAAGCACTAGCGTTCCCCCCAAGAAACCACGTCCAAGCGGACCGATGAAGTAGGCCCCAAGTCTGAAAGCGGACCTAAAGGAGCCCGTTTGGCGGTCGCGAGCTGGAATACACCGTTCTCCTTCTCACTAACAACCTCCCGTAGAGACCGGCAGCTGTACAGCGCCTTCTACGCTACACGGAGGAGTCGGATAGCGGGCAGATGCCGCGTCCCGAATGCGCAACTAGAGATTTGAACGCACGGACGTAAACAAACGCCCGTGACGTAGCGGAGGTCTAGCGTATTCACGTTTACCGTGCGTCAGTTCTCCTCTGCGGACAGGCCGTTCCATCTTCTTTACTCGTTAGCTGACAGACGCCCTAGGAGAAAGCAAAGAAAGGAAGAAATTCAAAAGGAAATGAAACAGATCGGAGGGAGCCTCAAAGGCTTTGATCCATCCCCCCAGGCAGCCGAACCACCTTCGCAAAGGCACACCTCAAAAGACACGTCCTTCCGGGATCGCTGCACAGCCCAGCCAGAAAAGAGGAACAGAAACAAACAGAACGAGAAGGCTGCAGAGGGGGACGGAGGGCCGGAAAGGAGCCTGCTGTCCAGCGATGGTATTTTACCGCTCCTTGCGCGTTAGCAGCCCCTTTCAGATGCTTAAGCCCAAATTCTCTCAGCCCTTAACAGCTTCAGTACCCGCGGCACCTAGTTTTTCCACGCTCTCCAGTCTTCCTCGCTCTTTCCCGTCTCGGGCGAAAAGCCTCCCAGACCCCGTCTGCACTTACGCGCTTCCTTAAAACAGGATCGCCGAAATCAACCGAACGGGCTGAGCTGCTCCTCTTCCGCTCGCCGGCCCTCGGAACGTCAGCCTGCAAACGAATCGGACCACCGAGGTCACCGGCAGAGTCTCCTTTCGGAGCTCGGCCCCCCCCAAGCTTTAACGACGGTTTCCCAAGCGGGGCAAACGCAGGGCCTCCCTTCGGCCCCGGAACGGTTTTTATCGCGGGCTCCCAAGTCGCCGTTACGACACTAAGCGGCAAAGCAAGGCAAAGACAGCTGGGGTCGCAGCTTACCCACCTAGGCACGAAAATTCTTCTTTGAGGCCTCCCTCGCTGCTTTTGCCAGGTAAACACACCAAAACAAAGCTCCCGACAGGCAGCTGAGGCTTCACATGGACCTCGGGGCCCCGCTAGCAACGGCGACGCCGGAGCCGCCGGGCTACCAGGCGCTATTCCCCCCCCCCTCCCCTCCCCTCCCCTGCCCTGCCGGCCCGCGAACCGCGGCTTATTACTCACGAGTCCGGGAAGGACGCCGCCGACCTTCCCGCGGCCGAAGGCTCCTCGTCAGGAGCGGGCAGAGAACCTTTCCGCCGGCATTCGGAGTCTCCCGGCCGCTCTCGACACCCGATAACTTGCCGAGAAAGGGCTGAGGGCGGGAGCCTGCAGTTCTTCACGGCAGCACACAGTCGTTCCCCGATGTGCCGAACGCCTAGCATTAACACAATTTAGAAATACAAAAATACCACCGCTACAGGGCGCAAAGCCAAGCTGAAATTTCGGCAGCCAAAGCAAACCTCTGCGCGCCCGACAGAACGAGCCACGTGCATCGGCGCCTACAGCTCCTCAAGGCTAGCGAGGCCTCGTGGGCGACGTTCCTCTGGCAGGCTGCGCAGCTGAACTCCCCCGTGTCGCCTAAGAGTCCGTGACGTGACGTATTCAAAGCTCAGCAGAAATTAACAATCCAAAGTTGTTTCTAAGCACAAAAGCGGATCTACTACACGAGAAGGAAGGAGTCCTAATTCCGCAAGGCTTTACCTTTTCTTCGAGCTGCCGTCTTCCTGCTGCCCCACATACCATTGCCAGGCAATTAACCTGGGGTCGCGCTAAATGAGCCTTCCTCTTCGTTTTACAATTCGCACGCTTGCCTCTCCCTCTCTCGCTGGCCACCTGACCGCCGTTCCCCGAAGACGGGAATTTGCCGTCTTGGAGCTCTTAAAGCACGACGCTTCACAGATGCAGAGAGTCACGCGCACGGAAACGGATGGACGCAGCGTCCTTTCCGTAACGCGTACGCACCTTCCGTTAGATGTCGCTCATCTGTTATTCCGATCGCTATTACCGGCGAACCTTCCTCACCGGGAGGAACGGGCTTTCCCTTTCGGGGCGACGGAGACGGCTCTCGCTCGGTTCCCTTTAATTTTATTACTTCGGCTCGCTTACGTTTTTCTGTCTCTTCAGCTTCAGCCGTGGCAACGAACCTAAAAATTAAATATCCTATCTTTCCTTTTCTACGTACGCGTGTACGATAACAAAACAAAATACAAACGACCGAAGCAAAACTAAGGCAGCTACGGTTAACAAGAGGCGCAGGGCAGCAACGGGTCGCTTAGTCCTCAGCGCTGCCTCCGGGAGGGAGGCCGAAAGAACGAACGTTCCGCATCAAGAGTTACCTTGGTTACCCGGGCCAGAACGCCTCCTACTGTCGCAGCTTCTGGGGAGATCGAGGGTCCGCTGCTGCATTTTTGCTTCCTCCTTTCAGCCCGCCCCTTCGGGAGTAAACGCAAAAAACCGCTCGCTCGTCCGGCTTTGCTCTTTGTCAGCATTTGCTATTGTCGGTTCCGCCTCTGTAACAAAGACAGAAAATTGCATTTCGCTTCCAACAAAACACTTCGATTTACACGCGTTCTTTTTCTCTTTCCCGTGGTTTTTTTTTTTTTTTCTTTCCCCCCTTTCTTTCTTTTTCCTTCTTTCCCTCAAAGGAAAGGTCTTAATACACCGCTTTGCATCGTACGTTACGGGGTAAGCCGTTTGGAAACACTACAGGGCCGACGCCGCGCCGCAACCCTGCTCCGGGGCCCGCCTGCCCCCCCGCTCCGCTCCGCCGCGCCGCCTCCGCAGGGGCGAGCGCGTGCCCCGGCCCGCGCTGCCAACGAACTGGCGCCCTAAACGCCGCGCACGCAAAACGCAAAGTCACACCCGCGCTCCCGGCGCGGCGCCGGGTCCCAGCCCGCCCCCCCACTCGCCCCGCACCCCCACTCGCCCCGCACCGCCGCCTCCACGCAGCGACGGCCGCAGCGGGCAGGATGCAGCCCGACGCCCCCCGAACCTATGCGTTCGCCTCACCCGGGGGCCCCACATCCTTCACTCCACGACACCTCCGCACTCACCCGCCGCCGCCGCCGCCGAGCGAAAACGCCCTCCCTTCTTGCCGCCATCTTGCTTCCCCGCCGCCGCGCATGCGCCGCTCGCCAACGGACTGCGGCGGCAGTGACGCTTGAGCACCGCGCACGTGCCGGCTCGGACAGCGCGGGGGGGGGGGAGCGAGGGGAGCGGGAGGGGCGGGGGGGAGCGAGGGGAGCGGGAGGGGAGCCCGAGGGGCGGGGCGGAGTGCGAGGGGAGCGCGAGAGGCGGGGGGGAGCGTGAGGGGAGCAGGGGGGCCCGAGGAGCGGGGGGGAGCACGAGGGGAGCCCGAGAAGCGGGGGGGAGCGCGGGGGCGGGGGGGAGCGCGAGGGGACCAGGGGGAGCGCGAGGGGTGGGGCGGAGCGCGAGGGGAGCAAGGGGAGCCCGAGAGGAGCCTGAGAAGCAGGGGGGAGCCCGAGAAGCGGGGGGGAGCGCGAGGGGAGCAGGGGGAGTGCGAGGGGTGGGGCAGAGCGCGAGGGGAGCAAGGGGAGCCCGAGGAGCGGGGGGGAGCGTGAGAGGAGCCTGAGAAGCAGGGGGGAGCCCGAGAAGCGGGGGGGAGCGCGAGGGGAGCCCGAGAAGCGGGGGGGAGCGCGAGGGGAGCAGGGGGAGCCCGAGGGGCGGGGCGGAGCGCGAGGGGAGCGCGAGGGGCGAGGCGGAGCGCGAGGGGAGCAGGGGGAGCGCGAGGGGAGCAGGGGGAGCGCGAGGGGAGCAGGGGGAGCGCGAGGGGCGGGGCGGAGCGCGAGGGGAGCCCGAGAAGCGGGGGGGAGCGCGAGGGGAGCCCGAGAAGCGGGGCGGAGCGCGAGGGGAGCAGGGGGAGCGCGAGGGGAGCAGGGGGAGCCCGAGGGGCGGGGCGGAGCGCGAGGGGAGCCCGAGAAGCGGGGGGGAGCGCGGGGGGAGCAGGGGGAGCCCGAGGGGCGGGGCGGAGCGCGAGGGGAGCGCGAGGGGTGGGGCGGAGCGCGAGGGGAGCAGGGGGAGCGCGAGGGGAGCAGGGGGAGCCCGAGGGGAGCAGGGGGAGCCCGAGGGGCGGGGCGGAGCGCGAGGGGAGCCCGAGAAGCGGGGGGGAGCGCGAGGGGCGGGGCGGAGCGCGAGGGGAGCAGGGGGAGCCCGAGGAGCGGGGGGGGGAGCGCGAGGGGAGCCCGAGAAGCAGGGGGGAGCGCGGGGGTGGGGGGGAGCGCGAGGGGAGCCCGAGAAGCGGGGGGGAGCGCGAGGGGCGGGTGGAGCGGGGAATCCCAAGGGGCGGGGGGGAGCCGGGGGAGCCCGAGGGGCGGGGGGGAGCACGAAGGGAGGCGAGACCCGCAATGGCATGCTCGCGCCGCGGCGCTGCAGCCGGGCGGCTCACGCGTGCGAACCGCAGCCCGCCGCGGCAGCCCGGGACTCCCAGCGAGCGCCCCGAGGCTGCCCGAGCCCGTGGCCGCTCCAAGAGCGCCG
Organism: Apteryx mantelli; assembly: GCF_036417845.1. NCBI lineage: Eukaryota > Metazoa > Chordata > Aves > Apterygiformes > Apterygidae > Apteryx > Apteryx mantelli. The sequence continues at coordinate 291,260 of NW_027118458.1, forward strand.
GGAAGGGGCGACGAGCACGCTCCATTCGCTTACCCGTTACCGAAACGGCGGAGAGCAGCAGCAAACATGGCGACCGGCACTGAGCATGTGCGCGCCGGCTGTCTGCGCATGCGCGCCCCCCCCACCGGGTGCAGTACCGCTTTTTGGACACAGGGTGGCAGCAGTGAGCGCGGCGGAACGCTGTGCGCGTGCGCGCCCCCCCCACAGGTTGCAGTACCGATTGTTGGACACAGGGTGGCAGCAGTGAGCACGGCGGAACGCTGTGCGCACGCGAGCCCCCCCCACAGGGTGCAGTACCGATTTTTGGACACAGGGTGGCAGCAGTGAGCATGGCAGAACCCAGTGCGCACGCGCGCCCCCCCACAGGGTGCAGTACCGCTTTTTGGACACAGGGTGGCAGCAGTGAGCGCGGCGGAACGCTGTGCGCACGCGCGCCCCCCCCACAGGGTGCAGTACCGATTTTTGGACACAGGGTGGCAGCAGTGAGCACGGCGGAACCCAGTGCGCATGCGCGCCCCCCTTTATCGTGCCGTACCGCTTTTTTGACGCCCCGAGGGCAGCAGGGCGCGCGGCCGCCCCCGGCACGCGCACACCGCTGCAGAGCCCCCCCGCCCGCCCTTTGCAGACATTTCACCACCCTCGCCTCGGCTCATCTGCCCTTATTTACAGCGCCTGCTGCGAGGCGCAGCGTCGCCGCGTGTCGTGCTCGAGCCGCTGCTCCTAGAGGCTTCAGTAACAGCGCTTTCCTTTGAACATCGTTGCAAAATACTCCACAGACAAAAAAGAGTCAGAGGCTGCACTTAAAAAAACAAAACGAAAACAAAAAAACCACCCACCTACTTAACGGGACAATTTGCAAGCGTTCCAAGAAGCAGCCGTTCTTCTTTAGAACTTTCGACCTCTCGCCTTTACTGATCGTTAAACAAAATAAACAGCCCAAAGCAAGCCGCGCTATTTGCTTGACAGACTGCTCGGTTTTTATTATTAAACGGTACGAGATGCTGGCACGCGGCATGTCTTCTTCGGATTCTTGGGCTGACGTTCCTTCGGCCGCACGCACGCGGTCAAAGGCGTCTTTTTCACGTCCCGCCGTCAGGGCCTCCCCAGCAATTCCCGCAGCGACTCCCCCCTCGGGACAAACAGCTCGAGGACACGCACGGTCTTGCTAAAAGAACGGGGGGGGGGGGGGGAACAAACGCGTGCGCTGAGCGCGGCACTCGCAGACCCGATCTTCGGGTCCAAAAGAAAACTCTCTAAAGCGGACCAGGCGGGCCAAAGAGGTCCCTTCTTTGCGCCACGCTTCTTTCCTCGCACAGACGTCGGCCGCCTCTGCCCGCTCTCACGGTATCCCCTACCGGCAAGGACACGGCGAAACGTTTCGGAAACGACGGCGTTTCCCAGAAGCGTTTCCGCCGCCTTGGGAAAACGGCCGAAGGAGAGGCTCACGCGGGGCGCGTAGCTAGAAAGAACGCTCCGCACAAAGGCCTAAAATGACCAGCCCGGAGCAGGGATCCCGGGCTCTCCGGGAGCGCAGGAGTTCTCACGTCCTTACTGAGCAGAGACCGCTGCCCGTGAAACACGAGACGCCGCAGCGACGCCGATCGTTGGAGGGAAGCCTGCAATAAGAGCGAAAGAAAAGCAGACGTTGAGGACAAAGACCAAGTTACGAGCCCCTCGCGATTCAGACACGCTTCTAGATTTACCGCCTATTTCAAGGCGCGCCTTCGGCAATTCCGTCCAATTGATTTTCCCCGAAGCCCGAGACGCGGACGAAACGCCTCTCAAAGGAAGGTACGGCATAACCGCTCTGGCCTATAAACTACCGGTTTCGACGCAGGAAAAGCACAGGGAAAGCACTAGCGTTCCCCCCAAGAAACCACGTCCAAGCGGACCGATGAAGTAGGCCCCAAGTCTGAAAGCGGACCTAAAGGAGCCCGTTTGGCGGTCGCGAGCTGGAATACACCGTTCTCCTTCTCACTAACAACCTCCCGTAGAGACCGGCAGCTGTACAGCGCCTTCTACGCTACACGGAGGAGTCGGATAGCGGGCAGATGCCGCGTCCCGAATGCGCAACTAGAGATTGGAACGCACGGACGTAAACAAACGCCCGTGACGTAGCGGAGGTCTAGCGTATTCACGTTTACCGTGCGTCAGTTCTCCTCTGCGGACAGGCCGTTCCATCTTCTTTACTCGTTAGCTGACAGACGCCCTAGGAGAAAGCAAAGAAAGGAAGAAATTCAAAAGGAAATGAAACAGATCGGAGGGAGCCTCAAAGGCTTTGATCCATCCCCCCAGGCAGCCGAACCACCTTCGCAAAGGCACACCTCAAAAGACACGTCCTTCCGGGATCGCTGCACAGCCCAGCCAGAAAAGAGGAACAGAAACAAACAGAACGAGAAGGCTGCAGAGGGGGACGGAGGGCCGGAAAGGAGCCTGCTGTCCAGCGATGGTATTTTACCGCTCCTTGCGCGTTAGCAGCCCCTTTCAGATGCTTAAGCCCAAATTCTCTCAGCCCTTAACAGCTTCAGTACCCGCGGCACCTAGTTTTTCCACGCTCTCCAGTCTTCCTCGCTCTTTCCCGTCTCGGGCGAAAAGCCTCCCAGACCCCGTCTGCACTTACGCGCTTCCTTAAAACAGGATCGCCGAAATCAACCGAACGGGCTGAGCTGCTCCTCTTCCGCTCGCCGGCCCTCGGAACGTCAGCCTGCAAACGAATCGGACCACCGAGGTCACCGGCAGAGTCTCCTTTCGGAGCTCGGCCCCCCCCCCCAAGCTTTAACGACGGTTTCCCAAGCGGGGCAAACGCAGGGCCTCCCTTCGGCCCCGGAACGGTTTTTATCGCGGGCTCCCAAGTCGCCGTTACGACACTAAGCGGCAAAGCAAGGCAAAGACAGCTGGGGTCGCAGCTTACCCACCTAGGCACGAAAATTCTTCTTTGAGGCCTCCCTCGCTGCTTTTGCCAGGTAAACACACCAAAACAAAGCTCCCGACAGGCAGCTGAGGCTTCACATGGACCTCGGGGCCCCGCTAGCAACGGCGACGCCGGAGCCGCCGGGCTACCAGGCGCTATTCCCCCCCCCCTCCCCTCCCCTCCCCTCCCCTGCCCTGCCGGCCCGCGAACCGCGGCTTATTACTCACGAGTCCGGGAAGGACGCCGCCGACCTTCCCGCGGCCGAAGGCTCCTCGTCAGGAGCGGGCAGAGAACCTTTCCGCCGGCATTCGGAGTCTCCCGGCCGCTCTCGACACCCGATAACTTGCCGAGAAAGGGCTGAGGGCGGGAGCCTGCAGTTCTTCACGGCAGCACACAGTCGTTCCCCGATGTGCCGAACGCCTAGCATTAACACAATTTAGAAATACAAAAATACCACCGCTACAGGGCGCAAAGCCAAGCTGAAATTTCGGCAGCCAAAGCAAACCTCTGCGCGCCCGACAGAACGAGCCACGTGCATCGGCGCCTACAGCTCCTCAAGGCTAGCGAGGCCTCGTGGGCGACGTTCCTCTGGCAGGCTGCGCAGCTGAACTCCCCCGTGTCGCCTAAGAGTCCGTGACGTGACGTATTCAAAGCTCAGCAGAAATTAACAATCCAAAGTTGTTTCTAAGCACAAAAGCGGATCTACTACACGAGAAGGAAGGAGTCCTAATTCCGCAAGGCTTTACCTTTTCTTCGAGCTGCCATCTTCCTGCTGCCCCAAAGACCATTGCCAGGCAATTAACCTGGGGTCGCGCTAAATGAGCCTTCCTCTTCGTTTTACAATTCGCACGCTTGCCTCTCCCTCTCTCGCTGGCCACCTGACCGCCGTTCCCCGAAGACGGGAATTTGCCGTCTTGGAGCTCTTAAAGCACGACGCTTCACAGATGCAGAGAGTCACGCGCACGGAAACGGATGGACGCAGCGTCCTTTCCGTAACGCGTACGCACCTTCCGTTAGATGTCGCTCATCTGTTATTCCGATCGCTATTACCGGCGAACCTTCCTCACCGGGAGGAACGGGCTTTCCCTTTCGGGGCGACGGAGACGGCTCTCGCTCGGTTCCCTTTAATTTTATTACTTCGGCTCGCTTACGTTTTTCTGTCTCTTCAGCTTCAGCCGTGGCAACGAACCTAAAAATTAAATATCCTATCTTTCCTTTTCTACGTACGCGTGTACGATAACAAAACAAAATACAAACGACCGAAGCAAAACTAAGGCAGCTACGGTTAACAAGAGGCGCAGGGCAGCAACGGGTCGCTTAGTCCTCAGCGCTGCCTCCGGGAGGGAGGCCGAAAGAACGAACGTTCCGCATCAAGAGTTACCTTGGTTACCCGGGCCAGAACGCCTCCTACTGTCGCAGCTTCTGGGGAGATCGAGGGTCCGCTGCTGCATTTTTGCTTCCTCCTTTCAGCCCGCCCCTTCGGGAGTAAGCGCAAAAAACCGCTCGCTCGTCCGGCTTTGCTCTTTGTCAGCATTTGCTATTGTCGGTTCCGCCTCTGTAACAAAGACAGAAAATTGCATTTCGCTTCCAACAAAACACTTCGATTTACACGCGTTTTCTCTTTCCCGTGGTTTTTTTTTTTTTTTTCTTTCCCCCCTTTCTTTCTTTTTCCTTCTTTCCCTCAAAGGAAAGGTCTTAATACACCGCTTTGCATCGTACGTTACGGGGTAAGCCGTTTGGAAACACTACAGGGCCGACGCCGCGCCGCAACCCTGCTCCGGGGCCCGCCTGCCCCCCCGCTCCGCTCCGCCGCGCCGCCTCCGCAGGGGCGAGCGCGTGCCCCGGCCCGCGCTGCCAACGAACTGGCGCCCTAAACGCCGCGCACGCAAAACGCAAAGTCACACCCGCGCTCCCGGCGCGGCGCCGGGTCCCAGCCCGCCCCCCCACTCGCCCCGCACCCCCACTCGCCCCGCACCGCCGCCTCCACGCAGCGACGGCCGCAGCGGGCAGGATGCAGCCCGACGCCCCCCGAACCTATGCGTTCGCCTCACCCGGGGGCCCCACATCCTTCACTCCACGACACCTCCGCACTCACCCGCCGCCGCCGCCGCCGAGCGAAAACGCCCTCCCTGCTTGCCGCCATCTTGCTTCCCCGCCGCCGCGCATGCGCCGCTCGCCAACGGACTGCGGCGGCAGTGACGCTTGAGCACCGCGCACGTGCCGGCTCGGACAGCGCGGGGGGGGGGGAGCGAGGGGAGCGGGAGGGGCGGGGGGGAGCGAGGGGAGCGGGAGGGGAGCCCGAGGGGCGGGGCGGAGTGCGAGGGGAGCGCGAGAGGCGGGGGGGAGCGTGAGGGGAGCAGGGGGGCCCGAGGAGCGGGGGGGAGCACGAGGGGAGCCCGAGAAGCGGGGGGGAGCGCGGGGGCGGGGGGGAGCGCGAGGGGACCAGGGGGAGCGCGAGGGGCGGGGCGGAGCGCGAGGGGAGCAAGGGGAGCCCGAGAGGAGCCTGAGAAGCAGGGGGGAGCCCGAGAAGCTGGGGGGAGCGCGAGGGGAGCAGGGGGAGTGCGAGGGGTGGGGCAGAGCGCGAGGGGAGCAAGGGGAGCCCGAGGAGCGGGGGGGAGCGTGAGAGGAGCCTGAGAAGCAGGGGGGAGCCCGAGAAGCGGGGGGGAGCGCGAGGGGAGCCCGAGAAGCGGGGGGGAGCGCGAGGGGAGCAGGGGGAGCCCGAGGGGCGGGGCGGAGCGCGAGGGGAGCGCGAGGGGCGAGGCGGAGCGCGAGGGGAGCAGGGGGAGCGCGAGGGGAGCAGGGGGAGCGCGAGGGGAGCAGGGGGAGCGCGAGGGGAGCCCGAGAAGCGGGGGGGAGCGCGAGGGGAGCCCGAGAAGCGGGGCGGAGCGCGAGGGGAGCAGGGGGAGCGCGAGGGGAGCAGGGGGAGCCCGAGGGGCGGGGCGGAGCGCGAGGGGAGCGCGAGGGGTGGGGCGGAGCGCGAGGGGAGCAGGGGGAGCGCGAGGGGAGCAGGGGGAGCCCGAGGGGAGCAGGGGGAGCCCGAGGGGCGGGGCGGAGCGCGAGGGGAGCCCGAGAAGCGGGGGGGAGCGCGAGGGGCGGGGCGGAGCGCGAGGGGAGCAGGGGGAGCCCGAGGAGCGGGGGGGGAGCGCGAGGGGAGCCCGAGAAGCAGGGGGGAGCGCGGGGGTGGGGGGGAGCGCGAGGGGAGCCCGAGAAGCGGGGGGGAGCGCGAGGGGCGGGTGGAGCGGGGAATCCCGAGGGGCGGGGGGGAGCCGGGGGAGCCCGAGGGGCGGGGGGGAGCACGAAGGGAGGCGAGACCCGCAATGGCATGCTCGCGCCGCGGCGCTGCAGCCGGGCGGCTCACGCGTGCGAACCGCAGCCCGCCGCGGCAGCCCGGGACTCCCAGCGAGCGCCCCGAGGCTGCCCGAGCCCGTGGCCGCTCCAAGAGCGCCGGGAAGGGGCGACGAGCACGCTCCATTCGCTTACCCGTTACCGAAACGGCGGAGAGCAGCAGCAAACATGGCGACCGGCACTGAGCATGTGCGCGCCGGCTGTCTGCGCATGCGCGCCCCCCCCACCGGGTGCAGTACCGCTTTTTGGACACAGGGTGGCAGCAGTGAGCGCGGCGGAACGCTGTGCGCGTGCGCGCCCCCCCCACAGGTTGCAGTACCGATTGTTGGACACAGGGTGGCAGCAGTGAGCACGGCGGAACCCAGGGCGCACGCGAGCCCCCCCCACAGGGTGCAGTACCGATTTTTGGACACAGGGTGGCAGCAGTGAGCATGGCAGAACCCAGTGCGCACGCGCGCCCCCCCACAGGGTGCAGTACCGCTTTTTGGACACAGGGTGGCAGCAGTGAGCACGGCGGAACGCTGTGCGCACGCGCGCCCCCCCCACAGGGTGCAGTACCGATTTTTGGACACAGGGTGGCAGCAGTGAGCACGGCGGAACCCAGTGCGCATGCGCGCCCCCCTTTATCGTGCCGTACCGCTTTTTGGACGCCCCGAGGGCAGCAGGGCGCGCGGCCGGCCGCCGTGCGCCTGCGCGCCCCCCTTTCCGTGCCGTACCGCTTTTTGGACGCCCCGAGGGCAGCAGGGCGCGCGGCCGCCCCCGGCACGCGCACACCGCTGCAGAGCCCCCCCGCCCGCCCTTTGCAGACATTTCACCACCCTCGCCTCGGCTCATCTGCCCTTATTTACAGCGCCTGCTGCGAGGCGCAGCGTCGCCGCGTGTCGTGCTCGAGCCGCTGCTCCTAGAGGCTTCAGTAACAGCGCTTTCCTTTGAACATCGTTGCAAAATACTCCACAGACAAAAAAGAGTCAGAGGCTGCACTTAAAAAAACAAAACGAAAACAAAAAAACCACCCACCTACTTAACGGGACAATTCGCAAGCGTTCCAAGAAGCAGCCGTTCTTCTTTAGAACTTTCGACCTCTCGCCTTTACTGATCGTTAAACAAAATAAACAGCCCAAAGCAAGCCGCGCTATTTGCTTGACAGACTGCTCGGTTTTTATTATTAAACGGTACGAGATGCTGGCACGCGGCATGTCTTCTTCGGATTCTTGGGCTGACGTTCCTTCGGCCGCACGCACGCGGTCAAAGGCGTCTTTTTCACGTCCCGCCGTCAGGGCCTCCCCAGCAATTCCCGCAGCGACTCCCCCCTCGGGACAAACAGCTCGAGGACACGCACGGTCTTGCTAAAAGAACGGGGGGGGGGGGGGGAACAAACGCGTGCGCTGAGCGCGGCACTCGCAGACCCGATCTTCGGGTCCAAAAGAAAACTCTCTAAAGCGGACCAGGCGGGCCAAAGAGGTCCCTTCTTTGCGCCACGCTTCTTTCCTCGCACAGACGTCGGCCGCCTCTGCCCGCTCTCACGGTATCCCCTACCGGCAAAGACACGGCGAAACGTTTCGGAAACGACGGCGTTTCCCAGAAGCGTTTCCGCCGCCTTGGGAAAACGGCCGAAGGAGAGGCTCACGCGGGGCGCGTAGCTAGAAAGAACGCTCCGCACAAAGGCCTAAAATGACCAGCCCGGAGCAGGGATCCCGGGCTCTCCGGGAGCGCAGGAGTTCTCACGTCCTTACTGAGCAGAGACCGCTGCCCGTGAAACACGAGACGCCGCAGCGACGCCGATCGTTGGAGGGAAGCCTGCAATAAGAGCGAAAGAAAAGCAGACGTTGAGGACAAAGACCAAGTTACGAGCCCCTCGCGATTCAGACACGCTTCTAGATTTACCGCCTATTTCAAGGCGCGCCTTCGGCAATTCCGTCCAATTGATTTTCCCCGAAGCCCGAGACGCGGACGAAACGCCTCTCAAAGGAAGGTACGGCATAACCGCTCTGGCCTATAAACTACCGGTTTCGACGCAGGAAAAGCACAGGGAAAGCACTAGCGTTCCCCCCAAGAAACCACGTCCAAGCGGACCGATGAAGTAGGCCCCAAGTCTGAAAGCGGACCTAAAGGAGCCCGTTTGGCGGTCGCGAGCTGGAATACACCGTTCTCCTTCTCACTAACAACCTCCCGGAGAGACCGGCAGCTGTACAGCGCCTTCTACGCTACACGGAGGAGTCGGATAGCGGGCAGATGCCGCGTCCCGAATGCGCAACTAGAGATTGGAACGCACGGACGTAAACAAACGCCCGTGACGTAGCGGAGGTCTAGCGTATTCACGTTTACCGTGCGTCAGTTCTCCTCTGCGGACAGGCCGTTCCATCTTCTTTACTCGTTAGCTGACAGACGCCCTAGGAGAAAGCAAAGAAAGGAAGAAATTCAAAAGGAAATGAAACAGATCGGAGGGAGCCTCAAAGGCTTTGATCCATCCCCCCAGGCAGCCGAACCACCTTCGCAAAGGCACACCTCAAAAGACACGTCCTTCCGGGATCGCTGCACAGCCCAGCCAGAAAAGAGGAACAGAAACAAACAGAACGAGAAGGCTGCAGAGGGGGACGGAGGGCCGGAAAGGAGCCTGCTGTCCAGCGATGGTATTTTACCGCTCCTTGCGCGTTAGCAGCCCCTTTCAGATGCTTAAGCCCAAATTCTCTCAGCCCTTAACAGCTTCAGTACCCGCGGCACCTAGTTTTTCCACGCTCTCCAGTCTTCCTCGCTCTTTCCTGTCTCGGGCGAAAAGCCTCCCAGACCCCGTCTGCACTTACGCGCTTCCTTAAAACAGGATCGCCGAAATCAACCGAACGGGCTGAGCTGCTCCTCTTCCGCTCGCCGGCCCTCGGAACGTCAGCCTGCAAACGAATCGGACCACCGAGGTCACCGGCAGAGTCTCCTTTCGGAGCTCGGCCCCCCCCAAGCTTTAACGACGGTTTCCCAAGCGGGGCAAACGCAGGGCCTCCCTTCGGCCCCGGAACGGTTTTTATCGCGGGCTCCCAAGTCGCCGTTACGACACTAAGCGGCAAAGCAAGGCAAAGACAGCTGGGGTCGCAGCTTACCCACCTAGGCACGAAAATTCTTCTTTGAGGCCTCCCTCGCTGCTTTTGCCAGGTAAACACACCAAAACAAAGCTCCCGACAGGCAGCTGAGGCTTCACATGGACCTCGGGGCCCCGCTAGCAACGGCGACGCCGGAGCCGCCGGGCTACCAGGCGCTATTCCCCCCCCCCTCCCCTCCCCTCCCCTGCCCTGCCGGCCCGCGAACCGCGGCTTATTACTCACGAGTCCGGGAAGGACGCCGCCGACCTTCCCGCGGCCGAAGGCTCCTCGTCAGGAGCGGGCAGAGAACCTTTCCGCCGGCATTCGGAGTCTCCCGGCCGCTCTCGACACCCGATAACTTGCCGAGAAAGGGCTGAGGGCGGGAGCCTGCAGTTCTTCACGGCAGCACACAGTCGTTCCCCGATGTGCCGAACGCCTAGCATTAACACAATTTAGAAATACAAAAATACCACCGCTACAGGGCGCAAAGCCAAGCTGAAATTTCGGCAGCCAAAGCAAACCTCTGCGCGCCCGACAGAACGAGCCACGTGCATCAGCGCCTACAGCTCCTCAAGGCTAGCGAGGCCTCGTGGGCGACGTTCCTCTGGCAGGCTGCGCAGCTGAACTCCCCCGTGTCGCCTAAGAGTCCGTGACGTGACGTATTCAAAGCTCAGCAGAAATTAACAATCCAAAGTTGTTTCTAAGCACAAAAGCGGATCTACTACACGAGAAGGAAGGAGTCCTAATTCCGCAAGGCTTTACCTTTTCTTCGAGCTGCCGTCTTCCTGCTGCCCCAAATACCATTGCCAGGCAATTAACCTGGGGTCGCGCTAAATGAGCCTTCCTCTTCGTTTTACAATTCGCACGCTTGCCTCTCCCTCTCTCGCTGGCCACCTGACCGCCGTTCCCCGAAGACGGGAATTTGCCGTCTTGGAGCTCTTAAAGCACGACGCTTCACAGATGCAGAGAGTCACGCGCACGGAAACGGATGGACGCAGCGTCCTTTCCGTAACGCGTACGCACCTTCCGTTAGATGTCGCTCATCTGTTATTCCGATCGCTATTACCGGCGAACCTTCCTCACCGGGAGGAACGGGCTTTCCCTTTCGGGGCGACGGAGACGGCTCTCGCTCGGTTCCCTTTAATTTTATTACTTCGGCTCGCTTACGTTTTTCTGTCTCTTCAGCTTCAGCCGTGGCAACGAACCTAAAAATTAAATATCCTATCTTTCCTTTTCTACGTACGCGTGTACGATAACAAAACAAAATACAAACGACCGAAGCAAAACTAAGGCAGCTACGGTTAACAAGAGGCGCAGGGCAGCAACGGGTCGCTTAGTCCTCAGCGCTGCCTCCGGGAGGGAGGCCGAAAGAACGAACGTTCCGCATCAAGAGTTACCTTGGTTACCCGGGCCAGAACGCCTCCTACTGTCGCAGCTTCTGGGGAGATCGAGGGTCCGCTGCTGCATTTTTGCTTCCTCCTTTCAGCCCGCCCCTTTGGGAGTAAGCGCAAAAAACCGCTCGCTCGTCCGGCTTTGCTCTTTGTCAGCATTTGCTATTGTCGGTTCCGCCTCTGTAACAAAGACAGAAAATTGCATTTCGCTTCCAACAAAACACTTCGATTTACACGCGTTCTTTTTCTCTTTCCCGTGGTTTTTTTTTTTTTTTTCTTTCCCCCCTTTCTTTCTTTTTCCTTCTTTCCCTCAAAGGAAAGGTCTTAATACACCGCTTTGCATCGTACGTTACGGGGTAAGCCGTTTGGAAACACTACAGGGCCGACGCCGCGCCGCAACCCTGCTCCGGGGCCCGCCTGCCCCCCCGCTCCGCTCCGCCGCGCCGCCTCCGCAGGGGCGAGCGCGTGCCCCGGCCCGCGCTGCCAACGAACTGGCGCCCTAAACGCCGCGCACGCAAAACGCAAAGTCACACCCGCGCTCCCGGCGCGGCGCCGGGTCCCAGCCCGCCCCCCCACTCGCCCCGCACCCCCACTCGCCCCGCACCGCCGCCTCCACGCAGCGACGGCCGCAGCGGGCAGGATGCAGCCCGACGCCCCCCGAACCTATGCGTTCGCCTCACCCGGGGGCCCCACATCCTTCACTCCACGACACCTCCGCACTCACCCGCCGCCGCCGCCGCCGAGCGAAAACGCCCTCCCTGCTTGCCGCCATCTTGCTTCCCCGCCGCCGCGCATGCGCCGCTCGCCAACGGACTGCGGCGGCAGTGACGCTTGAGCACCGCGCACGTGCCGGCTCGGACAGCGCGGGGGGGGGGGAGCGAGGGGAGCGGGAGGGGCGGGGGGGAGCGAGGGGAGCGGGAGGGGAGCCCGAGGGGCGGGGCGGAGTGCGAGGGGAGCGCGAGAGGCGGGGGGGAGCGTGAGGGGAGCAGGGGGGCCCGAGGAGCGGGGGGGAGCACGAGGGGAGCCCGAGAAGCGGGGGGGAGCGCGGGGGCGGGGGGGAGCGCGAGGGGACCAGGGGGAGCGCGAGGGGCGGGGCGGAGCGCGAGGGGAGCAAGGGGAGCCCGAGAGGAGCCTGAGAAGCAGGGGGGAGCCCGAGAAGCTGGGGGGAGCGCGAGGGGAGCAGGGGGAGTGCGAGGGGTGGGGCAGAGCGCGAGGGGAGCAAGGGGAGCCCGAGGAGCGGGGGGGAGCGTGAGAGGAGCCTGAGAAGCAGGGGGGAGCCCGAGAAGCGGGGGGGAGCGCGAGGGGAGCCCGAGAAGCGGGGGGGAGCGCGAGGGGAGCAGGGGGAGCCCGAGGGGCGGGGCGGAGCGCGAGGGGAGCGCGAGGGGCGAGGCGGAGCGCGAGGGGAGCAGGGGGAGCGCGAGGGGAGCAGGGGGAGCGCGAGGGGAGCAGGGGGAGCGCGAGGGGCGGGGCGGAGCGCGAGGGGAGCCCGAGAAGCGGGGGGGAGCGCGAGGGGAGCCCGAGAAGCGGGGCGGAGCGCGAGGGGAGCCCGAGAAGCGGGGCGGAGCGCGAGGGGAGCAGGGGGAGCGCGAGGGGAGCAGGGGGAGCGCGGGGGGAGCAGGGGGAGCCCGAGGGGCGGGGCGGAGCGCGAGGGGAGCGCGAGGGGTGGGGCGGAGCGCGAGGGGAGCAGGGGGAGCGCGAGGGGAGCAGGGGGAGCCCGAGGGGAGCAGGGGGAGCCCGAGGGGCGGGGCGGAGCGCGAGGGGAGCCCGAGAAGCGGGGGGGAGCGCGAGGGGCGGGGCGGAGCGCGAGGGGAGCAGGGGGAGCCCGAGGAGCGGGGGGGGAGCGCGAGGGGAGCCCGAGAAGCAGGGGGGAGCGCGGGGGTGGGGGGGAGCGCGAGGGGAGCCCGAGAAGCGGGGGGGAGCGCGAGGGGCGGGTGGAGCGGGGAATCCCAAGGGGCGGGGGGGAGCCGGGGGAGCCCGAGGGGCGGGGGGGAGCACGAAGGGAGGCGAGACCCGCAATGGCATGCTCGCGCCGCGGCGCTGCAGCCGGGCGGCTCACGCGTGCGAACCGCAGCCCGCCGCGGCAGCCCGGGACTCCCAGCGAGCGCCCCGAGGCTGCCCGAGCCCGTGGCCGCTCCAAGAGCGCCGGGAAGGGGCGACGAGCACGCTCCATTCGCTTACCCGTTACCGAAACGGCGGAGAGCAGCAGCAAACATGGCGACCGGCACTGAGCATGTGCGCGCCGGCTGTCTGCGCATGCGCGCCCCCCCCACCGGGTGCAGTACCGCTTTTTGGACACAGGGTGGCAGCAGTGAGCGCGGCGGAACGCTGTGCGCGTGCGCGCCCCCCCCACAGGTTGCAGTACCGATTGTTGGACACAGGGTGGCAGCAGTGAGCACGGCGGAACGCTGTGCGCACGCGAGCCCCCCCCACAGGGTGCAGTACCGATTTTTGGACACAGGGTGGCAGCAGTGAGCACGGCGGAACCCAGTGCGCATGCGCGCCCCCCTTTATCGTGCCGTACCGCTTTTTTGACGCCCCGAGGGCAGCAGGGCGCGCGGCCGCCCCCGGCACGCGCACACCGCTGCAGAGCCCCCCCGCCCGCCCTTTGCAGACATTTCACCACCCTCGCCTCGGCTCATCTGCCCTTATTTACAGCGCCTGCTGCGAGGCGCAGCGTCGCCGCGTGTCGTGCTCGAGCCGCTGCTCCTAGAGGCTTCAGTAACAGCGCTTTCCTTTGAACATCGTTGCAAAATACTCCACAGACAAAAAAGAGTCAGAGGCTGCACTTAAAAAAACAAAACGAAAACAAAAAAACCACCCACCTACTTAACGGGACAATTTGCAAGCGTTCCAAGAAGCAGCCGTTCTTCTTTAGAACTTTCGACCTCTCGCCTTTACTGATCGTTAAACAAAATAAACAGCCCAAAGCAAGCCGCGCTATTTGCTTGACAGACTGCTCGGTTTTTATTATTAAACGGTACGAGATGCTGGCACGCGGCATGTCTTCTTCGGATTCTTGGGCTGACGTTCCTTCGGCCGCACGCACGCGGTCAAAGGCGTCTTTTTCACGTCCCGCCGTCAGGGCCTCCCCAGCAATTCCCGCAGCGACTCCCCCCTCGGGACAAACAGCTCGAGGACACGCACGGTCTTGCTAAAAGAACGGGGGGGGGGGGGGGGGAACAAACGCGTGCGCTGAGCGCGGCACTCGCAGACCCGATCTTCGGGTCCAAAAGAAAACTCTCTAAAGCGGACCAGGCGGGCCAAAGAGGTCCCTTCTTTGCGCCACGCTTCTTTCCTCGCACAGACGTCGGCCGCCTCTGCCCGCTCTCACGGTATCCCCTACCGGCAAGGACACGGCGAAACGTTTCGGAAACGACGGCGTTTCCCAGAAGCGTTTCCGCCGCCTTGGGAAAACGGCCGAAGGAGAGGCTCACGCGGGGCGCGTAGCTAGAAAGAACGCTCCGCACAAAGGCCTAAAATGACCAGCCCGGAGCAGGGATCCCGGGCTCTCCGGGAGCGCAGGAGTTCTCACGTCCTTACTGAGCAGAGACCGCTGCCCGTGAAACACGAGACGCCGCAGCGACGCCGATCGTTGGAGGGAAGCCTGCAATAAGAGCGAAAGAAAAGCAGACGTTGAGGACAAAGACCAAGTTACGAGCCCCTCGCGATTCAGACACGCTTCTAGATTTACCGCCTATTTCAAGGCGCGCCTTCGGCAATTCCGTCCAATTGATTTTCCCCGAAGCCCGAGACGCGGACGAAACGCCTCTCAAAGGAAGGTACGGCATAACCGCTCTGGCCTATAAACTACCGGTTTCGACGCAGGAAAAGCACAGGGAAAGCACTAGCGTTCCCCCCAAGAAACCACGTCCAAGCGGACCGATGAAGTAGGCCCCAAGTCTGAAAGCGGACCTAAAGGAGCCCGTTTGGCGGTCGCGAGCTGGAATACACCGTTCTCCTTCTCACTAACAACCTCCCGTAGAGACCGGCAGCTGTACAGCGCCTTCTACGCTACACGGAGGAGTCGGATAGCGGGCAGATGCCGCGTCCCGAATGCGCAACTAGAGATTGGAACGCACGGACGTAAACAAACGCCCGTGACGTAGCGGAGGTCTAGCGTATTCACGTTTACCGTGCGTCAGTTCTCCTCTGCGGACAGGCCGTTCCATCTTCTTTACTCGTTAGCTGACAGACGCCCTAGGAGAAAGCAAAGAAAGGAAGAAATTCAAAAGGAAATGAAACAGATCGGAGGGAGCCTCAAAGGCTTTGATCCATCCCCCCAGGCAGCCGAACCACCTTCGCAAAGGCACACCTCAAAAGACACGTCCTTCCGGGATCGCTGCACAGCCCAGCCAGAAAAGAGGAACAGAAACAAACAGAACGAGAAGGCTGCAGAGGGGGACGGAGGGCCGGAAAGGAGCCTGCTGTCCAGCGATGGTATTTTACCGCTCCTTGCGCGTTAGCAGCCCCTTTCAGATGCTTAAGCCCAAATTCTCTCAGCCCTTAACAGCTTCAGTACCCGCGGCACCTAGTTTTTCCACGCTCTCCAGTCTTCCTCGCTCTTTCCCGTCTCGGGCGAAAAGCCTCCCAGACCCCGTCTGCACTTACGCGCTTCCTTAAAACAGGATCGCCGAAATCAACCGAACGGGCTGAGCTGCTCCTCTTCCGCTCGCCGGCCCTCGGAACGTCAGCCTGCAAACGAATCGGACCACCGAGGTCACCGGCAGAGTCTCCTTTCGGAGCTCGGCCCCCCCCCCCAAGCTTTAACGACGGTTTCCCAAGCGGGGCAAACGCAGGGCCTCCCTTCGGCCCCGGAACGGTTTTTATCGCGGGCTCCCAAGTCGCCGTTACGACACTAAGCGGCAAAGCAAGGCAAAGACAGCTGGGGTCGCAGCTTACCCACCTAGGCACGAAAATTCTTCTTTGAGGCCTCCCTCGCTGCTTTTGCCAGGTAAACACACCAAAACAAAGCTCCCGACAGGCAGCTGAGGCTTCACATGGACCTCGGGGCCCCGCTAGCAACGGCGACGCCGGAGCCGCCGGGCTACCAGGCGCTATTCCCCCCCCCCCTCCCCTCCCCTCCCCTCCCCTGCCCTGCCGGCCCGCGAACCGCGGCTTATTACTCACGAGTCCGGGAAGGACGCCGCCGACCTTCCCGCGGCCGAAGGCTCCTCGTCAGGAGCGGGCAGAGAACCTTTCCGCCGGCATTCGGAGTCTCCCGGCCGCTCTCGACACCCGATAACTTGCCGAGAAAGGGCTGAGGGCGGGAGCCTGCAGTTCTTCACGGCAGCACACAGTCGTTCCCCGATGTGCCGAACGCCTAGCATTAACACAATTTAGAAATACAAAAATACCACCGCTACAGGGCGCAAAGCCAAGCTGAAATTTCGGCAGCCAAAGCAAACCTCTGCGCGCCCGACAGAACGAGCCACGTGCATCGGCGCCTACAGCTCCTCAAGGCTAGCGAGGCCTCGTGGGCGACGTTCCTCTGGCAGGCTGCGCAGCTGAACTCCCCCGTGTCGCCTAAGAGTCCGTGACGTGACGTATTCAAAGCTCAGCAGAAATTAACAATCCAAAGTTGTTTCTAAGCACAAAAGCGGATCTACTACACGAGAAGGAAGGAGTCCTAATTCCGCAAGGCTTTACCTTTTCTTCGAGCTGCCGTCTTCCTGCTGCCCCAAAGACCATTGCCAGGCAATTAACCTGGGGTCGCGCTAAATGAGCCTTCCTCTTCGTTTTACAATTCGCACGCTTGCCTCTCCCTCTCTCGCTGGCCACCTGACCGCCGTTCCCCGAAGACGGGAATTTGCCGTCTTGGAGCTCTTAAAGCACGACGCTTCACAGATGCAGAGAGTCACGCGCACGGAAACGGATGGACGCAGCGTCCTTTCCGTAACGCGTACGCACCTTCCGTTAGATGTCGCTCATCTGTTATTCCGATCGCTATTACCGGCGAACCTTCCTCACCGGGAGGAACGGGCTTTCCCTTTCGGGGCGACGGAGACGGCTCTCGCTCGGTTCCCTTTAATTTTATTACTTCGGCTCGCTTACGTTTTTCTGTCTCTTCAGCTTCAGCCGTGGCAACGAATCTAAAAATTAAATATCCTATCTTTCCTTTTCTACGTACGCGTGTACGATAACAAAACAAAATACAAACGACCGAAGCAAAACTAAGGCAGCTACGGTTAACAAGAGGCGCAGGGCAGCAACGGGTCGCTTAGTCCTCAGCGCTGCCTCCGGGAGGGAGGCCGAAAGAACGAACGTTCCGCATCAAGAGTTACCTTGGTTACCCGGGCCAGAACGCCTCCTACTGTCGCAGCTTCTGGGGAGATCGAGGGTCCGCTGCTGCATTTTTGCTTCCTCCTTTCAGCCCGCCCCTTCGGGAGTAAACGCAAAAAACCGCTCGCTCGTCCGGCTTTGCTCTTTGTCAGCATTTGCTATTGTCGGTTCCGCCTCTGTAACAAAGACAGAAAATTGCATTTCGCTTCCAACAAAACACTTCGATTTACACGCGTTCTTTTTCTCTTTCCCGTGGTTTTTTTTTTTTTCTTTCCCCCCTTTCTTTCTTTTTCCTTCTTTCCCTCAAAGGAAAGGTCTTAATACACCGCTTTGCATCGTACGTTACGGGGTAAGCCGTTTGGAAACGCTACAGGGCCGACGCCGCGCCGCAACCCTGCTCCGGGGCCCGCCTGCCCCCCCGCTCCGCTCCGCCGCGCCGCCTCCGCAGGGGCGAGCGCGTGCCCCGGCCCGCGCTGCCAACGAACTGGCGCCCTAAACGCCGCGCACGCAAAACGCAAAGTCACACCCGCGCTCCCGGCGCGGCGCCGGGTCCCAGCCCGCCCCCCCACTCGCCCCGCACCGCCGCCTCCACGCAGCGACGGCCGCAGCGGGCAGGATGCAGCCCGACGCCCCCCGAACCTATGCGTTCGCCTCACCCGGGGGCCCCACATCCTTCACTCCACGCCACCTCCGCACTCACCCGCCGCCGCCGCCGACGAGCGAAAACGCCCTCCCTGCTCGCCGCCATCTTGCTTCCCCGCCGCCGCGCATGCGCCGCTCGCCAACGGACTGCGGCGGCAGTGACGCTTGAGCACCGCGCACGTGCCGGCTCGGACAGCGCGGGGGGGGGGGAGCGAGGGGAGCGGGAGGGGCGGGGGGGAGCGAGGGGAGCGGGAGGGGAGCAGAGGGAGCCCGAGGGGCGGGGGGGAGCGAGGGGAGCCCGAGGGGCGGGGCGGAGTGCGAGGGGAGCGCGAGAGGCGGGGGGGGAGCGTGAGGGGAGCAGGGGGGCCCGAGGAGCGGGGGGGAGCACGAGGGGAGCCCGAGAAGCGGGGGGGGAGCGCGGGGGCGGGGGGGAGCGCGAGGGGACCAGGGGGAGCGCGAGGGGCGGGGCGGAGCGCGAGGGGAGCAAGGGGAGCCCGAGAGAAGCCTGAGAAGCAGGGGGGAGCCCGAGAAGCGGGGGGGAGCGCGAGGGGAGCAGGGGGAGTGCGAGGGGCGGGGCAGAGCGCGAGGGGAGCAAGGGGAGCCCGAGGAGCGGGGGGGAGCGTGAGAAGAGCCTGAGAAGCAGGGGGGAGCCCGAGAAGCGGGGGGGAGCGCGAGGGGAGCCCGAGAAGCAGGGGGGAGCGCGAGGGGAGCAGGGGGAGCGCGAGGGGAGCAGGGGGAGCGCGAGGGGAGCGCGAGGGGCGGGGCGGAGCGCGAGGGGAGCAGGGGGAGCCCGAGGAGCGGGGGGGGAGCGCGAGGGGAGCCCGAGAAGCAGGGGGGAGCGCGGGGGTGGGGGGGAGCGCGAGGGGAGCCCGAGAAGCGGGGGGGAGCGCGAGGGGCGGGTGGAGCGGGGAATCCCGAGGGGCGGGGGCGAGCCGGGGAGCCCGAGGGGCGGGGGGGAGCACGAAGGGAGGCGAGACCCGCAATGGCATGCTCGCGCCGCGGCGCTGCAGCCGGGCGGCTCACGCGTGCGAACCGCAGCCCGCCGCGGCAGCCCGGGACTCCCAGCGAGCGCCCCGAGGCTGCCCGAGCCCGTGGCCGCTCCAAGAGCACCGGGAAGGGGCGACGAGCACGCTCCATTCGCTTACCCGTTACCGAAACGGCGGAGAGCAGCAGCAAACATGGCGACCGGCACTGAGCATGTGCGCGCCGGCTGTCTGCGCATGCGCGCCCCCCCCACCGGGTGCAGTACCGCTTTTTGGACACAGGGTGGCAGCAGTGAGCGCGGCGGAACGCTGTGCGCGTGCGCGCCCCCCCCACCGGGTGCAGTACCGCTTTTTGGACACAGGGTGGCAGCAGTGAGCACGGCGGAACCCAGTGCGCACACGAGCCCCCCCCACAGGGTGCAGTACCGATTTTTGGACACAGGGTGGCAGCAGTGAGCATGGCAGAACCCAGTGCGCACGCGCGCCCCCCCACAGGGTGCAGTACCGCTTTTTGGACACAGGGTGGCAGCAGTGAGCGCGGCGGAACGCTGTGCGCACGCGCGCCCCCCCCCACAGGGTGCAGTACCGATTTTTGGACACAGGGTGGCAGCAGTGAGCACGGCGGAACCCAGTGCGCATGCGCGCCCCCCTTTATCGTGCCGTACCGCTTTTTTGACGCCCCGAGGGCAGCAGGGCGCGCGGCCGCCCCCGGCACGCGCACACCGCTGCAGAGCCCCCCCGCCCGCCCTTTGCAGACATTTCACCACCCTCGCCTCGGCTCATCTGCCCTTATTTACAGCGCCTGCTGCGAGGCGCAGCGTCGCCGCGTGTCGTGCTCGAGCCGCTGCTCCTAGAGGCTTCAGTAACAGCGCTTTCCTTTGAACATCGTTGCAAAATACTCCACAGACAAAAAAGAGTCAGAGGCTGCACTTAAAAAAACAAAACGAAAACAAAAAAACCACCCACCTACTTAACGGGACAATTTGCAAGCGTTCCAAGAAGCAGCCGTTCTTCTTTAGAACTTTCGACCTCTCGCCTTTACTGATCGTTAAACAAAATAAACAGCCCAAAGCAAGCCGCGCTATTTGCTTGACAGACTGCTCGGTTTTTATTATTAAACGGTACGAGATGCTGGCACGCGGCATGTCTTCTTCGGATTCTTGGGCTGACGTTCCTTCGGCCGCACGCACGCGGTCAAAGGCGTCTTTTTCACGTCCCGCCGTCAGGGCCTCCCCAGCAATTCCCGCAGCGACTCCCCCCTCGGGACAAACAGCTCGAGGACACGCACGGTCTTGCTAAAAGAACGGGGGGGGGGGGGGGGAACAAACGCGTGCGCTGAGCGCGGCACTCGCAGACCCGATCTTCGGGTCCAAAAGAAAACTCTCTAAAGCGGACCAGGCGGGCCAAAGAGGTCCCTTCTTTGCGCCACGCTTCTTTCCTCGCACAGACGTCGGCCGCCTCTGCCCGCTCTCACGGTATCCCCTACCGGCAAGGACACGGCGAAACGTTTCGGAAACGACGGCGTTTCCCAGAAGCGTTTCCGCCGCCTTGGGAAAACGGCCGAAGGAGAGGCTCACGCGGGGCGCGTAGCTAGAAAGAACGCTCCGCACAAAGGCCTAAAATGACC
Organism: Apteryx mantelli; assembly: GCF_036417845.1. NCBI lineage: Eukaryota > Metazoa > Chordata > Aves > Apterygiformes > Apterygidae > Apteryx > Apteryx mantelli. The sequence goes on from NW_027118458.1 coordinate 311,506, forward strand.
AGCCCGGAGCAGGGATCCCGGGCTCTCCGGGAGCGCAGGAGTTCTCACGTCCTTACTGAGCAGAGACCGCTGCCCGTGAAACACGAGACGCCGCAGCGACGCCGATCGTTGGAGGGAAGCCTGCAATAAGAGCGAAAGAAAAGCAGACGTTGAGGACAAAGACCAAGTTACGAGCCCCTCGCGATTCAGACACGCTTCTAGATTTACCGCCTATTTCAAGGCGCGCCTTCGGCAATTCCGTCCAATTGATTTTCCCCGAAGCCCGAGACGCGGACGAAACGCCTCTCAAAGGAAGGTACGGCATAACCGCTCTGGCCTATAAACTACCGGTTTCGACGCAGGAAAAGCACAGGGAAAGCACTAGCGTTCCCCCAAGAAACCACGTCCAAGCGGACCGATGAAGTAGGCCCCAAGTCTGAAAGCGGACCTAAAGGAGCCCGTTTGGCGGTCGCGAGCTGGAATACACCGTTCTCCTTCTCACTAACAACCTCCCGTAGAGACCGGCAGCTGTACAGCGCCTTCTACGCTACACGGAGGAGTCGGATAGCGGGCAGATGCCGCGTCCCGAATGCGCAACTAGAGATTGGAACGCACGGACGTAAACAAACGCCCGTGACGTAGCGGAGGTCTAGCGTATTCACGTTTACCGTGCGTCAGTTCTCCTCTGCGGACAGGCCGTTCCATCTTCTTTACTCGTTAGCTGACAGACGCCCTAGGAGAAAGCAAAGAAAGGAAGAAATTCAAAAGGAAATGAAACAGATCGGAGGGAGCCTCAAAGGCTTTGATCCATCCCCCCAGGCAGCCGAACCACCTTCGCAAAGGCACACCTCAAAAGACACGTCCTTCCGGGATCGCTGCACAGCCCAGCCAGAAAAGAGGAACAGAAACAAACAGAACGAGAAGGCTGCAGAGGGGGACGGAGGGCCGGAAAGGAGCCTGCTGTCCAGCGATGGTATTTTACCGCTCCTTGCGCGTTAGCAGCCCCTTTCAGATGCTTAAGCCCAAATTCTCTCAGCCCTTAACAGCTTCAGTACCCGCGGCACCTAGTTTTTCCACGCTCTCCAGTCTTCCTCGCTCTTTCCCGTCTCGGGCGAAAAGCCTCCCAGACCCCGTCTGCACTTACGCGCTTCCTTAAAACAGGATCGCCGAAATCAACCGAACGGGCTGAGCTGCTCCTCTTCCGCTCGCCGGCCCTCGGAACGTCAGCCTGCAAACGAATCGGACCACCGAGGTCACCGGCAGAGTCTCCTTTCGGAGCTCGGCCCCCCCCCCCAAGCTTTAACGACGGTTTCCCAAGCGGGGCAAACGCAGGGCCTCCCTTCGGCCCCGGAACGGTTTTTATCGCGGGCTCCCAAGTCGCCGTTACGACACTAAGCGGCAAAGCAAGGCAAAGACAGCTGGGGTCGCAGCTTACCCACCTAGGCACGAAAATTCTTCTTTGAGGCCTCCCTCGCTGCTTTTGCCAGGTAAACACACCAAAACAAAGCTCCCGACAGGCAGCTGAGGCTTCACATGGACCTCGGGGCCCCGCTAGCAACGGCGACGCCGGAGCCGCCGGGCTACCAGGCGCTATTCCCCCCCCCCCTCCCCTCCCCTCCCCTGCCCTGCCGGCCCGCGAACCGCGGCTTATTACTCACGAGTCCGGGAAGGACGCCGCCGACCTTCCCGCGGCCGAAGGCTCCTCGTCAGGAGCGGGCAGAGAACCTTTCCGCCGGCATTCGGAGTCTCCCGGCCGCTCTCGACACCCGATAACTTGCCGAGAAAGGGCTGAGGGCGGGAGCCTGCAGTTCTTCACGGCAGCACACAATCGTTCCCCGATGTGCCGAACGCCTAGCATTAACACAATTTAGAAATACAAAAATACCACCGCTACAGGGCGCAAAGCCAAGCTGAAATTTCGGCAGCCAAAGCAAACCTCTTCGCGCCCGACAGAACGAGCCACGTGCATCGGCGCCTACAGCTCCTCAAGGCTAGCGAGGCCTCGTGGGCGACGTTCCTCTGGCAGGCTGCGCAGCTGAACTCCCCCGTGTCGCCTAAGAGTCCGTGACGTGACGTATTCAAAGCTCAGCAGAAATTAACAATCCAAAGTTGTTTCTAAGCACAAAAGCGGATCTACTACACGAGAAGGAAGGAGTCCTAATTCCGCAAGGCTTTACCTTTTCTTCGAGCTGCCGTCTTCCTGCTGCCCCAAAGACCATTGCCAGGCAATTAACCTGGGGTCGCGCTAAATGAGCCTTCCTCTTCGTTTTACAATTCGCACGCTTGCCTCTCCCTCTCTCGCTGGCCACCTGACCGCCGTTCCCCGAAGACGGGAATTTGCCGTCTTGGAGCTCTTAAAGCACGACGCTTCACAGATGCAGAGAGTCACGCGCACGGAAACGGATGGACGCAGCGTCCTTTCCGTAACGCGTACGCACCTTCCGTTAGATGTCGCTCATCTGTTATTCCGATCGCTATTACCGGCGAACCTTCCTCACCGGGAGGAACGGGCTTTCCCTTTCGGGGCGACGGAGACGGCTCTCGCTCGGTTCCCTTTAATTTTATTACTTCGGCTCGCTTACGTTTCTCTGTCTCTTCAGCTTCAGCCGTGGCAACGAATCTAAAAATTAAATATCCTATCTTTCCTTTTCTACGTACGCGTGTACGATAACAAAACAAAATACAAACGACCGAAGCAAAACTAAGGCAGCTACGGTTAACAAGAGGCGCAGGGCAGCAACGGGTCGCTTAGTCCTCAGCGCTGCCTCCGGGAGGGAGGCCGAAAGAACGAACGTTCCGCATCAAGAGTTACCTTGGTTACCCGGGCCAGAACGCCTCCTACTGTCGCAGCTTCTGGGGAGATCGAGGGTCCGCTGCTGCATTTTTGCTTCCTCCTTTCAGCCCGCCCCTTCGGGAGTAAGCGCAAAAAACCGCTCGCTCGTCCGGCTTTGCTCTTTGTCAGCATTTGCTATTGTCGGTTCCGCCTCTGTAACAAAGACAGAAAATTGCATTTCGCTTCCAACAAAACACTTCGATTTACACGCGTTTTCTCTTTCCCGTGGTTTTTTTTTTTTTTTCTTTCCCCCCTTTCTTTCTTTTTCCTTCTTTCCCTCAAAGGAAAGGTCTTAATACACCGCTTTGCATCGTACGTTACGGGGTAAGCCGTTTGGAAACACTACAGGGCCGACGCCGCGCCGCAACCCTGCTCCGGGGCCCGCCTGCCCCCCCGCTCCGCTCCGCCGCGCCGCCTCCGCAGGGGCGAGCGCGTGCCCCGGCCCGCGCTGCCAACGAACTGGCGCCCTAAACGCCGCGCACGCAAAACGCAAAGTCACACCCGCGCTCCCGGCGCGGCGCCGGGTCCCAGCCCGCCCCCCCACTCGCCCCGCACCCCCACTCGCCCCGCACCGCCGCCTCCACGCAGCGACGGCCGCAGCGGGCAGGATGCAGCCCGACGCCCCCCGAACCTATGCGTTCGCCTCACCCGGGGGCCCCACATCCTTCACTCCACGACACCTCCGCACTCACCCGCCGCCGCCGCCGCCGAGCGAAAACGCCCTCCCTGCTTGCCGCCATCTTGCTTCCCCGCCGCCGCGCATGCGCCGCTCGCCAACGGACTGCGGCGGCAGTGACGCTTGAGCACCGCGCACGTGCCGGCTCGGACAGCGCGGGGGGGGGGGAGCGAGGGGAGCGGGAGGGGCGGGGGGGAGCGAGGGGAGCGGGAGGGGAGCCCGAGGGGCGGGGCGGAGTGCGAGGGGAGCGCGAGAGGCGGGGGGGGAGCGGGAGGGGAGCAGGGGGGCCCGAGGAGCGGGGGGGAGCACGAGGGGAGCCCGAGAAGCGGGGGGGAGCGCGGGGGCGGGGGGGAGCGCGAGGGGACCAGGGGGAGCGCGAGGGGCGGGGCGGAGCGCGAGGGGAGCAAGGGGAGCCCGAGAGGAGCCTGAGAAGCAGGGGGGAGCCCGAGAAGCTGGGGGGAGCGCGAGGGGAGCAGGGGGAGTGCGAGGGGTGGGGCAGAGCGCGAGGGGAGCAAGGGGAGCCCGAGGAGCGGGGGGGAGCGTGAGAGGAGCCTGAGAAGCAGGGGGGAGCCCGAGAAGCGGGGGGGAGCGCGAGGGGAGCCCGAGAAGCGGGGGGGAGCGCGAGGGGAGCAGGGGGAGCCCGAGGGGCGGGGCGGAGCGCGAGGGGAGCGCGAGGGGCGAGGCGGAGCGCGAGGGGAGCAGGGGGAGCGCGAGGGGAGCAGGGGGAGCGCGAGGGGAGCAGGGGGAGCGCGAGGGGAGCCCGAGAAGCGGGGGGGAGCGCGAGGGGAGCCCGAGAAGCGGGGCGGAGCGCGAGGGGAGCAGGGGGAGCGCGAGGGGAGCAGGGGGAGCCCGAGGGGCGGGGCGGAGCGCGAGGGGAGCCCGAGAAGCGGGGGGGAGGGCGAGGGGAGCAGGGGGAGCGCGAGGGGAGCAGGGGGAGCCCGAGGGGCGGGGCGGAGCGCGAGGGGAGCCCGAGAAGCGGGGGGGAGCGCGAGGGGAGCAGGGGGAGCGCGAGGGGAGCAGGGGGAGCCCGAGGGGCGGGGCGGAGCGCGAGGGGAGCGCGAGGGGTGGGGCGGAGCGCGAGGGGAGCAGGGGGAGCGCGAGGGGAGCAGGGGGAGCCCGAGGGGCGGGGCGGAGCGCGAGGGGAGCGCGAGGGGTGGGGCGGAGCGCGAGGGGAGCAGGGGGAGCGCGAGGGGAGCAGGGGGAGCCCGAGGGGAGCAGGGGGAGCCCGAGGGGAGCAGGGGGAGCCCGAGGGGAGCAGGGGGAGCCCGAGGGGCGGGGCGGAGCGCGAGGGGAGCCCGAGAAGCGGGGGGGAGCGCGAGGGGCGGGGCGGAGCGCGAGGGGAGCAGGGGGAGCCCGAGGAGCGGGGGGGGAGCGCGAGGGGAGCCCGAGAAGCAGGGGGGAGCGCGGGGGTGGGGGGGAGCGCGAGGGGAGCCCGAGAAGCGGGGGGGAGCGCGAGGGGCGGGTGGAGCGGGGAATCCCGAGGGGCGGGGGGGAGCCGGGGGAGCCCGAGGGGCGGGGGGGAGCACGAAGGGAGGCGAGACCCGCAATGGCATGCTCGCGCCGCGGCGCTGCAGCCGGGCGGCTCACGCGTGCGAACCGCAGCCCGCCGCGGCAGCCCGGGACTCCCAGCGAGCGCCCCGAGGCTGCCCGAGCCCGTGGCCGCTCCAAGAGCGCCGGGAAGGGGCGACGAGCACGCTCCATTCGCTTACCCGTTACCGAAACGGCGGAGAGCAGCAGCAAACATGGCGACCGGCACTGAGCATGTGCGCGCCGGCTGTCTGCGCATGCGCGCCCCCCCCACCGGGTGCAGTACCGCTTTTTGGACACAGGGTGGCAGCAGTGAGCGCGGCGGAACGCTGTGCGCGTGCGCGCCCCCCCCACAGGTTGCAGTACCGATTGTTGGACACAGGGTGGCAGCAGTGAGCACGGCGGAACCCAGTGCGCACGCGAGCCCCCCCCACAGGGTGCAGTACCGATTTTTGGACACAGGGTGGCAGCAGTGAGCATGGCAGAACCCAGTGCGCACGCGCGCCCCCCCACAGGGTGCAGTACCGCTTTTTGGACACAGGGTGGCAGCAGTGAGCACGGCGGAACGCTGTGCGCACGCGCGCCCCCCCCACAGGGTGCAGTACCGATTTTTGGACACAGGGTGGCAGCAGTGAGCACGGCGGAACCCAGTGCGCATGCGCGCCCCCCTTTATCGTGCCGTACCGCTTTTTTGACGCCCCGAGGGCAGCAGGGCGCGCGGCCGCCCCCGGCACGCGCACACCGCTGCAGAGCCCCCCCGCCCGCCCTTTGCAGACATTTCACCACCCTCGCCTCGGCTCATCTGCCCTTATTTACAGCGCCTGCTGCGAGGCGCAGCGTCGCCGCGTGTCGTGCTCGAGCCGCTGCTCCTAGAGGCTTCAGTAACAGCGCTTTCCTTTGAACATCGTTGCAAAATACTCCACAGACAAAAAAGAGTCAGAGGCTGCACTTAAAAAAACAAAACGAAAACAAAAAAACCACCCACCTACTTAACGGGACAATTTGCAAGCGTTCCAAGAAGCAGCCGTTCTTCTTTAGAACTTTCGACCTCTCGCCTTTACTGATCGTTAAACAAAATAAACAGCCCAAAGCAAGCCGCGCTATTTGCTTGACAGACTGCTCGGTTTTTATTATTAAACGGTACGAGATGCTGGCACGCGGCATGTCTTCTTCGGATTCTTGGGCTGACGTTCCTTCGGCCGCACGCACGCGGTCAAAGGCGTCTTTTTCACGTCCCGCCGTCAGGGCCTCCCCAGCAATTCCCGCAGCGACTCCCCCCTCGGGACAAACAGCTCGAGGACACGCACGGTCTTGCTAAAAGAACGGGGGGGGGGGGGGGGGGAACAAACGCGTGCGCTGAGCGCGGCACTCGCAGACCCGATCTTCGGGTCCAAAAGAAAACTCTCTAAAGCGGACCAGGCGGGCCAAAGAGGTCCCTTCTTTGCGCCACGCTTCTTTCCTCGCACAGACGTCGGCCGCCTCTGCCCGCTCTCACGGTATCCCCTACCGGCAAGGACACGGCGAAACGTTTCGGAAACGACGGCGTTTCCCAGAAGCGTTTCCGCCGCCTTGGGAAAACGGCCGAAGGAGAGGCTCACGCGGGGCGCGTAGCTAGAAAGAACGCTCCGCACAAAGGCCTAAAATGACCAGCCCGGAGCAGGGATCCCGGGCTCTCCGGGAGCGCAGGAGTTCTCACGTCCTTACTGAGCAGAGACCGCTGCCCGTGAAACACGAGACGCCGCAGCGACGCCGATCGTTGGAGGGAAGCCTGCAATAAGAGCGAAAGAAAAGCAGACGTTGAGGACAAAGACCAAGTTACGAGCCCCTCGCGATTCAGACACGCTTCTAGATTTACCGCCTATTTCAAGGCGCGCCTTCGGCAATTCCGTCCAATTGATTTTCCCCGAAGCCCGAGACGCGGACGAAACGCCTCTCAAAGGAAGGTACGGCATAACCGCTCTGGCCTATAAACTACCGGTTTCGACGCAGGAAAAGCACAGGGAAAGCACTAGCGTTCCCCCCAAGAAACCACGTCCAAGCGGACCGATGAAGTAGGCCCCAAGTCTGAAAGCGGACCTAAAGGAGCCCGTTTGGCGGTCGCGAGCTGGAATACACCGTTCTCCTTCTCACTAACAACCTCCCGTAGAGACCGGCAGCTGTACAGCGCCTTCTACGCTACACGGAGGAGTCGGATAGCGGGCAGATGCCGCGTCCCGAATGCGCAACTAGAGATTGGAACGCACGGACGTAAACAAACGCCCGTGACGTAGCGGAGGTCTAGCGTATTCACGTTTACCGTGCGTCAGTTCTCCTCTGCGGACAGGCCGTTCCATCTTCTTTACTCGTTAGCTGACAGACGCCCTAGGAGAAAGCAAAGAAAGGAAGAAATTCAAAAGGAAATGAAACAGATCGGAGGGAGCCTCAAAGGCTTTGATCCATCCCCCCAGGCAGCCGAACCACCTTCGCAAAGGCACACCTCAAAAGACACGTCCTTCCGGGATCGCTGCACAGCCCAGCCAGAAAAGAGGAACAGAAACAAACAGAACGAGAAGGCTGCAGAGGGGGACGGAGGGCCGGAAAGGAGCCTGCTGTCCAGCGATGGTATTTTACCGCTCCTTGCGCGTTAGCAGCCCCTTTCAGATGCTTAAGCCCAAATTCTCTCAGCCCTTAACAGCTTCAGTACCCGCGGCACCTAGTTTTTCCACGCTCTCCAGTCTTCCTCGCTCTTTCCCGTCTCGGGCGAAAAGCCTCCCAGACCCCGTCTGCACTTACGCGCTTCCTTAAAACAGGATCGCCGAAATCAACCGAACGGGCTGAGCTGCTCCTCTTCCGCTCGCCGGCCCTCGGAACGTCAGCCTGCAAACGAATCGGACCACCGAGGTCACCGGCAGAGTCTCCTTTCGGAGCTCGGCCCCCCCCCCCCAAGCTTTAACGACGGTTTCCCAAGCGGGGCAAACGCAGGGCCTCCCTTCGGCCCCGGAACGGTTTTTATCGCGGGCTCCCAAGTCGCCGTTACGACACTAAGCGGCAAAGCAAGGCAAAGACAGCTGGGGTCGCAGCTTACCCACCTAGGCACGAAAATTCTTCTTTGAGGCCTCCCTCGCTGCTTTTGCCAGGTAAACACACCAAAACAAAGCTCCCGACAGGCAGCTGAGGCTTCACATGGACCTCGGGGCCCCGCTAGCAACGGCGACGCCGGAGCCGCCGGGCTACCAGGCGCTATTCCCCCCCCCCTCCCCTCCCCTCCCCTGCCCTGCCGGCCCGCGAACCGCGGCTTATTACTCACGAGTCCGGGAAGGACGCCGCCGACCTTCCCGCGGCCGAAGGCTCCTCGTCAGGAGCGGGCAGAGAACCTTTCCGCCGGCATTCGGAGTCTCCCGGCCGCTCTCGACACCCGATAACTTGCCGAGAAAGGGCTGAGGGCGGGAGCCTGCAGTTCTTCACGGCAGCACACAGTCGTTCCCCGATGTGCCGAACGCCTAGCATTAACACAATTTAGAAATACAAAAATACCACCGCTACAGGGCGCAAAGCCAAGCTGAAATTTCGGCAGCCAAAGCAAACCTCTTCGCGCCCGACAGAACGAGCCACGTGCATCGGCGCCTACAGCTCCTCAAGGCTAGCGAGGCCTCGTGGGCGACGTTCCTCTGGCAGGCTGCGCAGCTGAACTCCCCCGTGTCGCCTAAGAGTCCGTGACGTGACGTATTCAAAGCTCAGCAGAAATTAACAATCCAAAGTTGTTTCTAAGCACAAAAGCGGATCTACTACACGAGAAGGAAGGAGTCCTAATTCCGCAAGGCTTTACCTTTTCTTCGAGCTGCCGTCTTCCTGCTGCCCCAAAGACCATTGCCAGGCAATTAACCTGGGGTCGCGCTAAATGAGCCTTCCTCTTCGTTTTACAATTCGCACGCTTGCCTCTCCCTCTCTCTCTGGCCACCTGACCGCCGTTCCCCGAAGACGGGAATTTGCCGTCTTGGAGCTCTTAAAGCACGACGCTTCACAGATGCAGAGAGTCACGCGCACGGAAACGGATGGACGCAGCGTCCTTTCCGTAACGCGTACGCACCTTCCGTTAGATGTCGCTCATCTGTTATTCCGATCGCTATTACCGGCGAACCTTCCTCACCGGGAGGAACGGGCTTTCCCTTTCGGGGCGACGGAGACGGCTCTCGCTCGGTTCCCTTTAATTTTATTACTTCGGCTCGCTTACGTTTCTCTGTCTCTTCAGCTTCAGCCGTGGCAACGAATCTAAAAATTAAATATCCTATCTTTCCTTTTCTACGTACGCGTGTACGATAACAAAACAAAATACAAACGACCGAAGCAAAACTAAGGCAGCTACGGTTAACAAGAGGCGCAGGGCAGCAACGGGTCGCTTAGTCCTCAGCGCTGCCTCCGGGAGGGAGGCCGAAAGAACGAACGTTCCGCATCAAGAGTTACCTTGGTTACCCGGGCCAGAACGCCTCCTACTGTCGCAGCTTCTGGGGAGATCGAGGGTCCGCTGCTGCATTTTTGCTTCCTCCTTTCAGCCCGCCCCTTCGGGAGTAAACGCAAAAAACCGCTCGCTCGTCCGGCTTTGCTCTTTGTCAGCATTTGCTATTGTCGGTTCCGCCTCTGTAACAAAGACAGAAAATTGCATTTCGCTTCCAACAAAACACTTCGATTTACACGCGTTCTTTTTCTCTTTCCCGTGGTTTTTTTTTTTTTCTTTCCCCCCTTTCTTTCTTTTTCCTTCTTTCCCTCAAAGGAAAGGTCTTAATACACCGCTTTGCATCGTACGTTACGGGGTAAGCCGTTTGGAAACACTACAGGGCCGACGCCGCGCCGCAACCCTGCTCCGGGGCCCGCCTGCCCCCCCGCTCCGCTCCGCCGCGCCGCCTCCGCAGGGGCGAGCGCGTGCCCCGGCCCGCGCTGCCAACGAACTGGCGCCCTAAACGCCGCGCACGCAAAACGCAAAGTCACACCCGCGCTCCCGGCGCGGCGCCGGGTCCCAGCCCGCCCCCCCACTCGCCCCGCACCGCCGCCTCCACGCAGCGACGGCCGCAGCGGGCAGGATGCAGCCCGACGCCCCCCGAACCTATGCGTTCGCCTCACCCGGGGGCCCCACATCCTTCACTCCACGACACCTCCGCACTCACCCGCCGCCGCCGCCGCCGAGCGAAAACGCCCTCCCTGCTCGCCGCCATCTTGCTTCCCCGCCGCCGCGCATGCGCCGCTCGCCAACGGACTGCGGCGGCAGTGACGCTTGAGCACCGCGCACGTGCCGGCTCGGACAGCGCGGGGGGGGGGGAGCGAGGGGAGCGGGAGGGGCGGGGGGGAGCGAGGGGAGCGGGAGGGGAGCAGAGGGAGCCCGAGGGGCGGGGGGGAGCGAGGGGAGCCCGAGGGGCGGGGCGGAGTGCGAGGGGAGCGCGAGAGGCGGGGGGGGAGCGTGAGGGGAGCAGGGGGGCCCGAGGAGCGGGGGGGAGCACGAGGGGAGCCCGAGAAGCGGGGGGGGAGCGCGGGGGCGGGGGGGAGCGCGAGGGGACCAGGGGGAGCGCGAGGGGCGGGGCGGAGCGCGAGGGGAGCAAGGGGAGCCCGAGAGAAGCCTGAGAAGCAGGGGGGAGCCCGAGAAGCGGGGGGGAGCGCGAGGGGAGCAGGGGGAGTGCGAGGGGCGGGGCAGAGCGCGAGGGGAGCAAGGGGAGCCCGAGGAGCGGGGGGGAGCGTGAGAAGAGCCTGAGAAGCAGGGGGGAGCCCGAGAAGCGGGGGGGAGCGCGAGGGGAGCCCGAGAAGCAGGGGGGAGCGCGAGGGGAGCAGGGGGAGCCCGAGGGGCGGGGCGGAGCGCGAGGGGAGCAGGGGGAGCGCGAGGGGAGCAGGGGGAGCCCGAGGGGAGCAGGGGGAGCGCGAGGGGAGCAGGGGGAGCGCGAGGGGAGCGCGAGGGGCGGGGCGGAGCGCGAGGGGAGCAGGGGGAGCCCGAGGAGCGGGGGGGGAGCGCGAGGGGAGCCCGAGAAGCAGGGGGGAGCGCGGGGGTGGGGGGGAGCGCGAGGGGAGCCCGAGAAGCGGGGGGGAGCGCGAGGGGCGGGTGGAGCGGGGAATCCCGAGGGGCGGGGGCGAGCCGGGGAGCCCGAGGGGCGGGGGGGAGCACGAAGGGAGGCGAGACCCGCAATGGCATGCTCGCGCCGCGGCGCTGCAGCCGGGCGGCTCACGCGTGCGAACCGCAGCCCGCCGCGGCAGCCCGGGACTCCCAGCGAGCGCCCCGAGGCTGCCCGAGCCCGTGGCCGCTCCAAGAGCACCGGGAAGGGGCGACGAGCACGCTCCATTCGCTTACCCGTTACCGAAACGGCGGAGAGCAGCAGCAAACATGGCGACCGGCACTGAGCATGTGCGCGCCGGCTGTCTGCGCATGCGCGCCCCCCCCACCGGGTGCAGTACCGCTTTTTGGACACAGGGTGGCAGCAGTGAGCGCGGCGGAACGCTGTGCGCGTGCGCGCCCCCCCCACCGGGTGCAGTACCGCTTTTTGGACACAGGGTGGCAGCAGTGAGCACGGCGGAACCCAGTGCGCACGCGCGCCCCCCCACAGGGTGCAGTACCGATTTTTGGACACAGGGTGGCAGCAGTGAGCACGGCGGAACCCAGTGCGCATGCGCGCCCCCCTTTATCGTGCCGTACCGCTTTTTGGACGCCCCGAGGGCAGCAGGGCGCGCGGCCGCCCCCGGCACGCGCACACCGCTGCAGAGCCCCCCCGCCCGCCCTTTGCAGACATTTCACCACCCTCGCCTCGGCTCATCTGCCCTTATTTACAGCGCCTGCTGCGAGGCGCAGCGTCGCCGCGTGTCGTGCTCGAGCCGCTGCTCCTAGAGGCTTCAGTAACAGCGCTTTCCTTTGAACATCGTTGCAAAATACTCCACAGACAAAAAAGAGTCAGAGGCTGCACTTAAAAAAACAAAACGAAAACAAAAAAACCACCCACCTACTTAACGGGACAATTTGCAAGCGTTCCAAGAAGCAGCCGTTCTTCTTTAGAACTTTCGACCTCTCGCCTTTACTGATCGTTAAACAAAATAAACAGCCCAAAGCAAGCCGCGCTATTTGCTTGACAGACTGCTCGGTTTTTATTATTAAACGGTACGAGATGCTGGCACGCGGCATGTCTTATTCGGATTCTTGGGCCGACGTTCCTTCGGCCGCACGCACGCGGTCAAAGGCGTCTTTTTCACGTCCCGCCGTCAGGGCCTCCCCAGCAATTCCCGCAGCGACTCCCCCCTCGGGACAAACAGCTCGAGGACACGCACGGTCTTGCTAAAAGAACGGGGGGGGGGGGAAACAAACGCGTGCGCTGAGCGCGGCACTCGCAGACCCGATCTTCGGGTCCAAAAGAAAACTCTCTAAAGCGGACCAGGCGGGCCAAAGAGGTCCCTTCTTTGCGCCACGCTTCTTTCCTCGCACAGACGTCGGCCGCCTCTGCCCGCTCTCACGGTATCCCCTACCGGCAAGGACACGGCGAAACGTTTCGGAAACGACGGCGTTTCCCAGAAGCGTTTCCGCCGCCTTGGGAAAACGGCCGAAGGAGAGGCTCACGCGGGGCGCGTAGCTAGAAAGAACGCTCCGCACAAAGGCCTAAAATGACCAGCCCGGAGCAGGGATCCCGGGCTCTCCGGGAGCGCAGGAGTTCTCACGTCCTTACTGAGCAGAGACCGCTGCCCGTGAAACACGAGACGCCGCAGCGACGCCGATCGTTGGAGGGAAGCCTGCAATAAGAGCGAAAGAAAAGCAGACGTTGAGGACAAAGACCAAGTTACGAGCCCCTCGCGATTCAGACACGCTTCTAGATTTACCGCCTATTTCAAGGCGCGCCTTCGGCAATTCCGTCCAATTGATTTTCCCCGAAGCCCGAGACGCGGACGAAACGCCTCTCAAAGGAAGGTACGGCATAACCGCTCTGGCCTATAAACTACCGGTTTCGACGCAGGAAAAGCACAGGGAAAGCACTAGCGTTCCCCCCAAGAAACCACGTCCAAGCGGACCGATGAAGTAGGCCCCAAGTCTGAAAGCGGACCTAAAGGAGCCCGTTTGGCGGTCGCGAGCTGGAATACACCGTTCTCCTTCTCACTAACAACCTCCCGTAGAGACCGGCAGCTGTACAGCGCCTTCTACGCTACACGGAGGAGTCGGATAGCGGGCAGATGCCGCGTCCCGAATGCGCAACTAGAGATTGGAACGCACGGACGTAAACAAACGCCCGTGACGTAGCGGAGGTCTAGCGTATTCACGTTTACCGTGCGTCAGTTCTCCTCTGCGGACAGGCCGTTCCATCTTCTTTACTCGTTAGCTGACAGACGCCCTAGGAGAAAGCAAAGAAAGGAAGAAATTCAAAAGGAAATGAAACAGATCGGAGGGAGCCTCAAAGGCTTTGATCCATCCCCCCAGGCAGCCGAACCACCTTCGCAAAGGCACACCTCAAAAGACACGTCCTTCCGGGATCGCTGCACAGCCCAGCCAGAAAAGAGGAACAGAAACAAACAGAACGAGAAGGCTGCAGAGGGGGACGGAGGGCCGGAAAGGAGCCTGCTGTCCAGCGATGGTATTTTACCGCTCCTTGCGCGTTAGCAGCCCCTTTCAGATGCTTAAGCCCAAATTCTCTCAGCCCTTAACAGCTTCAGTACCCGCGGCACCTAGTTTTTCCACGCTCTCCAGTCTTCCTCGCTCTTTCCCGTCTCGGGCGAAAAGCCTCCCAGACCCCGTCTGCACTTACGCGCTTCCTTAAAACAGGATCGCCGAAATCAACCGAACGGGCTGAGCTGCTCCTCTTCCGCTCGCCGGCCCTCGGAACGTCAGCCTGCAAACGAATCGGACCACCGAGGTCACCGGCAGAGTCTCCTTTCGGAGCTCGGCCCCCCCCCCCAAGCTTTAACGACGGTTTCCCAAGCGGGGCAAACGCAGGGCCTCCCTTCGGCCCCGGAACGGTTTTTATCGCGGGCTCCCAAGTCGCCGTTACGACACTAAGCGGCAAAGCAAGGCAAAGACAGCTGGGGTCGCAGCTTACCCACCTAGGCACGAAAATTCTTCTTTGAGGCCTCCCTCGCTGCTTTTGCCAGGTAAACACACCAAAACAAAGCTCCCGACAGGCAGCTGAGGCTTCACATGGACCTCGGGGCCCCGCTAGCAACGGCGACGCCGGAGCCGCCGGGCTACCAGGCGCTATTCCCCCCCCCCCTCCCCTCCCCTCCCCTGCCCTGCCGGCCCGCGAACCGCGGCTTATTACTCACGAGTCCGGGAAGGACGCCGCCGACCTTCCCGCGGCCGAAGGCTCCTCGTCAGGAGCGGGCAGAGAACCTTTCCGCCGGCATTCGGAGTCTCCCGGCCGCTCTCGACACCCGATAACTTGCCGAGAAAGGGCTGAGGGCGGGAGCCTGCAGTTCTTCACGGCAGCACACAATCGTTCCCCGATGTGCCGAACGCCTAGCATTAACACAATTTAGAAATACAAAAATACCACCGCTACAGGGCGCAAAGCCAAGCTGAAATTTCGGCAGCCAAAGCAAACCTCTTCGCGCCCGACAGAACGAGCCACGTGCATCGGCGCCTACAGCTCCTCAAGGCTAGCGAGGCCTCGTGGGCGACGTTCCTCTGGCAGGCTGCGCAGCTGAACTCCCCCGTGTCGCCTAAGAGTCCGTGACGTGACGTATTCAAAGCTCAGCAGAAATTAACAATCCAAAGTTGTTTCTAAGCACAAAAGCGGATCTACTACACGAGAAGGAAGGAGTCCTAATTCCGCAAGGCTTTACCTTTTCTTCGAGCTGCCGTCTTCCTGCTGCCCCAAAGACCATTGCCAGGCAATTAACCTGGGGTCGCGCTAAATGAGCCTTCCTCTTCGTTTTACAATTCGCACGCTTGCCTCTCCCTCTCTCGCTGGCCACCTGACCGCCGTTCCCCGAAGACGGGAATTTGCCGTCTTGGAGCTCTTAAAGCACGACGCTTCACAGATGCAGAGAGTCACGCGCACGGAAACGGATGGACGCAGCGTCCTTTCCGTAACGCGTACGCACCTTCCGTTAGATGTCGCTCATCTGTTATTCCGATCGCTATTACCGGCGAACCTTCCTCACCGGGAGGAACGGGCTTTCCCTTTCGGGGCGACGGAGACGGCTCTCGCTCGGTTCCCTTTAATTTTATTACTTCGGCTCGCTTACGTTTTTCTGTCTCTTCAGCTTCAGCCGTGGCAACGAATCTAAAAATTAAATATCCTATCTTTCCTTTTCTACGTACGCGTGTACGATAACAAAACAAAATACAAACGACCGAAGCAAAACTAAGGCAGCTACGGTTAACAAGAGGCGCAGGGCAGCAACGGGTCGCTTAGTCCTCAGCGCTGCCTCCGGGAGGGAGGCCGAAAGAACGAACGTTCCGCATCAAGAGTTACCTTGGTTACCCGGGCCAGAACGCCTCCTACTGTCGCAGCTTCTGGGGAGATCGAGGGTCCGCTGCTGCATTTTTGCTTCCTCCTTTCAGCCCGCCCCTTCGGGAGTAAACGCAAAAAACCGCTCGCTCGTCCGGCTTTGCTCTTTGTCAGCATTTGCTATTGTCGGTTCCGCCTCTGTAACAAAGACAGAAAATTGCATTTCGCTTCCAACAAAACACTTCGATTTACACGCGTTCTTTTTCTCTTTCCCGTGGTTTTTTTTTTTTTCTTTCCCCCCTTTCTTTCTTTTTCCTTCTTTCCCTCAAAGGAAAGGTCTTAATACACCGCTTTGCATCGTACGTTACGGGGTAAGCCGTTTGGAAACACTACAGGGCCGACGCCGCGCCGCAACCCTGCTCCGGGGCCCGCCTGCCCCCCCGCTCCGCTCCGCCGCGCCGCCTCCGCAGGGGCGAGCGCGTGCCCCGGCCCGCGCTGCCAACGAACTGGCGCCCTAAACGCCGCGCACGCAAAACGCAAAGTCACACCCGCGCTCCCGGCGCGGCGCCGGGTCCCAGCCCGCCCCCCCACTCGCCCCGCACCGCCGCCTCCACGCAGCGACGGCCGCAGCGGGCAGGATGCAGCCCGACGCCCCCCGAACCTATGCGTTCGCCTCACCCGGGGGCCCCACATCCTTCACTCCACGCCACCTCCGCACTCACCTGCCGCCGCCGCCGAGCGAAAACGCCCTCCCTGCTCGCCGCCATCTTGCTTCCCCGCCGCCGCGCATGCGCCGCTCGCCAACGGACTGCGGCGGCAGTGACGCTTGAGCACCGCGCACGTGCCGGCTCGGACAGCGCGGGGGGGGGGGAGCGAGGGGAGCGGGAGGGGCGGGGGGGAGCGAGGGGAGCGGGAGGGGAGCAGAGGGAGCCCGAGGGGCGGGGGGGAGCGAGGGGAGCCCGAGGGGCGGGGCGGAGTGCGAGGGGAGCGCGAGAGGCGGGGGGGGAGCGTGAGGGGAGCAGGGGGGCCCGAGGAGCGGGGGGGAGCACGAGGGGAGCCCGAGAAGCGGGGGGGGAGCGCGGGGGCGGGGGGGAGCGCGAGGGGACCAGGGGGAGCGCGAGGGGCGGGGCGGAGCGCGAGGGGAGCAAGGGGAGCCCGAGAGAAGCCTGAGAAGCAGGGGGGAGCCCGAGAAGCGGGGGGGAGCGCGAGGGGAGCAGGGGGAGTGCGAGGGGCGGGGCAGAGCGCGAGGGGAGCAAGGGGAGCCCGAGGAGCGGGGGGGAGCGTGAGAAGAGCCTGAGAAGCAGGGGGGAGCCCGAGAAGCGGGGGGGAGCGCGAGGGGAGCCCGAGAAGCAGGGGGGAGCGCGAGGGGAGCAGGGGGAGCCCGAGGGGCGGGGCGGAGCGCGAGGGGAGCAGGGGGAGCGCGAGGGGAGCAGGGGGAGCCCGAGGGGAGCAGGGGGAGCCCGAGGGGAGCAGGGGGAGCGCGAGGGGAGCGCGAGGGGCGGGGCGGAGCGCGAGGGGAGCAGGGGGAGCCCGAGGAGCGGGGGGGGAGCGCGAGGGGAGCCCGAGAAGCAGGGGGGAGCGCGGGGGTGGGGGGGAGCGCGAGGGGAGCCCGAGAAGCGGGGGGGAGCGCGAGGGGCGGGTGGAGCGGGGAATCCCGAGGGGCGGGGGCGAGCCGGGGAGCCCGAGGGGCGGGGGGGAGCACGAAGGGAGGCGAGACCCGCAATGGCATGCTCGCGCCGCGGCGCTGCAGCCGGGCGGCTCACGCGTGCGAACCGCAGCCCGCCGCGGCAGCCCGGGACTCCCAGCGAGCGCCCCGAGGCTGCCCGAGCCCGTGGCCGCTCCAAGAGCACCGGGAAGGGGCGACGAGCACGCTCCATTCGCTTACCCGTTACCGAAACGGCGGAGAGCAGCAGCAAACATGGCGACCGGCACTGAGCATGTGCGCGCCGGCTGTCTGCGCATGCGCGCCCCCCCCACCGGGTGCAGTACCGCTTTTTGGACACAGGGTGGCAGCAGTGAGCGCGGCGGAACGCTGTGCGCGTGCGCGCCCCCCCCACCGGGTGCAGTACCGCTTTTTGGACACAGGGTGGCAGCAGTGAGCACGGCGGAACCCAGTGCGCACACGAGCCCCCCCACAGGGTGCAGTACCGATTTTTGGACACAGGGTGGCAGCAGTGAGCACGGAGGAACCCAGTGCGCACGCGCGCCCCCCCCACAGGGTGCAGTACCGCTTTTTGGACACAGGGTGGCAGCAGTGAGCGCGGCGGAACGCTGTGCGCACGCGCGCCCCCCCCACAGGGTGCAGTACCGATTTTTGGACACAGGGTGGCAGCAGTGAGCACGGCGGAACCCAGTGCGCATGCGCGCCCCCCTTTCCGTGCCGTACTGCTTTTTTGACGCCCCGAGGGCAGCAGGGCGCGCGGCCGCCCCCGGCACGCGCACACCGCTGCAGAGCCCCCCCGCCCGCCCTTTGCAGACATTTCACCACCCTCGCCTCGGCTCATCTGCCCTTATTTACAGCGCCTGCTGCGAGGCGCAGCGTCGCCGCGTGTCGTGCTCGAGCCGCTGCTCCTAGAGGCTTCAGTAACAGCGCTTTCCTTTGAACATCGTTGCAAAATACTCCACAGACAAAAAAGAGTCAGAGGCTGCACTTAAAAAAACAAAACGAAAACAAAAAAACCACCCACCTACTTAACGGGACAATTTGCAAGCGTTCCAAGAAGCAGCCGTTCTTCTTTAGAACTTTCGACCTCTCGCCTTTACTGATCGTTAAACAAAATAAACAGCCCAAAGCAAGCCGCGCTATTTGCTTGACAGACTGCTCGGTTTTTATTATTAAACGGTACGAGATGCTGGCACGCGGCATGTCTTATTCGGATTCTTGGGCCGACGTTCCTTCGGCCGCACGCACGCGGTCAAAGGCGTCTTTTTCACGTCCCGCCGTCAGGGCCTCCCCAGCAATTCCCGCAGCGACTCCCCCCTCGGGACAAACAGCTCGAGGACACGCACGGTCTTGCTAAAAGAACGGGGGGGGGGGGGAAACAAACGCGTGCGCTGAGCGCGGCACTCGCAGACCCGATCTTCGGGTCCAAAAGAAAACTCTCTAAAGCGGACCAGGCGGGCCAAAGAGGTCCCTTCTTTGCGCCACGCTTCTTTCCTCGCACAGACGTCGGCCGCCTCTGCCCGCTCTCACGGTATCCCCTACCGGCAAGGACACGGCGAAACGTTTCGGAAACGACGGCGTTTCCCAGAAGCGTTTCCGCCGCCTTGGGAAAACGGCCGAAGGAGAGGCTCACGCGGGGCGCGTAGCTAGAAAGAACGCTCCGCACAAAGGCCTAAAATGACCAGCCCGGAGCAGGGATCCCGGGCTCTCCGGGAGCGCAGGAGTTCTCACGTCCTTACTGAGCAGAGACCGCTGCCCGTGAAACACGAGACGCCGCAGCGACGCCGATCGTTGGAGGGAAGCCTGCAATAAGAGCGAAAGAAAAGCAGACGTTGAGGACAAAGACCAAGTTACGAGCCCCTCGCGATTCAGACACGCTTCTAGATTTACCGCCTATTTCAAGGCGCGCCTTCGGCAATTCCGTCCAATTGATTTTCCCCGAAGCCCGAGACGCGGACGAAACGCCTCTCAAAGGAAGGTACGGCATAACCGCTCTGGCCTATAAACTACCGGTTTCGACGCAGGAAAAGCACAGGGAAAGCACTAGCGTTCCCCCCAAGAAACCACGTCCAAGCGGACCGATGAAGTAGGCCCCAAGTC
The DNA here is from genome assembly GCF_036417845.1 of Apteryx mantelli. NCBI lineage: Eukaryota > Metazoa > Chordata > Aves > Apterygiformes > Apterygidae > Apteryx > Apteryx mantelli. Next base: position 330,657 of record NW_027118458.1, read on the forward strand.
TGAAAGCGGACCTAAAGGAGCCCGTTTGGCGGTCGCGAGCTGGAATACACCGTTCTCCTTCTCACTAACAACCTCCCGTAGAGACCGGCAGCTGTACAGCGCCTTCTACGCTACACGGAGGAGTCGGATAGCGGGCAGATGCCGCGTCCCGAATGCGCAACTAGAGATTGGAACGCACGGACGTAAACAAACGCCCGTGACGTAGCGGAGGTCTAGCGTATTCACGTTTACCGTGCGTCAGTTCTCCTCTGCGGACAGGCCGTTCCATCTTCTTTACTCGTTAGCTGACAGACGCCCTAGGAGAAAGCAAAGAAAGGAAGAAATTCAAAAGGAAATGAAACAGATCGGAGGGAGCCTCAAAGGCTTTGATCCATCCCCCCAGGCAGCCGAACCACCTTCGCAAAGGCACACCTCAAAAGACACGTCCTTCCGGGATCGCTGCACAGCCCAGCCAGAAAAGAGGAACAGAAACAAACAGAACGAGAAGGCTGCAGAGGGGGACGGAGGGCCGGAAAGGAGCCTGCTGTCCAGCGATGGTATTTTACCGCTCCTTGCGCGTTAGCAGCCCCTTTCAGATGCTTAAGCCCAAATTCTCTCAGCCCTTAACAGCTTCAGTACCCGCGGCACCTAGTTTTTCCACGCTCTCCAGTCTTCCTCGCTCTTTCCCGTCTCGGGCGAAAAGCCTCCCAGACCCCGTCTGCACTTACGCGCTTCCTTAAAACAGGATCGCCGAAATCAACCGAACGGGCTGAGCTGCTCCTCTTCCGCTCGCCGGCCCTCGGAACGTCAGCCTGCAAACGAATCGGACCACCGAGGTCACCGGCAGAGTCTCCTTTCGGAGCTCGGCCCCCCCCCCCAAGCTTTAACGACGGTTTCCCAAGCGGGGCAAACGCAGGGCCTCCCTTCGGCCCCGGAACGGTTTTTATCGCGGGCTCCCAAGTCGCCGTTACGACACTAAGCGGCAAAGCAAGGCAAAGACAGCTGGGGTCGCAGCTTACCCACCTAGGCACGAAAATTCTTCTTTGAGGCCTCCCTCGCTGCTTTTGCCAGGTAAACACACCAAAACAAAGCTCCCGACAGGCAGCTGAGGCTTCACATGGACCTCGGGGCCCCGCTAGCAACGGCGACGCCGGAGCCGCCGGGCTACCAGGCGCTATTCCCCCCCCCCCTCCCCTCCCCTCCCCTGCCCTGCCGGCCCGCGAACCGCGGCTTATTACTCACGAGTCCGGGAAGGACGCCGCCGACCTTCCCGTGGCCGAAGGCTCCTCGTCAGGAGCGGGCAGAGAACCTTTCCGCCGGCATTCGGAGTCTCCCGGCCGCTCTCGACACCCGATAACTTGCCGAGAAAGGGCTGAGGGCGGGAGCCTGCAGTTCTTCACGGCAGCACACAGTCGTTCCCCGATGTGCCGAACGCCTAGCATTAACACAATTTAGAAATACAAAAATACCACCGCTACAGGGCGCAAAGCCAAGCTGAAATTTCGGCAGCCAAAGCAAACCTCTTCGCGCCCGACAGAACGAGCCACGTGCATCGGCGCCTACAGCTCCTCAAGGCTAGCGAGGCCTCGTGGGCGACGTTCCTCTGGCAGGCTGCGCAGCTGAACTCCCCCGTGTCGCCTAAGAGTCCGTGACGTGACGTATTCAAAGCTCAGCAGAAATTAACAATCCAAAGTTGTTTCTAAGCACAAAAGCGGATCTACTACACGAGAAGGAAGGAGTCCTAATTCCGCAAGGCTTTACCTTTTCTTCGAGCTGCCGTCTTCCTGCTGCCCCAAAGACCATTGCCAGGCAATTAACCTGGGGTCGCGCTAAATGAGCCTTCCTCTTCGTTTTACAATTCGCACGCTTGCCTCTCCCTCTCTCGCTGGCCACCTGACCGCCGTTCCCCGAAGACGGGAATTTGCCGTCTTGGAGCTCTTAAAGCACGACGCTTCACAGATGCAGAGAGTCACGCGCACGGAAACGGATGGACGCAGCGTCCTTTCCGTAACGCGTACGCACCTTCCGTTAGATGTCGCTCATCTGTTATTCCGATCGCTATTACCGGCGAACCTTCCTCACCGGGAGGAACGGGCTTTCCCTTTCGGGGCGACGGAGACGGCTCTCGCTCGGTTCCCTTTAATTTTATTACTTCGGCTCGCTTACGTTTTTCTGTCTCTTCAGCTTCAGCCGTGGCAACGAATCTAAAAATTAAATATCCTATCTTTCCTTTTCTACGTACGCGTGTACGATAACAAAACAAAATACAAACGACCGAAGCAAAACTAAGGCAGCTACGGTTAACAAGAGGCGCAGGGCAGCAACGGGTCGCTTAGTCCTCAGCGCTGCCTCCGGGAGGGAGGCCGAAAGAACGAACGTTCCGCATCAAGAGTTACCTTGGTTACCCGGGCCAGAACGCCTCCTACTGTCGCAGCTTCTGGGGAGATCGAGGGTCCGCTGCTGCATTTTTGCTTCCTCCTTTCAGCCCGCCCCTTCGGGAGTAAGCGCAAAAAACCGCTCGCTCGTCCGGCTTTGCTCTTTGTCAGCATTTGCTATTGTCGGTTCCGCCTCTGTAACAAAGACAGAAAATTGCATTTCGCTTCCAACAAAACACTTCGATTTACACGCGTTCTTTTTCTCTTTCCCGTGGTTTTTTTTTTTTTCTTTCCCCCCTTTCTTTCTTTTTCCTTCTTTCCCTCAAAGGAAAGGTCTTAATACACCGCTTTGCATCGTACGTTACGGGGTAAGCCCTTTGGAAACGCTACAGGGCCGACGCCGCGCCGCAACCCTGCTCCGGGGCCCGCCTGCCCCCCCGCTCCGCTCCGCCGCGCCGCCTCCGCAGGGGCGAGCGCGTGCCCCGGCCCGCGCTGCCAACGAACTGGCGCCCTAAACGCCGCGCACGCAAAACGCAAAGTCACACCCGCGCTCCCGGCGCGGCGCCGGGTCCCAGCCCGCCCCCCCACTCGCCCCGCACCGCCGCCTCCACGCAGCGACGGCCGCAGCGGGCAGGATGCAGCCCGACGCCCCCCGAACCTATGCGTTCGCCTCACCCGGGGGCCCCACATCCTTCACTCCACGCCACCTCCGCACTCACCCGCCGCCGCCGCCGAGCGAAAACGCCCTCCCTGCTCGCCGCCATCTTGCTTCCCCGCCGCCGCGCATGCGCCGCTCGCCAACGGACTGCGGCGGCAGTGACGCTTGAGCACCGCGCACGTGCCGGCTCGGACAGCGCGGGGGGGGGGAGCGAGGGGAGCGGGAGAGGCGGGGGGGAGCGAGGGGAGCGGGAGGGGAGCAGAGGGAGCCCGAGGGGCGGGGGGGAGCGAGGGGAGCCCGAGGGGCGGGGCGGAGTGCGAGGGGAGCGCGAGAGGCGGGGGGGGAGCGTGAGGGGAGCAGGGGGGCCCGAGGAGCGGGGGGGAGCACGAGGGGAGCCCGAGAAGCGGGGGGGGAGCGCGGGGGCGGGGGGGAGCGCGAGGGGACCAGGGGGAGCGCGAGGGGCGGGGCGGAGCGCGAGGGGAGCAAGGGGAGCCCGAGAGGAGCCTGAGAAGCAGGGGGGAGCCCGAGAAGCGGGGGGGAGCGCGAGGGGAGCAGGGGGAGTGCGAGGGGCGGGGCAGAGCGCGAGGGGAGCAAGGGGAGCCCGAGGAGCGGGGGGGAGCGTGAGAAGAGCCTGAGAAGCAGGGGGGAGCCCGAGAAGCGGGGGGGAGCGCGAGGGGAGCCCGAGAAGCGGGGGGGAGCGCGAGGGGAGCAGGGGGAGCCCGAGGGGCGGGGCGGAGCGCGAGGGGAGCAGGGGGAGCGCGAGGGGAGCAGGGGGAGCGCGAGGGGAGCAGGGGGAGCGCGAGGGGAGCCCGAGAAGCGGGGGGGAGCGCGAGGGGCGGGGCGGAGCGCGAGGGGAGCAGGGGGAGCCCGAGGAGCGGGGGGGGAGCGCGAGGGGAGCCCGAGAAGCAGGGGGGAGCGCGGGGGTGGGGGGGAGCGCGAGGGGAGCCCGAGAAGCAGGGGGGAGCGCGAGGGGCGGGTGGAGCGGGGAATCCCGAGGGGCGGGGGGGAGCCGGGGAGCCCGAGGGGCGGGGGGGAGCACGAAGGGAGGCGAGACCCGCAATGGCATGCTCGCGCCGCGGCGCTGCAGCCGGGCGGCTCACGCGTGCGAACCGCAGCCCGCCGCGGCAGCCCGGGACTCCCAGCGAGCGCCCCGAGGCTGCCCGAGCCCGTGGCCGCTCCAAGAGCACCGGGAAGGGGCGACGAGCACGCTCCATTCGCTTACCCGTTACCGAAACGGCGGAGAGCAGCAGCAAACATGGCGACCGGCACTGAGCATGTGCGCGCCGGCTGTCTGCGCATGCGCGCCCCCCCCACCGGGTGCAGTACCGCTTTTTGGACACAGGGTGGCAGCAGTGAGCGCGGCGGAACGCTGTGCGCGTGCGCGCCCCCCCCACCGGGTGCAGTACCGCTTTTTGGACACAGGGTGGCAGCAGTGAGCACGGCGGAACCCAGTGCGCACACGAGCCCCCCCACAGGGTGCAGTACCGATTTTTGGACACAGGGTGGCAGCAGTGAGCGCGGCGGAACGCTGTGCGCACGCGCGCCCCCCCCACAGGGTGCAGTACCGATTTTTGGACACAGGGTGGCAGCAGTGAGCACGGCGGAACCCAGTGCGCATGCGCGCCCCCCTTTATCGTGCCGTACCGCTTTTTTGACGCCCCGAGGGCAGCAGGGCGCGCGGCCGCCCCCGGCACGCGCACACCGCTGCAGAGCCCCCCCGCCCGCCCTTTGCAGACATTTCACCACCCTCGCCTCGGCTCATCTGCCCTTATTTACAGCGCCTGCTGCGAGGCGCAGCGTCGCCGCGTGTCGTGCTCGAGCCGCTGCTCCTAGAGGCTTCAGTAACAGCGCTTTCCTTTGAACATCGTTGCAAAATACTCCACAGACAAAAAAGAGTCAGAGGCTGCACTTAAAAAAACAAAACAAAAACAAAAAAACCACCCACCTACTTAACGGGACAATTTGCAAGCGTTCCAAGAAGCAGCCGTTCTTCTTTAGAACTTTCGACCTCTCGCCTTTACTGATCGTTAAACAAAATAAACAGCCCAAAGCAAGCCGCGCTATTTGCTTGACAGACTGCTCGGTTTTTATTATTAAACGGTACGAGATGCTGGCACGCGGCATGTCTTATTCGGATTCTTGGGCCGACGTTCCTTCGGCCGCACGCACGCGGTCAAAGGCGTCTTTTTCACGTCCCGCCGTCAGGGCCTCCCCAGCAATTCCCGCAGCGACTCCCCCCTCGGGACAAACAGCTCGAGGACACGCACGGTCTTGCTAAAAGAACGGGGGGCGGGGGGGGAACAAACGCGTGCGCTGAGCGCGGCACTCGCAGACCCGATCTTCGGGTCCAAAAGAAAACTCTCTAAAGCGGACCAGGCGGGCCAAAGAGGTCCCTTCTTTGCGCCACGCTTCTTTCCTCGCACAGACGTCGGCCGCCTCTGCCCGCTCTCACGGTATCCCCTACCGGCAAGGACACGGCGAAACGTTTCGGAAACGACGGCGTTTCCCAGAAGCGTTTCCGCCGCCTTGGGAAAACGGCCGAAGGAGAGGCTCACGCGGGGCGCGTAGCTAGAAAGAACGCTCCGCACAAAGGCCTAAAATGACCAGCCCGGAGCAGGGATCCCGGGCTCTCCGGGAGCGCAGGAGTTCTCACGTCCTTACTGAGCAGAGACCGCTGCCCGTGAAACACGAGACGCCGCAGCGACGCCGATCGTTGGAGGGAAGCCTGCAATAAGAGCGAAAGAAAAGCAGACGTTGAGGACAAAGACCAAGTTACGAGCCCCTCGCGATTCAGACACGCTTCTAGATTTACCGCCTATTTCAAGGCGCGCCTTCGGCAATTCCGTCCAATTGATTTTCCCCGAAGCCCGAGACGCGGACGAAACGCCTCTCAAAGGAAGGTACGGCATAACCGCTCTGGCCTATAAACTACCGGTTTCGACGCAGGAAAAGCACAGGGAAAGCACTAGCGTTCCCCCCAAGAAACCACGTCCAAGCGGACCGATGAAGTAGGCCCCAAGTCTGAAAGCGGACCTAAAGGAGCCCGTTTGGCGGTCGCGAGCTGGAATACACCGTTCTCCTTCTCACTAACAACCTCCCGGAGAGACCGGCAGCTGTACAGCGCCTTCTACGCTACACGGAGGAGTCGGATAGCGGGCAGATGCCGCGTCCCGAATGCGCAACTAGAGATTGGAACGCACGGACGTAAACAAACGCCCGTGACGTAGCGGAGGTCTAGCGTATTCACGTTTACCGTGCGTCAGTTCTCCTCTGCGGACAGGCCGTTCCATCTTCTTTACTCGTTAGCTGACAGACGCCCTAGGAGAAAGCAAAGAAAGGAAGAAATTCAAAAGGAAATGAAACAGATCGGAGGGAGCCTCAAAGGCTTTGATCCATCCCCCCAGGCAGCCGAACCACCTTCGCAAAGGCACACCTCAAAAGACACGTCCTTCCGGGATCGCTGCACAGCCCAGCCAGAAAAGAGGAACAGAAACAAACAGAACGAGAAGGCTGCAGAGGGGGACGGAGGGCCGGAAAGGAGCCTGCTGTCCAGCGATGGTATTTTACCGCTCCTTGCGCGTTAGCAGCCCCTTTCAGATGCTTAAGCCCAAATTCTCTCAGCCCTTAACAGCTTCAGTACCCGCGGCACCTAGTTTTTCCACGCTCTCCAGTCTTCCTCGCTCTTTCCCGTCTCGGGCGAAAAGCCTCCCAGACCCCGTCTGCACTTACGCGCTTCCTTAAAACAGGATCGCCGAAATCAACCGAACGGGCTGAGCTGCTCCTCTTCCGCTCGCCGGCCCTCGGAACGTCAGCCTGCAAACGAATCGGACCACCGAGGTCACCGGCAGAGTCTCCTTTCGGAGCTCGGCCCCCCCCCCCAAGCTTTAACGACGGTTTCCCAAGCGGGGCAAACGCAGGGCCTCCCTTCGGCCCCGGAACGGTTTTTATCGCGGGCTCCCAAGTCGCCGTTACGACACTAAGCGGCAAAGCAAGGCAAAGACAGCTGGGGTCGCAGCTTACCCACCTAGGCACGAAAATTCTTCTTTGAGGCCTCCCTCGCTGCTTTTGCCAGGTAAACACACCAAAACAAAGCTCCCGACAGGCAGCTGAGGCTTCACATGGACCTCGGGGCCCCGCTAGCAACGGCGACGCCGGAGCCGCCGGGCTACCAGGCGCTATTCCCCCCCCCCCTCCCCTCCCCTCCCCTGCCCTGCCGGCCCGCGAACCGCGGCTTATTACTCACGAGTCCGGGAAGGACGCCGCCGACCTTCCCGCGGCCGAAGGCTCCTCGTCAGGAGCGGGCAGAGAACCTTTCCGCCGGCATTCGGAGTCTCCCGGCCGCTCTCGACACCCGATAACTTGCCGAGAAAGGGCTGAGGGCGGGAGCCTGCAGTTCTTCACGGCAGCACACAGTCGTTCCCCGATGTGCCGAACGCCTAGCATTAACACAATTTAGAAATACAAAAATACCACCGCTACAGGGCGCAAAGCCAAGCTGAAATTTCGGCAGCCAAAGCAAACCTCTGCGCGCCCGACAGAACGAGCCACGTGCATCGGCGCCTACAGCTCCTCAAGGCTAGCGAGGCCTCGTGGGCGACGTTCCTCTGGCAGGCTGCGCAGCTGAACTCCCCCGTGTCGCCTAAGAGTCCGTGACGTGACGTATTCAAAGCTCAGCAGAAATTAACAATCCAAAGTTGTTTCTAAGCACAAAAGCGGATCTACTACACGAGAAGGAAGGAGTCCTAATTCCGCAAGGCTTTACCTTTTCTTCGAGCTGCCGTCTTCCTGCTGCCCCAAAGACCATTGCCAGGCAATTAACCTGGGGTCGCGCTAAATGAGCCTTCCTCTTCGTTTTACAATTCGCACGCTTGCCTCTCCCTCTCTCTCTGGCCACCTGACCGCCGTTCCCCGAAGACGGGAATTTGCCGTCTTGGAGCTCTTAAAGCACGACGCTTCACAGATGCAGAGAGTCACGCGCACGGAAACGGATGGACGCAGCGTCCTTTCCGTAACGCGTACGCACCTTCCGTTAGATGTCGCTCATCTGTTATTCCGATCGCTATTACCGGCGAACCTTCCTCACCGGGAGGAACGGGCTTTCCCTTTCGGGGCGACGGAGACGGCTCTCGCTCGGTTCCCTTTAATTTTATTACTTCGGCTCGCTTACGTTTTTCTGTCTCTTCAGCTTCAGCCGTGGCAACGAATCTAAAAATTAAATATCCTATCTTTCCTTTTCTACGTACGCGTGTACGATAACAAAACAAAATACAAACGACCGAAGCAAAACTAAGGCAGCTACGGTTAACAAGAGGCGCAGGGCAGCAACGGGTCGCTTAGTCCTCAGCGCTGCCTCCGGGAGGGAGGCCGAAAGAACGAACGTTCCGCATCAAGAGTTACCTTGGTTACCCGGGCCAGAACGCCTCCTACTGTCGCAGCTTCTGGGGAGATCGAGGGTCCGCTGCTGCATTTTTGCTTCCTCCTTTCAGCCCGCCCCTTCGGGAGTAAGCGCAAAAAACCGCTCGCTCGTCCGGCTTTGCTCTTTGTCAGCATTTGCTATTGTCGGTTCCGCCTCTGTAACAAAGACAGAAAATTGCATTTCGCTTCCAACAAAACACTTCGATTTACACGCGTTCTTTTTCTCTTTCCCGTGGTTTTTTTTTTTTTCTTTCCCCCCTTTCTTTCTTTTTCCTTCTTTCCCTCAAAGGAAAGGTCTTAATACACCGCTTTGCATCGTACGTTACGGGGTAAGCCGTTTGGAAACGCTACAGGGCCGACGCCGCGCCGCAACCCTGCTCCGGGGCCCGCCTGCCCCCCCGCTCCGCTCCGCCGCGCCGCCTCCGCAGGGGCGAGCGCGTGCCCCGGCCCGCGCTGCCAACGAACTGGCGCCCTAAACGCCGCGCACGCAAAACGCAAAGTCACACCCGCGCTCCCGGCGCGGCGCCGGGTCCCAGCCCGCCCCCCCACTCGCCCCGCACCGCCGCCTCCACGCAGCGACGGCCGCAGCGGGCAGGATGCAGCCCGACGCCCCCCGAACCTATGCGTTCGCCTCACCCGGGGGCCCCACATCCTTCACTCCACGCCACCTCCGCACTCACCCGCCGCCGCCGCCGAGCGAAAACGCCCTCCCTGCTCGCCGCCATCTTGCTTCCCCGCCGCCGCGCATGCGCCGCTCGCCAACGGACTGCGGCGGCAGTGACGCTTGAGCACCGCGCACGTGCCGGCTCGGACAGCGCGGGGGGGGGGAGCGAGGGGAGCGGGAGGGGCGGGGGGGAGCGAGGGGAGCGGGAGGGGAGCAGAGGGAGCCCGAGGGGCGGGGGGGAGCGAGGGGAGCCCGAGGGGCGGGGCGGAGTGCGAGGGGAGCGCGAGAGGCGGGGGGGGAGCGTGAGGGGAGCAGGGGGGCCCGAGGAGCGGGGGGGAGCACGAGGGGAGCCCGAGAAGCGGGGGGGGAGCGCGGGGGCGGGGGGGAGCGCGAGGGGACCAGGGGGAGCGCGAGGGGCGGGGCGGAGCGCGAGGGGAGCAAGGGGAGCCCGAGAGGAGCCTGAGAAGCAGGGGGGAGCCCGAGAAGCGGGGGGGAGCGCGAGGGGAGCAGGGGGAGTGCGAGGGGCGGGGCAGAGCGCGAGGGGAGCAAGGGGAGCCCGAGGAGCGGGGGGGAGCGTGAGAAGAGCCTGAGAAGCAGGGGGGAGCCCGAGAAGCGGGGGGGAGCGCGAGGGGAGCCCGAGAAGCGGGGGGGAGCGCGAGGGGAGCAGGGGGAGCCCGAGGGGCGGGGCGGAGCGCGAGGGGAGCAGGGGGAGCGCGAGGGGAGCAGGGGGAGCGCGAGGGGAGCCCGAGAAGCGGGGGGGAGCGCGAGGGGCGGGGCGGAGCGCGAGGGGAGCAGGGGGAGCCCGAGGAGCGGGGGGGGAGCGCGAGGGGAGCCCGAGAAGCAGGGGGGAGCGCGGGGGTGGGGGGGAGCGCGAGGGGAGCCCGAGAAGCAGGGGGGAGCGCGAGGGGCGGGTGGAGCGGGGAATCCCGAGGGGCGGGGGCGAGCCGGGGAGCCCGAGGGGCGGGGGGGAGCACGAAGGGAGGCGAGACCCGCAATGGCATGCTCGCGCCGCGGCGCTGCAGCCGGGCGGCTCACGCGTGCGAACCGCAGCCCGCCGCGGCAGCCCGGGACTCCCAGCGAGCGCCCCGAGGCTGCCCGAGCCCGTGGCCGCTCCAAGAGCACCGGGAAGGGGCGACGAGCACGCTCCATTCGCTTACCCGTTACCGAAACGGCGGAGAGCAGCAGCAAACATGGCGACCGGCACTGAGCATGTGCGCGCCGGCTGTCTGCGCATGCGCGCCCCCCCCACCGGGTGCAGTACCGCTTTTTGGACACAGGGTGGCAGCAGTGAGCACGGCGGAACCCAGTGCGCACACGAACCCCCCCACAGGGTGCAGTACCGATTTTTGGACACAGGGTGGCAGCAGTGAGCACGGCGGAACCCAGTGCGCATGCGCGCCCCCCTTTATCGTGCCGTACCGCTTTTTGGACGCCCCGAGGGCAGCAGGGCGCGCGGCCGGCCGCCGTGCGCCTGCGCGCCCCCCTTTCCGTGCCGTACTGCTTTTTTGACGCCCCGAGGGCAGCAGGGCGCGCGGCCGCCCCCGGCACGCGCACACCGCTGCAGAGCCCCCCCGCCCGCCCTTTGCAGACATTTCACCACCCTCGCCTCGGCTCATCTGCCCTTATTTACAGCGCCTGCTGCGAGGCGCAGCGTCGCCGCGTGTCGTGCTCGAGCCGCTGCTCCTAGAGGCTTCAGTAACAGCGCTTTCCTTTGAACATCGTTGCAAAATACTCCACAGACAAAAAAGAGTCAGAGGCTGCACTTAAAAAAACAAAACGAAAACAAAAAAACCACCCACCTACTTAACGGGACAATTTGCAAGCGTTCCAAGAAGCAGCCGTTCTTCTTTAGAACTTTCGACCTCTCGCCTTTACTGATCGTTAAACAAAATAAACAGCCCAAAGCAAGCCGCGCTATTTGCTTGACAGACTGCTCGGTTTTTATTATTAAACGGTACGAGATGCTGGCACGCGGCATGTCTTATTCGGATTCTTGGGCCGACGTTCCTTCGGCCGCACGCACGCGGTCAAAGGCGTCTTTTTCACGTCCCGCCGTCAGGGCCTCCCCAGCAATTCCCGCAGCGACTCCCCCCTCGGGACAAACAGCTCGAGGACACGCACGGTCTTGCTAAAAGAACGGGGGGGGGGGGGGAAACAAACGCGTGCGCTGAGCGCGGCACTCGCAGACCCGATCTTCGGGTCCAAAAGAAAACTCTCTAAAGCGGACCAGGCGGGCCAAAGAGGTCCCTTCTTTGCGCCACGCTTCTTTCCTCGCACAGACGTCGGCCGCCTCTGCCCGCTCTCACGGTATCCCCTACCGGCAAGGACACGGCGAAACGTTTCGGAAACGACGGCGTTTCCCAGAAGCGTTTCCGCCGCCTTGGGAAAACGGCCGAAGGAGAGGCTCACGCGGGGCGCGTAGCTAGAAAGAACGCTCCGCACAAAGGCCTAAAATGACCAGCCCGGAGCAGGGATCCCGGGCTCTCCGGGAGCGCAGGAGTTCTCACGTCCTTACTGAGCAGAGACCGCTGCCCGTGAAACACGAGACGCCGCAGCGACGCCGATCGTTGGAGGGAAGCCTGCAATAAGAGCGAAAGAAAAGCAGACGTTGAGGACAAAGACCAAGTTACGAGCCCCTCGCGATTCAGACACGCTTCTAGATTTACCGCCTATTTCAAGGCGCGCCTTCGGCAATTCCGTCCAATTGATTTTCCCCGAAGCCCGAGACGCGGACGAAACGCCTCTCAAAGGAAGGTACGGCATAACCGCTCTGGCCTATAAACTACCGGTTTCGACGCAGGAAAAGCACAGGGAAAGCACTAGCGTTCCCCCCAAGAAACCACGTCCAAGCGGACCGATGAAGTAGGCCCCAAGTCTGAAAGCGGACCTAAAGGAGCCCGTTTGGCGGTCGCGAGCTGGAATACACCGTTCTCCTTCTCACTAACAACCTCCCGGAGAGACCGGCAGCTGTACAGCGCCTTCTACGCTACACGGAGGAGTCGGATAGCGGGCAGATGCCGCGTCCCGAATGCGCAACTAGAGATTGGAACGCACGGACGTAAACAAACGCCCGTGACGTAGCGGAGGTCTAGCGTATTCACGTTTACCGTGCGTCAGTTCTCCTCTGCGGACAGGCCGTTCCATCTTCTTTACTCGTTAGCTGACAGACGCCCTAGGAGAAAGCAAAGAAAGGAAGAAATTCAAAAGGAAATGAAACAGATCGGAGGGAGCCTCAAAGGCTTTGATCCATCCCCCCAGGCAGCCGAACCACCTTCGCAAAGGCACACCTCAAAAGACACGTCCTTCCGGGATCGCTGCACAGCCCAGCCAGAAAAGAGGAACAGAAACAAACAGAACGAGAAGGCTGCAGAGGGGGACGGAGGGCCGGAAAGGAGCCTGCTGTCCAGCGATGGTATTTTACCGCTCCTTGCGCGTTAGCAGCCCCTTTCAGATGCTTAAGCCCAAATTCTCTCAGCCCTTAACAGCTTCAGTACCCGCGGCACCTAGTTTTTCCACGCTCTCCAGTCTTCCTCGCTCTTTCCCGTCTCGGGCGAAAAGCCTCCCAGACCCCGTCTGCACTTACGCGCTTCCTTAAAACAGGATCGCCGAAATCAACCGAACGGGCTGAGCTGCTCCTCTTCCGCTCGCCGGCCCTCGGAACGTCAGCCTGCAAACGAATCGGACCACCGAGGTCACCGGCAGAGTCTCCTTTCGGAGCTCGGCCCCCCCCCCCAAGCTTTAACGACGGTTTCCCAAGCGGGGCAAACGCAGGGCCTCCCTTCGGCCCCGGAACGGTTTTTATCGCGGGCTCCCAAGTCGCCGTTACGACACTAAGCGGCAAAGCAAGGCAAAGACAGCTGGGGTCGCAGCTTACCCACCTAGGCACGAAAATTCTTCTTTGAGGCCTCCCTCGCTGCTTTTGCCAGGTAAACACACCAAAACAAAGCTCCCGACAGGCAGCTGAGGCTTCACATGGACCTCGGGGCCCCGCTAGCAACGGCGACGCCGGAGCCGCCGGGCTACCAGGCGCTATTCCCCCCCCCCCTCCCCTCCCCTCCCCTGCCCTGCCGGCCCGCGAACCGCGGCTTATTACTCACGAGTCCGGGAAGGACGCCGCCGACCTTCCCGCGGCCGAAGGCTCCTCGTCAGGAGCGGGCAGAGAACCTTTCCGCCGGCATTCGGAGTCTCCCGGCCGCTCTCGACACCCGATAACTTGCCGAGAAAGGGCTGAGGGCGGGAGCCTGCAGTTCTTCACGGCAGCACACAGTCGTTCCCCGATGTGCCGAACGCCTAGCATTAACACAATTTAGAAATACAAAAATACCACCGCTACAGGGCGCAAAGCCAAGCTGAAATTTCGGCAGCCAAAGCAAACCTCTTCGCGCCCGACAGAACGAGCCACGTGCATCGGCGCCTACAGCTCCTCAAGGCTAGCGAGGCCTCGTGGGCGACGTTCCTCTGGCAGGCTGCGCAGCTGAACTCCCCCGTGTCGCCTAAGAGTCCGTGACGTGACGTATTCAAAGCTCAGCAGAAATTAACAATCCAAAGTTGTTTCTAAGCACAAAAGCGGATCTACTACACGAGAAGGAAGGAGTCCTAATTCCGCAAGGCTTTACCTTTTCTTCTAGCTGCCGTCTTCCTGCTGCCCCAAAGACCATTGCCAGGCAATTAACCTGGGGTCGCGCTAAATGAGCCTTCCTCTTCGTTTTACAATTCGCACGCTTGCCTCTCCCTCTCTCTCTGGCCACCTGACCGCCGTTCCCCGAAGACGGGAATTTGCCGTCTTGGAGCTCTTAAAGCACGACGCTTCACAGATGCAGAGAGTCACGCGCACGGAAACGGATGGACGCAGCGTCCTTTCCGTAACGCGTACGCACCTTCCGTTAGATGTCGCTCATCTGTTATTCCGATCGCTATTACCGGCGAACCTTCCTCACCGGGAGGAACGGGCTTTCCCTTTCGGGGCGACGGAGACGGCTCTCGCTCGGTTCCCTTTAATTTTATTACTTCGGCTCGCTTACGTTTTTCTGTCTCTTCAGCTTCAGCCGTGGCAACGAATCTAAAAATTAAATATCCTATCTTTCCTTTTCTACGTACGCGTGTACGATAACAAAACAAAATACAAACGACCGAAGCAAAACTAAGGCAGCTACGGTTAACAAGAGGCGCAGGGCAGCAACGGGTCGCTTAGTCCTCAGCGCTGCCTCCGGGAGGGAGGCCGAAAGAACGAACGTTCCGCATCAAGAGTTACCTTGGTTACCCGGGCCAGAACGCCTCCTACTGTCGCAGCTTCTGGGGAGATCGAGGGTCCGCTGCTGCATTTTTGCTTCCTCCTTTCAGCCCGCCCCTTCGGGAGTAAACGCAAAAAACCGCTCGCTCGTCCGGCTTTGCTCTTTGTCAGCATTTGCTATTGTCGGTTCCGCCTCTGTAACAAAGACAGAAAATTGCATTTCGCTTCCAACAAAACACTTCGATTTACACGCGTTCTTTTTCTCTTTCCCGTGGTTTTTTTTTTTTTCTTTCCCCCCTTTCTTTCTTTTTCCTTCTTTCCCTCAAAGGAAAGGTCTTAATACACCGCTTTGCATCGTACGTTACGGGGTAAGCCGTTTGGAAACACTACAGGGCCGACGCCGCGCCGCAACCCTGCTCCGGGGCCCGCCTGCCCCCCCGCTCCGCTCCGCCGCGCCGCCTCCGCAGGGGCGAGCGCGTGCCCCGGCCCGCGCTGCCAACGAACTGGCGCCCTAAACGCCGCGCACGCAAAACGCAAAGTCACACCCGCGCTCCCGGCGCGGCGCCGGGTCCCAGCCCGCCCCCCCACTCGCCCCGCACCGCCGCCTCCACGCAGCGACGGCCGCAGCGGGCAGGATGCAGCCCGACGCCCCCCGAACCTATGCGTTCGCCTCACCCGGGGGCCCCACATCCTTCACTCCACGCCACCTCCGCACTCACCCGCCGCCGCCGCCGAGCGAAAACGCCCTCCCTGCTCGCCGCCATCTTGCTTCCCCGCCGCCGCGCATGCGCCGCTCGCCAACGGACTGCGGCGGCAGTGACGCTTGAGCACCGCGCACGTGCCGGCTCGGACAGCGCGGGGGGGGGGAGCGAGGGGAGCGGGAGGGGCGGGGGGGAGCGAGGGGAGCGGGAGGGGAGCAGAGGGAGCCCGAGGGGCGGGGGGGAGCGAGGGGAGCCCGAGGGGCGGGGCGGAGTGCGAGGGGAGCGCGAGAGGCGGGGGGGGAGCGTGAGGGGAGCAGGGGGGCCCGAGGAGCGGGGGGGAGCACGAGGGGAGCCCGAGAAGCGGGGGGGGAGCGCGGGGGCGGGGGGGAGCGCGAGGGGACCAGGGGGAGCGCGAGGGGCGGGGCGGAGCGCGAGGGGAGCAAGGGGAGCCCGAGAGGAGCCTGAGAAGCAGGGGGGAGCCCGAGAAGCGGGGGGGAGCGCGAGGGGAGCAGGGGGAGTGCGAGGGGCGGGGCAGAGCGCGAGGGGAGCAAGGGGAGCCCGAGGAGCGGGGGGGAGCGTGAGAAGAGCCTGAGAAGCAGGGGGGAGCCCGAGAAGCGGGGGGGAGCGCGAGGGGAGCCCGAGAAGCGGGGGGGAGCGCGAGGGGAGCAGGGGGAGCCCGAGGGGCGGGGCGGAGCGCGAGGGGAGCAGGGGGAGCGCGAGGGGAGCAGGGGGAGCGCGAGGGGAGCAGGGGGAGCGCGAGGGGAGCCCGAGAAGCGGGGGGGAGCGCGAGGGGCGGGGCGGAGCGCGAGGGGAGCAGGGGGAGCCCGAGGAGCGGGGGGGGAGCGCGAGGGGAGCCCGAGAAGCAGGGGGGAGCGCGGGGGTGGGGGGGAGCGCGAGGGGAGCCCGAGAAGCAGGGGGGAGCGCGAGGGGCGGGTGGAGCGGGGAATCCCGAGGGGCGGGGGCGAGCCGGGGAGCCCGAGGGGCGGGGGGGAGCACGAAGGGAGGCGAGACCCGCAATGGCATGCTCGCGCCGCGGCGCTGCAGCCGGGCGGCTCACGCGTGCGAACCGCAGCCCGCCGCGGCAGCCCGGGACTCCCAGCGAGCGCCCCGAGGCTGCCCGAGCCCGTGGCCGCTCCAAGAGCACCGGGAAGGGGCGACGAGCACGCTCCATTCGCTTACCCGTTACCGAAACGGCGGAGAGCAGCAGCAAACATGGCGACCGGCACTGAGCATGTGCGCGCCGGCTGTCTGCGCATGCGCGCCCCCCCCACCGGGTGCAGTACCGCTTTTTGGACACAGGGTGGCAGCAGTGAGCGCGGCGGAACGCTGTGCGCGTGCGCGCCCCCCCCACAGGGTGCAGTACCGCTTTTTGGACACAGGGTGGCAGCAGTGAGCACGGCGGAACCCAGTGCGCACACGAGCCCCCCCACAGGGTGCAGTACCGATTTTTGGACACAGGGTGGCAGCAGTGAGCGCGGCGGAACCCAGTGCGCATGCGCGCCCCCCTTTATCGTGCCGTACCGCTTTTTGGACGCCCCGAGGGCAGCAGGGCGCGCGGCCGGCCGCCGTGCGCCTGCACGCCCCCCTTTCCGTGCCGTACTGCTTTTTTGACGCCCCGAGGGCAGCAGGGCGCGCGGCCGCCCCCGGCACGCGCACACCGCTGCAGAGCCCCCCCGCCCGCCCTTTGCAGACATTTCACCACCCTCGCCTCGGCTCATCTGCCCTTATTTACAGCGCCTGCTGCGAGGCGCAGCGTCGCCGCGTGTCGTGCTCGAGCCGCTGCTCCTAGAGGCTTCAGTAACAGCGCTTTCCTTTGAACATCGTTGCAAAATACTCCACAGACAAAAAAGAGTCAGAGGCTGCACTTAAAAAAACAAAACGAAAACAAAAAAACCACCCACCTACTTAACGGGACAATTTGCAAGCGTTCCAAGAAGCAGCCGTTCTTCTTTAGAACTTTCGACCTCTCGCCTTTACTGATCGTTAAACAAAATAAACAGCCCAAAGCAAGCCGCGCTATTTGCTTGACAGACTGCTCGGTTTTTATTATTAAACGGTACGAGATGCTGGCACGCGGCATGTCTTCTTCGGATTCTTGGGCCGACGTTCCTTCGGCCGCACGCACGCGGTCAAAGGCGTCTTTTTCACGTCCCGCCGTCAGGGCCTCCCCAGCAATTCCCGCAGCGACTCCCCCCTCGGGACAAACAGCTCGAGGACACGCACGGTCTTGCTAAAAGAACGGGGGGGGGGGGAAACAAACGCGTGCGCTGAGCGCGGCACTCGCAGACCCGATCTTCGGGTCCAAAAGAAAACTCTCTAAAGCGGACCAGGCGGGCCAAAGAGGTCCCTTCTTTGCGCCACGCTTCTTTCCTCGCACAGACGTCGGCCGCCTCTGCCCGCTCTCACGGTATCCCCTACCGGCAAGGACACGGCGAAACGTTTCGGAAACGACGGCGTTTCCCAGAAGCGTTTCCGCCGCCTTGGGAAAACGGCCGAAGGAGAGGCTCACGCGGGGCGCGTAGCTAGAAAGAACGCTCCGCACAAAGGCCTAAAATGACCAGCCCGGAGCAGGGATCCCGGGCTCTCCGGGAGCGCAGGAGTTCTCACGTCCTTACTGAGCAGAGACCGCTGCCCGTGAAACACGAGACGCCGCAGCGACGCCGATCGTTGGAGGGAAGCCTGCAATAAGAGCGAAAGAAAAGCAGACGTTGAGGACAAAGACCAAGTTACGAGCCCCTCGCGATTCAGACACGCTTCTAGATTTACCGCCTATTTCAAGGCGCGCCTTCGGCAATTCCGTCCAATTGATTTTCCCCGAAGCCCGAGACGCGGACGAAACGCCTCTCAAAGGAAGGTACGGCATAACCGCTCTGGCCTATAAACTACCGGTTTCGACGCAGGAAAAGCACAGGGAAAGCACTAGCGTTCCCCCCAAGAAACCACGTCCAAGCGGACCGATGAAGTAGGCCCCAAGTCTGAAAGCGGACCTAAAGGAGCCCGTTTGGCGGTCGCGAGCTGGAATACACCGTTCTCCTTCTCACTAACAACCTCCCGGAGAGACCGGCAGCTGTACAGCGCCTTCTACGCTACACGGAGGAGTCGGATAGCGGGCAGATGCCGCGTCCCGAATGCGCAACTAGAGATTGGAACGCACGGACGTAAACAAACGCCCGTGACGTAGCGGAGGTCTAGCGTATTCACGTTTACCGTGCGTCAGTTCTCCTCTGCGGACAGGCCGTTCCATCTTCTTTACTCGTTAGCTGACAGACGCCCTAGGAGAAAGCAAAGAAAGGAAGAAATTCAAAAGGAAATGAAACAGATCGGAGGGAGCCTCAAAGGCTTTGATCCATCCCCCCAGGCAGCCGAACCACCTTCGCAAAGGCACACCTCAAAAGACACGTCCTTCCGGGATCGCTGCACAGCCCAGCCAGAAAAGAGGAACAGAAACAAACAGAACGAGAAGGCTGCAGAGGGGGACGGAGGGCCGGAAAGGAGCCTGCTGTCCAGCGATGGTATTTTACCGCTCCTTGCGCGTTAGCAGCCCCTTTCAGATGCTTAAGCCCAAATTCTCTCAGCCCTTAACAGCTTCAGTACCCGCGGCACCTAGTTTTTCCACGCTCTCCAGTCTTCCTCGCTCTTTCCCGTCTCGGGCGAAAAGCCTCCCAGACCCCGTCTGCACTTACGCGCTTCCTTAAAACAGGATCGCCGAAATCAACCGAACGGGCTGAGCTGCTCCTCTTCCGCTCGCCGGCCCTCGGAACGTCAGCCTGCAAACGAATCGGACCACCGAGGTCACCGGCAGAGTCTCCTTTCGGAGCTCGGCCCCCCCCCCCAAGCTTTAACGACGGTTTCCCAAGCGGGGCAAACGCAGGGCCTCCCTTCGGCCCCGGAACGGTTTTTATCGCGGGCTCCCAAGTCGCCGTTACGACACTAAGCGGCAAAGCAAGGCAAAGACAGCTGGGGTCGCAGCTTACCCACCTAGGCACGAAAATTCTTCTTTGAGGCCTCCCTCGCTGCTTTTGCCAGGTAAACACACCAAAACAAAGCTCCCGACAGGCAGCTGAGGCTTCACATGGACCTCGGGGCCCCGCTAGCAACGGCGACGCCGGAGCCGCCGGGCTACCAGGCGCTATTCCCCCCCCCCCTCCCCTCCCCTCCCCTGCCCTGCCGGCCCGCGAACCGCGGCTTATTACTCACGAGTCCGGGAAGGACGCCGCCGACCTTCCCGCGGCCGAAGGCTCCTCGTCAGGAGCGGGCAGAGAACCTTTCCGCCGGCATTCGGAGTCTCCCGGCCGCTCTCGACACCCGATAACTTGCCGAGAAAGGGCTGAGGGCGGGAGCCTGCAGTTCTTCACGGCAGCACACAGTCGTTCCCCGATGTGCCGAACGCCTAGCATTAACACAATTTAGAAATACAAAAATACCACCGCTACAGGGCGCAAAGCCAAGCTGAAATTTCGGCAGCCAAAGCAAACCTCTGCGCGCCCGACAGAACGAGCCACGTGCATCGGCGCCTACAGCTCCTCAAGGCTAGCGAGGCCTTGTGGGCGACGTTCCTCTGGCAGGCTGCGCAGCTGAACTCCCCCGTGTCGCCTAAGAGTCCGTGACGTGACGTATTCAAAGCTCAGCAGAAATTAACAATCCAAAGTTGTTTCTAAGCACAAAAGCGGATCTACTACACGAGAAGGAAGGAGTCCTAATTCCGCAAGGCTTTACCTTTTCTTCGAGCTGCCGTCTTCCTGCTGCCCCAAAGACCATTGCCAGGCAATTAACCTGGGGTCGCGCTAAATGAGCCTTCCTCTTCGTTTTACAATTCGCACGCTTGCCTCTCCCTCTCTCTCTGGCCACCTGACCGCCGTTCCCCGAAGACGGGAATTTGCCGTCTTGGAGCTCTTAAAGCACGACGCTTCACAGATGCAGAGAGTCACGCGCACGGAAACGGATGGACGCAGCGTCCTTTCCGTAACGCGTACGCACCTTCCGTTAGATGTCGCTCATCTGTTATTCCGATCGCTATTACCGGCGAACCTTCCTCACCGGGAGGAACGGGCTTTCCCTTTCGGGGCGACGGAGACGGCTCTCGCTCGGTTCCCTTTAATTTTATTACTTCGGCTCGCTTACGTTTCTCTGTCTCTTCAGCTTCAGCCGTGGCAACGAATCTAAAAATTAAATATCCTATCTTTCCTTTTCTACGTACGCGTGTACGATAACAAAACAAAATACAAACGACCGAAGCAAAACTAAGGCAGCTACGGTTAACAAGAGGCGCAGGGCAGCAACGGGTCGCTTAGTCCTCAGCGCTGCCTCCGGGAGGGAGGCCGAAAGAACGAACGTTCCGCATCAAGAGTTACCTTGGTTACCCGGGCCAGAACGCCTCCTACTGTCGCAGCTTCTGGGGAGATCGAGGGTCCGCTGCTGCATTTTTGCTTCCTCCTTTCAGCCCGCCCCTTCGGGAGTAAGCGCAAAAAACCGCTCGCTCGTCCGGCTTTGCTCTTTGTCAGCATTTGCTATTGTCGGTTCCGCCTCTGTAACAAAGACAGAAAATTGCATTTCGCTTCCAACAAAACACTTCGATTTACACGCGTTCTTTTTCTCTTTCCCGTGGTTTTTTTTTTTTTCTTTCCCCCCTTTCTTTCTTTTTCCTTCTTTCCCTCAAAGGAAAGGTCTTAATACACCGCTTTGCATCGTACGTTACGGGGTAAGCCGTTTGGAAACGCTACAGGGCCGACGCCGCGCCGCAACCCTGCTCCGGGGCCCGCCTGCCCCCCCGCTCCGCTCCGCCGCGCCGCCTCCGCAGGGGCGAGCGCGTGCCCCGGCCCGCGCTGCCAACGAACTGGCGCCCTAAACGCCGCGCACG
The DNA here is from genome assembly GCF_036417845.1 of Apteryx mantelli. Classification (NCBI taxonomy): domain Eukaryota; kingdom Metazoa; phylum Chordata; class Aves; order Apterygiformes; family Apterygidae; genus Apteryx; species Apteryx mantelli. The sequence goes on from NW_027118458.1 coordinate 351,536, forward strand.
CAAAACGCAAAGTCACACCCGCGCTCCCGGCGCGGCGCCGGGTCCCAGCCCGCCCCCCCACTCGCCCCGCACCGCCGCCTCCACGCAGCGACGGCCGCAGCGGGCAGGATGCAGCCCGACGCCCCCCGAACCTATGCGTTCGCCTCACCCGGGGGCCCCACATCCTTCACTCCACGCCACCTCCGCACTCACCCGCCGCCGCCGCCGAGCGAAAACGCCCTCCCTGCTCGCCGCCATCTTGCTTCCCCGCCGCCGCGCATGCGCCGCTCGCCAACGGACTGCGGCGGCAGTGACGCTTGAGCACCGCGCACGTGCCGGCTCGGACAGCGCGGGGGGGGGGAGCGAGGGGAGCGGGAGGGGCGGGGGGGAGCGAGGGGAGCGGGAGGGGAGCAGAGGGAGCCCGAGGGGCGGGGGGGAGCGAGGGGAGCCCGAGGGGCGGGGCGGAGTGCGAGGGGAGCGCGAGAGGCGGGGGGGGAGCGTGAGGGGAGCAGGGGGGCCCGAGGAGCGGGGGGGAGCACGAGGGGAGCCCGAGAAGCGGGGGGGGAGCGCGGGGGCGGGGGGGAGCGCGAGGGGACCAGGGGGAGCGCGAGGGGCGGGGCGGAGCGCGAGGGGAGCAAGGGGAGCCCGAGAGGAGCCTGAGAAGCAGGGGGGAGCCCGAGAAGCGGGGGGGAGCGCGAGGGGAGCAGGGGGAGTGCGAGGGGCGGGGCAGAGCGCGAGGGGAGCAAGGGGAGCCCGAGGAGCGGGGGGGAGCGTGAGAAGAGCCTGAGAAGCAGGGGGGAGCCCGAGAAGCGGGGGGGAGCGCGAGGGGAGCCCGAGAAGCGGGGGGGAGCGCGAGGGGAGCAGGGGGAGCCCGAGGGGCGGGGCGGAGCGCGAGGGGAGCAGGGGGAGCGCGAGGGGAGCAGGGGGAGCGCGAGGGGAGCCCGAGAAGCGGGGGGGAGCGCGAGGGGCGGGGCGGAGCGCGAGGGGAGCAGGGGGAGCCCGAGGAGCGGGGGGGGAGCGCGAGGGGAGCCCGAGAAGCAGGGGGGAGCGCGGGGGTGGGGGGGAGCGCGAGGGGAGCCCGAGAAGCAGGGGGGAGCGCGAGGGGCGGGTGGAGCGGGGAATCCCGAGGGGCGGGGGCGAGCCGGGGAGCCCGAGGGGCGGGGGGGAGCACGAAGGGAGGCGAGACCCGCAATGGCATGCTCGCGCCGCGGCGCTGCAGCCGGGCGGCTCACGCGTGCGAACCGCAGCCCGCCGCGGCAGCCCGGGACTCCCAGCGAGCGCCCCGAGGCTGCCCGAGCCCGTGGCCGCTCCAAGAGCACCGGGAAGGGGCGACGAGCACGCTCCATTCGCTTACCCGTTACCGAAACGGCGGAGAGCAGCAGCAAACATGGCGACCGGCACTGAGCATGTGCGCGCCGGCTGTCTGCGCATGCGCGCCCCCCCCACCGGGTGCAGTACCGCTTTTTGGACACAGGGTGGCAGCAGTGAGCACGGCGGAACCCAGTGCGCACACGAGCCCCCCCACAGGGTGCAGTACCGATTTTTGGACACAGGGTGGCAGCAGTGAGCACGGCGGAACCCAGTGCGCATGCGCGCCCCCCTTTATCGTGCCGTACCGCTTTTTGGACGCCCCGAGGGCAGCAGGGCGCGCGGCCGGCCGCCGTGCGCCTGCGCGCCCCCCTTTCCGTGCCGTACTGCTTTTTTGACGCCCCGAGGGCAGCAGGGCGCGCGGCCGCCCCCGGCACGCGCACACCGCTGCAGAGCCCCCCCGCCCGCCCTTTGCAGACATTTCACCACCCTCGCCTCGGCTCATCTGCCCTTATTTACAGCGCCTGCTGCGAGGCGCAGCGTCGCCGCGTGTCGTGCTCGAGCCGCTGCTCCTAGAGGCTTCAGTAACAGCGCTTTCCTTTGAACATCGTTGCAAAATACTCCACAGACAAAAAAGAGTCAGAGGCTGCACTTAAAAAAACAAAACGAAAACAAAAAAACCACCCACCTACTTAACGGGACAATTTGCAAGCGTTCCAAGAAGCAGCCGTTCTTCTTTAGAACTTTCGACCTCTCGCCTTTACTGATCGTTAAACAAAATAAACAGCCCAAAGCAAGCCGCGCTATTTGCTTGACAGACTGCTCGGTTTTTATTATTAAACGGTACGAGATGCTGGCACGCGGCATGTCTTATTCGGATTCTTGGGCCGACGTTCCTTCGGCCGCACGCACGCGGTCAAAGGCGTCTTTTTCACGTCCCGCCGTCAGGGCCTCCCCAGCAATTCCCGCAGCGACTCCCCCCTCGGGACAAACAGCTCGAGGACACGCACGGTCTTGCTAAAAGAACGGGGGGGGGGGGGAAACAAACGCGTGCGCTGAGCGCGGCACTCGCAGACCCGATCTTCGGGTCCAAAAGAAAACTCTCTAAAGCGGACCAGGCGGGCCAAAGAGGTCCCTTCTTTGCGCCACGCTTCTTTCCTCGCACAGACGTCGGCCGCCTCTGCCCGCTCTCACGGTATCCCCTACCGGCAAGGACACGGCGAAACGTTTCGGAAACGACGGCGTTTCCCAGAAGCGTTTCCGCCGCCTTGGGAAAACGGCCGAAGGAGAGGCTCACGCGGGGCGCGTAGCTAGAAAGAACGCTCCGCACAAAGGCCTAAAATGACCAGCCCGGAGCAGGGATCCCGGGCTCTCCGGGAGCGCAGGAGTTCTCACGTCCTTACTGAGCAGAGACCGCTGCCCGTGAAACACGAGACGCCGCAGCGACGCCGATCGTTGGAGGGAAGCCTGCAATAAGAGCGAAAGAAAAGCAGACGTTGAGGACAAAGACCAAGTTACGAGCCCCTCGCGATTCAGACACGCTTCTAGATTTACCGCCTATTTCAAGGCGCGCCTTCGGCAATTCCGTCCAATTGATTTTCCCCGAAGCCCGAGACGCGGACGAAACGCCTCTCAAAGGAAGGTACGGCATAACCGCTCTGGCCTATAAACTACCGGTTTCGACGCAGGAAAAGCACAGGGAAAGCACTAGCGTTCCCCCCAAGAAACCACGTCCAAGCGGACCGATGAAGTAGGCCCCAAGTCTGAAAGCGGACCTAAAGGAGCCCGTTTGGCGGTCGCGAGCTGGAATACACCGTTCTCCTTCTCACTAACAACCTCCCGTAGAGACCGGCAGCTGTACAGCGCCTTCTACGCTACACGGAGGAGTCGGATAGCGGGCAGATGCCGCGTCCCGAATGCGCAACTAGAGATTGGAACGCACGGACGTAAACAAACGCCCGTGACGTAGCGGAGGTCTAGCGTATTCACGTTTACCGTGCGTCAGTTCTCCTCTGCGGACAGGCCGTTCCATCTTCTTTACTCGTTAGCTGACAGACGCCCTAGGAGAAAGCAAAGAAAGGAAGAAATTCAAAAGGAAATGAAACAGATCGGAGGGAGCCTCAAAGGCTTTGATCCATCCCCCCAGGCAGCCGAACCACCTTCGCAAAGGCACACCTCAAAAGACACGTCCTTCCGGGATCGCTGCACAGCCCAGCCAGAAAAGAGGAACAGAAACAAACAGAACGAGAAGGCTGCAGAGGGGGACGGAGGGCCGGAAAGGAGCCTGCTGTCCAGCGATGGTATTTTACCGCTCCTTGCGCGTTAGCAGCCCCTTTCAGATGCTTAAGCCCAAATTCTCTCAGCCCTTAACAGCTTCAGTACCCGCGGCACCTAGTTTTTCCACGCTCTCCAGTCTTCCTCGCTCTTTCCCGTCTCGGGCGAAAAGCCTCCCAGACCCCGTCTGCACTTACGCGCTTCCTTAAAACAGGATCGCCGAAATCAACCGAACGGGCTGAGCTGCTCCTCTTCCGCTCGCCGGCCCTCGGAACGTCAGCCTGCAAACGAATCGGACCACCGAGGTCACCGGCAGAGTCTCCTTTCGGAGCTCGCCCCCCCCCCCCAAGCTTTAACGACGGTTTCCCAAGCGGGGCAAACGCAGGGCCTCCCTTCGGCCCCGGAACGGTTTTTATCGCGGGCTCCCAAGTCGCCGTTACGACACTAAGCGGCAAAGCAAGGCAAAGACAGCTGGGGTCGCAGCTTACCCACCTAGGCACGAAAATTCTTCTTTGAGGCCTCCCTCGCTGCTTTTGCCAGGTAAACACACCAAAACAAAGCTCCCGACAGGCAGCTGAGGCTTCACATGGACCTCGGGGCCCCGCTAGCAACGGCGACGCCGGAGCCGCCGGGCTACCAGGCGCTATTCCCCCCCCCCCTCCCCTCCCCTCCCCTGCCCTGCCGGCCCGCGAACCGCGGCTTATTACTCACGAGTCCGGGAAGGACGCCGCCGACCTTCCCGCGGCCGAAGGCTCCTCGTCAGGAGCGGGCAGAGAACCTTTCCGCCGGCATTCGGAGTCTCCCGGCCGCTCTCGACACCCGATAACTTGCCGAGAAAGGGCTGAGGGCGGGAGCCTGCAGTTCTTCACGGCAGCACACAGTCGTTCCCCGATGTGCCGAACGCCTAGCATTAACACAATTTAGAAATACAAAAATACCACCGCTACAGGGCGCAAAGCCAAGCTGAAATTTCGGCAGCCAAAGCAAACCTCTTCGCGCCCGACAGAACGAGCCACGTGCATCGGCGCCTACAGCTCCTCAAGGCTAGCGAGGCCTCGTGGGCGACGTTCCTCTGGCAGGCTGCGCAGCTGAACTCCCCCGTGTCGCCTAAGAGTCCGTGACGTGACGTATTCAAAGCTCAGCAGAAATTAACAATCCAAAGTTGTTTCTAAGCACAAAAGCGGATCTACTACACGAGAAGGAAGGAGTCCTAATTCCGCAAGGCTTTACCTTTTCTTCGAGCTGCCGTCTTCCTGCTGCCCCAAAGACCATTGCCAGGCAATTAACCTGGGGTCGCGCTAAATGAGCCTTCCTCTTCGTTTTACAATTCGCACGCTTGCCTCTCCCTCTCTCTCTGGCCACCTGACCGCCGTTCCCCGAAGACGGGAATTTGCCGTCTTGGAGCTCTTAAAGCACGACGCTTCACAGATGCAGAGAGTCACGCGCACGGAAACGGATGGACGCAGCGTCCTTTCCGTAACGCGTACGCACCTTCCGTTAGATGTCGCTCATCTGTTATTCCGATCGCTATTACCGGCGAACCTTCCTCACCGGGAGGAACGGGCTTTCCCTTTCGGGGCGACGGAGACGGCTCTCGCTCGGTTCCCTTTAATTTTATTACTTCGGCTCGCTTACGTTTCTCTGTCTCTTCAGCTTCAGCCGTGGCAACGAATCTAAAAATTAAATATCCTATCTTTCCTTTTCTACGTACGCGTGTACGATAACAAAACAAAATACAAACGACCGAAGCAAAACTAAGGCAGCTACGGTTAACAAGAGGCGCAGGGCAGCAACGGGTCGCTTAGTCCTCAGCGCTGCCTCCGGGAGGGAGGCCGAAAGAACGAACGTTCCGCATCAAGAGTTACCTTGGTTACCCGGGCCAGAACGCCTCCTACTGTCGCAGCTTCTGGGGAGATCGAGGGTCCGCTGCTGCATTTTTGCTTCCTCCTTTCAGCCCGCCCCTTCGGGAGTAAACGCAAAAAACCGCTCGCTCGTCCGGCTTTGCTCTTTGTCAGCATTTGCTATTGTCGGTTCCGCCTCTGTAACAAAGACAGAAAATTGCATTTCGCTTCCAACAAAACACTTCGATTTACACGCGTTCTTTTTCTCTTTCCCGTGGTTTTTTTTTTTTTCTTTCCCCCCTTTCTTTCTTTTTCCTTCTTTCCCTCAAAGGAAAGGTCTTAATACACCGCTTTGCATCGTACGTTACGGGGTAAGCCGTTTGGAAACACTACAGGGCCGACGCCGCGCCGCAACCCTGCTCCGGGGCCCGCCTGCCCCCCCGCTCCGCTCCGCCGCGCCGCCTCCGCAGGGGCGAGCGCGTGCCCCGGCCCGCGCTGCCAACGAACTGGCGCCCTAAACGCCGCGCACGCAAAACGCAAAGTCACACCCGCGCTCCCGGCGCGGCGCCGGGTCCCAGCCCGCCCCCCCACTCGCCCCGCACCGCCGCCTCCACGCAGCGACGGCCGCAGCGGGCAGGATGCAGCCCGACGCCCCCCGAACCTATGCGTTCGCCTCACCCGGGGGCCCCACATCCTTCACTCCACGCCACCTCCGCACTCACCCGCCGCCGCCGCCGAGCGAAAACGCCCTCCCTGCTCGCCGCCATCTTGCTTCCCCGCCGCCGCGCATGCGCCGCTCGCCAACGGACTGCGGCGGCAGTGACGCTTGAGCACCGCGCACGTGCCGGCTCGGACAGCGCGGGGGGGGGGGAGCGAGGGGAGCGGGAGGGGCGGGGGGGAGCGAGGGGAGCGGGAGGGGAGCAGAGGGAGCCCGAGGGGCGGGGGGGAGCGAGGGGAGCCCGAGGGGCGGGGCGGAGTGCGAGGGGAGCGCGAGAGGCGGGGGGGGAGCGTGAGGGGAGCAGGGGGGCCCGAGGAGCGGGGGGGAGCACGAGGGGAGCCCGAGAAGCGGGGGGGGAGCGCGGGGGCGGGGGGGAGCGCGAGGGGACCAGGGGGAGCGCGAGGGGCGGGGCGGAGCGCGAGGGGAGCAAGGGGAGCCCGAGAGGAGCCTGAGAAGCAGGGGGGAGCCCGAGAAGCGGGGGGGAGCGCGAGGGGAGCAGGGGGAGTGCGAGGGGCGGGGCAGAGCGCGAGGGGAGCAAGGGGAGCCCGAGGAGCGGGGGGGAGCGTGAGAAGAGCCTGAGAAGCAGGGGGGAGCCCGAGAAGCGGGGGGGAGCGCGAGGGGAGCCCGAGAAGCAGGGGGGAGCGCGAGGGGAGCAGGGGGAGCCCGAGGGGCGGGGCGGAGCGCGAGGGGAGCAGGGGGAGCGCGAGGGGAGCAGGGGGAGCGCGAGGGGAGCAGGGGGAGCGCGAGGGGAGCGCGAGGGGCGGGGCGGAGCGCGAGGGGAGCAGGGGGAGCCCGAGGAGCGGGGGGGGAGCGCGAGGGGAGCCCGAGAAGCAGGGGGGAGCGCGGGGGTGGGGGGGAGCGCGAGGGGAGCCCGAGAAGCGGGGGGGAGCGCGAGGGGCGGGTGGAGCGGGGAATCCCGAGGGGCGGGGGCGAGCCGGGGAGCCCGAGGGGCGGGGGGGAGCACGAAGGGAGGCGAGACCCGCAATGGCATGCTCGCGCCGCGGCGCTGCAGCCGGGCGGCTCACGCGTGCGAACCGCAGCCCGCCGCGGCAGCCCGGGACTCCCAGCGAGCGCCCCGAGGCTGCCCGAGCCCGTGGCCGCTCCAAGAGCACCGGGAAGGGGCGACGAGCACGCTCCATTCGCTTACCCGTTACCGAAACGGCGGAGAGCAGCAGCAAACATGGCGACCGGCACTGAGCATGTGCGCGCCGGCTGTCTGCGCATGCGCGCCCCCCCCACCGGGTGCAGTACCGCTTTTTGGACACAGGGTGGCAGCAGTGAGCGCGGCGGAACGCTGTGCGCGTGCGCGCCCCCCCCACCGGGTGCAGTACCGCTTTTTGGACACAGGGTGGCAGCAGTGAGCACGGCGGAACCCAGTGCGCACACGAGCCCCCCCACAGGGTGCAGTACCGATTTTTGGACACAGGGTGGCAGCAGTGAGCGCGGCGGAACGCTGTGCGCACGCGCGCCCCCCCCACAGGGTGCAGTACCGATTTTTGGACACAGGGTGGCAGCAGTGAGCACGGCGGAACCCAGTGCGCCTGCGCGCCCCCCTTTCCGTGCCGTACTGCTTTTTGGACGCCCCGAGGGCAGCAGGGCGCGCGGCCGCCCCCGGCACGCGCACACCGCTGCAGAGCCCCCCCGCCCGCCCTTTGCAGACATTTCACCACCCTCGCCTCGGCTCATCTGCCCTTATTTACAGCGCCTGCTGCGAGGCGCAGCGTCGCCGCGTGTCGTGCTCGAGCCGCTGCTCCTAGAGGCTTCAGTAACAGCGCTTTCCTTTGAACATCGTTGCAAAATACTCCACAGACAAAAAAGAGTCAGAGGCTGCACTTAAAAAAACAAAACGAAAACAAAAAAACCACCCACCTACTTAACGGGACAATTTGCAAGCGTTCCAAGAAGCAGCCGTTCTTCTTTAGAACTTTCGACCTCTCGCCTTTACTGATCGTTAAACAAAATAAACAGCCCAAAGCAAGCCGCGCTATTTGCTTGACAGACTGCTCGGTTTTTATTATTAAACGGTACGAGATGCTGGCACGCGGCATGTCTTATTCGGATTCTTGGGCCGACGTTCCTTCGGCCGCACGCACGCGGTCAAAGGCGTCTTTTTCACGTCCCGCCGTCAGGGCCTCCCCAGCAATTCCCGCAGCGACTCCCCCCTCGGGACAAACAGCTCGAGGACACGCACGGTCTTGCTAAAAGAACGGGGGGGGGGGGGGGAAACAAACGCGTGCGCTGAGCGCGGCACTCGCAGACCCGATCTTCGGGTCCAAAAGAAAACTCTCTAAAGCGGACCAGGCGGGCCAAAGAGGTCCCTTCTTTGCGCCACGCTTCTTTCCTCGCACAGACGTCGGCCGCCTCTGCCCGCTCTCACGGTATCCCCTACCGGCAAGGACACGGCGAAACGTTTCGGCAACGACGGCGTTTCCCAGAAGCGTTTCCGCCGCCTTGGGAAAACGGCCGAAGGAGAGGCTCACGCGGGGCGCGTAGCTAGAAAGAACGCTCCGCACAAAGGCCTAAAATGACCAGCCCGGAGCAGGGATCCCGGGCTCTCCGGGAGCGCAGGAGTTCTCACGTCCTTACTGAGCAGAGACCGCTGCCCGTGAAACACGAGACGCCGCAGCGACGCCGATCGTTGGAGGGAAGCCTGCAATAAGAGCGAAAGAAAAGCAGACGTTGAGGACAAAGACCAAGTTACGAGCCCCTCGCGATTCAGACACGCTTCTAGATTTACCGCCTATTTCAAGGCGCGCCTTCGGCAATTCCGTCCAATTGATTTTCCCCGAAGCCCGAGACGCGGACGAAACGCCTCTCAAAGGAAGGTACGGCATAACCGCTCTGGCCTATAAACTACCGGTTTCGACGCAGGAAAAGCACAGGGAAAGCACTAGCGTTCCCCCCAAGAAACCACGTCCAAGCGGACCGATGAAGTAGGCCCCAAGTCTGAAAGCGGACCTAAAGGAGCCCGTTTGGCGGTCGCGAGCTGGAATACACCGTTCTCCTTCTCACTAACAACCTCCCGGAGAGACCGGCAGCTGTACAGCGCCTTCTACGCTACACGGAGGAGTCGGATAGCGGGCAGATGCCGCGTCCCGAATGCGCAACTAGAGATTGGAACGCACGGACGTAAACAAACGCCCGTGACGTAGCGGAGGTCTAGCGTATTCACGTTTACCGTGCGTCAGTTCTCCTCTGCGGACAGGCCGTTCCATCTTCTTTACTCGTTAGCTGACAGACGCCCTAGGAGAAAGCAAAGAAAGGAAGAAATTCAAAAGGAAATGAAACAGATCGGAGGGAGCCTCAAAGGCTTTGATCCATCCCCCCAGGCAGCCGAACCACCTTCGCAAAGGCACACCTCAAAAGACACGTCCTTCCGGGATCGCTGCACAGCCCAGCCAGAAAAGAGGAACAGAAACAAACAGAACGAGAAGGCTGCAGAGGGGGACGGAGGGCCGGAAAGGAGCCTGCTGTCCAGCGATGGTATTTTACCGCTCCTTGCGCGTTAGCAGCCCCTTTCAGATGCTTAAGCCCAAATTCTCTCAGCCCTTAACAGCTTCAGTACCCGCGGCACCTAGTTTTTCCACGCTCTCCAGTCTTCCTCGCTCTTTCCCGTCTCGGGCGAAAAGCCTCCCAGACCCCGTCTGCACTTACGCGCTTCCTTAAAACAGGATCGCCGAAATCAACCGAACGGGCTGAGCTGCTCCTCTTCCGCTCGCCGGCCCTCGGAACGTCAGCCTGCAAACGAATCGGACCACCGAGGTCACCGGCAGAGTCTCCTTTCGGAGCTCGGCCCCCCCCCCCAAGCTTTAACGACGGTTTCCCAAGCGGGGCAAACGCAGGGCCTCCCTTCGGCCCCGGAACGGTTTTTATCGCGGGCTCCCAAGTCGCCGTTACGACACTAAGCGGCAAAGCAAGGCAAAGACAGCTGGGGTCGCAGCTTACCCACCTAGGCACGAAAATTCTTCTTTGAGGCCTCCCTCGCTGCTTTTGCCAGGTAAACACACCAAAACAAAGCTCCCGACAGGCAGCTGAGGCTTCACATGGACCTCGGGGCCCCGCTAGCAACGGCGACGCCGGAGCCGCCGGGCTACCAGGCGCTATTCCCCCCCCCCCTCCCCTCCCCTCCCCTGCCCTGCCGGCCCGCGAACCGCGGCTTATTACTCACGAGTCCGGGAAGGACGCCGCCGACCTTCCCGCGGCCGAAGGCTCCTCGTCAGGAGCGGGCAGAGAACCTTTCCGCCGGCATTCGGAGTCTCCCGGCCGCTCTCGACACCCGATAACTTGCCGAGAAAGGGCTGAGGGCGGGAGCCTGCAGTTCTTCACGGCAGCACACAGTCGTTCCCCGATGTGCCGAACGCCTAGCATTAACACAATTTAGAAATACAAAAATACCACCGCTACAGGGCGCAAAGCCAAGCTGAAATTTCGGCAGCCAAAGCAAACCTCTTCGCGCCCGACAGAACGAGCCACGTGCATCGGCGCCTACAGCTCCTCAAGGCTAGCGAGGCCTCGTGGGCGACGTTCCTCTGGCAGGCTGCGCAGCTGAACTCCCCCGTGTCGCCTAAGAGTCCGTGACGTGACGTATTCAAAGCTCAGCAGAAATTAACAATCCAAAGTTGTTTCTAAGCACAAAAGCGGATCTACTACACGAGAAGGAAGGAGTCCTAATTCCGCAAGGCTTTACCTTTTCTTCTAGCTGCCGTCTTCCTGCTGCCCCAAAGACCATTGCCAGGCAATTAACCTGGGGTCGCGCTAAATGAGCCTTCCTCTTCGTTTTACAATTCGCACGCTTGCCTCTCCCTCTCTCTCTGGCCACCTGACCGCCGTTCCCCGAAGACGGGAATTTGCCGTCTTGGAGCTCTTAAAGCACGACGCTTCACAGATGCAGAGAGTCACGCGCACGGAAACGGATGGACGCAGCGTCCTTTCCGTAACGCGTACGCACCTTCCGTTAGATGTCGCTCATCTGTTATTCCGATCGCTATTACCGGCGAACCTTCCTCACCGGGAGGAACGGGCTTTCCCTTTCGGGGCGACGGAGACGGCTCTCGCTCGGTTCCCTTTAATTTTATTACTTCGGCTCGCTTACGTTTTTCTGTCTCTTCAGCTTCAGCCGTGGCAACGAATCTAAAAATTAAATATCCTATCTTTCCTTTTCTACGTACGCGTGTACGATAACAAAACAAAATACAAACGACCGAAGCAAAACTAAGGCAGCTACGGTTAACAAGAGGCGCAGGGCAGCAACGGGTCGCTTAGTCCTCAGCGCTGCCTCCGGGAGGGAGGCCGAAAGAACGAACGTTCCGCATCAAGAGTTACCTTGGTTACCCGGGCCAGAACGCCTCCTACTGTCGCAGCTTCTGGGGAGATCGAGGGTCCGCTGCTGCATTTTTGCTTCCTCCTTTCAGCCCGCCCCTTCGGGAGTAAACGCAAAAAACCGCTCGCTCGTCCGGCTTTGCTCTTTGTCAGCATTTGCTATTGTCGGTTCCGCCTCTGTAACAAAGACAGAAAATTGCATTTCGCTTCCAACAAAACACTTCGATTTACACGCGTTCTTTTTCTCTTTCCCGTGGTTTTTTTTTTTTTCTTTCCCCCCTTTCTTTCTTTTTCCTTCTTTCCCTCAAAGGAAAGGTCTTAATACACCGCTTTGCATCGTACGTTACGGGGTAAGCCGTTTGGAAACACTACAGGGCCGACGCCGCGCCGCAACCCTGCTCCGGGGCCCGCCTGCCCCCCCGCTCCGCTCCGCCGCGCCGCCTCCGCAGGGGCGAGCGCGTGCCCCGGCCCGCGCTGCCAACGAACTGGCGCCCTAAACGCCGCGCACGCAAAACGCAAAGTCACACCCGCGCTCCCGGCGCGGCGCCGGGTCCCAGCCCGCCCCCCCACTCGCCCCGCACCGCCGCCTCCACGCAGCGACGGCCGCAGCGGGCAGGATGCAGCCCGACGCCCCCCGAACCTATGCGTTCGCCTCACCCGGGGGCCCCACATCCTTCACTCCACGCCACCTCCGCACTCACCCGCCGCCGCCGCCGAGCGAAAACGCCCTCCCTGCTCGCCGCCATCTTGCTTCCCCGCCGCCGCGCATGCGCCGCTCGCCAACGGACTGCGGCGGCAGTGACGCTTGAGCACCGCGCACGTGCCGGCTCGGACAGCGCGGGGGGGGGGGAGCGAGGGGAGCGGGAGGGGCGGGGGGGAGCGAGGGGAGCGGGAGGGGAGCAGAGGGAGCCCGAGGGGCGGGGGGGAGCGAGGGGAGCCCGAGGGGCGGGGCGGAGTGCGAGGGGAGCGCGAGAGGCGGGGGGGGAGCGTGAGGGGAGCAGGGGGGCCCGAGGAGCGGGGGGGAGCACGAGGGGAGCCCGAGAAGCGGGGGGGGAGCGCGGGGGCGGGGGGGAGCGCGAGGGGACCAGGGGGAGCGCGAGGGGCGGGGCGGAGCGCGAGGGGAGCAAGGGGAGCCCGAGAGGAGCCTGAGAAGCAGGGGGGAGCCCGAGAAGCGGGGGGGAGCGCGAGGGGAGCAGGGGGAGTGCGAGGGGCGGGGCAGAGCGCGAGGGGAGCAAGGGGAGCCCGAGGAGCGGGGGGGAGCGTGAGAAGAGCCTGAGAAGCAGGGGGGAGCCCGAGAAGCGGGGGGGAGCGCGAGGGGAGCCCGAGAAGCAGGGGGGAGCGCGAGGGGAGCAGGGGGAGCCCGAGGGGCGGGGCGGAGCGCGAGGGGAGCAGGGGGAGCGCGAGGGGAGCAGGGGGAGCGCGAGGGGAGCAGGGGGAGCGCGAGGGGAGCGCGAGGGGCGGGGCGGAGCGCGAGGGGAGCAGGGGGAGCCCGAGGAGCGGGGGGGGAGCGCGAGGGGAGCCCGAGAAGCAGGGGGGAGCGCGGGGGTGGGGGGGAGCGCGAGGGGAGCCCGAGAAGCGGGGGGGAGCGCGAGGGGCGGGTGGAGCGGGGAATCCCGAGGGGCGGGGGCGAGCCGGGGAGCCCGAGGGGCGGGGGGGAGCACGAAGGGAGGCGAGACCCGCAATGGCATGCTCGCGCCGCGGCGCTGCAGCCGGGCGGCTCACGCGTGCGAACCGCAGCCCGCCGCGGCAGCCCGGGACTCCCAGCGAGCGCCCCGAGGCTGCCCGAGCCCGTGGCCGCTCCAAGAGCACCGGGAAGGGGCGACGAGCACGCTCCATTCGCTTACCCGTTACCGAAACGGCGGAGAGCAGCAGCAAACATGGCGACCGGCACTGAGCATGTGCGCGCCGGCTGTCTGCGCATGCGCGCCCCCCCCACCGGGTGCAGTACCGCTTTTTGGACACAGGGTGGCAGCAGTGAGCGCGGCGGAACGCTGTGCGCGTGCGCGCCCCCCCCACCGGGTGCAGTACCGCTTTTTGGACACAGGGTGGCAGCAGTGAGCACGGCGGAACCCAGTGCGCACACGAGCCCCCCCACAGGGTGCAGTACCGATTTTTGGACACAGGGTGGCAGCAGTGAGCGCGGCGGAACGCTGTGCGCACGCGCGCCCCCCCCACAGGGTGCAGTACCGATTTTTGGACACAGGGTGGCAGCAGTGAGCACGGCGGAACCCAGTGCGCCTGCGCGCCCCCCTTTCCGTGCCGTACTGCTTTTTGGACGCCCCGAGGGCAGCAGGGCGCGCGGCCGCCCCCGGCACGCGCACACCGCTGCAGAGCCCCCCCGCCCGCCCTTTGCAGACATTTCACCACCCTCGCCTCGGCTCATCTGCCCTTATTTACAGCGCCTGCTGCGAGGCGCAGCGTCGCCGCGTGTCGTGCTCGAGCCGCTGCTCCTAGAGGCTTCAGTAACAGCGCTTTCCTTTGAACATCGTTGCAAAATACTCCACAGACAAAAAAGAGTCAGAGGCTGCACTTAAAAAAACAAAACGAAAACAAAAAAACCACCCACCTACTTAACGGGACAATTTGCAAGCGTTCCAAGAAGCAGCCGTTCTTCTTTAGAACTTTCGACCTCTCGCCTTTACTGATCGTTAAACAAAATAAACAGCCCAAAGCAAGCCGCGCTATTTGCTTGACAGACTGCTCGGTTTTTATTATTAAACGGTACGAGATGCTGGCACGCGGCATGTCTTCTTCGGATTCTTGGGCCGACGTTCCTTCGGCCGCACGCACGCGGTCAAAGGCGTCTTTTTCACGTCCCGCCGTCAGGGCCTCCCCAGCAATTCCCGCAGCGACTCCCCCCTCGGGACAAACAGCTCGAGGACACGCACGGTCTTGCTAAAAGAACGGGGGGGGGGGGAAACAAACGCGTGCGCTGAGCGCGGCACTCGCAGACCCGATCTTCGGGTCCAAAAGAAAACTCTCTAAAGCGGACCAGGCGGGCCAAAGAGGTCCCTTCTTTGCGCCACGCTTCTTTCCTCGCACAGACGTCGGCCGCCTCTGCCCGCTCTCACGGTATCCCCTACCGGCAAGGACACGGCGAAACGTTTCGGAAACGACGGCGTTTCCCAGAAGCGTTTCCGCCGCCTTGGGAAAACGGCCGAAGGAGAGGCTCACGCGGGGCGCGTAGCTAGAAAGAACGCTCCGCACAAAGGCCTAAAATGACCAGCCCGGAGCAGGGATCCCGGGCTCTCCGGGAGCGCAGGAGTTCTCACGTCCTTACTGAGCAGAGACCGCTGCCCGTGAAACACGAGACGCCGCAGCGACGCCGATCGTTGGAGGGAAGCCTGCAATAAGAGCGAAAGAAAAGCAGACGTTGAGGACAAAGACCAAGTTACGAGCCCCTCGCGATTCAGACACGCTTCTAGATTTACCGCCTATTTCAAGGCGCGCCTTCGGCAATTCCGTCCAATTGATTTTCCCCGAAGCCCGAGACGCGGACGAAACGCCTCTCAAAGGAAGGTACGGCATAACCGCTCTGGCCTATAAACTACCGGTTTCGACGCAGGAAAAGCACAGGGAAAGCACTAGCGTTCCCCCCAAGAAACCACGTCCAAGCGGACCGATGAAGTAGGCCCCAAGTCTGAAAGCGGACCTAAAGGAGCCCGTTTGGCGGTCGCGAGCTGGAATACACCGTTCTCCTTCTCACTAACAACCTCCCGGAGAGACCGGCAGCTGTACAGCGCCTTCTACGCTACACGGAGGAGTCGGATAGCGGGCAGATGCCGCGTCCCGAATGCGCAACTAGAGATTGGAACGCACGGACGTAAACAAACGCCCGTGACGTAGCGGAGGTCTAGCGTATTCACGTTTACCGTGCGTCAGTTCTCCTCTGCGGACAGGCCGTTCCATCTTCTTTACTCGTTAGCTGACAGACGCCCTAGGAGAAAGCAAAGAAAGGAAGAAATTCAAAAGGAAATGAAACAGATCGGAGGGAGCCTCAAAGGCTTTGATCCATCCCCCCAGGCAGCCGAACCACCTTCGCAAAGGCACACCTCAAAAGACACGTCCTTCCGGGATCGCTGCACAGCCCAGCCAGAAAAGAGGAACAGAAACAAACAGAACGAGAAGGCTGCAGAGGGGGACGGAGGGCCGGAAAGGAGCCTGCTGTCCAGCGATGGTATTTTACCGCTCCTTGCGCGTTAGCAGCCCCTTTCAGATGCTTAAGCCCAAATTCTCTCAGCCCTTAACAGCTTCAGTACCCGCGGCACCTAGTTTTTCCACGCTCTCCAGTCTTCCTCGCTCTTTCCCGTCTCGGGCGAAAAGCCTCCCAGACCCCGTCTGCACTTACGCGCTTCCTTAAAACAGGATCGCCGAAATCAACCGAACGGGCTGAGCTGCTCCTCTTCCGCTCGCCGGCCCTCGGAACGTCAGCCTGCAAACGAATCGGACCACCGAGGTCACCGGCAGAGTCTCCTTTCGGAGCTCGGCCCCCCCCCCCAAGCTTTAACGACGGTTTCCCAAGCGGGGCAAACGCAGGGCCTCCCTTCGGCCCCGGAACGGTTTTTATCGCGGGCTCCCAAGTCGCCGTTACGACACTAAGCGGCAAAGCAAGGCAAAGACAGCTGGGGTCGCAGCTTACCCACCTAGGCACGAAAATTCTTCTTTGAGGCCTCCCTCGCTGCTTTTGCCAGGTAAACACACCAAAACAAAGCTCCCGACAGGCAGCTGAGGCTTCACATGGACCTCGGGGCCCCGCTAGCAACGGCGACGCCGGAGCCGCCGGGCTACCAGGCGCTATTCCCCCCCCCCCTCCCCTCCCCTCCCCTGCCCTGCCGGCCCGCGAACCGCGGCTTATTACTCACGAGTCCGGGAAGGACGCCGCCGACCTTCCCGCGGCCGAAGGCTCCTCGTCAGGAGCGGGCAGAGAACCTTTCCGCCGGCATTCGGAGTCTCCCGGCCGCTCTCGACACCCGATAACTTGCCGAGAAAGGGCTGAGGGCGGGAGCCTGCAGTTCTTCACGGCAGCACACAGTCGTTCCCCGATGTGCCGAACGCCTAGCATTAACACAATTTAGAAATACAAAAATACCACCGCTACAGGGCGCAAAGCCAAGCTGAAATTTCGGCAGCCAAAGCAAACCTCTGCGCGCCCGACAGAACGAGCCACGTGCATCGGCGCCTACAGCTCCTCAAGGCTAGCGAGGCCTCGTGGGCGACGTTCCTCTGGCAGGCTGCGCAGCTGAACTCCCCCGTGTCGCCTAAGAGTCCGTGACGTGACGTATTCAAAGCTCAGCAGAAATTAACAATCCAAAGTTGTTTCTAAGCACAAAAGCGGATCTACTACACGAGAAGGAAGGAGTCCTAATTCCGCAAGGCTTTACCTTTTCTTCGAGCTGCCGTCTTCCTGCTGCCCCAAAGACCATTGCCAGGCAATTAACCTGGGGTCGCGCTAAATGAGCCTTCCTCTTCGTTTTACAATTCGCACGCTTGCCTCTCCCTCTCTCTCTGGCCACCTGACCGCCGTTCCCCGAAGACGGGAATTTGCCGTCTTGGAGCTCTTAAAGCACGACGCTTCACAGATGCAGAGAGTCACGCGCACGGAAACGGATGGACGCAGCGTCCTTTCCGTAACGCGTACGCACCTTCCGTTAGATGTCGCTCATCTGTTATTCCGATCGCTATTACCGGCGAACCTTCCTCACCGGGAGGAACGGGCTTTCCCTTTCGGGGCGACGGAGACGGCTCTCGCTCGGTTCCCTTTAATTTTATTACTTCGGCTCGCTTACGTTTCTCTGTCTCTTCAGCTTCAGCCGTGGCAACGAATCTAAAAATTAAATATCCTATCTTTCCTTTTCTACGTACGCGTGTACGATAACAAAACAAAATACAAACGACCGAAGCAAAACTAAGGCAGCTACGGTTAACAAGAGGCGCAGGGCAGCAACGGGTCGCTTAGTCCTCAGCGCTGCCTCCGGGAGGGAGGCCGAAAGAACGAACGTTCCGCATCAAGAGTTACCTTGGTTACCCGGGCCAGAACGCCTCCTACTGTCGCAGCTTCTGGGGAGATCGAGGGTCCGCTGCTGCATTTTTGCTTCCTCCTTTCAGCCCGCCCCTTCGGGAGTAAGCGCAAAAAACCGCTCGCTCGTCCGGCTTTGCTCTTTGTCAGCATTTGCTATTGTCGGTTCCGCCTCTGTAACAAAGACAGAAAATTGCATTTCGCTTCCAACAAAACACTTCGATTTACACGCGTTCTTTTTCTCTTTCCCGTGGTTTTTTTTTTTTTCTTTCCCCCCTTTCTTTCTTTTTCCTTCTTTCCCTCAAAGGAAAGGTCTTAATACACCGCTTTGCATCGTACGTTACGGGGTAAGCCGTTTGGAAACGCTACAGGGCCGACGCCGCGCCGCAACCCTGCTCCGGGGCCCGCCTGCCCCCCCGCTCCGCTCCGCCGCGCCGCCTCCGCAGGGGCGAGCGCGTGCCCCGGCCCGCGCTGCCAACGAACTGGCGCCCTAAACGCCGCGCACGCAAAACGCAAAGTCACACCCGCGCTCCCGGCGCGGCGCCGGGTCCCAGCCCGCCCCCCCACTCGCCCCGCACCGCCGCCTCCACGCAGCGACGGCCGCAGCGGGCAGGATGCAGCCCGACGCCCCCCGAACCTATGCGTTCGCCTCACCCGGGGGCCCCACATCCTTCACTCCACGCCACCTCCGCACTCACCCGCCGCCGCCGCCGAGCGAAAACGCCCTCCCTGCTCGCCGCCATCTTGCTTCCCCGCCGCCGCGCATGCGCCGCTCGCCAACGGACTGCGGCGGCAGTGACGCTTGAGCACCGCGCACGTGCCGGCTCGGACAGCGCGGGGGGGGGGAGCGAGGGGAGCGGGAGGGGCGGGGGGGAGCGAGGGGAGCGGGAGGGGAGCAGAGGGAGCCCGAGGGGCGGGGGGGAGCGAGGGGAGCCCGAGGGGCGGGGCGGAGTGCGAGGGGAGCGCGAGAGGCGGGGGGGGAGCGTGAGGGGAGCAGGGGGGCCCGAGGAGCGGGGGGGAGCACGAGGGGAGCCCGAGAAGCGGGGGGGGAGCGCGGGGGCGGGGGGGAGCGCGAGGGGACCAGGGGGAGCGCGAGGGGCGGGGCGGAGCGCGAGGGGAGCAAGGGGAGCCCGAGAGGAGCCTGAGAAGCAGGGGGGAGCCCGAGAAGCGGGGGGGAGCGCGAGGGGAGCAGGGGGAGTGCGAGGGGCGGGGCAGAGCGCGAGGGGAGCAAGGGGAGCCCGAGGAGCGGGGGGGAGCGTGAGAAGAGCCTGAGAAGCAGGGGGGAGCCCGAGAAGCGGGGGGGAGCGCGAGGGGAGCCCGAGAAGCGGGGGGGAGCGCGAGGGGAGCAGGGGGAGCCCGAGGGGCGGGGCGGAGCGCGAGGGGAGCAGGGGGAGCGCGAGGGGAGCAGGGGGAGCGCGAGGGGAGCCCGAGAAGCGGGGGGGAGCGCGAGGGGCGGGGCGGAGCGCGAGGGGAGCAGGGGGAGCCCGAGGAGCGGGGGGGGAGCGCGAGGGGAGCCCGAGAAGCAGGGGGGAGCGCGGGGGTGGGGGGGAGCGCGAGGGGAGCCCGAGAAGCAGGGGGGAGCGCGAGGGGCGGGTGGAGCGGGGAATCCCGAGGGGCGGGGGCGAGCCGGGGAGCCCGAGGGGCGGGGGGGAGCACGAAGGGAGGCGAGACCCGCAATGGCATGCTCGCGCCGCGGCGCTGCAGCCGGGCGGCTCACGCGTGCGAACCGCAGCCCGCCGCGGCAGCCCGGGACTCCCAGCGAGCGCCCCGAGGCTGCCCGAGCCCGTGGCCGCTCCAAGAGCACCGGGAAGGGGCGACGAGCACGCTCCATTCGCTTACCCGTTACCGAAACGGCGGAGAGCAGCAGCAAACATGGCGACCGGCACTGAGCATGTGCGCGCCGGCTGTCTGCGCATGCGCGCCCCCCCCACCGGGTGCAGTACCGCTTTTTGGACACAGGGTGGCAGCAGTGAGCACGGCGGAACCCAGTGCGCACACGAGCCCCCCCACAGGGTGCAGTACCGATTTTTGGACACAGGGTGGCAGCAGTGAGCACGGCGGAACCCAGTGCGCATGCGCGCCCCCCTTTATCGTGCCGTACCGCTTTTTGGACGCCCCGAGGGCAGCAGGGCGCGCGGCCGGCCGCCGTGCGCCTGCGCGCCCCCCTTTCCGTGCCGTACTGCTTTTTTGACGCCCCGAGGGCAGCAGGGCGCGCGGCCGCCCCCGGCACGCGCACACCGCTGCAGAGCCCCCCCGCCCGCCCTTTGCAGACATTTCACCACCCTCGCCTCGGCTCATCTGCCCTTATTTACAGCGCCTGCTGCGAGGCGCAGCGTCGCCGCGTGTCGTGCTCGAGCCGCTGCTCCTAGAGGCTTCAGTAACAGCGCTTTCCTTTGAACATCGTTGCAAAATACTCCACAGACAAAAAAGAGTCAGAGGCTGCACTTAAAAAAACAAAACGAAAACAAAAAAACCACCCACCTACTTAACGGGACAATTTGCAAGCGTTCCAAGAAGCAGCCGTTCTTCTTTAGAACTTTCGACCTCTCGCCTTTACTGATCGTTAAACAAAATAAACAGCCCAAAGCAAGCCGCGCTATTTGCTTGACAGACTGCTCGGTTTTTATTATTAAACGGTACGAGATGCTGGCACGCGGCATGTCTTATTCGGATTCTTGGGCCGACGTTCCTTCGGCCGCACGCACGCGGTCAAAGGCGTCTTTTTCACGTCCCGCCGTCAGGGCCTCCCCAGCAATTCCCGCAGCGACTCCCCCCTCGGGACAAACAGCTCGAGGACACGCACGGTCTTGCTAAAAGAACGGGGGGGGGGGGGAAACAAACGCGTGCGCTGAGCGCGGCACTCGCAGACCCGATCTTCGGGTCCAAAAGAAAACTCTCTAAAGCGGACCAGGCGGGCCAAAGAGGTCCCTTCTTTGCGCCACGCTTCTTTCCTCGCACAGACGTCGGCCGCCTCTGCCCGCTCTCACGGTATCCCCTACCGGCAAGGACACGGCGAAACGTTTCGGAAACGACGGCGTTTCCCAGAAGCGTTTCCGCCGCCTTGGGAAAACGGCCGAAGGAGAGGCTCACGCGGGGCGCGTAGCTAGAAAGAACGCTCCGCACAAAGGCCTAAAATGACCAGCCCGGAGCAGGGATCCCGGGCTCTCCGGGAGCGCAGGAGTTCTCACGTCCTTACTGAGCAGAGACCGCTGCCCGTGAAACACGAGACGCCGCAGCGACGCCGATCGTTGGAGGGAAGCCTGCAATAAGAGCGAAAGAAAAGCAGACGTTGAGGACAAAGACCAAGTTACGAGCCCCTCGCGATTCAGACACGCTTCTAGATTTACCGCCTATTTCAAGGCGCGCCTTCGGCAATTCCGTCCAATTGATTTTCCCCGAAGCCCGAGACGCGGACGAAACGCCTCTCAAAGGAAGGTACGGCATAACCGCTCTGGCCTATAAACTACCGGTTTCGACGCAGGAAAAGCACAGGGAAAGCACTAGCGTTCCCCCCAAGAAACCACGTCCAAGCGGACCGATGAAGTAGGCCCCAAGTCTGAAAGCGGACCTAAAGGAGCCCGTTTGGCGGTCGCGAGCTGGAATACACCGTTCTCCTTCTCACTAACAACCTCCCGTAGAGACCGGCAGCTGTACAGCGCCTTCTACGCTACACGGAGGAGTCGGATAGCGGGCAGATGCCGCGTCCCGAATGCGCAACTAGAGATTGGAACGCACGGACGTAAACAAACGCCCGTGACGTAGCGGAGGTCTAGCGTATTCACGTTTACCGTGCGTCAGTTCTCCTCTGCGGACAGGCCGTTCCATCTTCTTTACTCGTTAGCTGACAGACGCCCTAGGAGAAAGCAAAGAAAGGAAGAAATTCAAAAGGAAATGAAACAGATCGGAGGGAGCCTCAAAGGCTTTGATCCATCCCCCCAGGCAGCCGAACCACCTTCGCAAAGGCACACCTCAAAAGACACGTCCTTCCGGGATCGCTGCACAGCCCAGCCAGAAAAGAGGAACAGAAACAAACAGAACGAGAAGGCTGCAGAGGGGGACGGAGGGCCGGAAAGGAGCCTGCTGTCCAGCGATGGTATTTTACCGCTCCTTGCGCGTTAGCAGCCCCTTTCAGATGCTTAAGCCCAAATTCTCTCAGCCCTTAACAGCTTCAGTACCCGCGGCACCTAGTTTTTCCACGCTCTCCAGTCTTCCTCGCTCTTTCCCGTCTCGGGCGAAAAGCCTCCCAGACCCCGTCTGCACTTACGCGCTTCCTTAAAACAGGATCGCCGAAATCAACCGAACGGGCTGAGCTGCTCCTCTTCCGCTCGCCGGCCCTCGGAACGTCAGCCTGCAAACGAATCGGACCACCGAGGTCACCGGCAGAGTCTCCTTTCGGAGCTCGCCCCCCCCCCCCAAGCTTTAACGACGGTTTCCCAAGCGGGGCAAACGCAGGGCCTCCCTTCGGCCCCGGAACGGTTTTTATCGCGGGCTCCCAAGTCGCCGTTACGACACTAAGCGGCAAAGCAAGGCAAAGACAGCTGGGGTCGCAGCTTACCCACCTAGGCACGAAAATTCTTCTTTGAGGCCTCCCTCGCTGCTTTTGCCAGGTAAACACACCAAAACAAAGCTCCCGACAGGCAGCTGAGGCTTCACATGGACCTCGGGGCCCCGCTAGCAACGGCGACGCCGGAGCCGCCGGGCTACCAGGCGCTATTCCCCCCCCCCCTCCCCTCCCCTCCCCTGCCCTGCCGGCCCGCGAACCGCGGCTTATTACTCACGAGTCCGGGAAGGACGCCGCCGACCTTCCCGCGGCCGAAGGCTCCTCGTCAGGAGCGGGCAGAGAACCTTTCCGCCGGCATTCGGAGTCTCCCGGCCGCTCTCGACACCCGATAACTTGCCGAGAAAGGGCTGAGGGCGGGAGCCTGCAGTTCTTCACGGCAGCACACAGTCGTTCCCCGATGTGCCGAACGCCTAGCATTAACACAATTTAGAAATACAAAAATACCACCGCTACAGGGCGCAAAGCCAAGCTGAAATTTCGGCAGCCAAAGCAAACCTCTTCGCGCCCGACAGAACGAGCCACGTGCATCGGCGCCTACAGCTCCTCAAGGCTAGCGAGGCCTCGTGGGCGACGTTCCTCTGGCAGGCTGCGCAGCTGAACTCCCCCGTGTCGCCTAAGAGTCCGTGACGTGACGTATTCAAAGCTCAGCAGAAATTAACAATCCAAAGTTGTTTCTAAGCACAAAAGCGGATCTACTACACGAGAAGGAAGGAGTCCTAATTCCGCAAGGCTTTACCTTTTCTTCGAGCTGCCGTCTTCCTGCTGCCCCAAAGACCATTGCCAGGCAATTAACCTGGGGTCGCGCTAAATGAGCCTTCCTCTTCGTTTTACAATTCGCACGCTTGCCTCTCCCTCTCTCTCTGGCCACCTGACCGCCGTTCCCCGAAGACGGGAATTTGCCGTCTTGGAGCTCTTAAAGCACGACGCTTCACAGATGCAGAGAGTCACGCGCACGGAAACGGATGGACGCAGCGTCCTTTCCGTAACGCGTACGCACCTTCCGTTAGATGTCGCTCATCTGTTATTCCGATCGCTATTACCGGCGAACCTTCCTCACCGGGAGGAACGGGCTTTCCCTTTCGGGGCGACGGAGACGGCTCTCGCTCGGTTCCCTTTAATTTTATTACTTCGGCTCGCTTACGTTTCTCTGTCTCTTCAGCTTCAGCCGTGGCAACGAATCTAAAAATTAAATATCCTATCTTTCCTTTTCTACGTACGCGTGTACGATAACAAAACAAAATACAAACGACCGAAGCAAAACTAAGGCAGCTACGGTTAACAAGAGGCGCAGGGCAGCAACGGGTCGCTTAGTCCTCAGCGCTGCCTCCGGGAGGGAGGCCGAAAGAACGAACGTTCCGCATCAAGAGTTACCTTGGTTACCCGGGCCAGAACGCCTCCTACTGTCGCAGCTTCTGGGGAGATCGAGGGTCCGCTGCTGCATTTTTGCTTCCTCCTTTCAGCCCGCCCCTTCGGGAGTAAACGCAAAAAACCGCTCGCTCGTCCGGCTTTGCTCTTTGTCAGCATTTGCTATTGTCGGTTCCGCCTCTGTAACAAAGACAGAAAATTGCATTTCGCTTCCAACAAAACACTTCGATTTACACGCGTTCTTTTTCTCTTTCCCGTGGTTTTTTTTTTTTTCTTTCCCCCCTTTCTTTCTTTTTCCTTCTTTCCCTCAAAGGAAAGGTCTTAATACACCGCTTTGCATCGTACGTTACGGGGTAAGCCGTTTGGAAACACTACAGGGCCGACGCCGCGCCGCAACCCTGCTCCGGGGCCCGCCTGCCCCCCCGCTCCGCTCCGCCGCGCCGCCTCCGCAGGGGCGAGCGCGTGCCCCGGCCCGCGCTGCCAACGAACTGGCGCCCTAAACGCCGCGCACGCAAAACGCAAAGTCACACCCGCGCTCCCGGCGCGGCGCCGGGTCCCAGCCCGCCCCCCCACTCGCCCCGCACCGCCGCCTCCACGCAGCGACGGCCGCAGCGGGCAGGATGCAGCCCGACGCCCCCCGAACCTATGCGTTCGCCTCACCCGGGGGCCCCACATCCTTCACTCCACGCCACCTCCGCACTCACCCGCCGCCGCCGCCGAGCGAAAACGCCCTCCCTGCTCGCCGCCATCTTGCTTCCCCGCCGCCGCGCATGCGCCGCTCGCCAACGGACTGCGGCGGCAGTGACGCTTGAGCACCGCGCACGTGCCGGCTCGGACAGCGCGGGGGGGGGGGAGCGAGGGGAGCGGGAGGGGCGGGGGGGAGCGAGGGGAGCGGGAGGGGAGCAGAGGGAGCCCGAGGGGCGGGGGGGAGCGAGGGGAGCCCGAGGGGCGGGGCGGAGTGCGAGGGGAGCGCGAGAGGCGGGGGGGGAGCGTGAGGGGAGCAGGGGGGCCCGAGGAGCGGGGGGGAGCACGAGGGGAGCCCGAGAAGCGGGGGGGGAGCGCGGGGGCGGGGGGGAGCGCGAGGGGACCAGGGGGAGCGCGAGGGGCGGGGCGGAGCGCGAGGGGAGCAAGGGGAGCCCGAGAGGAGCCTGAGAAGCAGGGGGGAGCCCGAGAAGCGGGGGGGAGCGCGAGGGGAGCAGGGGGAGTGCGAGGGGCGGGGCAGAGCGCGAGGGGAGCAAGGGGAGCCCGAGGAGCGGGGGGGAGCGTGAGAAGAGCCTGAGAAGCAGGGGGGAGCCCGAGAAGCGGGGGGGAGCGCGAGGGGAGCCCGAGAAGCAGGGGGGAGCGCGAGGGGAGCAGGGGGAGCCCGAGGGGCGGGGCGGAGCGCGAGGGGAGCAGGGGGAGCGCGAGGGGAGCAGGGGGAGCGCGAGGGGAGCAGGGGGAGCGCGAGGGGAGCGCGAGGGGCGGGGCGGAGCGCGAGGGGAGCAGGGGGAGCCCGAGGAGCGGGGGGGGAGCGCGAGGGGAGCCCGAGAAGCAGGGGGGAGCGCGGGGGTGGGGGGGAGCGCGAGGGGAGCCCGAGAAGCGGGGGGGAGCGCGAGGGGCGGGTGGAGCGGGGAATCCCGAGGGGCGGGGGCGAGCCGGGGAGCCCGAGGGGCGGGGGGGAGCACGAAGGGAGGCGAGACCCGCAATGGCATGCTCGCGCCGCGGCGCTGCAGCCGGGCGGCTCACGCGTGCGAACCGCAGCCCGCCGCGGCAGCCCGGGACTCCCAGCGAGCGCCCCGAGGCTGCCCGAGCCCGTGGCCGCTCCAAGAGCACCGGGAAGGGGCGACGAGCACGCTCCATTCGCTTACCCGTTACCGAAACGGCGGAGAGCAGCAGCAAACATGGCGACCGGCACTGAGCATGTGCGCGCCGGCTGTCTGCGCATGCGCGCCCCCCCCACCGGGTGCAGTACCGCTTTTTGGACACAGGGTGGCAGCAGTGAGCGCGGCGGAACGCTGTGCGCGTGCGCGCCCCCCCCACCGGGTGCAGTACCGCTTTTTGGACACAGGGTGGCAGCAGTGAGCACGGCGGAACCCAGTGCGCACACGAGCCCCCCCACAGGGTGCAGTACCGATTTTTGGACACAGGGTGGCAGCAGTGAGCGCGGCGGAACGCTGTGCGCACGCGCGCCCCCCCCACAGGGTGCAGTACCGATTTTTGGACACAGGGTGGCAGCAGTGAGCACGGCGGAACCCAGTGCGCCTGCGCGCCCCCCTTTCCGTGCCGTACTGCTTTTTGGACGCCCCGAGGGCAGCAGGGCGCGCGGCCGCCCCCGGCACGCGCACACCGCTGCAGAGCCCCCCCGCCCGCCCTTTGCAGACATTTCACCACCCTCGCCTCGGCTCATCTGCCCTTATTTACAGCGCCTGCTGCGAGGCGCAGCGTCGCCGCGTGTCGTGCTCGAGCCGCTGCTCCTAGAGGCTTCAGTAACAGCGCTTTCCTTTGAACATCGTTGCAAAATACTCCACAGACAAAAAAGAGTCAGAGGCTGCACTTAAAAAAACAAAACGAAAACAAAAAAACCACCCACCTACTTAACGGGACAATTTGCAAGCGTTCCAAGAAGCAGCCGTTCTTCTTTAGAACTTTCGACCTCTCGCCTTTACTGATCGTTAAACAAAATAAACAGCCCAAAGCAAGCCGCGCTATTTGCTTGACAGACTGCTCGGTTTTTATTATTAAACGGTACGAGATGCTGGCACGCGGCATGTCTTATTCGGATTCTTGGGCCGACGTTCCTTCGGCCGCACGCACGCGGTCAAAGGCGTCTTTTTCACGTCCCGCCGTCAGGGCCTCCCCAGCAATTCCCGCAGCGACTCCCCCCTCGGGACAAACAGCTCGAGGACACGCACGGTCTTGCTAAAAGAACGGGGGGGGGGGGGGGAAACAAACGCGTGCGCTGAGCGCGGCACTCGCAGACCCGATCTTCGGGTCCAAAAGAAAACTCTCTAAAGCGGACCAGGCGGGCCAAAGAGGTCCCTTCTTTGCGCCACGCTTCTTTCCTCGCACAGACGTCGGCCGCCTCTGCCCGCTCTCACGGTATCCCCTACCGGCAAGGACACGGCGAAACGTTTCGGCAACGACGGCGTTTCCCAGAAGCGTTTCCGCCGCCTTGGGAAAACGGCCGAAGGAGAGGCTCACGCGGGGCGCGTAGCTAGAAAGAACGCTCCGCACAAAGGCCTAAAATGACCAGCCCGGAGCAGGGATCCCGGGCTCTCCGGGAGCGCAGGAGTTCTCACGTCCTTACTGAGCAGAGACCGCTGCCCGTGAAACACGAGACGCCGCAGCGACGCCGATCGTTGGAGGGAAGCCTGCAATAAGAGCGAAAGAAAAGCAGACGTTGAGGACAAAGACCAAGTTACGAGCCCCTCGCGATTCAGACACGCTTCTAGATTTACCGCCTATTTCAAGGCGCGCCTTCGGCAATTCCGTCCAATTGATTTTCCCCGAAGCCCGAGACGCGGACGAAACGCCTCTCAAAGGAAGGTACGGCATAACCGCTCTGGCCTATAAACTACCGGTTTCGACGCAGGAAAAGCACAGGGAAAGCACTAGCGTTCCCCCCAAGAAACCACGTCCAAGCGGACCGATGAAGTAGGCCCCAAGTCTGAAAGCGGACCTAAAGGAGCCCGTTTGGCGGTCGCGAGCTGGAATACACCGTTCTCCTTCTCACTAACAACCTCCCGGAGAGACCGGCAGCTGTACAGCGCCTTCTACGCTACACGGAGGAGTCGGATAGCGGGCAGATGCCGCGTCCCGAATGCGCAACTAGAGATTGGAACGCACGGACGTAAACAAACGCCCGTGACGTAGCGGAGGTCTAGCGTATTCACGTTTACCGTGCGTCAGTTCTCCTCTGCGGACAGGCCGTTCCATCTTCTTTACTCGTTAGCTGACAGACGCCCTAGGAGAAAGCAAAGAAAGGAAGAAATTCAAAAGGAAATGAAACAGATCGGAGGGAGCCTCAAAGGCTTTGATCCATCCCCCCAGGCAGCCGAACCACCTTCGCAAAGGCACACCTCAAAAGACACGTCCTTCCGGGATCGCTGCACAGCCCAGCCAGAAAAGAGGAACAGAAACAAACAGAACGAGAAGGCTGCAGAGGGGGACGGAGGGCCGGAAAGGAGCCTGCTGTCCAGCGATGGTATTTTACCGCTCCTTGCGCGTTAGCAGCCCCTTTCAGATGCTTAAGCCCAAATTCTCTCAGCCCTTAACAGCTTCAGTACCCGCGGCACCTAGTTTTTCCACGCTCTCCAGTCTTCCTCGCTCTTTCCCGTCTCGGGCGAAAAGCCTCCCAGACCCCGTCTGCACTTACGCGCTTCCTTAAAACAGGATCGCCGAAATCAACCGAACGGGCTGAGCTGCTCCTCTTCCGCTCGCCGGCCCTCGGAACGTCAGCCTGCAAACGAATCGGACCACCGAGGTCACCGGCAGAGTCTCCTTTCGGAGCTCGGCCCCCCCCCCCAAGCTTTAACGACGGTTTCCCAAGCGGGGCAAACGCAGGGCCTCCCTTCGGCCCCGGAACGGTTTTTATCGCGGGCTCCCAAGTCGCCGTTACGACACTAAGCGGCAAAGCAAGGCAAAGACAGCTGGGGTCGCAGCTTACCCACCTAGGCACGAAAATTCTTCTTTGAGGCCTCCCTCGCTGCTTTTGCCAGGTAAACACACCAAAACAAAGCTCCCGACAGGCAGCTGAGGCTTCACATGGACCTCGGGGCCCCGCTAGCAACGGCGACGCCGGAGCCGCCGGGCTACCAGGCGCTATTCCCCCCCCCCCTCCCCTCCCCTCCCCTGCCCTGCCGGCCCGCGAACCGCGGCTTATTACTCACGAGTCCGGGAAGGACGCCGCCGACCTTCCCGCGGCCGAAGGCTCCTCGTCAGGAGCGGGCAGAGAACCTTTCCGCCGGCATTCGGAGTCTCCCGGCCGCTCTCGACACCCGATAACTTGCCGAGAAAGGGCTGAGGGCGGGAGCCTGCAGTTCTTCACGGCAGCACACAGTCGTTCCCCGATGTGCCGAACGCCTAGCATTAACA
The DNA here is from genome assembly GCF_036417845.1 of Apteryx mantelli. Lineage (NCBI taxonomy): Eukaryota > Metazoa > Chordata > Aves > Apterygiformes > Apterygidae > Apteryx > Apteryx mantelli. Next base: position 379,990 of record NW_027118458.1, read on the forward strand.
CAATTTAGAAATACAAAAATACCACCGCTACAGGGCGCAAAGCCAAGCTGAAATTTCGGCAGCCAAAGCAAACCTCTTCGCGCCCGACAGAACGAGCCACGTGCATCGGCGCCTACAGCTCCTCAAGGCTAGCGAGGCCTCGTGGGCGACGTTCCTCTGGCAGGCTGCGCAGCTGAACTCCCCCGTGTCGCCTAAGAGTCCGTGACGTGACGTATTCAAAGCTCAGCAGAAATTAACAATCCAAAGTTGTTTCTAAGCACAAAAGCGGATCTACTACACGAGAAGGAAGGAGTCCTAATTCCGCAAGGCTTTACCTTTTCTTCTAGCTGCCGTCTTCCTGCTGCCCCAAAGACCATTGCCAGGCAATTAACCTGGGGTCGCGCTAAATGAGCCTTCCTCTTCGTTTTACAATTCGCACGCTTGCCTCTCCCTCTCTCTCTGGCCACCTGACCGCCGTTCCCCGAAGACGGGAATTTGCCGTCTTGGAGCTCTTAAAGCACGACGCTTCACAGATGCAGAGAGTCACGCGCACGGAAACGGATGGACGCAGCGTCCTTTCCGTAACGCGTACGCACCTTCCGTTAGATGTCGCTCATCTGTTATTCCGATCGCTATTACCGGCGAACCTTCCTCACCGGGAGGAACGGGCTTTCCCTTTCGGGGCGACGGAGACGGCTCTCGCTCGGTTCCCTTTAATTTTATTACTTCGGCTCGCTTACGTTTTTCTGTCTCTTCAGCTTCAGCCGTGGCAACGAATCTAAAAATTAAATATCCTATCTTTCCTTTTCTACGTACGCGTGTACGATAACAAAACAAAATACAAACGACCGAAGCAAAACTAAGGCAGCTACGGTTAACAAGAGGCGCAGGGCAGCAACGGGTCGCTTAGTCCTCAGCGCTGCCTCCGGGAGGGAGGCCGAAAGAACGAACGTTCCGCATCAAGAGTTACCTTGGTTACCCGGGCCAGAACGCCTCCTACTGTCGCAGCTTCTGGGGAGATCGAGGGTCCGCTGCTGCATTTTTGCTTCCTCCTTTCAGCCCGCCCCTTCGGGAGTAAACGCAAAAAACCGCTCGCTCGTCCGGCTTTGCTCTTTGTCAGCATTTGCTATTGTCGGTTCCGCCTCTGTAACAAAGACAGAAAATTGCATTTCGCTTCCAACAAAACACTTCGATTTACACGCGTTCTTTTTCTCTTTCCCGTGGTTTTTTTTTTTTTCTTTCCCCCCTTTCTTTCTTTTTCCTTCTTTCCCTCAAAGGAAAGGTCTTAATACACCGCTTTGCATCGTACGTTACGGGGTAAGCCGTTTGGAAACACTACAGGGCCGACGCCGCGCCGCAACCCTGCTCCGGGGCCCGCCTGCCCCCCCGCTCCGCTCCGCCGCGCCGCCTCCGCAGGGGCGAGCGCGTGCCCCGGCCCGCGCTGCCAACGAACTGGCGCCCTAAACGCCGCGCACGCAAAACGCAAAGTCACACCCGCGCTCCCGGCGCGGCGCCGGGTCCCAGCCCGCCCCCCCACTCGCCCCGCACCGCCGCCTCCACGCAGCGACGGCCGCAGCGGGCAGGATGCAGCCCGACGCCCCCCGAACCTATGCGTTCGCCTCACCCGGGGGCCCCACATCCTTCACTCCACGCCACCTCCGCACTCACCCGCCGCCGCCGCCGAGCGAAAACGCCCTCCCTGCTCGCCGCCATCTTGCTTCCCCGCCGCCGCGCATGCGCCGCTCGCCAACGGACTGCGGCGGCAGTGACGCTTGAGCACCGCGCACGTGCCGGCTCGGACAGCGCGGGGGGGGGGAGCGAGGGGAGCGGGAGGGGCGGGGGGGAGCGAGGGGAGCGGGAGGGGAGCAGAGGGAGCCCGAGGGGCGGGGGGGAGCGAGGGGAGCCCGAGGGGCGGGGCGGAGTGCGAGGGGAGCGCGAGAGGCGGGGGGGGAGCGTGAGGGGAGCAGGGGGGCCCGAGGAGCGGGGGGGAGCACGAGGGGAGCCCGAGAAGCGGGGGGGGAGCGCGGGGGCGGGGGGGAGCGCGAGGGGACCAGGGGGAGCGCGAGGGGCGGGGCGGAGCGCGAGGGGAGCAAGGGGAGCCCGAGAGGAGCCTGAGAAGCAGGGGGGAGCCCGAGAAGCGGGGGGGAGCGCGAGGGGAGCAGGGGGAGTGCGAGGGGCGGGGCAGAGCGCGAGGGGAGCAAGGGGAGCCCGAGGAGCGGGGGGGAGCGTGAGAAGAGCCTGAGAAGCAGGGGGGAGCCCGAGAAGCGGGGGGGAGCGCGAGGGGAGCCCGAGAAGCGGGGGGGAGCGCGAGGGGAGCAGGGGGAGCCCGAGGGGCGGGGCGGAGCGCGAGGGGAGCAGGGGGAGCGCGAGGGGAGCAGGGGGAGCGCGAGGGGAGCAGGGGGAGCGCGAGGGGAGCCCGAGAAGCGGGGGGGAGCGCGAGGGGCGGGGCGGAGCGCGAGGGGAGCAGGGGGAGCCCGAGGAGCGGGGGGGGAGCGCGAGGGGAGCCCGAGAAGCAGGGGGGAGCGCGGGGGTGGGGGGGAGCGCGAGGGGAGCCCGAGAAGCAGGGGGGAGCGCGAGGGGCGGGTGGAGCGGGGAATCCCGAGGGGCGGGGGCGAGCCGGGGAGCCCGAGGGGCGGGGGGGAGCACGAAGGGAGGCGAGACCCGCAATGGCATGCTCGCGCCGCGGCGCTGCAGCCGGGCGGCTCACGCGTGCGAACCGCAGCCCGCCGCGGCAGCCCGGGACTCCCAGCGAGCGCCCCGAGGCTGCCCGAGCCCGTGGCCGCTCCAAGAGCACCGGGAAGGGGCGACGAGCACGCTCCATTCGCTTACCCGTTACCGAAACGGCGGAGAGCAGCAGCAAACATGGCGACCGGCACTGAGCATGTGCGCGCCGGCTGTCTGCGCATGCGCGCCCCCCCCACCGGGTGCAGTACCGCTTTTTGGACACAGGGTGGCAGCAGTGAGCGCGGCGGAACGCTGTGCGCGTGCGCGCCCCCCCCACAGGGTGCAGTACCGCTTTTTGGACACAGGGTGGCAGCAGTGAGCACGGCGGAACCCAGTGCGCACACGAGCCCCCCCACAGGGTGCAGTACCGATTTTTGGACACAGGGTGGCAGCAGTGAGCGCGGCGGAACCCAGTGCGCATGCGCGCCCCCCTTTATCGTGCCGTACCGCTTTTTGGACGCCCCGAGGGCAGCAGGGCGCGCGGCCGGCCGCCGTGCGCCTGCACGCCCCCCTTTCCGTGCCGTACTGCTTTTTTGACGCCCCGAGGGCAGCAGGGCGCGCGGCCGCCCCCGGCACGCGCACACCGCTGCAGAGCCCCCCCGCCCGCCCTTTGCAGACATTTCACCACCCTCGCCTCGGCTCATCTGCCCTTATTTACAGCGCCTGCTGCGAGGCGCAGCGTCGCCGCGTGTCGTGCTCGAGCCGCTGCTCCTAGAGGCTTCAGTAACAGCGCTTTCCTTTGAACATCGTTGCAAAATACTCCACAGACAAAAAAGAGTCAGAGGCTGCACTTAAAAAAACAAAACGAAAACAAAAAAACCACCCACCTACTTAACGGGACAATTTGCAAGCGTTCCAAGAAGCAGCCGTTCTTCTTTAGAACTTTCGACCTCTCGCCTTTACTGATCGTTAAACAAAATAAACAGCCCAAAGCAAGCCGCGCTATTTGCTTGACAGACTGCTCGGTTTTTATTATTAAACGGTACGAGATGCTGGCACGCGGCATGTCTTATTCGGATTCTTGGGCCGACGTTCCTTCGGCCGCACGCACGCGGTCAAAGGCGTCTTTTTCACGTCCCGCCGTCAGGGCCTCCCCAGCAATTCCCGCAGCGACTCCCCCCTCGGGACAAACAGCTCGAGGACACGCACGGTCTTGCTAAAAGAACGGGGGGGGGGGGGGGAAACAAACGCGTGCGCTGAGCGCGGCACTCGCAGACCCGATCTTCGGGTCCAAAAGAAAACTCTCTAAAGCGGACCAGGCGGGCCAAAGAGGTCCCTTCTTTGCGCCACGCTTCTTTCCTCGCACAGACGTCGGCCGCCTCTGCCCGCTCTCACGGTATCCCCTACCGGCAAGGACACGGCGAAACGTTTCGGCAACGACGGCGTTTCCCAGAAGCGTTTCCGCCGCCTTGGGAAAACGGCCGAAGGAGAGGCTCACGCGGGGCGCGTAGCTAGAAAGAACGCTCCGCACAAAGGCCTAAAATGACCAGCCCGGAGCAGGGATCCCGGGCTCTCCGGGAGCGCAGGAGTTCTCACGTCCTTACTGAGCAGAGACCGCTGCCCGTGAAACACGAGACGCCGCAGCGACGCCGATCGTTGGAGGGAAGCCTGCAATAAGAGCGAAAGAAAAGCAGACGTTGAGGACAAAGACCAAGTTACGAGCCCCTCGCGATTCAGACACGCTTCTAGATTTACCGCCTATTTCAAGGCGCGCCTTCGGCAATTCCGTCCAATTGATTTTCCCCGAAGCCCGAGACGCGGACGAAACGCCTCTCAAAGGAAGGTACGGCATAACCGCTCTGGCCTATAAACTACCGGTTTCGACGCAGGAAAAGCACAGGGAAAGCACTAGCGTTCCCCCCAAGAAACCACGTCCAAGCGGACCGATGAAGTAGGCCCCAAGTCTGAAAGCGGACCTAAAGGAGCCCGTTTGGCGGTCGCGAGCTGGAATACACCGTTCTCCTTCTCACTAACAACCTCCCGGAGAGACCGGCAGCTGTACAGCGCCTTCTACGCTACACGGAGGAGTCGGATAGCGGGCAGATGCCGCGTCCCGAATGCGCAACTAGAGATTGGAACGCACGGACGTAAACAAACGCCCGTGACGTAGCGGAGGTCTAGCGTATTCACGTTTACCGTGCGTCAGTTCTCCTCTGCGGACAGGCCGTTCCATCTTCTTTACTCGTTAGCTGACAGACGCCCTAGGAGAAAGCAAAGAAAGGAAGAAATTCAAAAGGAAATGAAACAGATCGGAGGGAGCCTCAAAGGCTTTGATCCATCCCCCCAGGCAGCCGAACCACCTTCGCAAAGGCACACCTCAAAAGACACGTCCTTCCGGGATCGCTGCACAGCCCAGCCAGAAAAGAGGAACAGAAACAAACAGAACGAGAAGGCTGCAGAGGGGGACGGAGGGCCGGAAAGGAGCCTGCTGTCCAGCGATGGTATTTTACCGCTCCTTGCGCGTTAGCAGCCCCTTTCAGATGCTTAAGCCCAAATTCTCTCAGCCCTTAACAGCTTCAGTACCCGCGGCACCTAGTTTTTCCACGCTCTCCAGTCTTCCTCGCTCTTTCCCGTCTCGGGCGAAAAGCCTCCCAGACCCCGTCTGCACTTACGCGCTTCCTTAAAACAGGATCGCCGAAATCAACCGAACGGGCTGAGCTGCTCCTCTTCCGCTCGCCGGCCCTCGGAACGTCAGCCTGCAAACGAATCGGACCACCGAGGTCACCGGCAGAGTCTCCTTTCGGAGCTCGGCCCCCCCCCCCAAGCTTTAACGACGGTTTCCCAAGCGGGGCAAACGCAGGGCCTCCCTTCGGCCCCGGAACGGTTTTTATCGCGGGCTCCCAAGTCGCCGTTACGACACTAAGCGGCAAAGCAAGGCAAAGACAGCTGGGGTCGCAGCTTACCCACCTAGGCACGAAAATTCTTCTTTGAGGCCTCCCTCGCTGCTTTTGCCAGGTAAACACACCAAAACAAAGCTCCCGACAGGCAGCTGAGGCTTCACATGGACCTCGGGGCCCCGCTAGCAACGGCGACGCCGGAGCCGCCGGGCTACCAGGCGCTATTCCCCCCCCCCCTCCCCTCCCCTCCCCTGCCCTGCCGGCCCGCGAACCGCGGCTTATTACTCACGAGTCCGGGAAGGACGCCGCCGACCTTCCCGCGGCCGAAGGCTCCTCGTCAGGAGCGGGCAGAGAACCTTTCCGCCGGCATTCGGAGTCTCCCGGCCGCTCTCGACACCCGATAACTTGCCGAGAAAGGGCTGAGGGCGGGAGCCTGCAGTTCTTCACGGCAGCACACAGTCGTTCCCCGATGTGCCGAACGCCTAGCATTAACACAATTTAGAAATACAAAAATACCACCGCTACAGGGCGCAAAGCCAAGCTGAAATTTCGGCAGCCAAAGCAAACCTCTTCGCGCCCGACAGAACGAGCCACGTGCATCGGCGCCTACAGCTCCTCAAGGCTAGCGAGGCCTCGTGGGCGACGTTCCTCTGGCAGGCTGCGCAGCTGAACTCCCCCGTGTCGCCTAAGAGTCCGTGACGTGACGTATTCAAAGCTCAGCAGAAATTAACAATCCAAAGTTGTTTCTAAGCACAAAAGCGGATCTACTACACGAGAAGGAAGGAGTCCTAATTCCGCAAGGCTTTACCTTTTCTTCGAGCTGCCGTCTTCCTGCTGCCCCAAAGACCATTGCCAGGCAATTAACCTGGGGTCGCGCTAAATGAGCCTTCCTCTTCGTTTTACAATTCGCACGCTTGCCTCTCCCTCTCTCTCTGGCCACCTGACCGCCGTTCCCCGAAGACGGGAATTTGCCGTCTTGGAGCTCTTAAAGCACGACGCTTCACAGATGCAGAGAGTCACGCGCACGGAAACGGATGGACGCAGCGTCCTTTCCGTAACGCGTACGCACCTTCCGTTAGATGTCGCTCATCTGTTATTCCGATCGCTATTACCGGCGAACCTTCCTCACCGGGAGGAACGGGCTTTCCCTTTCGGGGCGACGGAGACGGCTCTCGCTCGGTTCCCTTTAATTTTATTACTTCGGCTCGCTTACGTTTCTCTGTCTCTTCAGCTTCAGCCGTGGCAACGAATCTAAAAATTAAATATCCTATCTTTCCTTTTCTACGTACGCGTGTACGATAACAAAACAAAATACAAACGACCGAAGCAAAACTAAGGCAGCTACGGTTAACAAGAGGCGCAGGGCAGCAACGGGTCGCTTAGTCCTCAGCGCTGCCTCCGGGAGGGAGGCCGAAAGAACGAACGTTCCGCATCAAGAGTTACCTTGGTTACCCGGGCCAGAACGCCTCCTACTGTCGCAGCTTCTGGGGAGATCGAGGGTCCGCTGCTGCATTTTTGCTTCCTCCTTTCAGCCCGCCCCTTCGGGAGTAAACGCAAAAAACCGCTCGCTCGTCCGGCTTTGCTCTTTGTCAGCATTTGCTATTGTCGGTTCCGCCTCTGTAACAAAGACAGAAAATTGCATTTCGCTTCCAACAAAACACTTCGATTTACACGCGTTCTTTTTCTCTTTCCCGTGGTTTTTTTTTTTTTCTTTCCCCCCTTTCTTTCTTTTTCCTTCTTTCCCTCAAAGGAAAGGTCTTAATACACCGCTTTGCATCGTACGTTACGGGGTAAGCCGTTTGGAAACACTACAGGGCCGACGCCGCGCCGCAACCCTGCTCCGGGGCCCGCCTGCCCCCCCGCTCCGCTCCGCCGCGCCGCCTCCGCAGGGGCGAGCGCGTGCCCCGGCCCGCGCTGCCAACGAACTGGCGCCCTAAACGCCGCGCACGCAAAACGCAAAGTCACACCCGCGCTCCCGGCGCGGCGCCGGGTCCCAGCCCGCCCCCCCACTCGCCCCGCACCGCCGCCTCCACGCAGCGACGGCCGCAGCGGGCAGGATGCAGCCCGACGCCCCCCGAACCTATGCGTTCGCCTCACCCGGGGGCCCCACATCCTTCACTCCACGCCACCTCCGCACTCACCCGCCGCCGCCGCCGAGCGAAAACGCCCTCCCTGCTCGCCGCCATCTTGCTTCCCCGCCGCCGCGCATGCGCCGCTCGCCAACGGACTGCGGCGGCAGTGACGCTTGAGCACCGCGCACGTGCCGGCTCGGACAGCGCGGGGGGGGGGGAGCGAGGGGAGCGGGAGGGGCGGGGGGGAGCGAGGGGAGCGGGAGGGGAGCAGAGGGAGCCCGAGGGGCGGGGGGGAGCGAGGGGAGCCCGAGGGGCGGGGCGGAGTGCGAGGGGAGCGCGAGAGGCGGGGGGGGAGCGTGAGGGGAGCAGGGGGGCCCGAGGAGCGGGGGGGAGCACGAGGGGAGCCCGAGAAGCGGGGGGGGAGCGCGGGGGCGGGGGGGAGCGCGAGGGGACCAGGGGGAGCGCGAGGGGCGGGGCGGAGCGCGAGGGGAGCAAGGGGAGCCCGAGAGGAGCCTGAGAAGCAGGGGGGAGCCCGAGAAGCGGGGGGGAGCGCGAGGGGAGCAGGGGGAGTGCGAGGGGCGGGGCAGAGCGCGAGGGGAGCAAGGGGAGCCCGAGGAGCGGGGGGGAGCGTGAGAAGAGCCTGAGAAGCAGGGGGGAGCCCGAGAAGCGGGGGGGAGCGCGAGGGGAGCCCGAGAAGCGGGGGGGAGCGCGAGGGGAGCAGGGGGAGCCCGAGGGGCGGGGCGGAGCGCGAGGGGAGCAGGGGGAGCGCGAGGGGAGCAGGGGGAGCGCGAGGGGAGCAGGGGGAGCGCGAGGGGAGCCCGAGAAGCGGGGGGGAGCGCGAGGGGCGGGGCGGAGCGCGAGGGGAGCAGGGGGAGCCCGAGGAGCGGGGGGGGAGCGCGAGGGGAGCCCGAGAAGCAGGGGGGAGCGCGGGGGTGGGGGGGAGCGCGAGGGGAGCCCGAGAAGCAGGGGGGAGCGCGAGGGGCGGGTGGAGCGGGGAATCCCGAGGGGCGGGGGCGAGCCGGGGAGCCCGAGGGGCGGGGGGGAGCACGAAGGGAGGCGAGACCCGCAATGGCATGCTCGCGCCGCGGCGCTGCAGCCGGGCGGCTCACGCGTGCGAACCGCAGCCCGCCGCGGCAGCCCGGGACTCCCAGCGAGCGCCCCGAGGCTGCCCGAGCCCGTGGCCGCTCCAAGAGCACCGGGAAGGGGCGACGAGCACGCTCCATTCGCTTACCCGTTACCGAAACGGCGGAGAGCAGCAGCAAACATGGCGACCGGCACTGAGCATGTGCGCGCCGGCTGTCTGCGCATGCGCGCCCCCCCCACCGGGTGCAGTACCGCTTTTTGGACACAGGGTGGCAGCAGTGAGCGCGGCGGAACGCTGTGCGCGTGCGCGCCCCCCCCACAGGGTGCAGTACCGCTTTTTGGACACAGGGTGGCAGCAGTGAGCACGGCGGAACCCAGTGCGCACACGAGCCCCCCCACAGGGTGCAGTACCGATTTTTGGACACAGGGTGGCAGCAGTGAGCGCGGCGGAACCCAGTGCGCATGCGCGCCCCCCTTTATCGTGCCGTACCGCTTTTTGGACGCCCCGAGGGCAGCAGGGCGCGCGGCCGGCCGCCGTGCGCCTGCACGCCCCCCTTTCCGTGCCGTACTGCTTTTTTGACGCCCCGAGGGCAGCAGGGCGCGCGGCCGCCCCCGGCACGCGCACACCGCTGCAGAGCCCCCCCGCCCGCCCTTTGCAGACATTTCACCACCCTCGCCTCGGCTCATCTGCCCTTATTTACAGCGCCTGCTGCGAGGCGCAGCGTCGCCGCGTGTCGTGCTCGAGCCGCTGCTCCTAGAGGCTTCAGTAACAGCGCTTTCCTTTGAACATCGTTGCAAAATACTCCACAGACAAAAAAGAGTCAGAGGCTGCACTTAAAAAAACAAAACGAAAACAAAAAAACCACCCACCTACTTAACGGGACAATTTGCAAGCGTTCCAAGAAGCAGCCGTTCTTCTTTAGAACTTTCGACCTCTCGCCTTTACTGATCGTTAAACAAAATAAACAGCCCAAAGCAAGCCGCGCTATTTGCTTGACAGACTGCTCGGTTTTTATTATTAAACGGTACGAGATGCTGGCACGCGGCATGTCTTATTCGGATTCTTGGGCCGACGTTCCTTCGGCCGCACGCACGCGGTCAAAGGCGTCTTTTTCACGTCCCGCCGTCAGGGCCTCCCCAGCAATTCCCGCAGCGACTCCCCCCTCGGGACAAACAGCTCGAGGACACGCACGGTCTTGCTAAAAGAACGGGGGGGGGGGGGGGAAACAAACGCGTGCGCTGAGCGCGGCACTCGCAGACCCGATCTTCGGGTCCAAAAGAAAACTCTCTAAAGCGGACCAGGCGGGCCAAAGAGGTCCCTTCTTTGCGCCACGCTTCTTTCCTCGCACAGACGTCGGCCGCCTCTGCCCGCTCTCACGGTATCCCCTACCGGCAAGGACACGGCGAAACGTTTCGGCAACGACGGCGTTTCCCAGAAGCGTTTCCGCCGCCTTGGGAAAACGGCCGAAGGAGAGGCTCACGCGGGGCGCGTAGCTAGAAAGAACGCTCCGCACAAAGGCCTAAAATGACCAGCCCGGAGCAGGGATCCCGGGCTCTCCGGGAGCGCAGGAGTTCTCACGTCCTTACTGAGCAGAGACCGCTGCCCGTGAAACACGAGACGCCGCAGCGACGCCGATCGTTGGAGGGAAGCCTGCAATAAGAGCGAAAGAAAAGCAGACGTTGAGGACAAAGACCAAGTTACGAGCCCCTCGCGATTCAGACACGCTTCTAGATTTACCGCCTATTTCAAGGCGCGCCTTCGGCAATTCCGTCCAATTGATTTTCCCCGAAGCCCGAGACGCGGACGAAACGCCTCTCAAAGGAAGGTACGGCATAACCGCTCTGGCCTATAAACTACCGGTTTCGACGCAGGAAAAGCACAGGGAAAGCACTAGCGTTCCCCCCAAGAAACCACGTCCAAGCGGACCGATGAAGTAGGCCCCAAGTCTGAAAGCGGACCTAAAGGAGCCCGTTTGGCGGTCGCGAGCTGGAATACACCGTTCTCCTTCTCACTAACAACCTCCCGGAGAGACCGGCAGCTGTACAGCGCCTTCTACGCTACACGGAGGAGTCGGATAGCGGGCAGATGCCGCGTCCCGAATGCGCAACTAGAGATTGGAACGCACGGACGTAAACAAACGCCCGTGACGTAGCGGAGGTCTAGCGTATTCACGTTTACCGTGCGTCAGTTCTCCTCTGCGGACAGGCCGTTCCATCTTCTTTACTCGTTAGCTGACAGACGCCCTAGGAGAAAGCAAAGAAAGGAAGAAATTCAAAAGGAAATGAAACAGATCGGAGGGAGCCTCAAAGGCTTTGATCCATCCCCCCAGGCAGCCGAACCACCTTCGCAAAGGCACACCTCAAAAGACACGTCCTTCCGGGATCGCTGCACAGCCCAGCCAGAAAAGAGGAACAGAAACAAACAGAACGAGAAGGCTGCAGAGGGGGACGGAGGGCCGGAAAGGAGCCTGCTGTCCAGCGATGGTATTTTACCGCTCCTTGCGCGTTAGCAGCCCCTTTCAGATGCTTAAGCCCAAATTCTCTCAGCCCTTAACAGCTTCAGTACCCGCGGCACCTAGTTTTTCCACGCTCTCCAGTCTTCCTCGCTCTTTCCCGTCTCGGGCGAAAAGCCTCCCAGACCCCGTCTGCACTTACGCGCTTCCTTAAAACAGGATCGCCGAAATCAACCGAACGGGCTGAGCTGCTCCTCTTCCGCTCGCCGGCCCTCGGAACGTCAGCCTGCAAACGAATCGGACCACCGAGGTCACCGGCAGAGTCTCCTTTCGGAGCTCGGCCCCCCCCCCCAAGCTTTAACGACGGTTTCCCAAGCGGGGCAAACGCAGGGCCTCCCTTCGGCCCCGGAACGGTTTTTATCGCGGGCTCCCAAGTCGCCGTTACGACACTAAGCGGCAAAGCAAGGCAAAGACAGCTGGGGTCGCAGCTTACCCACCTAGGCACGAAAATTCTTCTTTGAGGCCTCCCTCGCTGCTTTTGCCAGGTAAACACACCAAAACAAAGCTCCCGACAGGCAGCTGAGGCTTCACATGGACCTCGGGGCCCCGCTAGCAACGGCGACGCCGGAGCCGCCGGGCTACCAGGCGCTATTCCCCCCCCCCCTCCCCTCCCCTCCCCTGCCCTGCCGGCCCGCGAACCGCGGCTTATTACTCACGAGTCCGGGAAGGACGCCGCCGACCTTCCCGCGGCCGAAGGCTCCTCGTCAGGAGCGGGCAGAGAACCTTTCCGCCGGCATTCGGAGTCTCCCGGCCGCTCTCGACACCCGATAACTTGCCGAGAAAGGGCTGAGGGCGGGAGCCTGCAGTTCTTCACGGCAGCACACAGTCGTTCCCCGATGTGCCGAACGCCTAGCATTAACACAATTTAGAAATACAAAAATACCACCGCTACAGGGCGCAAAGCCAAGCTGAAATTTCGGCAGCCAAAGCAAACCTCTTCGCGCCCGACAGAACGAGCCACGTGCATCGGCGCCTACAGCTCCTCAAGGCTAGCGAGGCCTCGTGGGCGACGTTCCTCTGGCAGGCTGCGCAGCTGAACTCCCCCGTGTCGCCTAAGAGTCCGTGACGTGACGTATTCAAAGCTCAGCAGAAATTAACAATCCAAAGTTGTTTCTAAGCACAAAAGCGGATCTACTACACGAGAAGGAAGGAGTCCTAATTCCGCAAGGCTTTACCTTTTCTTCGAGCTGCCGTCTTCCTGCTGCCCCAAAGACCATTGCCAGGCAATTAACCTGGGGTCGCGCTAAATGAGCCTTCCTCTTCGTTTTACAATTCGCACGCTTGCCTCTCCCTCTCTCTCTGGCCACCTGACCGCCGTTCCCCGAAGACGGGAATTTGCCGTCTTGGAGCTCTTAAAGCACGACGCTTCACAGATGCAGAGAGTCACGCGCACGGAAACGGATGGACGCAGCGTCCTTTCCGTAACGCGTACGCACCTTCCGTTAGATGTCGCTCATCTGTTATTCCGATCGCTATTACCGGCGAACCTTCCTCACCGGGAGGAACGGGCTTTCCCTTTCGGGGCGACGGAGACGGCTCTCGCTCGGTTCCCTTTAATTTTATTACTTCGGCTCGCTTACGTTTCTCTGTCTCTTCAGCTTCAGCCGTGGCAACGAATCTAAAAATTAAATATCCTATCTTTCCTTTTCTACGTACGCGTGTACGATAACAAAACAAAATACAAACGACCGAAGCAAAACTAAGGCAGCTACGGTTAACAAGAGGCGCAGGGCAGCAACGGGTCGCTTAGTCCTCAGCGCTGCCTCCGGGAGGGAGGCCGAAAGAACGAACGTTCCGCATCAAGAGTTACCTTGGTTACCCGGGCCAGAACGCCTCCTACTGTCGCAGCTTCTGGGGAGATCGAGGGTCCGCTGCTGCATTTTTGCTTCCTCCTTTCAGCCCGCCCCTTCGGGAGTAAACGCAAAAAACCGCTCGCTCGTCCGGCTTTGCTCTTTGTCAGCATTTGCTATTGTCGGTTCCGCCTCTGTAACAAAGACAGAAAATTGCATTTCGCTTCCAACAAAACACTTCGATTTACACGCGTTCTTTTTCTCTTTCCCGTGGTTTTTTTTTTTTTCTTTCCCCCCTTTCTTTCTTTTTCCTTCTTTCCCTCAAAGGAAAGGTCTTAATACACCGCTTTGCATCGTACGTTACGGGGTAAGCCGTTTGGAAACACTACAGGGCCGACGCCGCGCCGCAACCCTGCTCCGGGGCCCGCCTGCCCCCCCGCTCCGCTCCGCCGCGCCGCCTCCGCAGGGGCGAGCGCGTGCCCCGGCCCGCGCTGCCAACGAACTGGCGCCCTAAACGCCGCGCACGCAAAACGCAAAGTCACACCCGCGCTCCCGGCGCGGCGCCGGGTCCCAGCCCGCCCCCCCACTCGCCCCGCACCGCCGCCTCCACGCAGCGACGGCCGCAGCGGGCAGGATGCAGCCCGACGCCCCCCGAACCTATGCGTTCGCCTCACCCGGGGGCCCCACATCCTTCACTCCACGCCACCTCCGCACTCACCCGCCGCCGCCGCCGAGCGAAAACGCCCTCCCTGCTCGCCGCCATCTTGCTTCCCCGCCGCCGCGCATGCGCCGCTCGCCAACGGACTGCGGCGGCAGTGACGCTTGAGCACCGCGCACGTGCCGGCTCGGACAGCGCGGGGGGGGGGGAGCGAGGGGAGCGGGAGGGGCGGGGGGGAGCGAGGGGAGCGGGAGGGGAGCAGAGGGAGCCCGAGGGGCGGGGGGGAGCGAGGGGAGCCCGAGGGGCGGGGCGGAGTGCGAGGGGAGCGCGAGAGGCGGGGGGGGAGCGTGAGGGGAGCAGGGGGGCCCGAGGAGCGGGGGGGAGCACGAGGGGAGCCCGAGAAGCGGGGGGGGAGCGCGGGGGCGGGGGGGAGCGCGAGGGGACCAGGGGGAGCGCGAGGGGCGGGGCGGAGCGCGAGGGGACCAGGGGGAGCCCGAGAGAAGCCTGAGAAGCAGGGGGGAGCCCGAGAAGCGGGGGGGGAGCGCGAGGGGAGCAGGGGGAGTGCGAGGGGCGGGGCAGAGCGCGAGGGGAGCAAGGGGAGCCCGAGGAGCGGGGGGGAGCGTGAGAAGAGCCTGAGAAGCAGGGGGGAGCCCGAGAAGCGGGGGGGAGCGCGAGGGGAGCCCGAGAAGCAGGGGGGAGCGCGAGGGGAGCAGGGGGAGCCCGAGGGGCGGGGCGGAGCGCGAGGGGAGCAGGGGGAGCGCGAGGGGAGCAGGGGGAGCGCGAGGGGAGCAGGGGGAGCGCGAGGGGAGCGCGAGGGGCGGGGCGGAGCGCGAGGGGAGCAGGGGGAGCCCGAGGAGCGGGGGGGGAGCGCGAGGGGAGCCCGAGAAGCAGGGGGGAGCGCGGGGGTGGGGGGGAGCGCGAGGGGAGCCCGAGAAGCGGGGGGGAGCGCGAGGGGCGGGTGGAGCGGGGAATCCCGAGGGGCGGGGGCGAGCCGGGGAGCCCGAGGGGCGGGGGGGAGCACGAAGGGAGGCGAGACCCGCAATGGCATGCTCGCGCCGCGGCGCTGCAGCCGGGCGGCTCACGCGTGCGAACCGCAGCCCGCCGCGGCAGCCCGGGACTCCCAGCGAGCGCCCCGAGGCTGCCCGAGCCCGTGGCCGCTCCAAGAGCACCGGGAAGGGGCGACGAGCACGCTCCATTCGCTTACCCGTTACCGAAACGGCGGAGAGCAGCAGCAAACATGGCGACCGGCACTGAGCATGTGCGCGCCGGCTGTCTGCGCATGCGCGCCCCCCCCACCGGGTGCAGTACCGCTTTTTGGACACAGGGTGGCAGCAGTGAGCGCGGCGGAACGCTGTGCGCGTGCGCGCCCCCCCCACCGGGTGCAGTACCGCTTTTTGGACACAGGGTGGCAGCAGTGAGCGCGGCGGAACCCAGGGCGCACACGAGCCCCCCCCACAGGGTGCAGTACCGATTTTTGGACACAGGGTGGCAGCAGTGAGCACGGCGGAACCCAGGGCGCACACGAGCCCCCCCCACAGGGTGCAGTACCGATTTTTGGACACAGGGTGGCAGCAGTGAGCGCGGCGGAACCCAGTGCGCACGCGCGCCCCCCCCCACCGGGTGCAGTACCGCTTTTTGGACACAGGGTGGCAGCAGTGAGCGCGGCGGAACGCTGTGCGCACGCGCGCCCCCCCCACAGGGTGCAGTACCGATTTTTGGACACAGGGTGGCAGCAGTGAGCACGGCGGAACCCAGTGCGCATGCGCGCCCCCCTTTATCGTGCCGTACCGCTTTTTGGACGCCCCGAGGGCAGCAGGGCGCGCGGCCGGCCGCCGTGCGCCTGCGCGCCCCCCTTTCCGTGCCGTACTGCTTTTTTGACGCCCCGAGGGCAGCAGGGCGCGCGGCCGCCCCCGGCACGCGCACACCGCTGCAGAGCCCCCCCGCCCGCCCTTTGCAGAGATTTCACCACCCTCGCCTCGGCTCATCTGCCCTTATTTACAGCGCCTGCTGCGAGGCGCAGCGTCGCCGCGTGTCGTGCTCGAGCCGCTGCTCCTAGAGGCTTCAGTAACAGCGCTTTCCTTTGAACATCGTTGCAAAATACTCCACAGACAAAAAAGAGTCAGAGGCTGCACTTAAAAAAACAAAACGAAAACAAAAAAACCACCCACCTACTTAACGGGACAATTTGCAAGCGTTCCAAGAAGCAGCCGTTCTTCTTTAGAACTTTCGACCTCTCGCCTTTACTGATCGTTAAACAAAATAAACAGCCCAAAGCAAGCCGCGCTATTTGCTTGACAGACTGCTCGGTTTTTATTATTAAACGGTACGAGATGCTGGCACGCGGCATGTCTTATTCGGATTCTTGGGCCGACGTTCCTTCGGCCGCACGCACGCGGTCAAAGGCGTCTTTTTCACGTCCCGCCGTCAGGGCCTCCCCAGCAATTCCCGCAGCGACTCCCCCCTCGGGACAAACAGCTCGAGGACACGCACGGTCTTGCTAAAAGAACGGGGGGGGGGGGGAAACAAACGCGTGCGCTGAGCGCGGCACTCGCAGACCCGATCTTCGGGTCCAAAAGAAAACTCTCTAAAGCGGACCAGGCGGGCCAAAGAGGTCCCTTCTTTGCGCCACGCTTCTTTCCTCGCACAGACGTCGGCCGCCTCTGCCCGCTCTCACGGTATCCCCTACCGGCAAGGACACGGCGAAACGTTTCGGAAACGACGGCGTTTCCCAGAAGCGTTTCCGCCGCCTTGGGAAAACGGCCGAAGGAGAGGCTCACGCGGGGCGCGTAGCTAGAAAGAACGCTCCGCACAAAGGCCTAAAATGACCAGCCCGGAGCAGGGATCCCGGGCTCTCCGGGAGCGCAGGAGTTCTCACGTCCTTACTGAGCAGAGACCGCTGCCCGTGAAACACGAGACGCCGCAGCGACGCCGATCGTTGGAGGGAAGCCTGCAATAAGAGCGAAAGAAAAGCAGACGTTGAGGACAAAGACCAAGTTACGAGCCCCTCGCGATTCAGACACGCTTCTAGATTTACCGCCTATTTCAAGGCGCGCCTTCGGCAATTCCGTCCAATTGATTTTCCCCGAAGCCCGAGACGCGGACGAAACGCCTCTCAAAGGAAGGTATGGCATAACCGCTCTGGCCTATAAACTACCGGTTTCGACGCAGGAAAAGCACAGGGAAAGCACTAGCGTTCCCCCCAAGAAACCACGTCCAAGCGGACCGATGAAGTAGGCCCCAAGTCTGAAAGCGGACCTAAAGGAGCCCGTTTGGCGGTCGCGAGCTGGAATACACCGTTCTCCTTCTCACTAACAACCTCCCGGAGAGACCGGCAGCTGTACAGCGCCTTCTACGCTACACGGAGGAGTCGGATAGCGGGCAGATGCCGCGTCCCGAATGCGCAACTAGAGATTGGAACGCACGGACGTAAACAAACGCCCGTGACGTAGCGGAGGTCTAGCGTATTCACGTTTACCGTGCGTCAGTTCTCCTCTGCGGACAGGCCGTTCCATCTTCTTTACTCGTTAGCTGACAGACGCCCTAGGAGAAAGCAAAGAAAGGAAGAAATTCAAAAGGAAATGAAACAGATCGGAGGGAGCCTCAAAGGCTTTGATCCATCCCCCCAGGCAGCCGAACCACCTTCGCAAAGGCACACCTCAAAAGACACGTCCTTCCGGGATCGCTGCACAGCCCAGCCAGAAAAGAGGAACAGAAACAAACAGAACGAGAAGGCTGCAGAGGGGGACGGAGGGCCGGAAAGGAGCCTGCTGTCCAGCGATGGTATTTTACCGCTCCTTGCGCGTTAGCAGCCCCTTTCAGATGCTTAAGCCCAAATTCTCTCAGCCCTTAACAGCTTCAGTACCCGCGGCACCTAGTTTTTCCACGCTCTCCAGTCTTCCTCGCTCTTTCCCGTCTCGGGCGAAAAGCCTCCCAGACCCCGTCTGCACTTACGCGCTTCCTTAAAACAGGATCGCCGAAATCAACCGAACGGGCTGAGCTGCTCCTCTTCCGCTCGCCGGCCCTCGGAACGTCAGCCTGCAAACGAATCGGACCACCGAGGTCACCGGCAGAGTCTCCTTTCGGAGCTCGGCCCCCCCCCCCAAGCTTTAACGACGGTTTCCCAAGCGGGGCAAACGCAGGGCCTCCCTTCGGCCCCGGAACGGTTTTTATCGCGGGCTCCCAAGTCGCCGTTACGACACTAAGCGGCAAAGCAAGGCAAAGACAGCTGGGGTCGCAGCTTACCCACCTAGGCACGAAAATTCTTCTTTGAGGCCTCCCTCGCTGCTTTTGCCAGGTAAACACACCAAAACAAAGCTCCCGACAGGCAGCTGAGGCTTCACATGGACCTCGGGGCCCCGCTAGCAACGGCGACGCCGGAGCCGCCGGGCTACCAGGCGCTATTCCCCCCCCCCCTCCCCTCCCCTCCCCTGCCCTGCCGGCCCGCGAACCGCGGCTTATTACTCACGAGTCCGGGAAGGACGCCGCCGACCTTCCCGCGGCCGAAGGCTCCTCGTCAGGAGCGGGCAGAGAACCTTTCCGCCGGCATTCGGAGTCTCCCGGCCGCTCTCGACACCCGATAACTTGCCGAGAAAGGGCTGAGGGCGGGAGCCTGCAGTTCTTCACGGCAGCACACAGTCGTTCCCCGATGTGCCGAACGCCTAGCATTAACACAATTTAGAAATACAAAAATACCACCGCTACAGGGCGCAAAGCCAAGCTGAAATTTCGGCAGCCAAAGCAAACCTCTGCGCGCCCGACAGAACGAGCCACGTGCATCGGCGCCTACAGCTCCTCAAGGCTAGCGAGGCCTCGTGGGCGACGTTCCTCTGGCAGGCTGCGCAGCTGAACTCCCCCGTGTCGCCTAAGAGTCCGTGACGTGACGTATTCAAAGCTCAGCAGAAATTAACAATCCAAAGTTGTTTCTAAGCACAAAAGCGGATCTACTACACGAGAAGGAAGGAGTCCTAATTCCGCAAGGCTTTACCTTTTCTTCGAGCTGCCGTCTTCCTGCTGCCCCAAAGACCATTGCCAGGCAATTAACCTGGGGTCGCGCTAAATGAGCCTTCCTCTTCGTTTTACAATTCGCACGCTTGCCTCTCCCTCTCTCTCTGGCCACCTGACCGCCGTTCCCCGAAGACGGGAATTTGCCGTCTTGGAGCTCTTAAAGCACGACGCTTCACAGATGCAGAGAGTCACGCGCACGGAAACGGATGGACGCAGCGTCCTTTCCGTAACGCGTACGCACCTTCCGTTAGATGTCGCTCATCTGTTATTCCGATCGCTATTACCGGCGAACCTTCCTCACCGGGAGGAACGGGCTTTCCCTTTCGGGGCGACGGAGACGGCTCTCGCTCGGTTCCCTTTAATTTTATTACTTCGGCTCGCTTACGTTTTTCTGTCTCTTCAGCTTCAGCCGTGGCAACGAATCTAAAAATTAAATATCCTATCTTTCCTTTTCTACGTACGCGTGTACGATAACAAAACAAAATACAAACGACCGAAGCAAAACTAAGGCAGCTACGGTTAACAAGAGGCGCAGGGCAGCAACGGGTCGCTTAGTCCTCAGCGCTGCCTCCGGGAGGGAGGCCGAAAGAACGAACGTTCCGCATCAAGAGTTACCTTGGTTACCCGGGCCAGAACGCCTCCTACTGTCGCAGCTTCTGGGGAGATCGAGGGTCCGCTGCTGCATTTTTGCTTCCTCCTTTCAGCCCGCCCCTTCGGGAGTAAACGCAAAAAACCGCTCGCTCGTCCGGCTTTGCTCTTTGTCAGCATTTGCTATTGTCGGTTCCGCCTCTGTAACAAAGACAGAAAATTGCATTTCGCTTCCAACAAAACACTTCGATTTACACGCGTTCTTTTTCTCTTTCCCGTGGTTTTTTTTTTTTTCTTTCCCCCCTTTCTTTCTTTTTCCTTCTTTCCCTCAAAGGAAAGGTCTTAATACACCGCTTTGCATCGTACGTTACGGGGTAAGCCGTTTGGAAACACTACAGGGCCGACGCCGCGCCGCAACCCTGCTCCGGGGCCCGCCTGCCCCCCCGCTCCGCTCCGCCGCGCCGCCTCCGCAGGGGCGAGCGCGTGCCCCGGCCCGCGCTGCCAACGAACTGGCGCCCTAAACGCCGCGCACGCAAAACGCAAAGTCACACCCGCGCTCCCGGCGCGGCGCCGGGTCCCAGCCCGCCCCCCCACTCGCCCCGCACCGCCGCCTCCACGCAGCGACGGCCGCAGCGGGCAGGATGCAGCCCGACGCCCCCCGAACCTATGCGTTCGCCTCACCCGGGGGCCCCACATCCTTCACTCCACGCCACCTCCGCACTCACCCGCCGCCGCCGCCGAGCGAAAACGCCCTCCCTGCTCGCCGCCATCTTGCTTCCCCGCCGCCGCGCATGCGCCGCTCGCCAACGGACTGCGGCGGCAGTGACGCTTGAGCACCGCGCACGTGCCGGCTCGGACAGCGCGGGGGGGGGGGAGCGAGGGGAGCGGGAGGGGCGGGGGGGAGCGAGGGGAGCGGGAGGGGAGCAGAGGGAGCCCGAGGGGCGGGGGGGAGCGAGGGGAGCCCGAGGGGCGGGGCAGAGTGCGAGGGGAGCGCGAGAGGCGGGGGGGGAGCGTGAGGGGAGCAGGGGGGCCCGAGGAGCGGGGGGGAGCACGAGGGGAGCCCGAGAAGCGGGGGGGGAGCGCGGGGGCGGGGGGGAGCGCGAGGGGACCAGGGGGAGCGCGAGGGGCGGGGCGGAGCGCGAGGGGACCAGGGGGAGCCCGAGAGAAGCCTGAGAAGCAGGGGGGAGCCCGAGAAGCGGGGGGGAGCGCGAGGGGAGCAGGGGAAGTGCGAGGGGCGGGGCAGAGCGCGAGGGGAGCAAGGGGAGCCCGAGGAGCGGGGGGGAGCGTGAGAAGAGCCTGAGAAGCAGGGGGGAGCCCGAGAAGCGGGGGGGAGCGCGAGGGGAGCCCGAGAAGCAGGGGGGAGCGCGAGGGGAGCAGGGGGAGCCCGAGGGGCGGGGCGGAGCGCGAGGGGAGCAGGGGGAGTGCGAGGGGAGCAGGGGGAGCGCGAGGGGAGCAGGGGGAGCGCGAGGGGAGCGCGAGGGGCGGGGCGGAGCGCGAGGGGAGCAGGGGGAGCCCGAGGAGCGGGGGGGGAGCGCGAGGGGAGCCCGAGAAGCAGGGGGGAGCGCGGGGGTGGGGGGGAGCGCGAGGGGAGCCCGAGAAGCGGGGGGGAGCGCGAGGGGCGGGTGGAGCGGGGAATCCCGAGGGGCGGGGGCGAGCCGGGGAGCCCGAGGGGCGGGGGGGAGCACGAAGGGAGGCGAGACCCGCAATGGCATGCTCGCGCCGCGGCGCTGCAGCCGGGCGGCTCACGCGTGCGAACCGCAGCCCGCCGCGGCAGCCCGGGACTCCCAGCGAGCGCCCCGAGGCTGCCCGAGCCCGTGGCCGCTCCAAGAGCACCGGGAAGGGGCGACGAGCACGCTCCATTCGCTTACCCGTTACCGAAACGGCGGAGAGCAGCAGCAAACATGGCGACCGGCACTGAGCATGTGCGCGCCGGCTGTCTGCGCATGCGCGCCCCCCCCACCGGGTGCAGTACCGCTTTTTGGACACAGGGTGGCAGCAGTGAGCGCGGCGGAACGCTGTGCGCGTGCGCGCCCCCCCCACCGGGTGCAGTACCGCTTTTTGGACACAGGGTGGCAGCAGTGAGCACGGAGGAACCCAGTGCGCACGCGCGCCCCCCCCACCGGGTGCAGTACCGCTTTTTGGACACAGGGTGGCAGCAGTGAGCGCGGCGGAACGCTGTGCGCACGCGCGCCCCCCCCCACAGGGTGCAGTACCGATTTTTGGACACAGGGTGGCAGCAGTGAGCACGGCGGAACCCAGTGCGCATGCGCACCCCCCTTTCCGTGCCGTACTGCTTTTTTGACGCCCCGAGGGCAGCAGGGCGCGCGGCCGCCCCCGGCACGCGCACACCGCTGCAGAGCCCCCCCGCCCGCCCTTTGCAGACATTTCACCACCCTCGCCTCGGCTCATCTGCCCTTATTTACAGCGCCTGCTGCGAGGCGCAGCGTCGCCGCGTGTCGTGCTCGAGCCGCTGCTCCTAGAGGCTTCAGTAACAGCGCTTTCCTTTGAACATCGTTGCAAAATACTCCACAGACAAAAAAGAGTCAGAGGCTGCACTTAAAAAAACAAAACGAAAACAAAAAAACCACCCACCTACTTAACGGGACAATTTGCAAGCGTTCCAAGAAGCAGCCGTTCTTCTTTAGAACTTTCGACCTCTCGCCTTTACTGATCGTTAAACAAAATAAACAGCCCAAAGCAAGCCGCGCTATTTGCTTGACAGACTGCTCGGTTTTTATTATTAAACGGTACGAGATGCTGGCACGCGGCATGTCTTCTTCGGATTCTTGGGCCGACGTTCCTTCGGCCGCACGCACGCGGTCAAAGGCGTCTTTTTCACGTCCCGCCGTCAGGGCCTCCCCAGCAATTCCCGCAGCGACTCCCCCCTCGGGACAAACAGCTCGAGGACACGCACGGTCTTGCTAAAAGAACGGGGGGGGGGGGGGGGAAACAAACGCGTGCGCTGAGCGCGGCACTCGCAGACCCGATCTTCGGGTCCAAAAGAAAACTCTCTAAAGCGGACCAGGCGGGCCAAAGAGGTCCCTTCTTTGCGCCACGCTTCTTTCCTCGCACAGACGTCGGCCGCCTCTGCCCGCTCTCACGGTATCCCCTACCGGCAAGGACACGGCGAAACGTTTCGGAAACGACGGCGTTTCCCAGAAGCGTTTCCGCCGCCTTGGGAAAACGGCCGAAGGAGAGGCTCACGCGGGGCGCGTAGCTAGAAAGAACGCTCCGCACAAAGGCCTAAAATGACCAGCCCGGAGCAGGGATCCCGGGCTCTCCGGGAGCGCAGGAGTTCTCACGTCCTTACTGAGCAGAGACCGCTGCCCGTGAAACACGAGACGCCGCAGCGACGCCGATCGTTGGAGGGAAGCCTGCAATAAGAGCGAAAGAAAAGCAGACGTTGAGGACAAAGACCAAGTTACGAGCCCCTCGCGATTCAGACACGCTTCTAGATTTACCGCCTATTTCAAGGCGCGCCTTCGGCAATTCCGTCCAATTGATTTTCCCCGAAGCCCGAGACGCGGACGAAACGCCTCTCAAAGGAAGGTACGGCATAACCGCTCTGGCCTATAAACTACCGGTTTCGACGCAGGAAAAGCACAGGGAAAGCACTAGCGTTCCCCCCAAGAAACCACGTCCAAGCGGACCGATGAAGTAGGCCCCAAGTCTGAAAGCGGACCTAAAGGAGCCCGTTTGGCGGTCGCGAGCTGGAATACACCGTTCTCCTTCTCACTAACAACCTCCCGGAGAGACCGGCAGCTGTACAGCGCCTTCTACGCTACACGGAGGAGTCGGATAGCGGGCAGATGCCGCGTCCCGAATGCGCAACTAGAGATTGGAACGCACGGACGTAAACAAACGCCCGTGACGTAGCGGAGGTCTAGCGTATTCACGTTTACCGTGCGTCAGTTCTCCTCTGCGGACAGGCCGTTCCATCTTCTTTACTCGTTAGCTGACAGACGCCCTAGGAGAAAGCAAAGAAAGGAAGAAATTCAAAAGGAAATGAAACAGATCGGAGGGAGCCTCAAAGGCTTTGATCCATCCCCCCAGGCAGCCGAACCACCTTCGCAAAGGCACACCTCAAAAGACACGTCCTTCCGGGATCGCTGCACAGCCCAGCCAGAAAAGAGGAACAGAAACAAACAGAACGAGAAGGCTGCAGAGGGGGACGGAGGGCCGGAAAGGAGCCTGCTGTCCAGCGATGGTATCTTACCGCTCCTTGCGCGTTAGCAGCCCCTTTCAGATGCTTAAGCCCAAATTCTCTCAGCCCTTAACAGCTTCAGTACCCGCGGCACCTAGTTTTTCCACGCTCTCCAGTCTTCCTCGCTCTTTCCCGTCTCGGGCGAAAAGCCTCCCAGACCCCGTCTGCACTTACGCGCTTCCTTAAAACAGGATCGCCGAAATCAACCGAACGGGCTGAGCTGCTCCTCTTCCGCTCGCCGGCCCTCGGAACGTCAGCCTGCAAACGAATCGGACCACCGAGGTCACCGGCAGAGTCTCCTTTCGGAGCTCGGCCCCCCCCCAAGCTTTAACGACGGTTTCCCAAGCGGGGCAAACGCAGGGCCTCCCTTCGGCCCCGGAACGGTTTTTATCGCGGGCTCCCAAGTCGCCGTTACGACACTAAGCGGCAAAGCAAGGCAAAGACAGCTGGGGTCGCAGCTTACCCACCTAGGCACGAAAATTCTTCTTTGAGGCCTCCCTCGCTGCTTTTGCCAGGTAAACACACCAAAACAAAGCTCCCGACAGGCAGCTGAGGCTTCACATGGACCTCGGGGCCCCGCTAGCAACGGCGACGCCGGAGCCGCCGGGCTACCAGGCGCTATTCCCCCCCCCTCCCCTCCCCTCCCCTCCCCTCCCCTCCCCTGCCGGCCCGCGAACCGCGGCTTATTACTCACGAGTCCGGGAAGGACGCCGCCGACCTTCCCGCGGCCGAAGGCTCCTCGTCAGGAGCGGGCAGAGAACCTTTCCGCCGGCATTCGGAGTCTCCCGGCCGCTCTCGACACCCGATAACTTGCCGAGAAAGGGCTGAGGGCGGGAGCCTGCAGTTCTTCACGGCAGCACACAGTCGTTCCCCGATGTGCCGAACGCCTAGCATTAACACAATTTAGAAATACAAAAATACCACCGCTACAGGGCGCAAAGCCAAGCTGAAATTTCGGCAGCCAAAGCAAACCTCTGCGCGCCCGACAGAACGAGCCACGTGCATCGGCGCCTACAGCTCCTCAAGGCTAGCGAGGCCTCGTGGGCGACGTTCCTCTGGCAGGCTGCGCAGCTGAACTCCCCCGTGTCGCCTAAGAGTCCGTGACGTGACGTATTCAAAGCTCAG
Organism: Apteryx mantelli; assembly: GCF_036417845.1. Taxonomy (NCBI): domain Eukaryota; kingdom Metazoa; phylum Chordata; class Aves; order Apterygiformes; family Apterygidae; genus Apteryx; species Apteryx mantelli. Next base: position 404,567 of record NW_027118458.1, read on the forward strand.
CAGAAATTAACAATCCAAAGTTGTTTCTAAGCACAAAAGCGGATCTACTACACGAGAAGGAAGGAGTCCTAATTCCGCAAGGCTTTACCTTTTCTTCGAGCTGCCGTCTTCCTGCTGCCCCAAATACCATTGCCAGGCAATTAACCTGGGGTCGCGCTAAATGAGCCTTCCTCTTCGTTTTACAATTCGCACGCTTGCCTCTCCCTCTCTCTCTGGCCACCTGACCGCCGTTCCCCGAAGACGGGAATTTGCCGTCTTGGAGCTCTTAAAGCACGACGCTTCACAGATGCAGAGAGTCACGCGCACGGAAACGGATGGACGCAGCGTCCTTTCCGTAACGCGTACGCACCTTCCGTTAGATGTCGCTCATCTGTTATTCCGATCGCTATTACCGGCGAACCTTCCTCACCGGGAGGAACGGGCTTTCCCTTTCGGGGCGACGGAGACGGCTCTCGCTCGGTTCCCTTTAATTTTATTACTTCGGCTCGCTTACGTTTCTCTGTCTCTTCAGCTTCAGCCGTGGCAACGAATCTAAAAATTAAATATCCTATCTTTCCTTTTCTACGTACGCGTGTACGATAACAAAACAAAATACAAACGACCGAAGCAAAACTAAGGCAGCTACGGTTAACAAGAGGCGCAGGGCAGCAACGGGTCGCTTAGTCCTCAGCGCTGCCTCCGGGAGGGAGGCCGAAAGAACGAACGTTCCGCATCAAGAGTTACCTTGGTTACCCGGGCCAGAACGCCTCCTACTGTCGCAGCTTCTGGGGAGATCGAGGGTCCGCTGCTGCATTTTTGCTTCCTCCTTTCAGCCCGCCCCTTTGGGAGTAAGCGCAAAAAACCGCTCGCTCGTCCGGCTTTGCTCTTTGTCAGCATTTGCTATTGTCGGTTCCGCCTCTGTAACAAAGACAGAAAATTGCATTTCGCTTCCAACAAAACACTTCGATTTACACGCGTTCTTTTTCTCTTTCCCGTGTGTTGCCCGTAAAGAAACACATAACTACGAAAGCAGTTATATGCGGTGCTTTATTCAGGGCCCGGGGTCTCAGGGACTCATGTCCAAAGCTGAGAATCCCAAATCCCCGTTTAACTTGGTTAATATTTATAGTGTTCGGTTACGTAACATAATCAACAGAATTGCTAAGCTACATGATTGTTTCCCATTTATAGTTTCTTCAGTTACTGTTGCCAAGATTTGCTTATCATTTACCTAGTTCATCAGATTGTGCTGTACCCAGTTCATCAGATTGTACTGTACCCAGTTCATCAGATTGTACTGTACCCAACACCTGCAATTATACCTTCATCTTGTCTACCAAGTATAACCTATTCTAATCAATATAATGTAACAATTCCCCCCTTTGAAAATACTTCAAGTCTTCCAGACTGCAAGGATTTTCATCATCAGTTCCGCAGATTTCCATATTCTTTGGACCGTCTCAAACTGGTGATTGTAGCTGCAATGAATTATTTCCAATGTCTTCATATCTCGGGGGAAGTTCATGATTCTTCCTGGTAACAGCTTTTAAAATTTTCCCCAAGTGTTGCCGTTCCTTATTAACAATATTTTGAATCAAACGCAACACTCCCATAATAGCTAACATAATAATTATAATTATTATACACCATTGAATTAAAGATGCTACCCAACCAGAGATGTTCAATCCAAATGACTTTGCTAAAGCAGCAACCCAATTATGGGTACTTTCTTCTCTTTCTTCCTCAGTTGCATGTTCAATTTGCGTTAGCTGAGACAAATCACGTTCTACCGCGGCTGTAACATTCGGAATATGTACACAACAATGATCAATCTTATCTCGTAAATAACCACATACTCCATGTTCTTTTAGCAACAGCATATCTAATGCCATTCTATTTTGCAGGGTCATTTTTGTGGTTGCCTGTAATTGTAAGTTTATTTCCTTAAATCCTTCTTTAGTCACTCTTGCTAGCCTTTCCGTTTGTCCTAACAACCGGTACAACATTTCTCTATTCCGATAAGCACTAATTGGAGCAAACAATGATTCTAAAGCCCAACCTAACTTCACACCGGATGATGGTTCTTGCCAATCATCATCATCCTTTATTTCTCTCTTCATTATCCATAAATTTTCTAATCTACCCTTAAATGGCGCTTTCTTCCAAATTGGGCAGAGAGTTGGTAACCCTAAAGTTATTTCAGTCACCAACCCATCCAAGGGGAGGTGAGTCGTCCATTGTCCATCACTTGTAACCCAAACTAAATTTCCTGTGCTCCTGATCGTAGTTCTACAATCTATTCCCACTCCGAATTGTATTACAGGTTCACTCATGGAGTATTTAATTCCTCTACAGGCACAACCTGTCCTTAATGCAAGGACCACAGGTGGAAAGGTAACTTCACTTTCGGGGTGTCACAAGTGTATACTTTTGTACAGTTCTAGACTGGGTGTTTTTCAGCTAACTTTCTTTTGCATTAGATTTTCTTGTGTTTCCTGTTGTGGCGCCTGGATTATTTGTATTGGTTGCATTTCATCTTTTTCCAAATCTTTTAACTCTCTCCTGGCTCTGTTTCTTTTCTGCATAGGTTCTGATTTTGCAGTAACCTCTAATGCCCTTTTTCCATAATCAAAACTCTCTTTAATCCAAACAATACAGGTGTAGTTTCCTACATCTGTCTTACTTACATTTCGCAATGATAAAATCATAGTACCCCTTCGTGTATCACTGTCCCATCGGATCGTAAACCCAGTTGACAATTTGGACTCATTCTTCTGCCAATAGCAACTAATGTCTTGGATTGAACTTCTCATATCTCCAACAAAATCACAAGTCAAATTTACATCCATTCGTTCTTCTATATGTACAGTAGCATATGTATGTATTATTTGAGCGAAACCATTACTTAATCCTACCCAGCATAGTATTACCAAGATGTAAATCTCAGTTTTGTAGGAGTGATCATTTTTACCCCCCATTGTGATGGTACCTTCTTCACTCTGGTATAACGAATCCAATTATCAATTCCTGCTACTTTCACAGCGGTAAATGTTATCAATAGTACCAAATAAAGTCCATGCCACTGTTCCTTTAAAGGCTCCGTTTGCCAATTTCGAACATACGCTTGGTCTCCTGGTTGATTCTCCAACGGCAAAGGGCGATTCCAGATGATCGCGGCACGTAAGGCTGTGAGTAATCTGCTTAAAGAAATTATATAACTATAAACATCTTGATCTCCTTGGAGGTGTAAATCTGCACTTCCCATTCCCTTCGTTGGTGCAGTATATGGCTTACCGTACAGAATTTCATAGGGACTTACAGACAACCCTTCTCTAGGTTTTATACGAATTCTCAATAAAGCAAGGGGCAATGCCTGTGGCCATTGGATTTGAGCTTCCTGGCATATCTTTTTAATTTGTCCTTTTAATGTTTGATTCATCCTTTCTACCTTTCCACTAGATTGTGGCCTCCACGGTGTATGTAAATCCCAGCTAATTCCAAGCATTTCACTAATTTCCTGTACTATTTTAGCTATAAAGTGTGGGCCTCGATCTGAAGAAATTCCTAAAGGTACCCCAAATCTAGGTATGATCTCTTTTAACAAAGTTTTTACTACTTCTCTAGCTTGATTCGTTCTACAGGGAAATGCTTCTAGCCACCCTGAAAAGGTACATACGTATACCAATAAATACTTAAACCCTTTTGATTTAGGTAATTCTGCAAAATCCACTTGCCAATAGTCACCTGGTTCTATTCCCACTTTCAAAGTTCCCATTTGAATTTGTTTTCGTATTACCGGATTATTCTTTAAACATACTGGACACTTCGCATTCACCCCTTTTGCTATTGTTAACATTTGTGCAGATATAATGCTCCGCTTTAAAAACTGCACCAATGCTTCTGCTCCCCAATGGCATTTATTATGTTCAGTTTGTATTATTCGTTTCATAATTGTAGCAGGCACTACTACTTGTCCATTACCTGTTACATACCATCCATGTGAATTCTTCTGTGCCTTTACCAAATCGGCTAATTTTTCATCTTCTTGGGTATAAAAGGGATTTACAGAGAGATGAGCAGTAATCGGGCTTACCTTAGTAGGTATTAGAGCTAATTCAGTCCATACTTGCCGTGCAGCAATTTTGGCTGCCTGGTCTGCCTTCATGTTTCCTTGTGCCACATCGCTGCCATCCCTCTGATGTCCTCGACAATGCATTACAGCCACTTGCTGAGGTAGTACCACAGCCTCTAATAACTGTAAGATCTCGGTTCGATATTTAATAATACTACCTTGAGCCGTCAACAATCCTCTTTCCTTCCATAAAGCTCCATGTATATGTATTATTCCAAAAGCGTATTTAGAATCTGTCCAAATATTCACTCTCTTATCCGTACTCGGTATTAAAGCCCGAATTAGAGCGACCAGTTCTGCCTTTTGCGCTGACGTTCCTGGCATTAATGCCTTTGCTTCAATTACTTCAAGCTTAGTAACCACAGCATATCCAGAATATCGTGTTCCATTCTCAACAAAGCTGCTACCGTCTGTAAATAATGTCCAGTCAGGATTTACAAGGGGAATATCTTTCAGATCTACCCTACTGGCGTAAGTTTGTTCGATCACCTCAATACAATCATGTTCCAGCTCGCCTTCCTCTATTTTGCTACCTAAAAATTCAGCGGGATTCAAACATGTTGTTATCTTTAAAAATATATCATCCTGTTCTCTCAATATTGCCTGATATTTCAACATTCTACTGGATGACAACCAATGACCCCCCTTTTGTTCCAAAACTGCAATCACCATGTGGGGCACAAATACTTCCATTTTTGTTCCCAATGTCAATTTTCTAGCTTCTTGGACTAACATTACAGTAGCAGCCACTGCTCGGAGGCAAGAAGGCCATCCGGCACTTACCATATCCAACTGCTTGGAAAAATAGCCCACCGGTCTCTTCCATGATCCAATTCGTTGAGTTAAAACTCCAAGCGCTAGTCGTTGCCGCTCATGTACAAAGAGTTGAAATGTTTTTGTCAAATCAGGCAATCCTAATGCTGGGGCTTCTTGCAGAGCCTGTTTTAAGTCTTGAAAAGCCCTTTTACACTCTAAACTCCAAACTAATTGTGGCTCTTTTAAAGCTGCATACAGTGGTTTGGCTAACAGTCCATAATTCAAAATCCAGAGTCTGCACCACCCTGTCATTCCTAGAAAAGTTCGTAACTCGTGCAAATTTCTAGGTTCAGGGATGGCACAAATCGCTTGTATTCTATTCACCCCCAACCGTCTTTGTCCTTGGGAAATTTCACATCCCAGATATATCACTTTTTCCCGGGCAATTTGGGCTTTTTCCTTAGAAACTCGATAACCGCTCTGTCCCAGGAAATTTAATCACGCAACTGTAACAGTAATGCAGTTTTCATACCTTTCTGTCGCCACGAAAATGTCATCCACATATTGCAACAATAAGTATGCTTTTGATGGTAATTGAAAATATCCTTGCTCCTTCCAATCCTCCAGTTCTCGTGCCAGCTGATTCCCAAACATTGTAGGACTGTTTTTGAAGCCTTGTGGTAACCTGGTCCAGGTCAGCTGTCGTTTTCGTCCTGTATCCGGATTTTCCCATTCAAACGCAAATAATTTCCTACTTTGTAATGCCAATGGGATGCAGAAGAAAGCATCTTTTAAATCAATTACAGAAAAGTATCTAAATTGTTCTGCCACAGATGTTAACAATGTATAAGGATTTGCTACTACTGGATGTATATCTTTAACTATTTCGTTTACAGCTCTTAAATCTTGAACTAACCTATAATCTCCGTTAGGTTTTCTTATAGGAAATATTGGTGTATTATATTCAGATTCACATTCTTCTAACACATTGTGCATCAAAAATTTTGCAATTAATGGTGCTACCCCTTTCCTAGCTTCTAACTGTATAGGATATTGTCTAACTCTTACCGGTTGGACACCTTCTTTCAATTCTACTATGACAGGTTTTGCTGCTTTCGCTAATCCCGGTACTTGTGTCTCCCATACCCATGGTACTACAGCGTTTTCTACCTCTATTGGTATTGTTGTATTAGCTATTTCTTTTACTATAAATATTCTAGCTATTTCTTCCTCAGGTATCTGCAACTTAGCTTTTCCATTTTCAAATATTATTTTAGCATTAAATCTTGACAATAAATCTCGTCCTAACAAAGATGTAGGACAATCCGGTACATAGAGAAATTCATGATCTAATTCTTTACCCCTAAAATTTAGATGCAATGGCCGCAGAAAGGGCCGTTGCTCTGTTTTTCCTGTAGCTCCTACCACAGTTATCATCGTATCTCCTATCTTTCCTAAACAAGTATTTAAAACAGAATAAGTTGCCCCAGTATCTACCAATAATTGTTTCTCTTCCCCATCAATTTCTGTTGTCACTTTTAATCCATCACTTAGTCAGCTACTATGTTGCCCCAAATGTCCTAACATCATTGTTTCTGCCATTGGTGTTCCTCCTACTGAAGTCTGCTGGGCCAAATTCATTTTCACTGGGCACTCATTTTTCCAATGTCCCTGTTGTCTGCAAAACGCACACTGATTTATCCCTAGCTGATTTTGAGGTATTCCCCGCATGCCTCCTACCCTGTATCCTCCTCGACCTCGTCCTCTACTTCTGCCTCTTATTCCTTGATTTACTCGTTGTAACATTGCTAATAATCCTGCCTGATTTCTCTTTGTGGTTTGTTTTTTTTTTTTCCCTATTATTGTACACTTTCCAGCTGATTGCTTCCAAATTACTAAATCTCCTGGGGAAAAAGGAACTTTCCCATATACTTTATCAGTCCCCGAAATTGCCTCTCGTAAAGGGGCTAATAATACTTTACTGTTTTGCTCTTGTTCCTTCCTCCCTTGTCTTGTTCTCTGTGCAATTGGGGTTCGTTGCGCTTGTCTTGGGCATGATGAATGCCCTGGCGAACCCTTCGGTGTTAACTTAATCTGGATCGCTCCAGTATTAATTGATTCTGACGGTTTTACCGCCTTAATACTATCAGTATCACTATCGTCCCCTGCATCTATATCGGACATCACAGGGGCCGTCGGTGATGCTAAAAGTGATACCTCCTCTGGCTCTCTTATTGAATTTTGTATTGCCAAACAAGTCATACGCTTCTTATTACCTACACATCCTTCACATTTTGTTTTATCTTTTTTTCGGGATGTACCAACAACATTCCACATTCTCTCTGCATATCTGGATGATTACGTATATCATAAAATAGATCAACATATGGTACTTCATCCCATTTTTCAAGTTCTTAACAATATCTCATTAATGGACCTATAACACCCGGATCTAAACTTCCGTGTTCAGGCCACCGGGGTCCATCATACTCATATTGTGGCCACCAATTCGTACAATAATCTATAAATCGACTTTTACTCATACTCTGAAAATATCCCGCACTTTTCCAATGCTTTAATAAACATCCTAACGGAGAATTATCCGGTATTACCATGGTCTTACACACTCACTCCACACACACACACACTAAATCTACGGGGTAGAAAACGGAAAGATAGCCTCTGATGGGAAACAAAAGACCAAACCAAACTCACGAGACAGCCACGTATGTCCGTGAGTGCTGGACCTGCGGGGCTTTCGCTCCGTCTGACGGCCAGCGCCTAGGCTTCCACAGACCAGACCTCGAGCTCGTTAGCCCAACCTTGCGTGAATCGCCGTCACGTCTTATTAGGCAGGCACCCGACCAAATATTACAATAAAGCACCTTCGGGCTTACCACTTTGGGACGTCAGGAGCAGCGCAGAGCGGGCGCAGCCGATGGCTCCCCGAGAATTCCTCGGTGCCGGCACGGAGCAAAATCGGAAAGCGAACCGTCAACACTACTCCCGAAGTCCCATCTGGGTCGCCAGAAAACTGTTGCCCGTAAAGAAACACATAACTACGAAAGCAGTTATATGCGGTGCTTTATTCGGGGCCCGGGGTCTCAGGGACTCATGTCCAAAGCTGAGAATCCCAAATCCCCGTTTAACTTGGTTAATATTTATAGTGTTCGGTTACGTAACATAATCAACAGAATTGCTAAGCTACATGATTGTTTCCCATTTATAGTTTCTTCAGTTACTGTTGCCAAGATTTGCTTATCATTTACCTAGTTCATCAGATTGTGCTGTACCCACTTCATCAGATTGTACTGTACCCACTTCATCAGATTGTACTGTACCCAGTTCATCAGATTGTACTGTACCCAACACCTGCAATTATACCTTCATCTTGTCTACCAAGTATAACCTATTCTAATCAATATAATGTAACAATTCCCCCCTTTGAAAATACTTCAAGTCTTCCAGACTGCAAGGATTTTCATCATCAGTTCCGCAGATTTCCATATTCTTTGGACCGTCTCAAACTGGTGATTGTAGCTGCAATGAATTATTTCCAATGTCTTCATATCTCGGGGGAAGTTCATGATTCTTCCTGGTAACAGCTTTTAAAATTTTCCCCAAGTGTTGCCGTTCCTTATTAACAATATTTTGAATCAAACGCAACACTCCCATAATAGCTAACATAATAATTATAATTATTATACACCATTGAATTAAAGATGCTACCCAACCAGAGATGTTCAATCCAAATGACTTTGCTAAAGCAGCAACCCAATTATGGGTACTTTCTTCTCTTTCTTCCTCAGTTGCATGTTCAATTTGCGTTAGCTGAGACAAATCACGTTCTACCGCGGCTGTAACATTCGGAATATGTACACAACAATGATCAATCTTATCTCGTAAATAACCACATACTCCATGTTCTTTTAGCAACAGCATATCTAATGCCATTCTATTTTGCAGGGTCATTTTTGTGGTTGCCTGTAATTGTAAGTTTATTTCCTTAAATCCTTCTTTAGTCACTCTTGCTAGCCTTTCCGTTTGTCCTAACAACCGGTACAACATTTCTCTATTCCGATAAGCACTAATTGGAGCAAACAATGATTCTAAAGCCCAACCTAACTTCACACCGGATGATGGTTCTTGCCAATCATCATCATCCTTTATTTCTCTCCATTATCCATAAATTTTCTAATCTACCCTTAAATGGCGCTTTCTTCCAAATTGGGCAGAGAGTTGGTAACCCTAAAGTTATTTCAGTCACCAACCCATCCAAGGGGAGGTGAGTCGTCCATTGTCCATCACTTGTAACCCAAACTAAATTTCCTGTGCTCCTGATCGTAGTTCTACAATCTATTCCCACTCCGAATTGTATTACAGGTTCACTCATGGAGTATTTAATTCCTCTACAGGCACAACCTGTCCTTAATGCAAGCACCACAGGTGGAAAGGTAACTTCACTTTCGGGGTGTCACAAGTGTATACTTTTGTACAGTTCTAGACTGGGTGTTTTTCAGCTAACTTTCTTTTGCATTAGATTTTCTTGTGTTTCCTGTTGTGGCGCCTGGATTATTTGTATTGGTTGCATTTCATCTTTTTCCAAATCTTTTAACTCTCTCCTGGCTCTGTTTCTTTTCTGCATAGGTTCTGATTTTGCAGTAACCTCTAATGCCCTTTTTCCATAATCAAAACTCTCTTTAATCCAAACAATACAGGTGTAGTTTCCTACATCTGTCTTACTTACATTTCGCAATGATAAAATCATAGTACCCCTTCGTGTATCACTGTCCCATCGGATCGTAAACCCAGTTGACAATTTGGACTCATTCTTCTGCCAATAGCAACTAATGTCTTGGATTGAACTTCTCATATCTCCAACAAAATCACAAGTCAAATTTACATCCATTCGTTCTTCTATATGTACAGTAGCATATGTATGTATTATTTGAGCGAAACCATTACTTAATCCTACCCAGCATAGTATTACCAAGATGTAAATCTCAGTTTTGTAGGAGTGATCATTTTTACCCCCCATTGTGATGGTACCTTCTTCACTCTGGTATAACGAATCCAATTATCAATTCCTGCTACTTTCACAGCGGTAAATGTTATCAATAGTACCAAATAAAGTCCATGCCACTGTTCCTTTAAAGGCTCCGTTTGCCAATTTCGAACATACGCTTGGTCTCCTGGTTGATTCTCCAACGGCAAAGGGCGATTCCAGATGATCGCGGCACGTAAGGCTGTGAGTAATCTGCTTAAAGAAATTATATAACTATAAACATCTTGATCTCCTTGGAGGTGTAAATCTGCACTTCCCATTCCCTTCGTTGGTGCAGTATATGGCTTACCGTACAGAATTTCATAGGGACTTACAGACAACCCTTCTCTAGGTTTTATACGAATTCTCAATAAAGCAAGGGGCAATGCCTGTGGCCATTGGATTTGAGCTTCCTGGCATATCTTTTTAATTTGTCCTTTTAATGTTTGATTCATCCTTTCTACCTTTCCACTAGATTGTGGCCTCCACGGTGTATGTAAATCCCAGCTAATTCCAAGCATTTCACTAATTTCCTGTACTATTTTAGCTATAAAGTGTGGGCCTCGATCTGAAGAAATTCCTAAAGGTACCCCAAATCTAGGTATGATCTCTTTTAACAAAGTTTTTACTACTTCTCTAGCTTGATTCGTTCTACAGGGAAATGCTTCTAGCCACCCTGAAAAGGTACATACGTATACCAATAAATACTGAAACCCTTTTGATTTAGGTAATTCTGCAAAATCCACTTGCCAATAGTCACCTGGTTCTATTCCCACTTTCAAAGTTCCCATTTGAATTTGTTTTCGTATTACCGGATTATTCTTTAAACATACTGGACACTTCGCATTCACCCCTTTTGCTATTGTTAACATTTGTGCAGATATAATGCTCCGCTTTAAAAACTGCACCAATGCTTCTGCTCCCCAATGGCATTTATTATGTTCAGTTTGTATTATTCGTTTCATAATTGTAGCAGGCACTACTACTTGTCCATTACCTGTTACATACCATCCATGTGAATTCTTCTGTGCCTTTACCAAGTCGGCTAATTTTTCATCTTCTTGGGTATAAAAGGGATTTACAGAGAGATGAGCAGTAATCGGGCTTACCTTAGTAGGTATTAGAGCTAATTCAGTCCATACTTGCCGTGCAGCAATTTTGGCTGCCTGGTCTGCCTTCATGTTTCCTTGTGCCACATCGCTGCCATCCCTCTGATGTCCTCGACAATGCATTACAGCCACTTGCTGAGGTAGTACCACAGCCTCTAATAACTGTAAGATCTCGGTTCGATATTTAATAATACTACCTTGAGCCGTCAACAATCCTCTTTCCTTCCATAAAGCTCCATGTATATGTATTATTCCAAAAGCGTATTTAGAATCTGTCCAAATATTCACTCTCTTATCCGTACTCGGTATTAAAGCCCGAATTAGAGCGACCAGTTCTGCCTTTTGCGCTGACGTTCCTGGCATTAATGCCTTTGCTTCAATTACTTCAAGCTTAGTAACCACAGCATATCCAGAATATCGTGTTCCATTCTCAACAAAGCTGCTACCGTCTGTAAATAATGTCCAGTCAGGATTTACAAGGGGAATATCTTTCAGATCTACCCTACTGGCGTAAGTTTGTTCGATCACCTCAATACAATCATGTTCCAGCTCGCCTTCCTCTATTTTGCTACCTAAAAATTCAGCGGGATTCAAACATGTTGTTATCTTTAAAAATATATCATCCTGTTCTCTCAATATTGCCTGATATTTCAACATTCTACTGGATGACAACCAATGACCCCCCTTTTGTTCCAAAACTGCAATCACCATGTGGGGCACAAATACTTCCATTTTTGTTCCCAATGTCAATTTTCTAGCTTCTTGGACTAACGTTACAGTAGCAGCCACTGCTCGGAGGCAAGAAGGCCATCCGGCACTTACCATATCCAACTGCTTGGAAAAATAGCCCACCGGTCTCTTCCATGATCCAATTCGTTGAGTTAAAACTCCAAGCGCTAGTCGTTGCCGCTCATGTACAAAGAGTTGAAATGTTTTTGTCAAATCAGGCAATCCTAATGCTGGGGCTTCTTGCAGAGCCTGTTTTAAGTCTTGAAAAGCCCTTTTACACTCTAAACTCCAAACTAATTGTGGCTCTTTTAAAGCTGCATACAGTGGTTTGGCTAACAGTCCATAATTCAAAATCCAGAGTCTGCACCACCCTGTCATTCCTAGAAAAGTTCGTAACTCGTGCAAATTTCTAGGTTCAGGGATGGCACAAATCGCTTGTATTCTATTCACCCCCAACCGTCTTTGTCCTTGGGAAATTTCACATCCCAGATATATCACTTTTTCCCGGGCAATTTGGGCTTTTTCCTTAGAAACTCGATAACCGCTCTGTCCCAGTAAATTTAATAACGCAACTGTAACAGTAATGCAGTTTTCATACCTTTCTGTCGCCACGAAAATGTCATCCACATATTGCAACAATAAGTATGCTTTTGATGGTAATTGAAAATATCCTTGCTCCTTCCAATCCTCCAGTTCTCGTGCCAGCTGATTCCCAAACATTGTAGGACTGTTTTTGAAGCCTTGTGGTAACCTGGTCCAGGTCAGCTGTCGTTTTCGTCCTGTATCTGGATTTTCCCATTCAAACGCAAATAATTTCCTACTTTGTAATGCCAATGGGACGCAGAAGAAAGCATCTTTTAAATCAATTACAGAAAAGTATCTAAATTGTTCTGCCACAGATGTTAACAATGTATAAGGATTTGCTACTACTGGATGTATATCTTTAACTATTTCGTTTACAGCTCTTAAATCTTGAACTAACCTATAATCTCCGTTAGGTTTTCTTATAGGAAATATTGGTGTATTATATTCAGATTCACATTCTTCTAACACATTGTGCATCAAAAATTTTGCAATTAATGGTGCTACCCCTTTCCTAGCTTCTAACTGTATAGGATATTGTCTAACTCTTACCGGTTGGACACCTTCTTTCAATTCTACTATGACAGGTTTTGCTGCTTTCGCTAATCCCGGTACTTGTGTCTCCCATACCCATGGTACTACAGCGTTTTCTACCTCTATTGGTATTGTTGTATTAGCTATTTCTTTTACTATAAATATTCTAGCTATTTCTTCCTCAGGTATCTGCAACTTAGCTTTTCCATTTTCAAATATTATTTTAGCATTAAATCTTGACAATAAATCTCGTCCTAACAAAGATGTAGGACAATCCGGTACATAGAGAAATTCATGATCTAATTCTTTACCCCTAAAATTTAGATGCAATGGCCGCAGAAAGGGCCGTTGCTCTGTTTTTCCTGTAGCTCCTACCACAGTTATCATCGTATCTCCTATCTTTCCTAAACAAGTATTTAAAACAGAATAAGTTGCCCCAGTATCTACCAATAATTGTTTCTCTTCCCCATCAATTTCTGTTGTCACTTTTAATCCATCACTTAGTCAGCTACTATGTTGCCCCAAATGTCCTAACATCATTGTTTCTGCCATTGCTGTTCCTCCTACTGAAGTCTGCTGGGCCAAATTCATTTTCACTGGGCACTCATTTTTCCAATGTCCCTGTTGTCTGCAAAACGCACACTGATTTATCCCTAGCTGATTTTGAGGTATTCCCCGCATGCCTCCTACCCTGTATCCTCCTCGACCTCGTCCTCTACTTCTGCCTCTTATTCCTTGATTTACTCGTTGTAACATTGCTAATAATCCTGCCTGATTTCTCTTTGTGGTTTGTTTTTTTTTTTTTCCCTATTATTGTACACTTTCCAGCTGATTGCTTCCAAATTACTAAATCTCCTGGGGAAAAAGGAACTTTCCCATATACTTTATCAGTCCCCGAAATTGCCTCTCGTAAAGGGGCTAATAATACTTTACTGTTTTGCTCTTGTTCCTTCCTCCCTTGTCTTGTTCTCTGTGCAATTGGGGTTCGTTGCGCTTGTCTTGGGCATGATGAATGCCCTGGCGAACCCTTCGGTGTTAACTTAATCTGGATCGCTCCAGTATTAATTGATTCTGACGGTTTTACCGCCTTAATACTATCAGTATCACTATCGTCCCCTGCATCTATATCGGACATCACAGGGGCCGTCGGTGATGCTAAAAGTGATACCTCCTCTGGCTCTCTTATTGAATTTTGTATTGCCAAACAAGTCATACGCTTCTTATTACCTACACATCCTTCACATTTTGTTTTATCTTTTTTTCGGGATGTACCAACAACATTCCACATTCTCTCTGCATATCTGGATGATTACGTATATCATAAAATAGATCAACATATGGTACTTCATCCCATTTTTCAAGTTCTTAACAATATCTCATTAATGGACCTATAACACCCGGATCTAAACTTCCGTGTTCAGGCCACCGGGGTCCATCATACTCATATTGTGGCCACCAATTCGTACAATAATCTATAAATCGACTTTTACTCATACTCTGAAAATATCCCGCACTTTTCCAATGCTTTAATAAACATCCTAACGGAGAATTATCCGGTATTACCATGGTCTTACACACTCACTCCACACACACACACACTAAATCTACGGGGTAGAAAACGGAAAGATAGCCTCTGATGGGAAACAAAAGACCAAACCAAACTCACGAGACAGCCACGTATGTCCGTGAGTGCTGGACCTGCGGGGCTTTCGCTCCGTCTGACGGCCAGCGCCTAGGCTTCCACAGACCAGACCTCGAGCTCGTTAGCCCAACCTTGCGTGAATCGCCGTCACGTCTTATTAGGCAGGCACCCGACCAAATATTACAATAAAGCACCTTCGGGCTTACCACTTTGGGACGTCAGGAGCAGCGCAGAGCGGGCGCAGCCGATGGCTCCCCGAGAATTCCTCGGTGCCGGCACGGAGCAAAATCGGAAAGCGAACCGTCAACACTACTCCCGAAGTCCCATCTGGGTCGCCAGAAAACTGTTGCCCGTAAAGAAACACATAACTACGAAAGCAGTTATATGCGGTGCTTTATTCGGGGCCCGGGGTCTCAGGGACTCATGTCCAAAGCTGAGAATCCCAAATCCCCGTTTAACTTGGTTAATATTTATAGTGTTCGGTTACGTAACATAATCAACAGAATTGCTAAGCTACATGATTGTTTCCCATTTATAGTTTCTTCAGTTACTGTTGCCAAGATTTGCTTATCATTTACCTAGTTCATCAGATTGTGCTGTACCCAGTTCATCAGATTGTACTGTACCCAGTTCATCAGATTGTACTGTACCCAACACCTGCAATTATACCTTCATCTTGTCTACCAAGTATAACCTATTCTAATCAATATAATGTAACAATTCCCCCCTTTGAAAATACTTCAAGTCTTCCAGACTGCAAGGATTTTCATCATCGGTTCCGCAGATTTCCATATTCTTTGGACCGTCTCAAACTGGTGATTGTAGCTGCAATGAATTATTTCCAATGTCTTCATATCTCGGGGGAAGTTCATGATTCTTCCTGGTAACAGCTTTTAAAATTTTCCCCAAGTGTTGCCGTTCCTTATTAACAATATTTTGAATCAAACGCAACACTCCCATAATAGCTAACATAATAATTATAATTATTATACACCATTGAATTAAAGATGCTACCCAACCAGAGATGTTCAATCCAAATGACTTTGCTAAAGCAGCAACCCAATTATGGGTACTTTCTTCTCTTTCTTCCTCAGTTGCATGTTCAATTTGCGTTAGCTGAGACAAATCACGTTCTACCGCGGCTGTAACATTCGGAATATGTACACAACAATGATCAATCTTATCTCGTAAATAACCACATACTCCATGTTCTTTTAGCAACAGCATATCTAATGCCATTCTATTTTGCAGGGTCATTTTTGTGGTTGCCTGTAATTGTAAGTTTATTTCCTTAAATCCTTCTTTAGTCACTCTTGCTAGCCTTTCCGTTTGTCCTAACAACCGGTACAACATTTCTCTATTCCGATAAGCACTAATTGGAGCAAACAATGATTCTAAAGCCCAACCTAACTTCACACCGGATGATGGTTCTTGCCAATCATCATCATCCTTTATTTCTCTCTTCATTATCCATAAATTTTCTAATCTACCCTTAAATGGCGCTTTCGTCCAAATTGGGCAGAGAGTTGGTAACCCTAAAGTTATTTCAGTCACCAACCCATCCAAGGGGAGGTGAGTCGTCCATTGTCCATCACTTGTAACCCAAACTAAATTTCCTGTGCTCCTGATCGTAGTTCTACAATCTATTCCCACTCCGAATTGTATTACAGGTTCACTCATGGAGTATTTAATTCCTCTACAGGCACAACCTGTCCTTAATGCAAGGACCACAGGTGGAAAGGTAACTTCACTTTCGGGGTGTCACAAGTGTATACTTTTGTACAGCTCTAGACTGGGTGTTTTTCAGCTAACTTTCTTTTGCATTAGATTTTCTTGTGTTTCCTGTTGTGGCGCCTGGATTATTTGTATTGGTTGCATTTCGTCTTTTTCCAAATCTTTTAACTCTCTCCTGGCTCTGTTTCTTTTCTGCATAGGTTCTGATTTTGCAGTAACCTCTAATGCCCTTTTTCCATAATCAAAACTCTCTTTAATCCAAACAATACAGGTGTAGTTTCCTACATCTGTCTTACTTACATTTCGCAATGATAAAATCATAGTACCCCTTCGTGTATCACTGTCCCATCGGATCGTAAACCCAGTTGACAATTTGGACTCATTCTTCTGCCAATAGCAACTAATGTCTTGGATTGAACTTCTCATATCTCCAACAAAATCACAAGTCAAATTTACATCCATTCGTTCTTCTATATGTACAGTAGCATATGTATGTATTATTTGAGCGAAACCATTACTTAATCCTACCCAGCATAGTATTACCAAGATGTAAATCTCAGTTTTGTAGGAGTGATCATTTTTACCCCCCATTGTGATGGTACCTTCTTCACTCTGGTATAACGAATCCAATTATCAATTCCTGCTACTTTCACAGCGGTAAATGTTATCAATAGTACCAAATAAAGTCCATGCCACTGTTCCTTTAAAGGCTCCGTTTGCCAATTTCGAACATACGCTTGGTCTCCTGGTTGATTCTCCAACGGCAAAGGGCGATTCCAGATGATCGCGGCACGTAAGGCTGTGAGTAATCTGCTTAAAGAAATTATATAACTATAAACATCTTGATCTCCTTGGAGGTGTAAATCTGCACTTCCCATTCCCTTCGTTGGTGCAGTATATGGCTTACCGTACAGAATTTCATAGGGACTTACAGACAACCCTTCTCTAGGTTTTATACGAATTCTCAATAAAGCAAGGGGCAATGCCTGTGGCCATTGGATTTGAGCTTCCTGGCATATCTTTTTAATTTGTCCTTTTAATGTTTGATTCATCCTTTCTACCTTTCCACTAGATTGTGGCCTCCACGGTGTATGTAAATCCCAGCTAATTCCAAGCATTTCACTAATTTCCTGTACTATTTTAGCTATAAAGTGTGGGCCTCGATCTGAAGAAATTCCTAAAGGTACCCCAAATCTAGGTATGATCTCTTTTAACAAAGTTTTTACTACTTCTCTAGCTTGATTCGTTCTACAGGGAAATGCTTCTAGCCACCCTGAAAAGGTACATACGTATACCAATAAATACTTAAACCCTTTTGATTTAGGTAATTCTGCAAAATCCACTTGCCAATAGTCACCTGGTTCTATTCCCACTTTCAAAGTTCCCATTTGAATTTGTTTTCGTATTACCGGATTATTCTTTAAACATACTGGACACTTCGCATTCACCCCTTTTGCTATTGTTAACATTTGTGCAGATATAATGCTCCGCTTTAAAAACTGCACCAATGCTTCTGCTCCCCAATGGCATTTATTATGTTCAGTTTGTATTATTCGTTTCATAATTGTAGCAGGCACTACTACTTGTCCATTACCTGTTACATACCATCCATGTGAATTCTTCTGTGCCTTTACCAAATCGGCTAATTTTTCATCTTCTTGGGTATAAAAGGGATTTACAGAGAGATGAGCAGTAATCGGGCTTACCTTAGTAGGTATTAGAGCTAATTCAGTCCATACTTGCCGTGCAGCAATTTTGGCTGCCTGGTCTGCCTTCATGTTTCCTTGTGCCACATCGCTGCCATCCCTCTGATGTCCTCGACAATGCATTACAGCCACTTGCTGAGGTAGTACCACAGCCTCTAATAACTGTAAGATCTCGGTTCGATATTTAATAATACTACCTTGAGCCGTCAACAATCCTCTTTCCTTCCATAAAGCTCCATGTATATGTATTATTCCAAAAGCGTATTTAGAATCTGTCCAAATATTCACTCTCTTATCCGTACTCGGTATTAAAGCCCGAATTAGAGCGACCAGTTCTGCCTTTTGCGCTGACGTTCCTGGCATTAATGCCTTTGCTTCAATTACTTCAAGCTTAGTAACCACAGCATATCCAGAATATCGTGTTCCATTCTCAACAAAGCTGCTACCGTCTGTAAATAATGTCCAGTCAGGATTTACAAGGGGAATATCTTTCAGATCTACCCTACTGGCGTAAGTTTGTTCGATCACCTCAATACAATCATGTTCCAGCTCGCCTTCCTCTATTTTGCTACCTAAAAATTCAGCGGGATTCAAACATGTTGTTATCTTTAAAAATATATCATCCTGTTCTCTCAATATTGCCTGATATTTCAACATTCTACCGGATGACAACCAATGACCCCCCTTTTGTTCCAAAACTGCAATCACCATGTGGGGCACAAATACTTCCATTTTTGTTCCCAATGTCAATTTTCTAGCTTCTTGGACTAACATTACAGTAGCAGCCACTGCTCGGAGGCAAGAAGGCCATCCGGCACTTACCATATCCAACTGCTTGGAAAAATAGCCCACCGGTCTCTTCCATGATCCAATTCGTTGAGTTAAAACTCCAAGCGCTAGTCGTTGCCGCTCATGTACAAAGAGTTGAAATGTTTTTGTCAAATCAGGCAATCCTAATGCTGGGGCTTCTTGCAGAGCCTGTTTTAAGTCTTGAAAAGCCCTTTTACACTCTAAACTCCAAACTAATTGTGGCTCTTTTAAAGCTGCATACAGTGGTTTGGCTAACAGTCCATAATTCAAAATCCAGAGTCTGCACCACCCTGTCATTCCTAGAAAAGTTCGTAACTCGTGCAAATTTCTAGGTTCAGGGATGGCTCAAATCGCTTGTATTCTATTCACCCCCAACCGTCTTTGTCCTTGGGAAATTTCACATCCCAGATATATCACTTTTTCCCGGGCAATTTGGGCTTTTTCCTTAGAAACT
Source organism: Apteryx mantelli (assembly GCF_036417845.1). Classification (NCBI taxonomy): domain Eukaryota; kingdom Metazoa; phylum Chordata; class Aves; order Apterygiformes; family Apterygidae; genus Apteryx; species Apteryx mantelli. The sequence continues at coordinate 423,778 of NW_027118458.1, forward strand.
CGATAACCGCTCTGTCCCAGGAAATTTAATCACGCAACTGTAACAGTAATGCAGTTTTCATACCTTTCTGTCGCCACGAAAATGTCATCCACATATTGCAACAATAAGTATGCTTTTGATGGTAATTGAAAATATCCTTGCTCCTTCCAATCCTCCAGTTCTCGTGCCAGCTGATTCCCAAACATTGTAGGACTGTTTTTGAAGCCTTGTGGTAACCTGGTCCAGGTCAGCTGTCGTTTTCGTCCTGTATCCGGATTTTCCCATTCAAACGCAAATAATTTCCTACTTTGTAATGCCAATGGGATGCAGAAGAAAGCATCTTTTAAATCAATTACAGAAAAGTATCTAAATTGTTCTGCCACAGATGTTAACAATGTATAAGGATTTGCTACTACTGGATGTATATCTTTAACTATTTCGTTTACAGCTCTTAAATCTTGAACTAACCTATAATCTCCGTTAGGTTTTCTTATAGGAAATATTGGTGTATTATATTCAGATTCACATTCTTCTAACACATTGTGCATCAAAAATTTTGCAATTAATGGTGCTACCCCTTTCCTAGCTTCTAACTGTATAGGATATTGTCTAACTCTTACCGGTTGGACACCTTCTTTCAATTCTACTATGACAGGTTTTGCTGCTTTCGCTAATCCCGGTACTTGTGTCTCCCATACCCATGGTACTACAGCGTTTTCTACCTCTATTGGTATTGTTGTATTAGCTATTTCTTTTACTATAAATATTCTAGCTATTTCTTCCTCAGGTATCTGCAACTTAGCTTTTCCATTTTCAAATATTATTTTAGCATTAAATCTTGACAATAAATCTCGTCCTAACAAAGATGTAGGACAATCCGGTACATAGAGAAATTCATGATCTAATTCTTTACCCCTAAAATTTAGATGCAATGGCCGCAGAAAGGGCCGTTGCTCTGTTTTTCCTGTAGCTCCTACCACAGTTATCATCGTATCTCCTATCTTTCCTAAACAAGTATTTAAAACAGAATAAGTTGCCCCAGTATCTACCAATAATTGTTTCTCTTCCCCATCAATTTCTGTTGTCACTTTTAATCCATCACTTAGTCAGCTACTATGTTGCCCCAAATGTCCTAACATCATTGTTTCTGCCATTGGTGTTCCTCCTACTGAAGTCTGCTGGGCCAAATTCATTTTCACTGGGCACTCATTTTTCCAATGTCCCTGTTGTCTGCAAAACGCACACTGATTTATCCCTAGCTGATTTTGAGGTATTCCCCGCATGCCTCCTACCCTGTATCCTCCTCGACCTCGTCCTCTACTTCTGCCTCTTATTCCTTGATTTACTCGTTGTAACATTGCTAATAATCCTGCCTGATTTCTCTTTGTGGTTTTTTTTTTTTTTTTTTTTTTTTTCCTATTATTGTACACTTTCCAGCTGATTGCTTCCAAATTACTAAATCTCCTGGGGAAAAAGGAACTTTCCCATATACTTTATCAGTCCCCGAAATTGCCTCTCGTAAAGGGGCTAATAATACTTTACTGTTTTGCTCTTGTTCCTTCCTCCCTTGTCTTGTTCTCTGTGCAATTGGGGTTCGTTGCGCTTGTCTTGGGCATGATGAATGCCCTGGCGAACCCTTCGGTGTTAACTTAATCTGGATCGCTCCAGTATTAATTGATTCTGACGGTTTTACCGCCTTAATACTATCAGTATCACTATCGTCCCCTGCATCTATATCGGACATCACAGGGGCCGTCGGTGATGCTAAAAGTGATACCTCCTCTGGCTCTCTTATTGAATTTTGTATTGCCAAACAAGTCATACGCTTCTTATTACCTACACATCCTCCACGTTTTGTTTTATCTTTTTTTCGGGATGTACCAACAACATTCCACATTCTCTCTGCATATCTGGATGATTACGTATATCATAAAATAGATCAACATATGGTACTTCATCCCATTTTTCAAGTTCTTAACAATATCTCATTAATGGACCTATAACACCCGGATCTAAACTTCCGTGTTCAGGCCACCGGGGTCCATCATACTCATATTGTGGCCACCAATTCGTACAATAATCTATAAATCGACTTTTACTCATACTCTGAAAATATCCCGCACTTTTCCAATGCTTTAATAAACATCCTAACGGAGAATTATCCGGTATTACCATGGTCTTACACATTCACTCCACACACACACACACTAAATCTACGGGGTAGAAAACGGAAAGATAGCCTCTGATGGGAAACAAAAGACCAAACCAAACTCACGAGACAGCCACGTATGTCCGTGAGTGCTGGACCTGCGGGGCTTTCGCTCCGTCTGACGGCCAGCGCCTAGGCTTCCACAGACCAGACCTCGAGCTCGTTAGCCCAACCTTGCGTGAATCGCCGTCACGTCTTATTAGGCAGGCACCCGACCAAATATTACAATAAAGCACCTTCGGGCTTACCACTTTGGGACGTCAGGAGCAGCGCAGAGCGGGCGCAGCCGATGGCTCCCCGAGAATTCCTCGGTGCCGGCACGGAGCAAAATCGGAAAGCGAACCGTCAACACTACTCCCGAAGTCCCATCTGGGTCGCCAGAAAACTGTTGCCCGTAAAGAAACACATAACTACGAAAGCAGTTATATGCGGTGCTTTATTCGGGGCCCGGGGTCTCAGGGACTCATGTCCAAAGCTGAGAATCCCAAATCCCCGTTTAACTTGGTTAATATTTATAGTGTTCGGTTACGTAACATAATCAACAGAATTGCTAAGCTACATGATTGTTTCCCATTTATAGTTTCTTCAGTTACTGTTGCCAAGATTTGCTTATCATTTACCTAGTTCATCAGATTGTGCTGTACCCAGTTCATCAGATTGTACTGTACCCAGTTCATCAGATTGTACTGTACCCAACACCTGCAATTATACCTTCATCTTGTCTACCAAGTATAACCTATTCTAATCAATATAATGTAACAATTCCCCCCTTTGAAAATACTTCAAGTCTTCCAGACTGCAAGGATTTTCATCATCGGTTCCGCAGATTTCCATATTCTTTGGACCGTCTCAAACTGGTGATTGTAGCTGCAATGAATTATTTCCAATGTCTTCATATCTCGGGGGAAGTTCATGATTCTTCCTGGTAACAGCTTTTAAAATTTTCCCCAAGTGTTGCCGTTCCTTATTAACAATATTTTGAATCAAACGCAACACTCCCATAATAGCTAACATAATAATTATAATTATTATACACCATTGAATTAAAGATGCTACCCAACCAGAGATGTTCAATCCAAATGACTTTGCTAAAGCAGCAACCCAATTATGGGTACTTTCTTCTCTTTCTTCCTCAGTTGCATGTTCAATTTGCGTTAGCTGAGACAAATCACGTTCTACCGCGGCTGTAACATTCGGAATATGTACACAACAATGATCAATCTTATCTCGTAAATAACCACATACTCCATGTTCTTTTAGCAACAGCATATCTAATGCCATTCTATTTTGCAGGGTCATTTTTGTGGTTGCCTGTAATTGTAAGTTTATTTCCTTAAATCCTTCTTTAGTCACTCTTGCTAGCCTTTCCGTTTGTCCTAACAACCGGTACAACATTTCTCTATTCCGATAAGCACTAATTGGAGCAAACAATGATTCTAAAGCCCAACCTAACTTCACACCGGATGATGGTTCTTGCCAATCATCATCATCCTTTATTTCTCTCTTCATTATCCATAAATTTTCTAATCTACCCTTAAATGGCGCTTTCTTCCAAATTGGGCAGAGAGTTGGTAACCCTAAAGTTATTTCAGTCACCAACCCATCCAAGGGGAGGTGAGTCGTCCATTGTCCATCACTTGTAACCCAAACTAAATTTCCTGTGCTCCTGATCGTAGTTCTACAATCTATTCTCACTCCGAATTGTATTACAGGTTCACTCATGGAGTATTTAATTCCTCTACAGGCACAACCTGTCCTTAATGCAAGGACCACAGGTGGAAAGGTAACTTCACTTTCGGGGTGTCACAAGTGTATACTTTTGTACAGTTCTAGACTGGGTGTTTTTCAGCTAACTTTCTTTTGCATTAGATTTTCTTGTGTTTCCTGTTGTGGCGCCTGGATTATTTGTATTGGTTGCATTTCGTCTTTTTCCAAATCTTTTAACTCTCTCCTGGCTCTGTTTCTTTTCTGCATAGGTTCTGATTTTGCAGTAACCTCTAATGCCCTTTTTCCATAATCAAAACTCTCTTTAATCCAAACAATACAGGTGTAGTTTCCTACATCTGTCTTACTTACATTTCGCAATGATAAAATCATAGTACCCCTTCGTGTATCACTATCCCATCGGATTGTAAACCCAGCTGACAATTTGGACTCATTCTTCTGCCAATAGCAACTAATGTCTTGGATTGAACTTCTCATATCTCCAACAAAATCACAAGTCAAATTTACATCCATTCGTTCTTCTATATGTACAGTAGCATATGTATGTATTATTTGAGCGAAACCATTACTTAATCCTACCCAGCATAGTATTACCAAGATGTAAATCTCAGTTTTGTAGGAGTGATCATTTTTACCCCCCATTGTGATGGTACCTTCTTCACTCTGGTATAACGAATCCAATTATCAATTCCTGCTACTTTCACAGCGGTAAATGTTATCAATAGTACCAAATAAAGTCCATGCCACTGTTCCTTTAAAGGCTCCGTTTGCCAATTTCGAACATACGCTTGGTCTCCTGGTTGATTCTCCAACGGCAAAGGGCGATTCCAGATGATCGCGGCACGTAAGGCTGTGAGTAATCTGCTTAAAGAAATTATATAACTATAAACATCTTGATCTCCTTGGAGGTGTAAATCTGCACTTCCCATTCCCTTCGTTGGTGCAGTATATGGCTTACCGTACAGAATTTCATAGGGACTTACAGACAACCCTTCTCTAGGTTTTATACGAATTCTCAATAAAGCAAGGGGCAATGCCTGTGGCCATTGGATTTGAGCTTCCTGGCATATCTTTTTAATTTGTCCTTTTAATGTTTGATTCATCCTTTCTACCTTTCCACTAGATTGTGGCCTCCATGGTGTATGTAAATCCCAGCTAATTCCAAGCATTTCACTAATTTCCTGTACTATTTTAGCTATAAAGTGTGGGCCTCGATCTGAAGAAATTCCTAAAGGTACCCCAAATCTAGGTATGATCTCTTTTAACAAAGTTTTTACTACTTCTCTAGCTTGATTCGTTCTACAGGGAAATGCTTCTAGCCACCCTGAAAAGGTACATACGTATACCAATAAATACTTAAACCCTTTTGATTTAGGTAATTCTGCAAAATCCACTTGCCAATAGTCACCTGGTTCTATTCCCACTTTCAAAGTTCCCATTGGAATTTGTTTTCGTATTACCGGATTATTCTTTAAACATACTGGACACTTCGCATTCACCCCTTTTGCTATTGTTAACATTTGTGCAGATATAATGCTCCGCTTTAAAAACTGCACCAATGCTTCTGCTCCCCAATGGCATTTATTATGTTCAGTTTGTATTATTCGTTTCATAATTGTAGCAGGCACTACTACTTGTCCATTACCTGTTACATACCATCCATGTGAATTCTTCTGTGCCTTTACCAAATCGGCTAATTTTTCATCTTCTTGGGTATAAAAGGGATTTACAGAGAGATGAGCAGTAATCGGGCTTACCTTAGTAGGTATTAGAGCTAATTCAGTCCATACTTGCCGTGCAGCAATTTTGGCTGCCTGGTCTGCCTTCATGTTTCCTTGTGCCACATCGCTGCCATCCCTCTGATGTCCTCGACAATGCATTACAGCCACTTGCTGAGGTAGTACCACAGCCTCTAATAACTGTAAGATCTCGGTTCGATATTTAATAATACTACCTTGAGCCGTCAACAATCCTCTTTCCTTCCATAAAGCTCCATGTATATGTATTATTCCAAAAGCGTATTTAGAATCTGTCCAAATATTCACTCTCTTATCCGTACTCGGTATTAAAGCCCGAATTAGAGCGACCAGTTCTGCCTTTTGCGCTGACGTTCCTGGCATTAATGCCTTTGCTTCAATTACTTCAAGCTTAGTAACCACAGCATATCCAGAATATCGTGTTCCATTCTCAACAAAGCTGCTACCGTCTGTAAATAATGTCCAGTCAGGATTTACAAGGGGAATATCTTTCAGATCTACCCTACTGGCGTAAGTTTGTTCGATCACCTCAATACAATCATGTTCCAGCTCGCCTTCCTCTATTTTGCTACCTAAAAATTCAGCGGGATTCAAACATGTTGTTATCTTTAAAAATATATCATCCTGTTCTCTCAATATTGCCTGATATTTCAACATTCTACCGGATGACAACCAATGACCCCCCTTTTGTTCCAAAACTGCAATCACCATGTGGGGCACAAATACTTCCATTTTTGTTCCCAATGTCAATTTTCTAGCTTCTTGGACTAACATTACAGTAGCAGCCACTGCTCGGAGGCAAGAAGGCCATCCGGCACTTACCATATCCAACTGCTTGGAAAAATAGCCCACCGGTCTCTTCCATGATCCAATTCGTTGAGTTAAAACTCCAAGCGCTAGTCGTTGCCGCTCATGTACAAAGAGTTGAAATGTTTTTGTCAAATCAGGCAATCCTAATGCTGGGGCTTCTTGCAGAGCCTGTTTTAAGTCTTGAAAAGCCCTTTTACACTCTAAACTCCAAACTAATTGTGGCTCTTTTAAAGCTGCATACAGTGGTTTGGCTAACAGTCCATAATTCAAAATCCAGAGTCTGCACCACCCTGTCATTCCTAGAAAAGTTCGTAACTCGTGCAAATTTCTAGGTTCAGGGATGGCACAAATCGCTTGTATTCTATTCACCCCCAACCGTCTTTGTCCTTGGGAAATTTCACATCCCAGATATATCACTTTTTCCCGGGCAATTTGGGCTTTTTCCTTAGAAACTCGATAACCGCTCTGTCCCAGGAAATTTAATCACGCAACTGTAACAGTAATGCAGTTTTCATACCTTTCTGTCGCCACGAAAATGTCATCCACATATTGCAACAATAAGTATGCTTTTGATGGTAATTGAAAATATCCTTGCTCCTTCCAATCCTCCAGTTCTCGTGCCAGCTGATTCCCAAACATTGTAGGACTGTTTTTGAAGCCTTGTGGTAACCTGGTCCAGGTCAGCTGTCGTTTTCGTCCTGTATCCGGATTTTCCCATTCAAACGCAAATAATTTCCTACTTTGTAATGCCAATGGGATGCAGAAGAAAGCATCTTTTAAATCAATTACAGAAAAGTATCTAAATTGTTCTGCCACAGATGTTAACAATGTATAAGGATTTGCTACTACTGGATGTATATCTTTAACTATTTCGTTTACAGCTCTTAAATCTTGAACTAACCTATAATCTCCGTTAGGTTTTCTTATAGGAAATATCGGTGTATTATATTCAGATTCACATTCTTCTAACACATTGTGCATCAAAAATTTTGCAATTAATGGTGCTACCCCTTTCCTAGCTTCTAACTGTATAGGATATTGTCTAACTCTTACCGGTTGGACACCTTCTTTCAATTCTACTATGACAGGTTTTGCTGCTTTCGCTAATCCCGGTACTTGTGTCTCCCATACCCATGGTACTACAGCGTTTTCTACCTCTATTGGTATTGTTGTATTAGCTATTTCTTTTACTATAAATATTCTAGCTATTTCTTCCTCAGGTATCTGCAACTTAGCTTTTCCATTTTCAAATATTATTTTAGCATTAAATCTTGACAATAAATCTCGTCCTAACAAAGATGTAGGACAATCCGGTACATAGAGAAATTCATGATCTAATTCTTTACCCCTAAAATTTAGATGCAATGGCCGCAGAAAGGGCCGTTGCTCTGTTTTTCCTGTAGCTCCTACCACAGTTATCATCGTATCTCCTATCTTTCCTAAACAAGTATTTAAAACAGAATAAGTTGCCCCAGTATCTACCAATAATTGTTTCTCTTCCCCATCAATTTCTGTTGTCACTTTTAATCCATCACTTAGTCAGCTACTATGTTGCCCCAAATGTCCTAACATCATTGTTTCTGCCATTGGTGTTCCTCCTACTGAAGTCTGCTGGGCCAAATTCATTTTCACTGGGCACTCATTTTTCCAATGTCCCTGTTGTCTGCAAAACGCACACTGATTTATCCCTAGCTGATTTTGAGGTATTCCCCGCATGCCTCCTACCCTGTATCCTCCTCGACCTCGTCCTCTACTTCTGCCTCTTATTCCTTGATTTACTCGTTGTAACATTGCTAATAATCCTGCCTGATTTCTCTTTGTGGTTTGTTTTTTTTTTTTTTTTTTTTTTCCTATTATTGTACACTTTCCAGCTGATTGCTTCCAAATTACTAAATCTCCTGGGGAAAAAGGAACTTTCCCATATACTTTATCAGTCCCCGAAATTGCCTCTCGTAAAGGGGCTAATAATACTTTACTGTTTTGCTCTTGTTCCTTCCTCCCTTGTCTTGTTCTCTGTGCAATTGGGGTTCGTTGCGCTTGTCTTGGGCATGATGAATGCCCTGGCGAACCCTTCGGTGTTAACTTAATCTGGATCGCTCCAGTATTAATTGATTCTGACGGTTTTACCGCCTTAATACTATCAGTATCACTATCGTCCCCTGCATCTATATCGGACATCACAGGGGCCGTCGGTGATGCTAAAAGTGATACCTCCTCTGGCTCTCTTATTGAATTTTGTATTGCCAAACAAGTCATACGCTTCTTATTACCTACACATCCTTCACATTTTGTTTTATCTTTTTTTCGGGATGTACCAACAACATTCCACATTCTCTCTGCATATCTGGATGATTACGTATATCATAAAATAGATCAACATATGGTACTTCATCCCATTTTTCAAGTTCTTAACAATATCTCATTAATGGACCTATAACACCCGGATCTAAACTTCCGTGTTCAGGCCACCGGGGTCCATCATACTCATATTGTGGCCACCAATTCGTACAATAATCTATAAATCGACTTTTACTCATACTCTGAAAATATCCCGCACTTTTCCAATGCTTTAATAAACATCCTAACGGAGAATTATCCGGTATTACCATGGTCTTACACACTCACTCCACACACACACACACTAAATCTACGGGGTAGAAAACGGAAAGATAGCCTCTGATGGGAAACAAAAGACCAAACCAAACTCACGAGACAGCCACGTATGTCCGTGAGTGCTGGACCTGCGGGGCTTTCGCTCTGTCTGACGGCCAGCGCCTAGGCTTCCACAGACCAGACCTCGAGCTCGTTAGCCCAACCTTGCGTGAATCGCCGTCACGTCTTATTAGGCAGGCACCCGACCAAATATTACAATAAAGCACCTTCGGGCTTACCACTTTGGGACGTCAGGAGCAGCGCAGAGCGGGCGCAGCCGATGGCTCCCCGAGAATTCCTCGGTGCCGGCACGGAGCAAAATCGGAAAGCGAACCGTCAACACTACTCCCGAAGTCCCATCTGGGTCGCCAGAAAACTGTTGCCCGTAAAGAAACACATAACTACGAAAGCAGTTATATGCGGTGCTTTATTCGGGGCCCGGGGTCTCAGGGACTCATGTCCAAAGCTGAGAATCCCAAATCCCCGTTTAACTTGGTTAATATTTATAGTGTTCGGTTACGTAACATAATCAACAGAATTGCTAAGCTACATGATTGTTTCCCATTTATAGTTTCTTCAGTTACTGTTGCCAAGATTTGCTTATCATTTACCTAGTTCATCAGATTGTGCTGTACCCAGTTCATCAGATTGTACTGTACCCAGTTCATCAGATTGTACTGTACCCAACACCTGCAATTATACCTTCATCTTGTCTACCAAGTATAACCTATTCTAATCAATATAATGTAACCATTCCCCCCTTTGAAAATACTTCAAGTCTTCCAGACTGCAAGGATTTTCATCATCGGTTCCGCAGATTTCCATATTCTTTGGACCGTCTCAAACTGGTGATTGTAGCTGCAATGAATTATTTCCAATGTCTTCATATCTCGGGGGAAGTTCATGATTCTTCCTGGTAACAGCTTTTAAAATTTTCCCCAAGTGTTGCCGTTCCTTATTAACAATATTTTGAATCAAACGCAACACTCCCATAATAGCTAACATAATAATTATAATTATTATACACCATTGAATTAAAGATGCTACCCAACCAGAGATGTTCAATCCAAATGACTTTGCTAAAGCAGCCACCCAATTATGGGTACTTTCTTCTCTTTCTTCCTCAGTTGCACGTTCAATTTGCGTTAGCTGAGACAAATCACGTTCTACCGCGGCTGTAACATTCGGAATATGTACACAACAATGATCAATCTTATCTCGTAAATAACCACATACTCCATGTTCTTTTAGCAACAGCATATCTAATGCCATTCTATTTTGCAGGGTCATTTTTGTGGTTGCCTGTAATTGTAAGTTTATTTCCTTAAATCCTTCTTTAGTCACTCTTGCTAGCCTTTCCGTTTGTCCTAACAACCGGTACAACATTTCTCTATTCCGATAAGCACTAATTGGAGCAAACAATGATTCTAAAGCCCAACCTAACTTCACACCGGATGATGGTTCTTGCCAATCATCATCATCCTTTATTTCTCTCTTCATTATCCATAAATTTTCTAATCTACCCTTAAATGGCGCTTTCTTCCAAATTGGGCAGAGAGTTGGTAACCCTAAAGTTATTTCAGTCACCAACCCATCCAAGGGGAGGTGAGTCGTCCATTGTCCATCACTTGTAACCCAAACTAAATTTCCTGTGCTCCTGATCGTAGTTCTACAATCTATTCCCACTCCGAATTGTATTACAGGTTCACTCATGGAGTATTTAATTCCTCTACAGGCACAACCTGTCCTTAATGCAAGGACCACAGGTGGAAAGGTAACTTCACTTTCGGGGTGTCACAAGTGTATACTTTTGTACAGTTCTAGACTGGGTGTTTTTCAGCTAACTTTCTTTTGCATTAGATTTTCTTGTGTTTCCTGTTGTGGCGCCTGGATTATTTGTATTGGTTGCATTTCGTCTTTTTCCAAATCTTTTAACTCTCTCCTGGCTCTGTTTCTTTTCTGCATAGGTTCTGATTTTGCAGTAACCTCTAATGCCCTTTTTCCATAATCAAAACTCTCTTTAATCCAAACAATACAGGTGTAGTTTCCTACATCTGTCTTACTTACATTTCGCAATGATAAAATCATAGTACCCCTTCGTGTATCACTATCCCATCGGATTGTAAACCCAGCTGACAATTTGGACTCATTCTTCTGCCAATAGCAACTAATGTCTTGGATTGAACTTCTCATATCTCCAACAAAATCACAAGTCAAATTTACATCCATTCGTTCTTCTATATGTACAGTAGCATATGTATGTATTATTTGAGCGAAACCATTACTTAATCCTACCCAGCATAGTATTACCAAGATGTAAATCTCAGTTTTGTAGGAGTGATCATTTTTACCCCCCATTGTGATGGTACCTTCTTCACTCTGGTATAACGAATCCAATTATCAATTCCTGCTACTTTCACAGCGGTAAATGTTATCAATAGTACCAAATAAAGTCCATGCCACTGTTCCTTTAAAGGCTCCGTTTGCCAATTTCGAACATACGCTTGGTCTCCTGGTTGATTCTCCAACGGCAAAGGGCGATTCCAGATGATCGCGGCACGTAAGGCTGTGAGTAATCTGCTTAAAGAAATTATATAACTATAAACATCTTGATCTCCTTGGAGGTGTAAATCTGCACTTCCCATTCCCTTCGTTGGTGCAGTATATGGCTTACCGTACAGAATTTCATAGGGACTTACAGACAACCCTTCTCTAGGTTTTATACGAATTCTCAATAAAGCAAGGGGCAATGCCTGTGGCCATTGGATTTGAGCTTCCTGGCATATCTTTTTAATTTGTCCTTTCAATGTTTGATTCATCCTTTCTACCTTTCCACTAGATTGTGGCCTCCATGGTGTATGTAAATCCCAGCTAATTCCAAGCATTTCACTAATTTCCTGTACTATTTTAGCTATAAAGTGTGGGCCTCGATCTGAAGAAATTCCTAAAGGTACCCCAAATCTAGGTATGATCTCTTTTAACAAAGTTTTTACTACTTCTCTAGCTTGATTCGTTCTACAGGGAAATGCTTCTAGCCACCCTGAAAAGGTACATACGTATACCAATAAATACTTAAACCCTTTTGATTTAGGTAATTCTGCAAAATCCACTTGCCAATAGTCACCTGGTTCTATTCCCACTTTCAAAGTTCCCATTGGAATTTGTTTTCGTATTACCGGATTATTCTTTAAACATACTGGACACTTCGCATTCACCCCTTTTGCTATTGTTAACATTTGTGCAGATATAATGCTCCGCTTTAAAAACTGCACCAATGCTTCTGCTCCCCAATGGCATTTATTATGTTCAGTTTGTATTATTCGTTTCATAATTGTAGCAGGCACTACTACTTGTCCATTACCTGTTACATACCATCCATGTGAATTCTTCTGTGCCTTTACCAAATCGGCTAATTTTTCATCTTCTTGGGTATAAAAGGGATTTACAGAGAGATGAGCAGTAATCGGGCTTACCTTAGTAGGTATTAGAGCTAATTCAGTCCATACTTGCCGTGCAGCAATTTTGGCTGCCTGGTCTGCCTTCATGTTTCCTTGTGCCACATCGCTGTCATCCCTCTGATGTCCTCGACAATGCATTACAGCCACTTGCTGAGGTAGTACCACAGCCTCTAATAACTGTAAGATCTCGGTTCGATATTTAATAATACTACCTTGAGCCGTCAACAATCCTCTTTCCTTCCATAAAGCTCCATGTATATGTATTATTCCAAAAGCGTATTTAGAATCTGTCCAAATATTCACTCTCTTATCCGTACTCGGCATTAAAGCCCGAATTAGAGCGACCAGTTCTGCCTTTTGCGCTGACGTTCCTGGCATTAATGCCTTTGCTTCAATTACTTCAAGCTTAGTAACCACAGCATATCCAGAATATCGTGTTCCATTCTCAACAAAGCTGCTACCGTCTGTAAATAATGTCCAGTCAGGATTTACAAGGGGAATATCTTTCAGATCTACCCTACTGGCGTAAGTTTGTTCGATCACCTCAATACAATCATGTTCCAGCTCGCCTTCCTCTATTTTGCTACCTAAAAATTCAGCGGGATTCAAACATGTTGTTATCTTTAAAAATATATCATCCTGTTCTCTCAATATTGCCTGATATTTCAACATTCTACTGGATGACAACCAATGACCCCCCTTTTGTTCCAAAACTGCAATCACCATGTGGGGCACAAATACTTCCATTTTTGTTCCCAATGTCAATTTTCTAGCTTCTTGGACTAACGTTACAGTAGCAGCCACTGCTCGGAGGCAAGAAGGCCATCCGGCACTTACCGTATCCAGCTGCTTGGAAAAACAGCCCACCGGTCTCTTCCATGATCCAATTCGTTGAGTTAAAACTCCAAGCGCTAGTCGTTGCCGCTCATGTACAAAGAGTTGAAATGTTTTTGTCAAATCAGGCAATCCTAATGCTGGGGCTTCTTGCAGAGCCTGTTTTAAGTCTTGAAAAGCCCTTTTACACTCTAAACTCCAAACTAATTGTGGCTCTTTTAAAGCTGCATACAGTGGTTTGGCTAACAGTCCATAATTCAAAATCCAGAGTCTGCACCACCCTGTCATTCCTAGAAAAGTTCGTAACTCGTGCAAATTTCTAGGTTCAGGGATGGCTCAAATCGCTTGTATTCTATTCACCCCCAACCGTCTTTGTCCTTGGGAAATTTCACATCCCAGATATATCACTTTTTCCCGGGCAATTTGGGCTTTTTCCTTAGAAACTCGATAACCGCTCTGTCCCAGGAAATTTAATCACGCAACTGTAACAGTAATGCAGTTTTCATACCTTTCTGTCGCCACGAAAATGTCATCCACATATTGCAACAATAAGTATGCTTTTGATGGTAATTGAAAATATCCTTGCTCCTTCCAATCCTCCAGTTCTCGTGCCAGCTGATTCCCAAACATTGTAGGACTGTTTTTGAAGCCTTGTGGTAACCTGGTCCAGGTCAGCTGTCGTTTTCGTCCTGTATCCGGATTTTCCCATTCAAACGCAAATAATTTCCTACTTTGTAATGCCAATGGGATGCAGAAGAAAGCATCTTTTAAATCAATTACAGAAAAGTATCTAAATTGTTCTGCCACAGATGTTAACAATGTATAAGGATTTGCTACTACTGGATGTATATCTTTAACTATTTCGTTTACAGCTCTTAAATCTTGAACTAACCTATAATCTCCGTTAGGTTTTCTTATAGGAAATATTGGTGTATTATATTCAGATTCACATTCTTCTAACACATTGTGCATCAAAAATTTTGCAATTAATGGTGCTACCCCTTTCCTAGCTTCTAACTGTATAGGATATTGCCTAACTCTTACCGGTTGGACACCTTCTTTCAATTCTACTATGACAGGTTTTGCTGCTTTCGCTAATCCCGGTACTTGTGTCTCCCATACCCATGGTACTACAGCGTTTTCTACCTCTATTGGTATTGTTGTATTAGCTATTTCTTTTACTATAAATATTCTAGCTATTTCTTCCTCAGGTATCTGCAACTTAGCTTTTCCATTTTCAAATATTATTTTAGCATTAAATCTTGACAATAAATCTCGTCCTAACAAAGATGTAGGACAATCCGGTACATAGAGAAATTCATGATCTAATTCTTTACCCCTAAAATTTAGATGCAATGGCCGCAGAAAGGGCCGTTGCTCTGTTTTTCCTGTAGCTCCTACCACAGTTATCATCGTATCTCCTATCTTTCCTAAACAAGTATTTAAAACAGAATAAGTTGCCCCAGTATCTACCAATAATTGTTTCTCTTCCCCATCAATTTCTGTTGTCACTTTTAATCCATCACTTAGTCAGCTACTATGTTGCCCCAAATGTCCTAACATCATTGTTTCTGCCATTGGTGTTCCTCCTACTGAAGTCTGCTGGGCCAAATTCATTTTCACTGGGCACTCATTTTTCCAATGTCCCTGTTGTCTGCAAAACGCACACTGATTTATCCCTAGCTGATTTTGAGGTATTCCCCGCATGCCTCCTACCCTGTATCCTCCTCGACCTCGTCCTCTACTTCTGCCTCTTATTCCTTGATTTACTCGTTGTAACATTGCTAATAATCCTGCCTGATTTCTCTTTGTGGTTTGTTTTTTTTTTTTTTTTTTTTTCCTATTATTGTACACTTTCCAGCTGATTGCTTCCAAATTACTAAATCTCCTGGGGAAAAAGGAACTTTCCCATATACTTTATCAGTCCCCGAAATTGCCTCTCGTAAAGGGGCTAATAATACTTTACTGTTTTGCTCTTGTTCCTTCCTCCCTTGTCTTGTTCTCTGTGCAATTGGGGTTCGTTGCGCTTGTCTTGGGCATGATGAATGCCCTGGCGAACCCTTCGGTGTTAACTTAATCTGGATCGCTCCAGTATTAATTGATTCTGACGGTTTTACCGCCTTAATACTATCAGTATCACTATCGTCCCCTGCATCTATATCGGACATCACAGGGGCCGTCGGTGATGCTAAAAGTGATACATCCTCTGGCTCTCTTATTGAATTTTGTATTGCCAAACAAGTCATACGCTTCTTATTACCTACACATCCTCCACGTTTTGTTTTATCTTTTTTTCGGGATGTACCAACAACATTCCACATTCTCTCTGCATATCTGGATGATTACGTATATCATAAAATAGATCAACATATGGTACTTCATCCCATTTTTCAAGTTCTTAACAATATCTCATTAATGGACCTATAACACCCGGATCTAAACTTCCGTGTTCAGGCCACCGGGGTCCATCATACTCATATTGTGGCCACCAATTCGTACAATAATCTATAAATCGACTTTTACTCATACTCTGAAAATATCCCGCACTTTTCCAATGCTTTAATAAACATCCTAACGGAGAATTATCCGGTATTACCATGGTCTTACACACTCACTCCACACACACACACACTAAATCTACGGGGTAGAAAACGGAAAGATAGCCTCTGATGGGAAACAAAAGACCAAACCAAACTCACGAGACAGCCACGTATGTCCGTGAGTGCTGGACCTGCGGGGCTTTCGCTCTGTCTGACGGCCAGCGCCTAGGCTTCCACAGACCAGACCTCGAGCTCGTTAGCCCAACCTTGCGTGAATCGCCGTCACGTCTTATTAGGCAGGCACCCGACCAAATATTACAATAAAGCACCTTCGGGCTTACCACTTTGGGACGTCAGGAGCAGCGCAGAGCGGGCGCAGCCGATGGCTCCCCGAGAATTCCTCGGTGCCGGCACGGAGCAAAATCGGAAAGCGAACCGTCAACACTACTCCCGAAGTCCCATCTGGGTCGCCAGAAAACTGTTGCCCGTAAAGAAACACATAACTACGAAAGCAGTTATATGCGGTGCTTTATTCGGGGCCCGGGGTCTCAGGGACTCATGTCCAAAGCTGAGAATCCCAAATCCCCGTTTAACTTGGTTAATATTTATAGTGTTCGGTTACGTAACATAATCAACAGAATTGCTAAGCTACATGATTGTTTCCCATTTATAGTTTCTTCAGTTACTGTTGCCAAGATTTGCTTATCATTTACCTAGTTCATCAGATTGTGCTGTACCCAGTTCATCAGATTGTACTGTACCCAGTTCATCAGATTGTACTGTACCCAACACCTGCAATTATACCTTCATCTTGTCTACCAAGTATAACCTATTCTAATCAATATAATGTAACCATTCCCCCCTTTGAAAATACTTCAAGTCTTCCAGACTGCAAGGATTTTCATCATCGGTTCCGCAGATTTCCATATTCTTTGGACCGTCTCAAACTGGTGATTGTAGCTGCAATGAATTATTTCCAATGTCTTCATATCTCGGGGGAAGTTCATGATTCTTCCTGGTAACAGCTTTTAAAATTTTCCCCAAGTGTTGCCGTTCCTTATTAACAATATTTTGAATCAAACGCAACACTCCCATAATAGCTAACATAATAATTATAATTATTATACACCATTGAATTAAAGATGCTACCCAACCAGAGATGTTCAATCCAAATGACTTTGCTAAAGCAGCCACCCAATTATGGGTACTTTCTTCTCTTTCTTCCTCAGTTGCACGTTCAATTTGCGTTAGCTGAGACAAATCACGTTCTACCGCGGCTGTAACATTCGGAATATGTACACAACAATGATCAATCTTATCTCGTAAATAACCACATACTCCATGTTCTTTTAGCAACAGCATATCTAATGCCATTCTATTTTGCAGGGTCATTTTTGTGGTTGCCTGTAATTGTAAGTTTATTTCCTTAAATCCTTCTTTAGTCACTCTTGCTAGCCTTTCCGTTTGTCCTAACAACCGGTACAACATTTCTCTATTCCGATAAGCACTAATTGGAGCAAACAATGATTCTAAAGCCCAACCTAACTTCACACCGGATGATGGTTCTTGCCAATCATCATCATCCTTTATTTCTCTCTTCATTATCCATAAATTTTCTAATCTACCCTTAAATGGCGCTTTCTTCCAAATTGGGCAGAGAGTTGGTAACCCTAAAGTTATTTCAGTCACCAACCCATCCAAGGGGAGGTGAGTCGTCCATTGTCCATCACTTGTAACCCAAACTAAATTTCCTGTGCTCCTGATCGTAGTTCTACAATCTATTCCCACTCCGAATTGTATTACAGGTTCACTCATGGAGTATTTAATTCCTCTACAGGCACAACCTGTCCTTAATGCAAGCACCACAGGTGGAAAGGTAACTTCACTTTCGGGGTGTCACAAGTGTATACTTTTGTACAGTTCTAGACTGGGTGTTTTTCAGCTAACTTTCTTTTGCATTAGATTTTCTTGTGTTTCCTGTTGTGGCGCCTGGATTATTTGTATTGGTTGCATTTCGTCTTTTTCCAAATCTTTTAACTCTCTCCTGGCTCTGTTTCTTTTCTGCATAGGTTCTGATTTTGCAGTAACCTCTAATGCCCTTTTTCCATAATCAAAACTCTCTTTAATCCAAACAATACAGGTGTAGTTTCCTACATCTGTCTTACTTACATTTCGCAATGATAAAATCATAGTACCCCTTCGTGTATCACTGTCCCATCGGATCGTAAACCCAGTTGACAATTTGGACTCATTCTTCTGCCAATAGCAACTAATGTCTTGGATTGAACTTCTCATATCTCCAACAAAATCACAAGTCAAATTTACATCCATTCGTTCTTCTATATGTACAGTAGCATATGTATGTATTATTTGAGCGAAACCATTACTTAATCCTACCCAGCATAGTATTACCAAGATGTAAATCTCAGTTTTGTAGGAGTGATCATTTTTACCCCCCATTGTGATGGTACCTTCTTCACTCTGGTATAACGAATCCAATTATCAATTCCTGCTACTTTCACAGCGGTAAATGTTATCAATAGTACCAAATAAAGTCCATGCCACTGTTCCTTTAAAGGCTCCGTTTGCCAATTTCGAACATACGCTTGGTCTCCTGGTTGATTCTCCAACGGCAAAGGGCGATTCCAGATGATCGCGGCACGTAAGGCTGTGAGTAATCTGCTTAAAGAAATTATATAACTATAAACATCTTGATCTCCTTGGAGGTGTAAATCTGCACTTCCCATTCCCTTCGTTGGTGCAGTATATGGCTTACCGTACAGAATTTCATAGGGACTTACAGACAACCCTTCTCTAGGTTTTATACGAATTCTCAATAAAGCAAGGGGCAATGCCTGTGGCCATTGGATTTGAGCTTCCTGGCATATCTTTTTAATTTGTCCTTTTAATGTTTGATTCATCCTTTCTACCTTTCCACTAGATTGTGGCCTCCATGGTGTATGTAAATCCCAGCTAATTCCAAGCATTTCACTAATTTCCTGTACTATTTTAGCTATAAAGTGTGGGCCTCGATCTGAAGAAATTCCTAAAGGTACCCCAAATCTAGGTATGATCTCTTTTAACAAAGTTTTTACTACTTCTCTAGCTTGATTCGTTCTACAGGGAAATGCTTCTAGCCACCCTGAAAAGGTACATACGTATACCAATAAATACTTAAACCCTTTTGATTTAGGTAATTCTGCAAAATCCACTTGCCAATAGTCACCTGGTTCTATTCCCACTTTCAAAGTTCCCATTGGAATTTGTTTTCGTATTACCGGATTATTCTTTAAACATACTGGACACTTCGCATTCACCCCTTTTGCTATTGTTAACATTTGTGCAGATACAATGCTCCGCTTTAAAAACTGCACCAATGCTTCTGCTCCCCAATGGCATTTATTATGTTCAGTTTGTATTATTCGTTTCATAATTGTAGCAGGCACTACTACTTGTCCATTACCTGTTACATACCATCCATGTGAATTCTTCTGTGCCTTTACCAAATCGGCTAATTTTTCATCTTCTTGGGTATAAAAGGGATTTACAGAGAGATGAGCAGTAATCGGGCTTACCTTAGTAGGTATTAGAGCTAATTCAGTCCATACTTGCCGTGCAGCAATTTTGGCTGCCTGGTCTGCCTTCATGTTTCCTTGTGCCACATCGCTGTCATCCCTCTGATGTCCTCGACAATGCATTACAGCCACTTGCTGAGGTAGTACCACAGCCTCTAATAACTGTAAGATCTCGGTTCGATATTTAATAATACTACCTTGAGCCGTCAACAATCCTCTTTCCTTCCATAAAGCTCCATGTATATGTATTATTCCAAAAGCGTATTTAGAATCTGTCCAAATATTCACTCTCTTATCCGTACTCGGTATTAAAGCCCGAATTAGAGCGACCAGTTCTGCCTTTTGCGCTGACGTTCCTGGCATTAATGCCTTTGCTTCAATTACTTC
This sequence comes from Apteryx mantelli, assembly GCF_036417845.1. Classification (NCBI taxonomy): domain Eukaryota; kingdom Metazoa; phylum Chordata; class Aves; order Apterygiformes; family Apterygidae; genus Apteryx; species Apteryx mantelli. Next base: position 443,704 of record NW_027118458.1, read on the forward strand.
AAGCTTAGTAACCACAGCATATCCAGAATATCGTGTTCCATTCTCAACAAAGCTGCTACCGTCTGTAAATAATGTCCAGTCAGGATTTACAAGGGGAATATCTTTCAGATCTACCCTACTGGCGTAAGTTTGTTCGATCACCTCAATACAATCATGTTCCAGCTCGCCTTCCTCTATTTTGCTACCTAAAAATTCAGCGGGATTCAAACATGTTGTTATCTTTAAAAATATATCATCCTGTTCTCTCAATATTGCCTGATATTTCAACATTCTACCGGATGACAACCAATGACCCCCCTTTTGTTCCAAAACTGCAATCACCATGTGGGGCACAAATACTTCCATTTTTGTTCCCAATGTCAATTTTCTAGCTTCTTGGACTAACATTACAGTAGCAGCCACTGCTCGGAGGCAAGAAGGCCATCCGGCACTTACCATATCCAACTGCTTGGAAAAATAGCCCACCGGTCTCTTCCATGATCCAATTCGTTGAGTTAAAACTCCAAGCGCTAGTCGTTGCCGCTCATGTACAAAGAGTTGAAATGTTTTTGTCAAATCAGGCAATCCTAATGCTGGGGCTTCTTGCAGAGCCTGTTTTAAGTCTTGAAAAGCCCTTTTACACTCTAAACTCCAAACTAATTGTGGCTCTTTTAAAGCTGCATACAGTGGTTTGGCTAACAGTCCATAATTCAAAATCCAGAGTCTGCACCACCCTGTCATTCCTAGAAAAGTTCGTAACTCGTGCAAATTTCTAGGTTCAGGGATGGCACAAATCGCTTGTATTCTATTCACCCCCAACCGTCTTTGTCCTTGGGAAATTTCACATCCCAGATATATCACTTTTTCCCGGGCAATTTGGGCTTTTTCCTTAGAAACTCGATAACCGCTCTGTCCCAGTAAATTTAATCACGCAACTGTAACAGTAATGCAGTTTTCATACCTTTCTGTCGCCACGAAAATGTCATCCACATATTGCAACAATAAGTATGCTTTTGATGGTAATTGAAAATATCCTTGCTCCTTCCAATCCTCCAGTTCTCGTGCCAGCTGATTCCCAAATATTGTAGGACTGTTTTTGAAGCCTTGTGGTAACCTGGTCCAGGTCAGCTGTCGTTTTCGTCCTGTATCCGGATTTTCCCATTCAAACGCAAATAATTTCCTACTTTGTAATGCCAATGGGATGCAGAAGAAAGCATCTTTTAAATCAATTACAGAAAAGTATCTAAATTGTTCTGCCACAGATGTTAACAATGTATAAGGATTTGCTACTACTGGATGTATATCTTTAACTATTTCGTTTACAGCTCTTAAATCTTGAACTAACCTATAATCTCCGTTAGGTTTTCTTATAGGAAATATCGGTGTATTATATTCAGATTCACATTCTTCTAACACATTGTGCATCAAAAATTTTGCAATTAATGGTGCTACCCCTTTCCTAGCTTCTAACTGTATAGGATATTGTCTAACTCTTACCGGTTGGACACCTTCTTTCAATTCTACTATGACAGGTTTTGCTGCTTTCGCTAATCCCGGTACTTGTGTCTCCCATACCCATGGTACTACAGCGTTTTCTACCTCTATTGGTATTGTTGTATTAGCTATTTCTTTTACTATAAATATTCTAGCTATTTCTTCCTCAGGTATCTGCAACTTAGCTTTTCCATTTTCAAATATTATTTTAGCATTAAATCTTGACAATAAATCTCGTCCTAACAAAGATGTAGGACAATCCGGTACATAGAGAAATTCATGATCTAATTCTTTACCCCTAAAATTTAGATGCAATGGCCGCAGAAAGGGCCGTTGCTCTGTTTTTCCTGTAGCTCCTACCACAGTTATCATCGTATCTCCTATCTTTCCTAAACAAGTATTTAAAACAGAATAAGTTGCCCCAGTATCTACCAATAATTGTTTCTCTTCCCCATCAATTTCTGTTGTCACTTTTAATCCATCACTTAGTCAGCTACTATGTTGCCCCAAATGTCCTAACATCATTGTTTCTGCCATTGGTGTTCCTCCTACTGAAGTCTGCTGGGCCAAATTCATTTTCACTGGGCACTCATTTTTCCAATGTCCCTGTTGTCTGCAAAACGCACACTGATTTATCCCTAGCTGATTTTGAGGTATTCCCCGCATGCCTCCTACCCTGTATCCTCCTCGACCTCGTCCTCTACTTCTGCCTCTTATTCCTTGATTTACTCGTTGTAACATTGCTAATAATCCTGCCTGATTTCTCTTTGTGGTTTGTTTTTTTTTTTTTTTTCCCTATTATTGTACACTTTCCAGCTGATTGCTTCCAAATTACTAAATCTCCTGGGGAAAAAGGAACTTTCCCATATACTTTATCAGTCCCCGAAATTGCCTCTCGTAAAGGGGCTAATAATACTTTACTGTTTTGCTCTTGTTCCTTCCTCCCTTGTCTTGTTCTCTGTGCAATTGGGGTTCGTTGCGCTTGTCTTGGGCATGATGAATGCCCTGGCGAACCCTTCGGTGTTAACTTAATCTGGATCGCTCCAGTATTAATTGATTCTGACGGTTTTACCGCCTTAATACTATCAGTATCACTATCGTCCCCTGCATCTATATCGGACATCACAGGGGCCGTCGGTGATGCTAAAAGTGATACATCCTCTGGCTCTCTTATTGAATTTTGTATTGCCAAACAAGTCATACACTTCTTATTACCTACACATCCTTCACATTTTGTTTTATCTTTTTTTCGGGATGTACCAACAACATTCCACATTCTCTCTGCATATCTGGATGATTACGTATATCATAAAATAGATCAACATATGGTACTTCATCCCATTTTTCAAGTTCTTAACAATATCTCATTAATGGACCTATAACACCCGGATCTAAACTTCCGTGTTCAGGCCACCGGGGTCCATCATACTCATATTGTGGCCACCAATTCGTACAATAATCTATAAATCGACTTTTACTCATACTCTGAAAATATCCCGCACTTTTCCAATGCTTTAATAAACATCCTAACGGAGAATTATCCGGTATTACCATGGTCTTACACACTCACTCCACACACACACACACACTAAATCTACGGGGTAGAAAACGGAAAGATAGCCTCTGATGGGAAACAAAAGACCAAACCAAACTCACGAGACAGCCACGTATGTCCGTGAGTGCTGGACCTGCGGGGCTTTCGCTCCGTCTGACGGCCAGCGCCTAGGCTTCCACAGACCAGACCTCGAGCTCGTTAGCCCAACCTTGCGTGAATCGCCGTCACGTCTTATTAGGCAGGCACCCGACCAAATATTACAATAAAGCACCTTCGGGCTTACCACTTTGGGACGTCAGGAGCAGCGCAGAGCGGGCGCAGCCGATGGCTCCCCGAGAATTCCTCGGTGCCGGCACGGAGCAAAATCGGAAAGCGAACCGTCAACACTACTCCCGAAGTCCCATCTGGGTCGCCAGAAAACTGTTGCCCGTAAAGAAACACATAACTACGAAAGCAGTTATATGCGGTGCTTTATTCGGGGCCCGGGGTCTCAGGGACTCATGTCCAAAGCTGAGAATCCCAAATCCCCGTTTAACTTGGTTAATATTTATAGTGTTCGGTTACGTAACATAATCAACAGAATTGCTAAGCTACATGATTGTTTCCCATTTATAGTTTCTTCAGTTACTGTTGCCAAGATTTGCTTATCATTTACCTAGTTCATCAGATTGTGCTGTACCCACTTCATCAGATTGTACTGTACCCACTTCATCAGATTGTACTGTACCCAACACCTGCAATTATACCTTCATCTTGTCTACCAAGTATAACCTATTCTAATCAATATAATGTAACAATTCCCCCCTTTGAAAATACTTCAAGTCTTCCAGACTGCAAGGATTTTCATCATCAGTTCCGCAGATTTCCATATTCTTTGGACCGTCTCAAACTGGTGATTGTAGCTGCAATGAATTATTTCCAATGTCTTCATATCTCGGGGGAAGTTCATGATTCTTCCTGGTAACAGCTTTTAAAATTTTCCCCAAGCGTTGCCGTTCCTTATTAACAATATTTTGAATCAAACGCAACACTCCCATAATAGCTAACATAATAATTATAATTATTATACACCATTGAATTAAAGATGCTACCCAACCAGAGATGTTCAATCCAAATGACTTTGCTAAAGCAGCAACCCAATTATGGGTACTTTCTTCTCTTTCTTCCTCAGTTGCATGTTCAATTTGCGTTAGCTGAGACAAATCACGTTCTACCGTGGCTGTAACATTCGGAATATGTACACAACAATGATCAATCTTATCTCGTAAATAACCACATACTCCATGTTCTTTTAGCAACAGCATATCTAATGCCATTCTATTTTGCAGGGTCATTTTTGTGGTTGCCTGTAATTGTAAGTTTATTTCCTTAAATCCTTCTTTAGTCACTCTTGCTAGCCTTTCCGTTTGTCCTAACAACCGGTACAACATTTCTCTATTCCGATAAGCACTAATTGGAGCAAACAATGATTCTAAAGCCCAACCTAACTTCACACCGGATGATGGTTCTTGCCAATCATCATCATCCTTTATTTCTCTCTTCATTATCCATAAATTTTCTAATCTACCCTTAAATGGCGCTTTCTTCCAAATTGGGCAGAGAGTTGGTAACCCTAAAGTTATTTCAGTCACCAACCCATCCAAGGGGAGGCGAGTCGTCCATTGTCCATCACTTGTAACCCAAACTAAATTTCCTGTGCTCCTGATCGTAGTTCTACAATCTATTCCCACTCCGAATTGTATTACAGGTTCACTCATTGAGTATTTAATTCCTCTACAGGCACAACCTGTCCTTAATGCAAGGACCACAGGTGGAAAGGTAACTTCACTTTCGGGGTGTCACAAGTGTATACTTTTGTACAGTTCTAGACTGGGTGTTTTTCAGCTAACTTTCTTTTGCATTAGATTTTCTTGTGTTTCCTGTTGTGGCGCCTGGATTATTTGTATTGGTTGCATTTCGTCTTTTTCCAAATCTTTTAACTCTCTCCTGGCTCTGTTTCTTTTCTGCATAGGTTCTGATTTTGCAGTAACCTCTAATGCCCTTTTTCCATAATCAAAACTCTCTTTAATCCAAACAATACAGGTGTAGTTTCCTACATCTGTCTTACTTACATTTCGCAATGATAAAATCATAGTACCCCTTCGTGTATCACTATCCCATCGGATTGTAAACCCAGTTGACAATTTGGACTCATTCTTCTGCCAATAGCAACTAATGTCTTGGATTGAACTTCTCATATCTCCAACAAAATCACAAGTCAAATTTACATCCATTCGTTCTTCTATATGTACAGTAGCATATGTATGTATTATTTGAGCGAAACCATTACTTAATCCTACCCAGCATAGTATTACCAAGATGTAAATCTCAGTTTTGTAGGAGTGATCATTTTTACCCCCCATTGTGATGGTACCTTCTTCACTCTGGTATAATGAATCCAATTATCAATTCCTGCTACTTTCACAGCGGTAAATGTTATCAATAGCACCAAATAAAGTCCATGCCACTGTTCCTTTAAAGGCTCCGTTTGCCAATTTCGAACATACGCTTGGTCTCCTGGTTGATTCTCCAACGGCAAAGGGCGATTCCAGATGATCGCGGCACGTAAGGCTGTGAGTAATCTGCTTAAAGAAATTATATAACTATAAACATCTTGATCTCCTTGGAGGTGTAAATCTGCACTTCCCATTCCCTTCGTTGGTGCAGTATATGGCTTACCGTACAGAATTTCATAGGGACTTACAGACAACCCTTCTCTAGGTTTTATACGAATTCTCAATAAAGCAAGGGGCAATGCCTGTGGCCATTGGATTTGAGCTTCCTGGCATATCTTTTTAATTTGTCCTTTTAATGTTTGATTCATCCTTTCTACCTTTCCACTAGATTGTGGCCTCCACGGTGTATGTAAATCCCAGCTAATTCCAAGCATTTCACTAATTTCCTGTACTATTTTAGCTATAAAGTGTGGGCCTCGATCTGAAGAAATTCCTAAAGGTACCCCAAATCTAGGTATGATCTCTTTTAACAAAGTTTTTACTACTTCTCTAGCTTGATTCGTTCTACAGGGAAATGCTTCTAGCCACCCTGAAAAGGTACATACGTATACCAATAAATACTGAAACCCTTTTGATTTAGGTAATTCTGCAAAATCCACTTGCCAATAGTCACCTGGTTCTATTCCCACTTTCAAAGTTCCCATTGGAATTTGTTTTCGTATTACCGGATTATTCTTTAAACATACTGGACACTTCGCATTCACCCCTTTTGCTATTGTTAACATTTGTGCAGATACAATGCTCCGCTTTAAAAACTGCACCAATGCTTCTGCTCCCCAATGGCATTTATTATGTTCAGTTTGTATTATTCGTTTCATAATTGTAGCAGGCACTACTACTTGTCCATTACCTGTTACATACCATCCATGTGAATTCTTCTGTGCCTTTACCAAATCGGCTAATTTTTCATCTTCTTGGGTATAAAAGGGATTTACAGAGAGATGAGCAGTAATCGGGCTTACCTTAGTAGGTATTAGAGCTAATTCAGTCCATACTTGCCGTGCAGCAATTTTGGCTGCCTGGTCTGCCTTCATGTTTCCTTGTGCCACATCGCTGTCATCCCTCTGATGTCCTCGACAATGCATTACAGCCACTTGCTGAGGTAGTACCACAGCCTCTAATAACTGTAAGATCTCGGTTCGATATTTAATAATACTACCTTGAGCCGTCAACAATCCTCTTTCCTTCCATAAAGCTCCATGTATATGTATTATTCCAAAAGCGTATTTAGAATCTGTCCAAATATTCACTCTCTTATCCGTACTCGGTATTAAAGCCCGAATTAGAGCGACCAGTTCTGCCTTTTGCGCTGACGTTCCTGGCATTAATGCCTTTGCTTCAATTACTTCAAGCTTAGTAACCACAGCATATCCAGAATATCGTGTTCCATTCTCAACAAAGCTGCTACCGTCTGTAAATAATGTCCAGTCAGGATTTACAAGGGGAATATCTTTCAGATCTACCCTACTGGCGTAAGTTTGTTCGATCACCTCAATACAATCATGTTCCAGCTCGCCTTCCTCTATTTTGCTACCTAAAAATTCAGCGGGATTCAAACATGTTGTTATCTTTAAAAATATATCATCCTGTTCTCTCAATATTGCCTGATATTTCAACATTCTACTGGATGACAACCAATGACCCCCCTTTTGTTCCAAAACTGCAATCACCATGTGGGGCACAAATACTTCCATTTTTGTTCCCAATGTCAATTTTCTAGCTTCTTGGACTAACGTTACAGTAGCAGCCACTGCTCGGAGGCAAGAAGGCCATCCGGCACTTACCATATCCAACTGCTTGGAAAAATAGCCCACCGGTCTCTTCCATGATCCAATTCGTTGAGTTAAAACTCCAAGCGCTAGTCGTTGCCGCTCATGTACAAAGAGTTGAAATGTTTTTGTCAAATCAGGCAATCCTAATGCTGGGGCTTCTTGCAGAGCCTGTTTTAAGTCTTGAAAAGCCCTTTTACACTCTAAACTCCAAACTAATTGTGGCTCTTTTAAAGCTGCATACAGTGGTTTGGCTAACAGTCCATAATTCAAAATCCAGAGTCTGCACCACCCTGTCATTCCTAGAAAAGTTCGTAACTCGTGCAAATTTCTAGGTTCAGGGATGGCACAAATCGCTTGTATTCTATTCACCCCCAACCGTCTTTGTCCTTGGGAAATTTCACATCCCAGATATATCACTTTTTCCCGGGCAATTTGGGTTTTTTCCTTAGAAACTCGATAACCGCTCTGTCCCAGTAAATTTAATCACGCAACTGTAACAGTAATGCAGTTTTCATACCTTTCTGTCGCCACGAAAATGTCATCCACATATTGCAACAATAAGTATGCTTTTGATGGTAATTGAAAATATCCTTGCTCCTTCCAATCCTCCAGTTCTCGTGCCAGCTGATTCCCAAATATTGTAGGACTGTTTTTGAAGCCTTGTGGTAACCTGGTCCAGGTCAGCTGTCGTTTTCGTCCTGTATCTGGATTTTCCCATTCAAACGCAAATAATTTCCTACTTTGTAATGCCAATGGGACGCAGAAGAAAGCATCTTTTAAATCAATTACAGAAAAGTATCTAAATTGTTCTGCCACAGATGTTAACAATGTATAAGGATTTGCTACTACTGGATGTATATCTTTAACTATTTCGTTTACAGCTCTTAAATCTTGAACTAACCTATAATCTCCGTTAGGTTTTCTTATAGGAAATATTGGTGTATTATATTCAGATTCACATTCTTCTAACACATTGTGCATCAAAAATTTTGCAATTAATGGTGCTACCCCTTTCCTAGCTTCTAACTGTATAGGATATTGTCTAACTCTTACCGGTTGGACACCTTCTTTCAATTCTACTATGACAGGTTTTGCTGCTTTCGCTAATCCCGGTACTTGTGTCTCCCATACCCATGGTACTACAGCGTTTTCTACCTCTATTGGTATTGTTGTATTAGCTATTTCTTTTACTATAAATATTCTAGCTATTTCTTCCTCAGGTATCTGCAACTTAGCTTTTCCATTTTCAAATATTATTTTAGCATTAAATCTTGACAATAAATCTCGTCCTAACAAAGATGTAGGACAATCCGGTACATAGAGAAATTCATGATCTAATTCTTTACCCCTAAAATTTAGATGCAATGGCCGCAGAAAGGGCCGTTGCTCTGTTTTTCCTGTAGCTCCTACCACAGTTATCATCGTATCTCCTATCTTTCCTAAACAAGTATTTAAAACAGAATAAGTTGCCCCAGTATCTACCAATAATTGTTTCTCTTCCCCATCAATTTCTGTTGTCACTTTTAATCCATCACTTAGTCAGCTACTATGTTGCCCCAAATGTCCTAACATCATTGTTTCTGCCATTGGTGTTCCTCCTACTGAAGTCTGCTGGGCCAAATTCATTTTCACTGGGCACTCATTTTTCCAATGTCCCTGTTGTCTGCAAAACGCACACTGATTTATCCCTAGCTGATTTTGAGGTATTCCCCGCATGCCTCCTACCCTGTATCCTCCTCGACCTCGTCCTCTACTTCTGCCTCTTATTCCTTGATTTACTCGTTGTAACATTGCTAATAATCCTGCCTGATTTCTCTTTGTGGTTTTTTTTTTTTTTTTTTTTTTTTTCCTATTATTGTACACTTTCCAGCTGATTGCTTCCAAATTACTAAATCTCCTGGGGAAAAAGGAACTTTCCCATATACTTTATCAGTCCCCGAAATTGCCTCTCGTAAAGGGGCTAATAATACTTTACTGTTTTGCTCTTGTTCCTTCCTCCCTTGTCTTGTTCTCTGTGCAATTGGGGTTCGTTGCGCTTGTCTTGGGCATGATGAATGCCCTGGCGAACCCTTCGGTGTTAACTTAATCTGGATCGCTCCAGTATTAATTGATTCTGACGGTTTTACCGCCTTAATACTATCAGTATCACTATCGTCCCCTGCATCTATATCGGACATCACAGGGGCCGTCGGTGATGCTAAAAGTGATACATCCTCTGGCTCTCTTATTGAATTTTGTATTGCCAAACAAGTCATACACTTCTTATTACCTACACATCCTTCACATTTTGTTTTATCTTTTTTTCGGGATGTACCAACAACATTCCACATTCTCTCTGCATATCTGGATGATTACGTATATCATAAAATAGATCAACATATGGTACTTCATCCCATTTTTCAAGTTCTTAACAATATCTCATTAATGGACCTATAACACCCGGATCTAAACTTCCGTGTTCAGGCCACCGGGGTCCATCATACTCATATTGTGGCCACCAATTCGTACAATAATCTATAAATCGACTTTTACTCATACTCTGAAAATATCCCGCACTTTTCCAATGCTTTAATAAACATCCTAACGGAGAATTATCCGGTATTACCATGGTCTTACACACTCACTCCACACACACACACACACACTAAATCTACGGGGTAGAAAACGGAAAGATAGCCTCTGATGGGAAACAAAAGACCAAACCAAACTCACGAGACAGCCACGTATGTCCGTGAGTGCTGGACCTGCGGGGCTTTCGCTCCGTCTGACGGCCAGCGCCTAGGCTTCCACAGACCAGACCTCGAGCTCGTTAGCCCAACCTTGCGTGAATCGCCGTCACGTCTTATTAGGCAGGCACCCGACCAAATATTACAATAAAGCACCTTCGGGCTTACCACTTTGGGACGTCAGGAGCAGCGCAGAGCGGGCGCAGCCGATGGCTCCCCGAGAATTCCTCGGTGCCGGCACGGAGCAAAATCGGAAAGCGAACCGTCAACACTACTCCCGAAGTCCCATCTGGGTCGCCAGAAAACTGTTGCCCGTAAAGAAACACATAACTACGAAAGCAGTTATATGCGGTGCTTTATTCGGGGCCCGGGGTCTCAGGGACTCATGTCCAAAGCTGAGAATCCCAAATCCCCGTTTAACTTGGTTAATATTTATAGTGTTCGGTTACGTAACATAATCAACAGAATTGCTAAGCTACATGATTGTTTCCCATTTATAGTTTCTTCAGTTACTGTTGCCAAGATTTGCTTATCATTTACCTAGTTCATCAGATTGTGCTGTACCCACTTCATCAGATTGTACTGTACCCACTTCATCAGATTGTACTGTACCCACTTCATCAGATTGTACTGTACCCACTTCATCAGATTGTACTGTACCCAACACCTACAATTATACCTTCATCTTGTCTACCAAGTATAACCTATTCTAATCAATATAATGTAACACGTGTTTTTTTTTTTTTTCTTTCCCCCCTTTCTTTCTTTTTCCTTCTTTCTCTCAAAGGAAAGGTCTTAATACACTGCTTTGCATCGTACGTTACGGGGTAAGCCGTTTGGAAGCACTACAGGGCCGACGCCGCGCCGCAACCCTGCTCCGGGGCCCGCCTGCCCCCCCGCTCCGCTCCGCCGCGCCGCCTCCGCAGGGGCGAGCGCGTGCCCCGGCCCGCGCTGCCAACGAACTGGCGCCCTAAACGCCGCGCACGCAAAACGCAAAGTCACACCCGCGCTCCCGGCGCGGCGCCGGGTCCCAGCCCGCCCCCCCACTCGCCCCGCACCGCCGCCTCCACGCAGCGACGGCCGCAGCGGGCAGGATGCAGCCCGACGCCCCCCGAACCTATGCGTTCGCCTCACCCGGGGGCCCCACATCCTTCACTCCACGCCACCTCCGCACTCACCCGCCGCCGCCGCCGAGCGAAAACGCCCTCCCTGCTCGCCGCCATCTTGCTTCCCCGCCGCCGCGCATGCGCCGCTCGCCAACGGACTGCGGCGGCAGTGGCGCTTGAGCACCGCGCACGTGCCGGCTCGGACAGCGCGGGGGGGGGGGAGCGAGTGGAGCGGGAGGGGCGTGGGGGAGCAAGGGGAGCGGGAGGGGAGCAGAGGGAGCCCGAGGGGCGGGGGGGAGCGAGGGGAGCCCGAGGGGCGGGGCGGAGTGCGAGGGGAGCGCGGGGAGCGCGAGGGGAGCCCGAGAAGCAGGGGGGAGCGCGAGGGGAGCAGGGGGAGCGCGAGGGGAGCAGGGGGAGCCCGAGGGGCGGGGCGGAGCGCGAGGAGAGCAGGGGGAGCGCGAGGGGCGGGGCGGAGCGCGAGGGGAGCCCGAGAAGCGGGGGGGAGCGTGAGGGGAGCAGGGGGAGCCCGAGGAGCGGGGGAAGCGCGAGGGGAGCCCGAGAAGCAGGGGGGGAGCGCGAGGGCAGGGGGGAGCGCGAGGGGACCAGGGGGAGCGCGAGGGGAGCAAGGGGAGCCCGAGAGGAGCCCGAGGAGCGGGGGAGAGCGCGAGAGGAGCCTGAGAAGCAGGGGGGAGCCCGAGAAGCGGGGGGGAGCGCGAGGGGAGCAGGAGGAGCGCGAGGGGCGGGGCGGAGAGCGAGGGGAGCAGGGGGAGCCCGAGGAGGGGGGGGGGAGCGCGAGGCGCGGGGGGGAGCGCGAGAGGAGCAGGGGGAGCCCGAGGAGCAGGGGGAGCGCGAGGGGAGCAGGGGGAGCCCGAGGGGCGGGGCGGAGCGTGAGGGGAGCCCGAGAAGCGGGGGGGAGCGTGAGGGGAGCAGGGGGAGCCCGAGGAGCGGGGGAAGCGCGAGGGGAGCCCGAGAAGCAGGGGGGGAGCGCGAGGGCAGGGGGGAGCGCGAGGGGACCAGGGGGAGCGCGAGGGGCGGGGCGGAGCGCGAGGGGAGCAAGGGGAGCCCGAGAGGAGCCCGAGAAGCAGGGGGGAGCGCGAGGGGACCAGGGGGAGTGCGAGGGGCGGGGCGGAGCGCGACGGGAGCAAGGGGAGCCCGAGGAGCGGGGGAGAGCGCGAGAGGAGCCTGAGAAGCAGGGGGGAGCCCGAGAAGCGGGGGGGAGCGCGAGGGGAGCAGGAGGAGCGCGAGGGGCGGGGCGGAGAGCGAGGGGAGCAGGGGGAGCCCGAGGAGGGGGGGGGAGCGCGAGGGGAGCCCGAGAAGCAGGGGGGAGCGCGAGGGGAGCCTGAGAAACGGGGGGCAGCCCGAGAAGCGGGGGGAGCGCGAGGGGCGGGGGGAGCGCGAGGGAAGCCCGAGAAGCGGGGGGCAGCCCGAGAAGCGGGGGGGAGCAGGGGGAGCGCGAGGGGAGCAGGGGGAGCGCGAGGGGACCAGGGGGAGCGCGAGGGGCGGGGCGGAGCGCTAGGGGAGCAAGGGGAGCCCGAGAAGCAGGGGGGAGCGCGAGGGGAGCAGGAGGAGCGCGAGGGGCGGGGCGGAGCGCGAGGGGAGCAGGGGGAGCCCGAGGAGGGGGGGGAGCGCGAGGGGAGCCCGAGAAGCGGGGGGGAGCGCGAGGGGAGCCCGAGAAGCGGGGGGGAGCCCGAGAAGCGGGGGGGAGCGCGAGGGGCGGGGGGGAGCGCGAGGGGAGCAGAGGGAGCCCGAGGGGCGGGGCGGAGCGCGAGGGGAGCAGGGGGAGCCCGAGGGGCGGGGCGGAGCGCGAGGGGAGCAGGGGGAGCGCGAGGAGAGGGGGGGAGGGCGAGAGGAGCCCGAGAAGCGTGGGGAGCGCGAGGCGCGGGGGGGAGCGCGAGGGGAGCAGGGGGAGAGCGAGGAGGGGGGGGAGCGCGAGGGGAGCCCGAGAAGCGGGGGGGAGCGCGAGGGGAGCCCGAGAAGCGGGGGGGAGCGCGAGGCGCGGGGGGGAGCGCGAGAGGAGCAGGGGGAGCGCGAGGGGAGCAGGGGGAGCCCGAGGGGCGGGGCGGAGCGCGAGGGGAGCAGGGGGAGCGCGAGGGGAGCAGGGGGAGCCCGAGGAGCGAGTAGAGAGCGCGAGGGGAGCCCGAGAAACGGGGGGGAGCGCGGGGGCGGAGGAGGAGCGCGAAGGGAGCCCGAGAAACGGGGGGGAGCGCGGGGGCGGGGGGGGGAGCGCGAAGGGAGCCCGAGAAGCGGGGGGGAGCGCGAGGGGCGGGTGGAGCGGGGAATCCCGAGGGGCGGGGGGGAGCCGGGGGAGCCCGAGGGGCGGGGGGGAGCACGAAGGGAGGCGAGACCCGCAATGGCATGCTCGCGCCGCGGCGCTGCAGCCGGGCGGCTCACGCGTGCGAACCGCAGCCCGCCGCGGCAGCCCGGGACTCCCAGCGAGCGCCCCGAGGCTGCCCGAGCCCGTGGCCGCTCCAAGAGCACCGGGAAGGGGCGACGAGCACGCTCCATTCGCTTACCCGTTACCGAAACGGCGGAGAGCAGCAGCAAACATGGCGACCGGCACTGAGCATGTGCGCGCCGGCTGTCTGCGCATGCGCGCCCCCCCCACCGGGTGCAGTACCGCTTTTTGGACACAGGGTGGCAGCAGTGAGCGCGGCGGAACGCTGTGCGCACGCGCGCCCCCCCCACAGGGTGCAGTACCGATTTTTGGACACAGGGTGGCAGCAGTGAGCACGGCGGAACCCAGTGCGCATGCGCGCCCCCCTTTATCGTGCCGTACCGCTTTTTGGACGCCCCGAGGGCAGCAGGGCGCGCGGCCGGCCGCCGTGCGCCTGCGCGCCCCCCTTTCCGTGCCGTACTGCTTTTTGGACGCCCCGAGGGCAGCAGGGCGCGCGGCCGCCCCCGGCACGCGCACACCGCTGCAGAGCCCCCCCGCCCGCCCTTTGCAGACATTTCACCACCCTCGCCTCGGCTCATCTGCCCTTATTTACAGCGCCTGCTGCGAGGCGCAGCGTCGCCGCGTGTCGTGCTCGAGCCGCTGCTCCTAGAGGCTTCAGTAACAGCGCTTTCCTTTGAACATCGTTGCAAAATACTCCACAGACAAAAAAGAGTCAGAGGCTGCACTTAAAAAAACAAAACGAAAACAAAAAAACCACCCACCTACTTAACGGGACAATTTGCAAGCGTTCCAAGAAGCAGCCGTTCTTCTTTAGAACTTTCGACCTCTCGCCTTTACTGATCGTTAAACAAAATAAACAGCCCAAAGCAAGCCGCGCTATTTGCTTGACAGACTGCTCGGTTTTTATTATTAAACGGTACGAGATGCTGGCACGCGGCATGTCTTCTTCGGATTCTTGGGCTGACGTTCCTTCGGCCGCACGCACGCGGTCAAAGGCGTCTTTTTCACGTCCCGCCGTCAGGGCCTCCCCAGCAATTCCCGCAGCGACTCCCCCCTCGGGACAAACAGCTCGAGGACACGCACGGTCTTGCTAAAAGAACGGGGGGGGGGGGGGAAACAAACGCGTGCGCTGAGCGCGGCACTCGCAGACCCGACCTTCGGGTCCAAAAGAAAACTCTCTAAAGCGGACCAGGCGGGCCAAAGAGGTCCCTTCTTTGCGCCACGCTTCTTTCCTCGCACAGACGTCGGCCGCCTCTGCCCGCTCTCACGGTATCCCCTACCGGCAAGGACACGGCGAAACGTTTCGGAAACGACGGCGTTTCCCAGAAGCGTTTCCGCCGCCTTGGGAAAACGGCCGAAGGAGAGGCTCACGCGGGGCGCGTAGCTAGAAAGAACGCTCCGCACAAAGGCCTAAAATGACCAGCCCGGAGCAGGGATCCCGGGCTCTCCGGGAGCGCAGGAGTTCTCACGTCCTTACTGAGCAGAGACCGCTGCCCGTGAAACACGAGACGCCGCAGCGACGCCGATCGTTGGAGGGAAGCCTGCAATAAGAGCGAAAGAAAAGCAGACGTTGAGGACAAAGACCAAGTTACGAGCCCCTCGCGATTCAGACACGCTTCTAGATTTACCGCCTATTTCAAGGCGCGCCTTCGGCAATTCCGTCCAATTGATTTTCCCCGAAGCCCGAGACGCGGACGAAACGCCTCTCAAAGGAAGGTACGGCATAACCGCTCTGGCCTATAAACTACCGGTTTCGACGCAGGAAAAGCACAGGGAAAGCACTAGCGTTCCCCCCAAGAAACCACGTCCAAGCGGACCGATGAAGTAGGCCCCAAGTCTGAAAGCGGACCTAAAGGAGCCCGTTTGGCGGTCGCGAGCTGGAATACACCGTTCTCCTTCTCACTAACAACCTCCCGGAGAGACCGGCAGCTGTACAGCGCCTTCTACGCTACACGGAGGAGTCGGATAGCGGGCAGATGCCGCGTCCCGAATGCGCAACTAGAGATTGGAACGCACGGACGTAAACAAACGCCCGTGACGTAGCGGAGGTCTAGCGTATTCACGTTTACCGTGCGTCAGTTCTCCTCTGCGGACAGGCCGTTCCATCTTCTTTACTCGTTAGCTGACAGACGCCCTAGGAGAAAGCAAAGAAAGGAAGAAATTCAAAAGGAAATGAAACAGATCGGAGGGAGCCTCAAAGGCTTTGATCCATCCCCCCAGGCAGCCGAACCACCTTCGCAAAGGCACACCTCAAAAGACACGTCCTTCCGGGATCGCTGCACAGCCCAGCCAGAAAAGAGGAACAGAAACAAACAGAACGAGAAGGCTGCAGAGGGGGACGGAGGGCCGGAAAGGAGCCTGCTGTCCAGCGATGGTATTTTACCGCTCCTTGCGCGTTAGCAGCCCCTTTCAGATGCTTAAGCCCAAATTCTCTCAGCCCTTAACAGCTTCAGTACCCGCGGCACCTAGTTTTTCCACGCTCTCCAGTCTTCCTCGCTCTTTCCCGTCTCGGGCGAAAAGCCTCCCAGACCCCGTCTGCACTTACGCGCTTCCTTAAAACAGGATCGCCGAAATCAACCGAACGGGCTGAGCTGCTCCTCTTCCGCTCGCCGGCCCTCGGAACGTCAGCCTGCAAACGAATCGGACCACCGAGGTCACCGGCAGAGTCTCCTTTCGGAGCTCGGCCCCCCCCCCCCAAGCTTTAACGACGGTTTCCCAAGCGGGGCAAACGCAGGGCCTCCCTTCGGCCCCGGAACGGTTTTTATCGCGGGCTCCCAAGTCGCCGTTACGACACTAAGCGGCAAAGCAAGGCAAAGACAGCTGGGGTCGCAGCTTACCCACCTAGGCACGAAAATTCTTCTTTGAGGCCTCCCTCGCTGCTTTTGCCAGGTAAACACACCAAAACAAAGCTCCCGACAGGCAGCTGAGGCTTCACATGGACCTCGGGGCCCCGCTAGCAACGGCGACGCCGGAGCCGCCGGGCTACCAGGCGCTATTCCCCCCCCCTCCCCTCCCCTCCCCTGCCCTGCCGGCCCGCGAACCGCGGCTTATTACTCACGAGTCCGGGAAGGACGCCGCCGACCTTCCCGCGGCCGAAGGCTCCTCGTCAGGAGCGGGCAGAGAACCTTTCCGCCGGCATTCGGAGTCTCCCGGCCGCTCTCGACACCCGATAACTTGCCGAGAAAGGGCTGAGGGCGGGAGCCTGCAGTTCTTCACGGCAGCACACAGTCGTTCCCCGATGTGCCGAACGCCTAGCATTAACACAATTTAGAAATACAAAAATACCACCGCTACAGGGCGCAAAGCCAAGCTGAAATTTCGGCAGCCAAAGCAAACCTCTTCGCGCCCGACAGAACGAGCCACGTGCATCGGCGCCTACAGCTCCTCAAGGCTAGCGAGGCCTCGTGGGCGACGTTCCTCTGGCAGGCTGCGCAGCTGAACTCCCCCGTGTCGCCTAAGAGTCCGTGACGTGACGTATTCAAAGCTCAGCAGAAATTAACAATCCAAAGTTGTTTCTAAGCACAAAAGCGGATCTACTACACGAGAAGGAAGGAGTCCTAATTCCGCAAGGCTTTACCTTTTCTTCGAGCTGCCGTCTTCCTGCTGCCCCACATACCATTGCCAGGCAATTAACCTGGGGTCGCGCTAAATGAGCCTTCCTGAAAGCCACCTCTTCGTTTTACAATTCGCACGCTTGCCTCTCCCTCTCTCTCTGGCCACCTGACCGCCGTTCCCCGAAGACGGGAATTTGCCGTCTTGGAGCTCTTAAAGCACGACGCTTCACAGATGCAGAGAGTCACGCGCACGGAAACGGATGGACGCAGCGTCCTTTCCGTAACGCGTACGCACCTTCCGTTAGATGTCGCTCATCTGTTATTCCGATCGCTATTACCGGCGAACCTTCCTCACCGGGAGGAACGGGCTTTCCCTTTCGGGGCGACGGAGACGGCTCTCGCTCGGTTCCCTTTAATTTTATTACTTCGGCTCGCTTACGTTTTTCTGTCTCTTCAGCTTCAGCCGTGGCAACGAATCTAAAAATTAAATATCCTATCTTTCCTTTTCTACGTACGCGTGTACGATAACAAAACAAAATACAAACGACCGAAGCAAAACTAAGGCAGCTACGGTTAACAAGAGGCGCAGGGCAGCAACGGGTCGCTTAGTCCTCAGCGCTGCCTCCGGGAGGGAGGCCGAAAGAACGAACGTTCCGCATCAAGAGTTACCTTGGTTACCCGGGCCAGAACGCCTCCTACTGTCGCAGCTTCTGGGGAGATCGAGGGTCCGCTGCTGCATTTTTGCTTCCTCCTTTCAGCCCGCCCCTTCGGGAGTAAGCGCAAAAAACCGCTCGCTCGTCCGGCTTTGCTCTTTGTCAGCATTTGCTATTGTCGGTTCCGCCTCTGTAACAAAGACAGAAAATTGCATTTCGCTTCCAACAAAACACTTCGATTTACACGCGTTCTTTTTCTCTTTCCCGTGGTTTTTTTTTTTTTTTCTTTCCCCCCTTTCTTTCTTTTTCCTTCTTTCCCTCAAAGGAAAGGTCTTAATACACCGCTTTGCATCGTACGTTACGGGGTAAGCCGTTTGGAAACACTACAGGGCCGACGCCGCGCCGCAACCCTGCTCCGGGGCCCGCCTGCCCCCCCGCTCCGCTCCGCCGCGCCGCCTCCGCAGGGGCGAGCGCGTGCCCCGGCCCGCGCTGCCAACGAACTGGCGCCCTAAACGCCGCGCACGCAAAACGCAAAGTCACACCCGCGCTCCCGGCGCGGCGCCGGGTCCCAGCCCGCCCCCCCACTCGCCCCGCACCGCCGCCTCCACGCAGCGACGGCCGCAGCGGGCAGGATGCAGCCCGACGCCCCCCGAACCTATGCGTTCGCCTCACCCGGGGGCCCCACATCCTTCACTCCACGCCACCTCCGCACTCACCCGCCGCCGCCGCCGAGCGAAAACGCCCTCCCTGCTCGCCGCCATCTTGCTTCCCCGCCGCCGCGCATGCGCCGCTCGCCAACGGACTGCGGCGGCAGTGACGCTTGAGCACCGCGCACGTGCCGGCTCGGACAGCGCGGGGGGGGGGGAGCGAGGGGAGCGGGAGGGAGCGAGGGGAGCGGGAGGGGAGCAGAGGGAGCCCGAGGGGCGGGGGGGAGCGAGGGGAGCGCGAGAGGCGGGGGGGGAGCGTGAGGGGAGCAGGGGGGCCCGAGGAGCGGGGGGGAGCACGAGGGGAGCCCAAGAAGCGGGGGGGGAGCGCGGGGGCGGGGGGGAGCGCGAGGGGACCAGGGGGAGCGCGAGGGGCGGAGCGCGAGGGGAGCAAGGGGAGCCCGAGAGGAGCCTGAGAAGCAGGGGGGAGCCCAAGAAGCGGGGGGGAGCGCGAGGGGAGCAGGGGGAGTGCGAGGGGCGGGGCAGAGCGCGAGGGGAGCAAGGGGAGCCCGAGGAGCGGGGGGGAGCGTGAGAAGAGCCTGAGAAGCAGGGGGGAGCCCGAGAAGCGGGGGGGAGCGCGAGGGGAGCCCGAGAAGCAGGGGGGAGCGCGGGGGTGGGGGGGAGCGCGAGGGGAGCCCGAGAAGCGGGGGGGAGCGCGAGGGGCGGGTGGAGCGGGGAATCCCGAGGGGCGGGGGCGAGCCGGGGAGCCCGAGGGGCGGGGGGGAGCACGAAGGGAGGCGAGACCCGCAATGGCATGCTCGCGCCGCGGCGCTGCAGCCGGGCGGCTCACGCGTGCGAACCGCAGCCCGCCGCGGCAGCCCGGGACTCCCAGCGAGCGCCCCGAGGCTGCCCGAGCCCGTGGCCGCTCCAAGAGCACCGGGAAGGGGCGACGAGCACGCTCCATTCGCTTACCCGTTACCGAAACGGCGTAGAGCAGCAGCAAACATGGCGACCGGCACTGAGCATGTGCGCGCCGGCTGTCTGCGCATGCGCGCCCCCCCCACCTGGTGCAGTACCGCTTTTTGGACACAGGGTGGCAGCAGTGAGCGCGGCGGAACGCTGTGCGCGTGCGCGCCCCCCCCACAGGGTGCAGTACCGATTTTTGGACACAGGGTGGCAGCAGTGAGCACGGCGGAACCCAGTGCGCACGCGAGCCCCCCCACAGGGTGCAGTACCGATTTTTGGACACAGGGTGGCAGCAGTGAGCACGGCGGAACCCAGTGCGCACGCGCGCCCCCCCCACAGGGTGCAGTACCGATTTCTGGACACAGGGTGGCAGCAGTGAGCACGGCGGAACCCAGTGCGCATGCGCGCCCCCCTTTATCGTGCCGTACCGTTTTTTTGACGCCCCGAGGGCAGCAGGGCGCGCGGCCGGCCGCCGTGCGCCTGCGCGCCCCCCTTTCCGTGCCGTACTGCTTTTTTGACGCCCCGAGGGCAGCAGGGCGCGCGGCCGCCCCCGGCACGCGCACACCGCTGCAGAGCCCCCCCGCCCGCCCTTTGCAGACATTTCACCACCCTCGCCTCGGCTCATCTGCCTTTATTTACAGCGCCTGCTGCGAGGCGCAGCGTCGCCGCGTGTCGTGCTCGAGCCGCTGCTCCTAGAGGCTTCAGTAACAGCGCTTTCCTTTGAACATCGTTGCAAAATACTCCACAGACAAAAAAGAGTCAGAGGCTGCACTTAAAAAAACAAAACGAAAACAAAAAAACCACCCACCTACTTAACGGGACAATTTGCAAGCGTTCCAAGAAGCAGCCGTTCTTCTTTAGAACTTTCGACCTCTCGCCTTTACTGATCGTTAAACAAAATAAACAGCCCAAAGCAAGCCGCGCTATTTGCTTGACAGACTGCTCGGTTTTTATTATTAAACGGTACGAGATGCTGGCACGCGGCATGTCTTCTTCGGATTCTTGGGCTGACGTTCCTTCGGCCGCACGCACGCGGTCAAAGGCGTCTTTTTCACGTCCCGCCGTCAGGGCCTCCCCAGCAATTCCCGCAGCGACTCCCCCCTCGGGACAAACAGCTCGAGGACACGCACGGTCTTGCTAAAAGAACGGGGGGGGGGGGGGGGGAACAAACGTGTGCGCTGAGCGCGGCACTTGCAGACCCAATCTTCGGGTCCAAAAGAAAACTCTCTAAAGCGGACCAGGCGGGCCAAAGAGGTCCCTTCTTTGCGCCACGCTTCTTTCCTCGCACAGACGTCGGCCGCCTCTGCCCGCTCTCACGGTATCCCCTACCGGCAAGGACACGGCGAAACGTTTCGGAAACGACGGCGTTTCCCAGAAGCGTTTCCGCCGCCTTGGGAAAACGGCCGAAGGAGAGGCTCACGCGGGGCGCGTAGCTAGAAAGAACGCTCCGCACAAAGGCCTAAAATGACCAGCCCGGAGCAGGGATCCCGGGCTCTCCGGGAGCGCAGGAGTTCTCACGTCCTTACTGAGCAGAGACCGCTGCCCGTGAAACACGAGACGCCGCAGCGACGCCGATCGTTGGAGGGAAGCCTGCAATAAGAGCGAAAGAAAAGCAGACGTTGAGGACAAAGACCAAGTTACGAGCCCCTCGCGATTCAGACACGCTTCTAGATTTACCGCCTATTTCAAGGCGCGCCTTCGGCAATTCCGTCCAATTGATTTTCCCCGAAGCCCGAGACGCGGACGAAACGCCTCTCAAAGGAAGGTACGGCATAACCGCTCTGGCCTATAAACTACCGGTTTCGACGCAGGAAAAGCACAGGGAAAGCACTAGCGTTCCCCCCAAGAAACCACGTCCAAGCGGACCGATGAAGTAGGCCCCAAGTCTGAAAGCGGACCTAAAGGAGCCCGTTTGGCGGTCGCGAGCTGGAATACACCGTTCTCCTTCTCACTAACAACCTCCCGGAGAGACCGGCAGCTGTACAGCGCCTTCTACGCTACACGGAGGAGTCGGATAGCGGGCAGATGCCGCGTCCCGAATGCGCAACTAGAGATTGGAACGCACGGACGTAAACAAACGCCCGTGACGTAGCGGAGGTCTAGCGTATTCACGTTTACCGTGCGTCAGTTCTCCTCTGCGGACAGGCCGTTCCATCTTCTTTACTCGTTAGCTGACAGACGCCCTAGGAGAAAGCAAAGAAAGGAAGAAATTCAAAAGGAAATGAAACAGATCGGAGGGAGCCTCAAAGGCTTTGATCCATCCCCCCAGGCAGCCGAACCACCTTCGCAAAGGCACACCTCAAAAGACACGTCCTTCCGGGATCGCTGCACAGCCCAGCCAGAAAAGAGGAACAGAAACAAACAGAACGAGAAGGCTGCAGAGGGGGACGGAGGGCCGGAAAGGAGCCTGCTGTCCAGCGATGGTATTTTACCGCTCCTTGCGCGTTAGCAGCCCCTTTCAGATGCTTAAGCCCAAATTCTCTCAGCCCTTAACAGCTTCAGTACCCGCGGCACCTAGTTTTTCCACGCTCTCCAGTCTTCCTCGCTCTTTCCCGTCTCGGGCGAAAAGCCTCCCAGACCCCGTCTGCACTTACGCGCTTCCTTAAAACAGGATCGCCGAAATCAACCGAACGGGCTGAGCTGCTCCTCTTCCGCTCGCCGGCCCTCGGAACGTCAGCCTGCAAACGAATCGGACCACCGAGGTCACCGGCAGAGTCTCCTTTCGGAGCTCGGCCCCCCCCCCCCAAGCTTTAACGACGGTTTCCCAAGCGGGGCAAACGCAGGGCCTCCCTTCGGCCCCGGAACGGTTTTTATCGCGGGCTCCCAAGTCGCCGTTACGACACTAAGCGGCAAAGCAAGGCAAAGACAGCTGGGGTCGCAGCTTACCCACCTAGGCACGAAAATTCTTCTTTGAGGCCTCCCTCGCTGCTTTTGCCAGGTAAACACACCAAAACAAAGCTCCCGACAGGCAGCTGAGGCTTCACATGGACCTCGGGGCCCCGCTAGCAACGGCGACGCCGGAGCCGCCGGGCTACCAGGCGCTATTCCCCCCCCCTCCCCTCCCCTCCCCTGCCCTGCCGGCCCGCGAACCGCGGCTTATTACTCACGAGTCCGGGAAGGACGCCGCCGACCTTCCCGCGGCCGAAGGCTCCTCGTCAGGAGCGGGCAGAGAACCTTTCCGCCGGCATTCGGAGTCTCCCGGCCGCTCTCGACACCCGATAACTTGCCGAGAAAGGGCTGAGGGCGGGAGCCTGCAGTTCTTCACGGCAGCACACAGTCGTTCCCCGATGTGCCGAACGCCTAGCATTAACACAATTTAGAAATACAAAAATACCACCGCTACAGGGCGCAAAGCCAAGCTGAAATTTCGGCAGCCAAAGCAAACCTCTTCGCGCCCGACAGAACGAGCCACGTGCATCGGCGCCTACAGCTCCTCAAGGCTAGCGAGGCCTCGTGGGCGACGTTCCTCTGGCAGGCTGCGCAGCTGAACTCCCCCGTGTCGCCTAAGAGTCCGTGACGTGACGTATTCAAAGCTCAGCAGAAATTAACAATCCAAAGTTGTTTCTAAGCACAAAAGCGGATCTACTACACGAGAAGGAAGGAGTCCTAATTCCGCAAGGCTTTACCTTTTCTTCGAGCTGCCGTCTTCCTGCTGCCCCACATACCATTGCCAGGCAATTAACCTGGGGTCGCGCTAAATGAGCCTTCCTGAAAGCCACCTCTTCGTTTTACAATTCGCACGCTTGCCTCTCCCTCTCTCTCTGGCCACCTGACCGCCGTTCCCCGAAGACGGGAATTTGCCGTCTTGGAGCTCTTAAAGCACGACGCTTCACAGATGCAGAGAGTCACGCGCACGGAAACGGATGGACGCAGCGTCCTTTCCGTAACGCGTACGCACCTTCCGTTAGATGTCGCTCATCTGTTATTCCGATCGCTATTACCGGCGAACCTTCCTCACCGGGAGGAACGGGCTTTCCCTTTCGGGGCGACGGAGACGGCTCTCGCTCGGTTCCCTTTAATTTTATTACTTCGGCTCGCTTACGTTTTTCTGTCTCTTCAGCTTCAGCCGTGGCAACGAATCTAAAAATTAAATATCCTATCTTTCCTTTTCTACGTACGCGTGTACGATAACAAAACAAAATACAAACGACCGAAGCAAAACTAAGGCAGCTACGGTTAACAAGAGGCGCAGGGCAGCAACGGGTCGCTTAGTCCTCAGCGCTGCCTCCGGGAGGGAGGCCGAAAGAACGAACGTTCCGCATCAAGAGTTACCTTGGTTACCCGGGCCAGAACGCCTCCTACTGTCGCAGCTTCTGGGGAGATCGAGGGTCCGCTGCTGCATTTTTGCTTCCTCCTTTCAGCCCGCCCCTTCGGGAGTAAGCGCAAAAAACCGCTCGCTCGTCCGGCTTTGCTCTTTGTCAGCATTTGCTATTGTCGGTTCCGCCTCTGTAACAAAGACAGAAAATTGCATTTCGCTTCCAACAAAACACTTCGATTTACACGCGTTCTTTTTCTCTTTCCCGTGGTTTTTTTTTTTTTTTCTTTCCCCCCTTTCTTTCTTTTTCCTTCTTTCCCTCAAAGGAAAGGTCTTAATACACCGCTTTGCATCGTACGTTACGGGGTAAGCCGTTTGGAAACACTACAGGGCCGACGCCGCGCCGCAACCCTGCTCCGGGGCCCGCCTGCCCCCCCGCTCCGCTCCGCCGCGCCGCCTCCGCAGGGGCGAGCGCGTGCCCCGGCCCGCGCTGCCAACGAACTGG
Source organism: Apteryx mantelli (assembly GCF_036417845.1). NCBI lineage: Eukaryota > Metazoa > Chordata > Aves > Apterygiformes > Apterygidae > Apteryx > Apteryx mantelli. Next base: position 467,863 of record NW_027118458.1, read on the forward strand.
CGCCCTAAACGCCGCGCACGCAAAACGCAAAGTCACACCCGCGCTCCCGGCGCGGCGCCGGGTCCCAGCCCGCCCCCCCACTCGCCCCGCACCGCCGCCTCCACGCAGCGACGGCCGCAGCGGGCAGGATGCAGCCCGACGCCCCCCGAACCTATGCGTTCGCCTCACCCGGGGGCCCCACATCCTTCACTCCACGCCACCTCCGCACTCACCCGCCGCCGCCGCCGAGCGAAAACGCCCTCCCTGCTCGCCGCCATCTTGCTTCCCCGCCGCCGCGCATGCGCCGCTCGCCAACGGACTGCGGCGGCAGTGACGCTTGAGCACCGCGCACGTGCCGGCTCGGACAGCGCGGGGGGGGGGGAGCGAGGGGAGCGGGAGGGAGCGAGGGGAGCGGGAGGGGAGCAGAGGGAGCCCGAGGGGCGGGGGGGAGCGAGGGGAGCGCGAGAGGCGGGGGGGGAGCGTGAGGGGAGCAGGGGGGCCCGAGGAGCGGGGGGGAGCACGAGGGGAGCCCAAGAAGCGGGGGGGGAGCGCGGGGGCGGGGGGGAGCGCGAGGGGACCAGGGGGAGCGCGAGGGGCGGAGCGCGAGGGGAGCAAGGGGAGCCCGAGAGGAGCCTGAGAAGCAGGGGGGAGCCCAAGAAGCGGGGGGGAGCGCGAGGGGAGCAGGGGGAGTGCGAGGGGCGGGGCAGAGCGCGAGGGGAGCAAGGGGAGCCCGAGGAGCGGGGGGGAGCGTGAGAAGAGCCTGAGAAGCAGGGGGGAGCCCGAGAAGCGGGGGGGAGCGCGAGGGGAGCCCGAGAAGCAGGGGGGAGCGCGGGGGTGGGGGGGAGCGCGAGGGGAGCCCGAGAAGCGGGGGGGAGCGCGAGGGGCGGGTGGAGCGGGGAATCCCGAGGGGCGGGGGCGAGCCGGGGAGCCCGAGGGGCGGGGGGGAGCACGAAGGGAGGCGAGACCCGCAATGGCATGCTCGCGCCGCGGCGCTGCAGCCGGGCGGCTCACGCGTGCGAACCGCAGCCCGCCGCGGCAGCCCGGGACTCCCAGCGAGCGCCCCGAGGCTGCCCGAGCCCGTGGCCGCTCCAAGAGCACCGGGAAGGGGCGACGAGCACGCTCCATTCGCTTACCCGTTACCGAAACGGCGGAGAGCAGCAGCAAACATGGCGACCGGCACTGAGCATGTGCGCGCCGGCTGTCTGCGCATGCGCGCCCCCCCCACCTGGTGCAGTACCGCTTTTTGGACACAGGGTGGCAGCAGTGAGCGCGGCGGAACGCTGTGCGCGTGCGCGCCCCCCCCACAGGGTGCAGTACCGATTTTTGGACACAGGGTGGCAGCAGTGAGCACGGCGGAACCCAGTGCGCACGCGAGCCCCCCCACAGGGTGCAGTACCGATTTTTGGACACAGGGTGGCAGCAGTGAGCACGGCGGAACCCAGTGCGCACGCGCGCCCCCCCCACAGGGTGCAGTACCGATTTCTGGACACAGGGTGGCAGCAGTGAGCACGGCGGAACCCAGTGCGCATGCGCGCCCCCCTTTATCGTGCCGTACCGTTTTTTTGACGCCCCGAGGGCAGCAGGGCGCGCGGCCGGCCGCCGTGCGCCTGCGCGCCCCCCTTTCCGTGCCGTACTGCTTTTTTGACGCCCCGAGGGCAGCAGGGCGCGCGGCCGCCCCCGGCACGCGCACACCGCTGCAGAGCCCCCCCGCCCGCCCTTTGCAGACATTTCACCACCCTCGCCTCGGCTCATCTGCCTTTATTTACAGCGCCTGCTGCGAGGCGCAGCGTCGCCGCGTGTCGTGCTCGAGCCGCTGCTCCTAGAGGCTTCAGTAACAGCGCTTTCCTTTGAACATCGTTGCAAAATACTCCACAGACAAAAAAGAGTCAGAGGCTGCACTTAAAAAAACAAAACGAAAACAAAAAAACCACCCACCTACTTAACGGGACAATTTGCAAGCGTTCCAAGAAGCAGCCGTTCTTCTTTAGAACTTTCGACCTCTCGCCTTTACTGATCGTTAAACAAAATAAACAGCCCAAAGCAAGCCGCGCTATTTGCTTGACAGACTGCTCGGTTTTTATTATTAAACGGTACGAGATGCTGGCACGCGGCATGTCTTCTTCGGATTCTTGGGCTGACGTTCCTTCGGCCGCACGCACGCGGTCAAAGGCGTCTTTTTCACGTCCCGCCGTCAGGGCCTCCCCAGCAATTCCCGCAGCGACTCCCCCCTCGGGACAAACAGCTCGAGGACACGCACGGTCTTGCTAAAAGAACGGGGGGGGGGGGGGGGAACAAACGTGTGCGCTGAGCGCGGCACTCGCAGACCCAATCTTCGGGTCCAAAAGAAAACTCTCTAAAGCGGACCAGGCGGGCCAAAGAGGTCCCTTCTTTGCGCCACGCTTCTTTCCTCGCACAGACGTCGGCCGCCTCTGCCCGCTCTCACGGTATCCCCTACCGGCAAGGACACGGCGAAACGTTTCGGAAACGACGGCGTTTCCCAGAAGCGTTTCCGCCGCCTTGGGAAAACGGCCGAAGGAGAGGCTCACGCGGGGCGCGTAGCTAGAAAGAACGCTCCGCACAAAGGCCTAAAATGACCAGCCCGGAGCAGGGATCCCGGGCTCTCCGGGAGCGCAGGAGTTCTCACGTCCTTACTGAGCAGAGACCGCTGCCCGTGAAACACGAGACGCCGCAGCGACGCCGATCGTTGGAGGGAAGCCTGCAATAAGAGCGAAAGAAAAGCAGACGTTGAGGACAAAGACCAAGTTACGAGCCCCTCGCGATTCAGACACGCTTCTAGATTTACCGCCTATTTCAAGGCGCGCCTTCGGCAATTCCGTCCAATTGATTTTCCCCGAAGCCCGAGACGCGGACGAAACGCCTCTCAAAGGAAGGTACGGCATAACCGCTCTGGCCTATAAACTACCGGTTTCGACGCAGGAAAAGCACAGGGAAAGCACTAGCGTTCCCCCCAAGAAACCACGTCCAAGCGGACCGATGAAGTAGGCCCCAAGTCTGAAAGCGGACCTAAAGGAGCCCGTTTGGCGGTCGCGAGCTGGAATACACCGTTCTCCTTCTCACTAACAACCTCCCGGAGAGACCGGCAGCTGTACAGCGCCTTCTACGCTACACGGAGGAGTCGGATAGCGGGCAGATGCCGCGTCCCGAATGCGCAACTAGAGATTGGAACGCACGGACGTAAACAAACGCCCGTGACGTAGCGGAGGTCTAGCGTATTCACGTTTACCGTGCGTCAGTTCTCCTCTGCGGACAGGCCGTTCCATCTTCTTTACTCGTTAGCTGACAGACGCCCTAGGAGAAAGCAAAGAAAGGAAGAAATTCAAAAGGAAATGAAACAGATCGGAGGGAGCCTCAAAGGCTTTGATCCATCCCCCCAGGCAGCCGAACCACCTTCGCAAAGGCACACCTCAAAAGACACGTCCTTCCGGGATCGCTGCACAGCCCAGCCAGAAAAGAGGAACAGAAACAAACAGAACGAGAAGGCTGCAGAGGGGGACGGAGGGCCGGAAAGGAGCCTGCTGTCCAGCGATGGTATTTTACCGCTCCTTGCGCGTTAGCAGCCCCTTTCAGATGCTTAAGCCCAAATTCTCTCAGCCCTTAACAGCTTCAGTACCCGCGGCACCTAGTTTTTCCACGCTCTCCAGTCTTCCTCGCTCTTTCCCGTCTCGGGCGAAAAGCCTCCCAGACCCCGTCTGCACTTACGCGCTTCCTTAAAACAGGATCGCCGAAATCAACCGAACGGGCTGAGCTGCTCCTCTTCCGCTCGCCGGCCCTCGGAACGTCAGCCTGCAAACGAATCGGACCACCGAGGTCACCGGCAGAGTCTCCTTTCGGAGCTCGGCCCCCCCCCCCCAAGCTTTAACGACGGTTTCCCAAGCGGGGCAAACGCAGGGCCTCCCTTCGGCCCCGGAACGGTTTTTATCGCGGGCTCCCAAGTCGCCGTTACGACACTAAGCGGCAAAGCAAGGCAAAGACAGCTGGGGTCGCAGCTTACCCACCTAGGCACGAAAATTCTTCTTTGAGGCCTCCCTCGCTGCTTTTGCCAGGTAAACACACCAAAACAAAGCTCCCGACAGGCAGCTGAGGCTTCACATGGACCTCGGGGCCCCGCTAGCAACGGCGACGCCGGAGCCGCCGGGCTACCAGGCGCTATTCCCCCCCCCTCCCCTCCCCTCCCCTGCCCTGCCGGCCCGCGAACCGCGGCTTATTACTCACGAGTCCGGGAAGGACGCCGCCGACCTTCCCGCGGCCGAAGGCTCCTCGTCAGGAGCGGGCAGAGAACCTTTCCGCCGGCATTCGGAGTCTCCCGGCCGCTCTCGACACCCGATAACTTGCCGAGAAAGGGCTGAGGGCGGGAGCCTGCAGTTCTTCACGGCAGCACACAGTCGTTCCCCGATGTGCCGAACGCCTAGCATTAACACAATTTAGAAATACAAAAATACCACCGCTACAGGGCGCAAAGCCAAGCTGAAATTTCGGCAGCCAAAGCAAACCTCTTCGCGCCCGACAGAACGAGCCACGTGCATCGGCGCCTACAGCTCCTCAAGGCTAGCGAGGCCTCGTGGGCGACGTTCCTCTGGCAGGCTGCGCAGCTGAACTCCCCCGTGTCGCCTAAGAGTCCGTGACGTGACGTATTCAAAGCTCAGCAGAAATTAACAATCCAAAGTTGTTTCTAAGCACAAAAGCGGATCTACTACACGAGAAGGAAGGAGTCCTAATTCCGCAAGGCTTTACCTTTTCTTCGAGCTGCCGTCTTCCTGCTGCCCCAAAGACCATTGCCAGGCAATTAACCTGGGGTCGCGCTAAATGAGCCTTCCTCTTCATTTTACAATTCGCACGCTTGCCTCTCCCTCTCTCTCTGGCCACCTGACCGCCGTTCCCCGAAGACGGGAATTTGCCGTCTTGGAGCTCTTAAAGCACGACGCTTCACAGATGCAGAGAGTCACGCGCACGGAAACGGATGGACGCAGCGTCCTTTCCGTAACGCGTACGCACCTTCCGTTAGATGTCGCTCATCTGTTATTCCGATCGCTATTACCGGCGAACCTTCCTCACCGGGAGGAACGGGCTTTCCCTTTCGGGGCGACGGAGACGGCTCTCGCTCGGTTCCCTTTAATTTTATTACTTCGGCTCGCTTACGTTTTTCTGTCTCTTCAGCTTCAGCCGTGGCAACGAATCTAAAAATTAAATATCCTATCTTTCCTTTTCTACGTACGCGTGTACGATAACAAAACAAAATACAAACGACCGAAGCAAAACTAAGGCAGCTACGGTTAACAAGAGGCGCAGGGCAGCAACGGGTCGCTTAGTCCTCAGCGCTGCCTCCGGGAGGGAGGCCGAAAGAACGAACGTTCCGCATCAAGAGTTACCTTGGTTACCCGGGCCAGAACGCCTCCTACTGTCGCAGCTTCTGGGGAGATCGAGGGTCCGCTGCTGCATTTTTGCTTCCTCCTTTCAGCCCGCCCCTTCGGGAGTAAGCGCAAAAAACCGCTCGCTCGTCCGGCTTTGCTCTTTGTCAGCATTTGCTATTGTCGGTTCCGCCTCTGTAACAAAGACAGAAAATTGCATTTCGCTTCCAACAAAACACTTCGATTTACACGCGTTCTTTTTCTCTTTCCCGTGTGTTGCCCGTAAAGAAACACATAACTACGAAAGCAGTTATATGCGGTGCTTTATTCAGGGCCCGGGGTCTCAGGGACTCATGTCCAAAGCTGAGAATCCCAAATCCCCGTTTAACTTGGTTAATATTTATAGTGTTCGGTTACGTAACATAATCAACAGAATTGCTAAGCTACATGATTGTTTCCCATTTATAGTTTCTTCAGTTACTGTTGCCAAGATTTGCTTATCATTTACCTAGTTCATCAGATTGTGCTGTACCCAGTTCATCAGATTGTACTGTACCCAGTTCATCAGATTGTACTGTACCCAACACCTGCAATTATACCTTCATCTTGTCTACCAAGTATAACCTATTCTAATCAATATAATGTAACAATTCCCCCCTTTGAAAATACTTCAAGTCTTCCAGACTGCAAGGATTTTCATCATCAGTTCCGCAGATTTCCATATTCTTTGGACCGTCTCAAACTGGTGATTGTAGCTGCAATGAATTATTTCCAATGTCTTCATATCTCGGGGGAAGTTCATGATTCTTCCTGGTAACAGCTTTTAAAATTTTCCCCAAGCGTTGCCGTTCCTTATTAACAATATTTTGAATCAAACGCAACACTCCCATAATAGCTAACATAATAATTATAATTATTATACACCATTGAATTAAAGATGCTACCCAACCAGAGATGTTCAATCCAAATGACTTTGCTAAAGCAGCAACCCAATTATGGGTACTTTCTTCTCTTTCTTCCTCAGTTGCATGTTCAATTTGCGTTAGCTGAGACAAATCACGTTCTACCGCGGCTGTAACATTCGGAATATGTACACAACAATGATCAATCTTATCTCGTAAATAACCACATACTCCATGTTCTTTTAGCAACAGCATATCTAATGCCATTCTATTTTGCAGGGTCATTTTTGTGGTTGCCTGTAATTGTAAGTTTATTTCCTTAAATCCTTCTTTAGTCACTCTTGCTAGCCTTTCCGTTTGTCCTAACAACCGGTACAACATTTCTCTATTCCGATAAGTACTAATTGGAGCAAACAATGATTCTAAAGCCCAACCTAACTTCACACCGGATGATGGTTCTTGCCAATCATCATCATCCTTTATTTCTCTCTTCATTATCCATAAATTTTCTAATCTACCCTTAAATGGCGCTTTCTTCCAAATTGGGCAGAGAGTTGGTAACCCTAAAGTTATTTCAGTCACCAACCCATCCAAGGGGAGGTGAGTCGTCCATTGTCCATCACTTGTAACCCAAACTAAATTTCCTGTGCTCCTGATCGTAGTTCTACAATCTATTCCCACTCCGAATTGTATTACAGGTTCACTCATGGAGTATTTAATTCCTCTACAGGCACAACCTGTCCTTAATGCAAGGACCACAGGTGGAAAGGTAGCTTCACTTTCGGGGTGTCACAAGTGTATACTTTTGTACAGTTCTAGACTGGGTGTTTTTCAGCTAACTTTCTTTTGCATTGGATTTTCTTGTGTTTCCTGTTGTGGCGCCTGGATTATTTGTATTGGTTGCATTTCGTCTTTTTCCAAATCTTTTAACTCTCTCCTGGCTCTGTTTCTTTTCTGCATAGGTTCTGATTTTGCAGTAACCTCTAATGCCCTTTTTCCATAATCAAAACTCTCTTTAATCCAAACAATACAGGTGTAGTTTCCTACATCTGTCTTACTTACATTTCGCAATGATAAAATCATAGTACCCCTTCGTGTATCACTATCCCATCGGATTGTAAACCCAGTTGACAATTTGGACTCATTCTTCTGCCAATAGCAACTAATGTCTTGGATTGAACTTCTCATATCTCCAACAAAATCACAAGTCAAATTTACATCCATTCGTTCTTCTATATGTACAGTAGCATATGTATGTATTATTTGAGCGAAACCATTACTTAATCCTACCCAGCATAGTATTACCAAGATGTAAATCTCAGTTTTGTAGGAGTGATCATTTTTACCCCCCATTGTGATGGTACCTTCTTCACTCTGGTATAATGAATCCAATTATCAATTCCTGCTACTTTCACAGCGGTAAATGTTATCAATAGCACCAAATAAAGTCCATGCCACTGTTCCTTTAAAGGCTCCGTTTGCCAATTTCGAACATACGCTTGGTCTCCTGGTTGATTCTCCAACGGCAAAGGGCGATTCCAGATGATCGCGGCACGTAAGGCTGTGAGTAATCTGCTTAAAGAAATTATATAACTATAAACATCTTGATCTCCTTGGAGGTGTAAATCTGCACTTCCCATTCCCTTCGTTGGTGCAGTATATGGCTTACCGTACAGAATTTCATAGGGACTTACAGACAACCCTTCTCTAGGTTTTATACGAATTCTCAATAAAGCAAGGGGCAATGCCTGTGGCCATTGGATTTGAGCTTCCTGGCATATCTTTTTAATTTGTCCTTTTAATGTTTGATTCATCCTTTCTACCTTTCCACTAGATTGTGGCCTCCACGGTGTATGTAAATCCCAGCTAATTCCAAGCATTTCACTAATTTCCTGTACTATTTTAGCTATAAAGTGTGGGCCTCGATCTGAAGAAATTCCTAAAGGTACCCCAAATCTAGGTATGATCTCTTTTAACAAAGTTTTTACTACTTCTCTAGCTTGATTCGTTCTACAGGGAAATGCTTCTAGCCACCCTGAAAAGGTACATACGTATACCAATAAATACTTAAACCCTTTTGATTTAGGTAATTCTGCAAAATCCACTTGCCAATAGTCACCTGGTTCTATTCCCACTTTCAAAGTTCCCATTTGAATTTGTTTTCGTATTACCGGATTATTCTTTAAACATACTGGACACTTCGCATTCACCCCTTTTGCTATTGTTAACATTTGTGCAGATATAATGCTCCGCTTTAAAAACTGCACCAATGCTTCTGCTCCCCAATGGCATTTATTATGTTCAGTTTGTATTATTCGTTTCATAATTGTAGCAGGCACTACTACTTGTCCATTACCTGTTACATACCATCCATGTGAATTCTTCTGTGCCTTTACCAAATCGGCTAATTTTTCATCTTCTTGGGTATAAAAGGGATTTACAGAGAGATGAGCAGTAATCGGGCTTACCTTAGTAGGTATTAGAGCTAATTCAGTCCATACTTGCCGTGCAGCAATTTTGGCTGCCTGGTCTGCCTTCATGTTTCCTTGTGCCACATCGCTGTCATCCCTCTGATGTCCTCGACAATGCATTACAGCCACTTGCTGAGGTAGTACCACAGCCTCTAATAACTGTAAGATCTCGGTTCGATATTTAATAATACTACCTTGAGCCGTCAACAATCCTCTTTCCTTCCATAAAGCTCCATGTATATGTATTATTCCAAAAGCGTATTTAGAATCTGCCCAAATATTCACCCTCTTATCCGTACTCGGTATTAAAGCCCGAATTAGAGCGACCAGTTCTGCCTTTTGCGCTGACGTTCCTGGCATTAATGCCTTTGCTTCAATTACTTCAAGCTTAGTAACCACAGCATATCCAGAATATCGTGTTCCATTCTCAACAAAGCTGCTACCGTCTGTAAATAATGTCCAGTCAGGATTTACAAGGGGAATATCTTTCAGATCTACCCTACTGGCGTAAGTTTGTTCGATCACCTCAATACAATCATGTTCCAGCTCGCCTTCCTCTATTTTGCTACCTAAAAATTCAGCGGGATTCAAACATGTTGTTATCTTTAAAAATATATCATCCTGTTCTCTCAATATTGCTTGATATTTCAACATTCTACTGGATGACAACCAATGACCCCCCTTTTGTTCCAAAACTGCAATCACCATGTGGGGCACAAATACTTCCATTTTTGTTCCCAATGTCAATTTTCTAGCTTCTTGGACTAACATTACAGTAGCAGCCACTGCTCGGAGGCAAGAAGGCCATCCGGCACTTACCATATCCAACTGCTTGGAAAAATAGCCCACCGGTCTCTTCCATGATCCAATTCGTTGAGTTAAAACTCCAAGCGCTAGTCGTTGCCGCTCATGTACAAAGAGTTGAAATGTTTTTGTCAAATCAGGCAATCCTAATGCTGGGGCTTCTTGCAGAGCCTGTTTTAAGTCTTGAAAAGCCCTTTTACACTCTAAACTCCAAACTAATTGTGGCTCTTTTAAAGCTGCATACAGTGGTTTGGCTAACAGTCCATAATTCAAAATCCAGAGTCTGCACCACCCTGTCATTCCTAGAAAAGTTCGTAACTCGTGCAAATTTCTAGGTTCAGGGATGGCACAAATCGCTTGTATTCTATTCACCCCCAACCGTCTTTGTCCTTGGGAAATTTCACATCCCAGATATATCACTTTTTCCTGGGCAATTTGGGCTTTTTCCTTAGAAACTCGATAACCGCTCTGTCCCAGTAAATTTAATCACGCAACTGTAACAGTAATGCAGTTTTCATACCTTTCTGTCGCCACGAAAATGTCATCCACATATTGCAACAATAAGTATGCTTTTGATGGTAATTGAAAATATCCTTGCTCCTTCCAATCCTCCAGTTCTCGTGCCAGCTGATTCCCAAATATTGTAGGACTGTTTTTGAAGCCTTGTGGTAACCTGGTCCAGGTCAGCTGTCGTTTTCGTCCTGTATCCGGATTTTCCCATTCAAACGCAAATAATTTCCTACTTTGTAATGCCAATGGGATGCAGAAGAAAGCATCTTTTAAATCAATTACAGAAAAGTATCTAAATTGTTCTGCCACAGATGTTAACAATGTATAAGGATTTGCTACTACTGGATGTATATCTTTAACTATTTCGTTTACAGCTCTTAAATCTTGAACTAACCTATAATCTCCGTTAGGTTTTCTTATAGGAAATATCGGTGTATTATATTCAGATTCACATTCTTCTAACACATTGTGCATCAAAAATTTTGCAATTAATGGTGCTACCCCTTTCCTAGCTTCTAACTGTATAGGATATTGTCTAACTCTTACCGGTTGGACACCTTCTTTCAATTCTACTATGACAGGTTTTGCTGCTTTCGCTAATCCCGGTACTTGTGTCTCCCATACCCATGGTACTACAGCGTTTTCTACCTCTATTGGTATTGTTGTATTAGCTATTTCTTTTACTATAAATATTCTAGCTATTTCTTCCTCAGGTATCTGCAACTTAGCTTTTCCATTTTCAAATATTATTTTAGCATTAAATCTTGACAATAAATCTCGTCCTAACAAAGATGTAGGACAATCCGGTACATAGAGAAATTCATGATCTAATTCTTTACCCCTAAAATTTAGATGCAATGGCCGCAGAAAGGGCCGTTGCTCTGTTTTTCCTGTAGCTCCTACCACAGTTATCATCGTATCTCCTATCTTTCCTAAACAAGTATTTAAAACAGAATAAGTTGCCCCAGTATCTACCAATAATTGTTTCTCTTCCCCATCAATTTCTGTTGTCACTTTTAATCCATCACTTAGTCAGCTACTATGTTGCCCCAAATGTCCTAACATCATTGTTTCTGCCATTGGTGTTCCTCCTACTGAAGTCTGCTGGGCCAAATTCATTTTCACTGGGCACTCATTTTTCCAATGTCCCTGTTGTCTGCAAAACGCACACTGATTTATCCCTAGCTGATTTTGAGGTATTCCCCGCATGCCTCCTACCCTGTATCCTCCTCGACCTCGTCCTCTACTTCTGCCTCTTATTCCTTGATTTACTCGTTGTAACATTGCTAATAATCCTGCCTGATTTCTTTTTGTGTTTTTTTTTTTTTTTTTCCCTATTATTGTACACTTTCCAGCTGATTGCTTCCAAATTACTAAATCTCCTGGGGAAAAAGGAACTTTCCCATATACTTTATCAGTCCCCGAAATTGCCTCTCGTAAAGGGGCTAATAATACTTTACTGTTTTGCTCTTGTTCCTTCCTCCCTTGTCTTGTTCTCTGTGCAATTGGGGTTCGTTGCGCTTGTCTTGGGCATGATGAATGCCCTGGCGAACCCTTCGGTGTTAACTTAATCTGGATCGCTCCAGTATTAATTGATTCTGACGGTTTTACCGCCTTAATACTATCAGTATCACTATCGTCCCCTGCATCTATATCGGACATCACAGGGGCCGTCGGTGATGCTAAAAGTGATACCTCCTCTGGCTCTCTTATTGAATTTTGTATTGCCAAACAAGTCATACACTTCTTATTACCTACACATCCTTCACATTTTGTTTTATCTTTTTTTCGGGATGTACCAACAACATTCCACATTCTCTCTGCATATCTGGATGATTACGTATATCATAAAATAGATCAACATATGGTACTTCATCCCATTTTTCAAGTTCTTAACAATATCTCATTAATGGACCTATAACACCCGGATCTAAACTTCCGTGTTCAGGCCACCGGGGTCCATCATACTCATATTGTGGCCACCAATTCGTACAATAATCTATAAATCGACTTTTACTCATACTCTGAAAATATCCCGCACTTTTCCAATGCTTTAATAAACATCCTAACGGAGAATTATCCGGTATTACCATGGTCTTACACATTCACTCCACACACACACACTAAATCTACGGGGTAGAAAACGGAAAGATAGCCTCTGATGGGAAACAAAAGACCAAACCAAACTCACGAGACAGCCACGTATGTCCGTGAGTGCTGGACCTGCGGGGCTTTCGCTCCGTCTGACGGCCAGCGCCTAGGCTTCCACAGACCAGACCTCGAGCTCGTTAGCCCAACCTTGCGTGAATCGCCGTCACGTCTTATTAGGCAGGCACCCGACCAAATATTACAATAAAGCACCTTCGGGCTTACCACTTTGGGACGTCAGGAGCAGCGCAGAGCGGGCGCAGCCGATGGCTCCCCGAGAATTCCTCGGTGCCGGCACGGAGCAAAATCGGAAAGCGAACCGTCAACACTACTCCCGAAGTCCCATCTGGGTCGCCAGAAAACTGTTGCCCGTAAAGAAACACATAACTACGAAAGCAGTTATATGCGGTGCTTTATTCGGGGCCCGGGGTCTCAGGGACTCATGTCCAAAGCTGAGAATCCCAAATCCCCGTTTAACTTGGTTAATATTTATAGTGTTCGGTTACGTAACATAATCAACAGAATTGCTAAGCTACATGATTGTTTCCCATTTATAGTTTCTTCAGTTACTGTTGCCAAGATTTGCTTATCATTTACCTAGTTCATCAGATTGTGCTGTACCCAGTTCATCAGATTGTACTGTACCCACTTCATCAGATTGTACTGTACCCAACACCTGCAATTATACCTTCATCTTGTCTACCAAGTATAACCTATTCTAATCAATATAATGTAACAATTCCCCCCTTTGAAAATACTTCAAGTCTTCCAGACTGCAAGGATTTTCATCATCAGTTCCGCAGATTTCCATATTCTTTGGACCGTCTCAAACTGGTGATTGTAGCTGCAATGAATTATTTCCAATGTCTTCATATCTCGGGGGAAGTTCATGATTCTTCCTGGTAACAGCTTTTAAAATTTTCCCCAAGCGTTGCCGTTCCTTATTAACAATATTTTGAATCAAACGCAACACTCCCATAATAGCTAACATAATAATTATAATTATTATACACCATTGAATTAAAGATGCTACCCAACCAGAGATGTTCAATCCAAATGACTTTGCTAAAGCAGCAACCCAATTATGGGTACTTTCTTCTCTTTCTTCCTCAGTTGCATGTTCAATTTGCGTTAGCTGAGACAAATCACGTTCTACCGCGGCTGTAACATTCGGAATATGTACACAACAATGATCAATCTTATCTCGTAAATAACCACATACTCCATGTTCTTTTAGCAACAGCATATCTAATGCCATTCTATTTTGCAGGGTCATTTTTGTGGTTGCCTGTAATTGTAAGTTTATTTCCTTAAATCCTTCTTTAGTCACTCTTGCTAGCCTTTCCGTTTGTCCTAACAACCGGTACAACATTTCTCTATTCCGATAAGTACTAATTGGAGCAAACAATGATTCTAAAGCCCAACCTAACTTCACACCGGATGATGGTTCTTGCCAATCATCATCATCCTTTATTTCTCTCTTCATTATCCATAAATTTTCTAATCTACCCTTAAATGGCGCTTTCTTCCAAATTGGGCAGAGAGTTGGTAACCCTAAAGTTATTTCAGTCACCAACCCATCCAAGGGGAGGTGAGTCGTCCATTGTCCATCACTTGTAACCCAAACTAAATTTCCTGTGCTCCTGATCGTAGTTCTACAATCTATTCCCACTCCGAATTGTATTACAGGTTCACTCATGGAGTATTTAATTCCTCTACAGGCACAACCTGTCCTTAATGCAAGGACCACAGGTGGAAAGGTAGCTTCACTTTCGGGGTGTCACAAGTGTATACTTTTGTACAGTTCTAGACTGGGTGTTTTTCAGCTAACTTTCTTTTGCATTGGATTTTCTTGTGTTTCCTGTTGTGGCGCCTGGATTATTTGTATTGGTTGCATTTCGTCTTTTTCCAAATCTTTTAACTCTCTCCTGGCTCTGTTTCTTTTCTGCATAGGTTCTGATTTTGCAGTAACCTCTAATGCCCTTTTTCCATAATCAAAACTCTCTTTAATCCAAACAATACAGGTGTAGTTTCCTACATCTGTCTTACTTACATTTCGCAATGATAAAATCATAGTACCCCTTCGTGTATCACTATCCCATCGGATTGTGAACCCAGTTGACAATTTGGACTCATTCTTCTGCCAATAGCAACTAATGTCTTGGATTGAACTTCTCATATCTCCAACAAAATCACAAGTCAAATTTACATCCATTCGTTCTTCTATATGTACAGTAGCATATGTATGTATTATTTGAGCGAAACCATTACTTAATCCTACCCAGCATAGTATTACCAAGATGTAAATCTCAGTTTTGTAGGAGTGATCATTTTTACCCCCCATTGTGATGGTACCTTCTTCACTCTGGTATAATGAATCCAATTATCAATTCCTGCTACTTTCACAGCGGTAAATGTTATCAATAGTACCAAATAAAGTCCATGCCACTGTTCCTTTAAAGGCTCCGTTTGCCAATTTCGAACATACGCTTGGTCTCCTGGTTGATTCTCCAACGGCAAAGGGCGATTCCAGATGATCGCGGCACGTAAGGCTGTGAGTAATCTGCTTAAAGAAATTATATAACTATAAACATCTTGATCTCCTTGGAGGTGTAAATCTGCACTTCCCATTCCCTTCGTTGGTGCAGTATATGGCTTACCGTACAGAATTTCATAGGGACTTACAGACAACCCTTCTCTAGGTTTTATACGAATTCTCAATAAAGCAAGGGGCAATGCCTGTGGCCATTGGATTTGAGCTTCCTGGCATATCTTTTTAATTTGTCCTTTTAATGTTTGATTCATCCTTTCTACCTTTCCACTAGATTGTGGCCTCCACGGTGTATGTAAATCCCAGCTAATTCCAAGCATTTCACTAATTTCCTGTACTATTTTAGCTATAAAGTGTGGGCCTCGATCTGAAGAAATTCCTAAAGGTACCCCAAATCTAGGTATGATCTCTTTTAACAAAGTTTTTACTACTTCTCTAGCTTGATTCGTTCTACAGGGAAATGCTTCTAGCCACCCTGAAAAGGTACATACGTATACCAATAAATACTTAAACCCTTTTGATTTAGGTAATTCTGCAAAATCCACTTGCCAATAGTCACCTGGTTCTATTCCCACTTTCAAAGTTCCCATTTGAATTTGTTTTCGTATTACCGGATTATTCTTTAAACATACTGGACACTTCGCATTCACCCCTTTTGCTATTGTTAACATTTGTGCAGATATAATGCTCCGCTTTAAAAACTGCACCAATGCTTCTGCTCCCCAATGGCATTTATTATGTTCAGTTTGTATTATTCGTTTCATAATTGTAGCAGGCACTACTACTTGTCCATTACCTGTTACATACCATCCATGTGAATTCTTCTGTGCCTTTACCAAATCGGCTAATTTTTCATCTTCTTGGGTATAAAAGGGATTTACAGAGAGATGAGCAGTAATCGGGCTTACCTTAGTAGGTATTAGAGCTAATTCAGTCCATACTTGCCGTGCAGCAATTTTGGCTGCCTGGTCTGCCTTCATGTTTCCTTGTGCCACATCGCTGTCATCCCTCTGATGTCCTCGACAATGCATTACAGCCACTTGCTGAGGTAGTACCACAGCCTCTAATAACTGTAAGATCTCGGTTCGATATTTAATAATACTACCTTGAGCCGTCAACAATCCTCTTTCCTTCCATAAAGCTCCATGTATATGTATTATTCCAAAAGCGTATTTAGAATCTGCCCAAATATTCACCCTCTTATCCGTACTCGGTATTAAAGCCCGAATTAGAGCGACCAGTTCTGCCTTTTGCGCTGACGTTCCTGGCATTAATGCCTTTGCTTCAATTACTTCAAGCTTAGTAACCACAGCATATCCAGAATATCGTGTTCCATTCTCAACAAAGCTGCTACCGTCTGTAAATAATGTCCAGTCAGGATTTACAAGGGGAATATCTTTCAGATCTACCCTACTGGCGTAAGTTTGTTCGATCACCTCAATACAATCATGTTCCAGCTCGCCTTCCTCTATTTTGCTACCTAAAAATTCAGCGGGATTCAAACATGTTGTTATCTTTAAAAATATATCATCCTGTTCTCTCAATATTGCCTGATATTTCAACATTCTACTGGATGACAACCAATGACCCCCCTTTTGTTCCAAAACTGCAATCACCATGTGGGGCACAAATACTTCCATTTTTGTTCCCAATGTCAATTTTCTAGCTTCTTGGACTAACATTACAGTAGCAGCCACTGCTCGGAGGCAAGAAGGCCATCCGGCACTTACCATATCCAACTGCTTGGAAAAATAGCCCACCGGTCTCTTCCATGATCCAATTCGTTGAGTTAAAACTCCAAGCGCTAGTCGTTGCCGCTCATGTACAAAGAGTTGAAATGTTTTTGTCAAATCAGGCAATCCTAATGCTGGGGCTTCTTGCAGAGCCTGTTTTAAGTCTTGAAAAGCCCTTTTACACTCTAAACTCCAAACTAATTGTGGCTCTTTTAAAGCTGCATACAGTGGTTTGGCTAACAGTCCATAATTCAAAATCCAGAGTCTGCACCACCCTGTCATTCCTAGAAAAGTTCGTAACTCGTGCAAATTTCTAGGTTCAGGGATGGCACAAATCGCTTGTATTCTATTCACCCCCAACCGTCTTTGTCCTTGGGAAATTTCACATCCCAGATATATCACTTTTTCCCGGGCAATTTGGGCTTTTTCCTTAGAAACTCGATAACCGCTCTGTCCCAGTAAATTTAATCACGCAACTGTAACAGTAATGCAGTTTTCATACCTTTCTGTCGCCACGAAAATGTCATCCACATATTGCAACAATAAGTATGCTTTTGATGGTAATTGAAAATATCCTTGCTCCTTCCAATCCTCCAGTTCTCGTGCCAGCTGATTCCCAAATATTGTAGGACTGTTTTTGAAGCCTTGTGGTAACCTGGTCCAGGTCAGCTGTCGTTTTCGTCCTGTATCCGGATTTTCCCATTCAAACGCAAATAATTTCCTACTTTGTAATGCCAATGGGATGCAGAAGAAAGCATCTTTTAAATCAATTACAGAAAAGTATCTAAATTGTTCTGCCACAGATGTTAACAATGTATAAGGATTTGCTACTACTGGATGTATATCTTTAACTATTTCGTTTACAGCTCTTAAATCTTGAACTAACCTATAATCTCCGTTAGGTTTTCTTATAGGAAATATCGGTGTATTATATTCAGATTCACATTCTTCTAACACATTGTGCATCAAAAATTTTGCAATTAATGGTGCTACCCCTTTCCTAGCTTCTAACTGTATAGGATATTGTCTAACTCTTACCGGTTGGACACCTTCTTTCAATTCTACTATGACAGGTTTTGCTGCTTTCGCTAATCCCGGTACTTGTGTCTCCCATACCCATGGTACTACAGCGTTTTCTACCTCTATTGGTATTGTTGTATTAGCTATTTCTTTTACTATAAATATTCTAGCTATTTCTTCCTCAGGTATCTGCAACTTAGCTTTTCCATTTTCAAATATTATTTTAGCATTAAATCTTGACAATAAATCTCGTCCTAACAAAGATGTAGGACAATCCGGTACATAGAGAAATTCATGATCTAATTCTTTACCCCTAAAATTTAGATGCAATGGCCGCAGAAAGGGCCGTTGCTCTGTTTTTCCTGTAGCTCCTACCACAGTTATCATCGTATCTCCTATCTTTCCTAAACAAGTATTTAAAACAGAATAAGTTGCCCCAGTATCTACCAATAATTGTTTCTCTTCCCCATCAATTTCTGTTGTCACTTTTAATCCATCACTTAGTCAGCTACTATGTTGCCCCAAATGTCCTAACATCATTGTTTCTGCCATTGGTGTTCCTCCTACTGAAGTCTGCTGGGCCAAATTCATTTTCACTGGGCACTCATTTTTCCAATGTCCCTGTTGTCTGCAAAACGCACACTGATTTATCCCTAGCTGATTTTGAGGTATTCCCCGCATGCCTCCTACCCTGTATCCTCCTCGACCTCGTCCTCTACTTCTGCCTCTTATTCCTTGATTTACTCGTTGTAACATTGCTAATAATCCTGCCTGATTTCTTTTTGTGTTTTTTTTTTTTTTTCCCTATTATTGTACACTTTCCAGCTGATTGCTTCCAAATTACTAAATCTCCTGGGGAAAAAGGAACTTTCCCATATACTTTATCAGTCCCCGAAATTGCCTCTCGTAAAGGGGCTAATAATACTTTACTGTTTTGCTCTTGTTCCTTCCTCCCTTGTCTTGTTCTCTGTGCAATTGGGGTTCGTTGCGCTTGTCTTGGGCATGATGAATGCCCTGGCGAACCCTTCGGTGTTAACTTAATCTGGATCGCTCCAGTATTAATTGATTCTGACGGTTTTACCGCCTTAATACTATCAGTATCACTATCGTCCCCTGCATCTATATCGGACATCACAGGGGCCGTCGGTGATGCTAAAAGTGATACCTCCTCTGGCTCTCTTATTGAATTTTGTATTGCCAAACAAGTCATACGCTTCTTATTACCTACACATCCTTCACATTTTGTTTTATCTTTTTTTCGGGATGTACCAACAACATTCCACATTCTCTCTGCATATCTGGATGATTACGTATATCATAAAATAGATCAACATATGGTACTTCATCCCATTTTTCAAGTTCTTAACAATATCTCATTAATGGACCTATAACACCCGGATCTAAACTTCCGTGTTCAGGCCACCGGGGTCCATCATACTCATATTGTGGCCACCAATTCGTACAATAATCTATAAATCGACTTTTACTCATACTCTGAAAATATCCCGCACTTTTCCAATGCTTTAATAAACATCCTAACGGAGAATTATCCGGTATTACCATGGTCTTACACATTCACTCCACACACACACACTAAATCTACGGGGTAGAAAACGGAAAGATAGCCTCTGATGGGAAACAAAAGACCAAACCAAACTCACGAGACAGCCACGTATGTCCGTGAGTGCTGGACCTGCGGGGCTTTCGCTCCGTCTGACGGCCAGCGCCTAGGCTTCCACAGACCAGACCTCGAGCTCGTTAGCCCAACCTTGCGTGAATCGCCGTCACGTCTTATTAGGCAGGCACCCGACCAAATATTACAATAAAGCACCTTCGGGCTTACCACTTTGGGACGTCAGGAGCAGCGCAGAGCGGGCGCAGCCGATGGCTCCCCGAGAATTCCTCGGTGCCGGCACGGAGCAAAATCGGAAAGCGAACCGTCAACACTACTCCCGAAGTCCCATCTGGGTCGCCAGAAAACTGTTGCCCGTAAAGAAACACATAACTACGAAAGCAGTTATATGCGGTGCTTTATTCGGGGCCCGGGGTCTCAGGGACTCATGTCCAAAGCTGAGAATCCCAAATCCCCGTTTAACTTGGTTAATATTTATAGTGTTCGGTTACGTAACATAATCAACAGAATTGCTAAGCTACATGATTGTTTCCCATTTATAGTTTCTTCAGTTACTGTTGCCAAGATTTGCTTATCATTTACCTAGTTCATCAGATTGTGCTGTACCCACTTCATCAGATTGTACTGTACCCAGTTCATCAGATTGTACTGTACCCAACACCTGCAATTATACCTTCATCTTGTCTACCAAGTATAACCTATTCTAATCAATATAATGTAACAATTCCCCCCTTTGAAAATACTTCAAGTCTTCCAGACTGCAAGGATTTTCATCATCAGTTCCGCAGATTTCCATATTCTTTGGACCGTCTCAAACTGGTGATTGTAGCTGCAATGAATTATTTCCAATGTCTTCATATCTCGGGGGAAGTTCATGATTCTTCCTGGTAACAGCTTTTAAAATTTTCCCCAAGCGTTGCCGTTCCTTATTAACAATATTTTGAATCAAACGCAACACTCCCATAATAGCTAACATAATAATTATAATTATTATACACCATTGAATTAAAGATGCTACCCAACCAGAGATGTTCAATCCAAATGACTTTGCTAAAGCAGCAACCCAATTATGGGTACTTTCTTCTCTTTCTTCCTCAGTTGCATGTTCAATTTGCGTTAGCTGAGACAAATCACGTTCTACCGCGGCTGTAACATTCGGAATATGTACACAACAATGATCAATCTTATCTCGTAAATAACCACATACTCCATGTTCTTTTAGCAACAGCATATCTAATGCCATTCTATTTTGCAGGGTCATTTTTGTGGTTGCCTGTAATTGTAAGTTTATTTCCTTAAATCCTTCTTTAGTCACTCTTGCTAGCCTTTCCGTTTGTCCTAACAACCGGTACAACATTTCTCTATTCCGATAAGTACTAATTGGAGCAAACAATGATTCTAAAGCCCAACCTAACTTCACACCGGATGATGGTTCTTGCCAATCATCATCATCCTTTATTTCTCTCTTCATTATCCATAAATTTTCTAATCTACCCTTAAATGGCGCTTTCTTCCAAATTGGGCAGAGAGTTGGTAACCCTAAAGTTATTTCAGTCACCAACCCATCCAAGGGGAGGTGAGTCGTCCATTGTCCATCACTTGTAACCCAAACTAAATTTCCTGTGCTCCTGATCGTAGTTCTACAATCTATTCCCACTCCGAATTGTATTACAGGTTCACTCATGGAGTATTTAATTCCTCTACAGGCACAACCTGTCCTTAATGCAAGGACCACAGGTGGAAAGGTAGCTTCACTTTCGGGGTGTCACAAGTGTATACTTTTGTACAGTTCTAGACTGGGTGTTTTTCAGCTAACTTTCTTTTGCATTGGATTTTCTTGTGTTTCCTGTTGTGGCGCCTGGATTATTTGTATTGGTTGCATTTCGTCTTTTTCCAAATCTTTTAACTCTCTCCTGGCTCTGTTTCTTTTCTGCATAGGTTCTGATTTTGCAGTAACCTCTAATGCCCTTTTTCCATAATCAAAACTCTCTTTAATCCAAACAATACAGGTGTAGTTTCCTACATCTGTCTTACTTACATTTCGCAATGATAAAATCATAGTACCCCTTCGTGTATCACTATCCCATCGGATTGTAAACCCAGTTGACAATTTGGACTCATTCTTCTGCCAATAGCAACTAATGTCTTGGATTGAACTTCTCATATCTCCAACAAAATCACAAGTCAAATTTACATCCATTCGTTCTTCTATATGTACAGTAGCATATGTATGTATTATTTGAGCGAAACCATTACTTAATCCTACCCAGCATAGTATTACCAAGATGTAAATCTCAGTTTTGTAGGAGTGATCATTTTTACCCCCCATTGTGATGGTACCTTCTTCACTCTGGTATAATGAATCCAATTATCAATTCCTGCTACTTTCACAGCGGTAAATGTTATCAATAGCACCAAATAAAGTCCATGCCACTGTTCCTTTAAAGGCTCCGTTTGCCAATTTCGAACATACGCTTGGTCTCCTGGTTGATTCTCCAACGGCAAAGGGCGATTCCAGATGATCGCGGCACGTAAGGCTGTGAGTAATCTGCTTAAAGAAATTATATAACTATAAACATCTTGATCTCCTTGGAGGTGTAAATCTGCACTTCCCATTCCCTTCGTTGGTGCAGTATATGGCTTACCGTACAGAATTTCATAGGGACTTACAGACAACCCTTCTCTAGGTTTTATACGAATTCTCAATAAAGCAAGGGGCAATGCCTGTGGCCATTGGATTTGAGCTTCCTGGCATATCTTTTTAATTTGTCCTTTTAATGTTTGATTCTTCCTTTCTACCTTTCCACTAGATTGTGGCCTCCACGGTGTATGTAAATCCCAGCTAATTCCAAGCATTTCACTAATTTCCTGTACTATTTTAGCTATAAAGTGTGGGCCTCGATCTGAAGAAATTCCTAAAGGTACCCCAAATCTAGGTATGATCTCTTTTAACAAAGTTTTTACTACTTCTCTAGCTTGATTCGTTCTACAGGGAAATGCTTCTAGCCACCCTGAAAAGGTACATACGTATACCAATAAATACTTAAACCCTTTTGATTTAGGTAATTCTGCAAAATCCACTTGCCAATAGTCACCTGGTTCTATTCCCACTTTCAAAGTTCCCATTTGAATTTGTTTTCGTATTACCGGATTATTCTTTAAACATACTGGACACTTCGCATTCACCCCTTTTGCTATTGTTAACATTTGTGCAGATATAATGCTCCGCTTTAAAAACTGCACCAATGCTTCTGCTCCCCAATGGCATTTATTATGTTCAGTTTGTATTATTCGTTTCATAATTGTAGCAGGCACTACTACTTGTCCATTACCTGTTACATACCATCCATGTGAATTCTTCTGTGCCTTTACCAAATCGGCTAATTTTTCATCTTCTTGGGTATAAAAGGGATTTACAGAGAGATGAGCAGTAATCGGGCTTACCTTAGTAGGTATTAGAGCTAATTCAGTCCATACTTGCCGTGCAGCAATTTTGGCTGCCTGGTCTGCCTTCATGTTTCCTTGTGCCACATCGCTGTCATCCCTCTGATGTCCTCGACAATGCATTACAGCCACTTGCTGAGGTAGTACCACAGCCTCTAATAACTGTAAGATCTCGGTTCGATATTTAATAATACTACCTTGAGCCGTCAACAATCCTCTTTCCTTCCATAAAGCTCCATGTATATGTATTATTCCAAAAGCGTATTTAGAATCTGCCCAAATATTCACCCTCTTATCCGTACTCGGTATTAAAGCCCGAATTAGAGCGACCAGTTCTGCCTTTTGCGCTGACGTTCCTGGCATTAATGCCTTTGCTTCAATTACTTCAAGCTTAGTAACCACAGCATATCCAGAATATCGTGTTCCATTCTCAACAAAGCTGCTACCGTCTGTAAATAATGTCCAGTCAGGATTTACAAGGGGAATATCTTTCAGATCTACCCTACTGGCGTAAGTTTGTTCGATCACCTCAATACAATCATGTTCCAGCTCGCCTTCCTCTATTTTGCTACCTAAAAATTCAGCGGGATTCAAACATGTTGTTATCTTTAAAAATATATCATCCTGTTCTCTCAATATTGCTTGATATTTCAACATTCTACTGGATGACAACCAATGACCCCCCTTTTGTTCCAAAACTGCAATCACCATGTGGGGCACAAATACTTCCATTTTTGTTCCCAATGTCAATTTTCTAGCTTCTTGGACTAACATTACAGTAGCAGCCACTGCTCGGAGGCAAGAAGGCCATCCGGCACTTACCATATCCAACTGCTTGGAAAAATAGCCCACCGGTCTCTTCCATGATCCAATTCGTTGAGTTAAAACTCCAAGCGCTAGTCGTTGCCGCTCATGTACAAAGAGTTGAAATGTTTTTGTCAAATCAGGCAATCCTAATGCTGGGGCTTCTTGCAGAGCCTGTTTTAAGTCTTGAAAAGCCCTTTTACACTCTAAACTCCAAACTAATTGTGGCTCTTTTAAAGCTGCATACAGTGGTTTGGCTAACAGTCCATAATTCAAAATCCAGAGTCTGCACCACCCTGTCATTCCTAGAAAAGTTCGTAACTCGTGCAAATTTCTAGGTTCAGGGATGGCACAAATCGCTTGTATTCTATTCACCCCCAACCGTCTTTGTCCTTGGGAAATTTCACATCCCAGATATATCACTTTTTCCTGGGCAATTTGGGCTTTTTCCTTAGAAACTCGATAACCGCTCTGTCCCAGTAAATTTAATCACGCAACTGTAACAGTAATGCAGTTTTCATACCTTTCTGTCGCCACGAAAATGTCATCCACATATTGCAACAATAAGTATGCTTTTGATGGTAATTGAAAATATCCTTGCTCCTTCCAATCCTCCAGTTCTCGTGCCAGCTGATTCCCAAATATTGTAGGACTGTTTTTGAAGCCTTGTGGTAACCTGGTCCAGGTCAGCTGTCGTTTTCGTCCTGTATCCGGATTTTCCCATTCAAACGCAAATAATTTCCTACTTTGTAATGCCAATGGGATGCAGAAGAAAGCATCTTTTAAATCAATTACAGAAAAGTATCTAAATTGTTCTGCCACAGATGTTAACAATGTATAAGGATTTGCTACTACTGGATGTATATCTTTAACTATTTCGTTTACAGCTCTTAAATCTTGAACTAACCTATAATCTCCGTTAGGTTTTCTTATAGGAAATATCGGTGTATTATATTCAGATTCACATTCTTCTAACACATTGTGCATCAAAAATTTTGCAATTAATGGTGCTACCCCTTTCCTAGCTTCTAACTGTATAGGATATTGTCTAACTCTTACCGGTTGGACACCTTCTTTCAATTCTACTATGACAGGTTTTGCTGCTTTCGCTAATCCCGGTACTTGTGTCTCCCATACCCATGGTACTACAGCGTTTTCTACCTCTATTGGTATTGTTGTATTAGCTATTTCTTTTACTATAAATATTCTAGCTATTTCTTCCTCAGGTATCTGCAACTTAGCTTTTCCATTTTCAAATATTATTTTAGCATTAAATCTTGACAATAAATCTCGTCCTAACAAAGATGTAGGACAATCCGGTACATAGAGAAATTCATGATCTAATTCTTTACCCCTAAAATTTAGATGCAATGGCCGCAGAAAGGGCCGTTGCTCTGTTTTTCCTGTAGCTCCTACCACAGTTATCATCGTATCTCCTATCTTTCCTAAACAAGTATTTAAAACAGAATAAGTTGCCCCAGTATCTACCAATAATTGTTTCTCTTCCCCATCAATTTCTGTTGTCACTTTTAATCCATCACTTAGTCAGCTACTATGTTGCCCCAAATGTCCTAACATCATTGTTTCTGCCATTGGTGTTCCTCCTACTGAAGTCTGCTGGGCCAAATTCATTTTCACTGGGCACTCATTTTTCCAATGTCCCTGTTGTCTGCAAAACGCACACTGATTTATCCCTAGCTGATTTTGAGGTATTCCCCGCATGCCTCCTACCCTGTATCCTCCTCGACCTCGTCCTCTACTTCTGCCTCTTATTCCTTGATTTACTCGTTGTAACATTGCTAATAATCCTGCCTGATTTCTTTTTGTGTTTTTTTTTTTTTTTTTCCCTATTATTGTACACTTTCCAGCTGATTGCTTCCAAATTACTAAATCTCCTGGGGAAAAAGGAACTTTCCCATATACTTTATCAGTCCCCGAAATTGCCTCTCGTAAAGGGGCTAATAATACTTTACTGTTTTGCTCTTGTTCCTTCCTCCCTTGTCTTGTTCTCTGTGCAATTGGGGTTCGTTGCGCTTGTCTTGGGCATGATGAATGCCCTGGCGAACCCTTCGGTGTTAACTTAATCTGGATCGCTCCAGTATTAATTGATTCTGACGGTTTTACCGCCTTAATACTATCAGTATCACTATCGTCCCCTGCATCTATATCGGACATCACAGGGGCCGTCGGTGATGCTAAAAGTGATACCTCCTCTGGCTCTCTTATTGAATTTTGTATTGCCAAACAAGTCATACACTTCTTATTACCTACACATCCTTCACATTTTGTTTTATCTTTTTTTCGGGATGTACCAACAACATTCCACATTCTCTCTGCATATCTGGATGATTACGTATATCATAAAATAGATCAACATATGGTACTTCATCCCATTTTTCAAGTTCTTAACAATATCTCATTAATGGACCTATAACACCCGGATCTAAACTTCCGTGTTCAGGCCACCGGGGTCCATCATACTCATATTGTGGCCACCAATTCGTACAATAATCTATAAATCGACTTTTACTCATACTCTGAAAATATCCCGCACTTTTCCAATGCTTTAATAAACATCCTAACGGAGAATTATCCGGTATTACCATGGTCTTACACATTCACTCCACACACACACACTAAATCTACGGGGTAGAAAACGGAAAGATAGCCTCTGATGGGAAACAAAAGACCAAACCAAACTCACGAGACAGCCACGTATGTCCGTGAGTGCTGGACCTGCGGGGCTTTCGCTCCGTCTGACGGCCAGCGCCTAGGCTTCCACAGACCAGACCTCGAGCTCGTTAGCCCAACCTTGCGTGAATCGCCGTCACGTCTTATTAGGCAGGCACCCGACCAAATATTACAATAAAGCACCTTCGGGCTTACCACTTTGGGACGTCAGGAGCAGCGCAGAGCGGGCGCAGCCGATGGCTCCCCGAGAATTCCTCGGTGCCGGCACGGAGCAAAATCGGAAAGCGAACCGTCAACACTACTCCCGAAGTCCCATCTGGGTCGCCAGAAAACTGTTGCCCGTAAAGAAACACATAACTACGAAAGCAGTTATATGCGGTGCTTTATTCGGGGCCCGGGGTCTCAGGGACTCATGTCCAAAGCTGAGAATCCCAAATCCCCGTTTAACTTGGTTAATATTTATAGTGTTCGGTTACGTAACATAATCAACAGAATTGCTAAGCTACATGATTGTTTCCCATTTATAGTTTCTTCAGTTACTGTTGCCAAGATTTGCTTATCATTTACCTAGTTCATCAGATTGTGCTGTACCCAGTTCATCAGATTGTACTGTACCCACTTCATCAGATTGTACTGTACCCAACACCTGCAATTATACCTTCATCTTGTCTACCAAGTATAACCTATTCTAATCAATATAATGTAACAATTCCCCCCTTTGAAAATACTTCAAGTCTTCCAGACTGCAAGGATTTTCATCATCAGTTCCGCAGATTTCCATATTCTTTGGACCGTCTCAAACTGGTGATTGTAGCTGCAATGAATTATTTCCAATGTCTTCATATCTCGGGGGAAGTTCATGATTCTTCCTGGTAACAGCTTTTAAAATTTTCCCCAAGCGTTGCCGTTCCTTATTAACAATATTTTGAATCAAACGCAACACTCCCATAATAGCTAACATAATAATTATAATTATTATACACCATTGAATTAAAGATGCTACCCAACCAGAGATGTTCAATCCAAATGACTTTGCTAAAGCAGCAACCCAATTATGGGTACTTTCTTCTCTTTCTTCCTCAGTTGCATGTTCAATTTGCGTTAGCTGAGACAAATCACGTTCTACCGCGGCTGTAACATTCGGAATATGTACACAACAATGATCAATCTTATCTCGTAAATAACCACATACTCCATGTTCTTTTAGCAACAGCATATCTAATGCCATTCTATTTTGCAGGGTCATTTTTGTGGTTGCCTGTAATTGTAAGTTTATTTCCTTAAATCCTTCTTTAGTCACTCTTGCTAGCCTTTCCGTTTGTCCTAACAACCGGTACAACATTTCTCTATTCCGATAAGTACTAATTGGAGCAAACAATGATTCTAAAGCCCAACCTAACTTCACACCGGATGATGGTTCTTGCCAATCATCATCATCCTTTATTTCTCTCTTCATTATCCATAAATTTTCTAATCTACCCTTAAATGGCGCTTTCTTCCAAATTGGGCAGAGAGTTGGTAACCCTAAAGTTATTTCAGTCACCAACCCATCCAAGGGGAGGTGAGTCGTCCATTGTCCATCACTTGTAACCCAAACTAAATTTCCTGTGCTCCTGATCGTAGTTCTACAATCTATTCCCACTCCGAATTGTATTACAGGTTCACTCATGGAGTATTTAATTCCTCTACAGGCACAACCTGTCCTTAATGCAAGGACCACAGGTGGAAAGGTAGCTTCACTTTCGGGGTGTCACAAGTGTATACTTTTGTACAGTTCTAGACTGGGTGTTTTTCAGCTAACTTTCTTTTGCATTGGATTTTCTTGTGTTTCCTGTTGTGGCGCCTGGATTATTTGTATTGGTTGCATTTCGTCTTTTTCCAAATCTTTTAACTCTCTCCTGGCTCTGTTTCTTTTCTGCATAGGTTCTGATTTTGCAGTAACCTCTAATGCCCTTTTTCCATAATCAAAACTCTCTTTAATCCAAACAATACAGGTGTAGTTTCCTACATCTGTCTTACTTACATTTCGCAATGATAAAATCATAGTACCCCTTCGTGTATCACTATCCCATCGGATTGTGAACCCAGTTGACAATTTGGACTCATTCTTCTGCCAATAGCAACTAATGTCTTGGATTGAACTTCTCATATCTCCAACAAAATCACAAGTCAAATTTACATCCATTCGTTCTTCTATATGTACAGTAGCATATGTATGTATTATTTGAGCGAAACCATTACTTAATCCTACCCAGCATAGTATTACCAAGATGTAAATCTCAGTTTTGTAGGAGTGATCATTTTTACCCCCCATTGTGATGGTACCTTCTTCACTCTGGTATAATGAATCCAATTATCAATTCCTGCTACTTTCACAGCGGTAAATGTTATCAATAGTACCAAATAAAGTCCATGCCACTGTTCCTTTAAAGGCTCCGTTTGCCAATTTCGAACATACGCTTGGTCTCCTGGTTGATTCTCCAACGGCAAAGGGCGATTCCAGATGATCGCGGCACGTAAGGCTGTGAGTAATCTGCTTAAAGAAATTATATAACTATAAACATCTTGATCTCCTTGGAGGTGTAAATCTGCACTTCCCATTCCCTTCGTTGGTGCAGTATATGGCTTACCGTACAGAATTTCATAGGGACTTACAGACAACCCTTCTCTAGGTTTTATACGAATTCTCAATAAAGCAAGGGGCAATGCCTGTGGCCATTGGATTTGAGCTTCCTGGCATATCTTTTTAATTTGTCCTTTTAATGTTTGATTCATCCTTTCTACCTTTCCACTAGATTGTGGCCTCCACGGTGTATGTAAATCCCAGCTAATTCCAAGCATTTCACTAATTTCCTGTACTATTTTAGCTATAAAGTGTGGGCCTCGATCTGAAGAAATTCCTAAAGGTACCCCAAATCTAGGTATGATCTCTTTTAACAAAGTTTTTACTACTTCTCTAGCTTGATTCGTTCTACAGGGAAATGCTTCTAGCCACCCTGAAAAGGTACATACGTATACCAATAAATACTTAAACCCTTTTGATTTAGGTAATTCTGCAAAATCCACTTGCCAATAGTCACCTGGTTCTATTCCCACTTTCAAAGTTCCCATTTGAATTTGTTTTCGTATTACCGGATTATTCTTTAAACATACTGGACACTTCGCATTCACCCCTTTTGCTATTGTTAACATTTGTGCAGATATAATGCTCCGCTTTAAAAACTGCACCAATGCTTCTGCTCCCCAATGGCATTTATTATGTTCAGTTTGTATTATTCGTTTCATAATTGTAGCAGGCACTACTACTTGTCCATTACCTGTTACATACCATCCATGTGAATTCTTCTGTGCCTTTACCAAATCGGCTAATTTTTCATCTTCTTGGGTATAAAAGGGATTTACAGAGAGATGAGCAGTAATCGGGCTTACCTTAGTAGGTATTAGAGCTAATTCAGTCCATACTTGCCGTGCAGCAATTTTGGCTGCCTGGTCTGCCTTCATGTTTCCTTGTGCCACATCGCTGTCATCCCTCTGATGTCCTCGACAATGCATTACAGCCACTTGCTGAGGTAGTACCACAGCCTCTAATAACTGTAAGATCTCGGTTCGATATTTAATAATACTACCTTGAGCCGTCAACAATCCTCTTTCCTTCCATAAAGCTCCATGTATATGTATTATTCCAAAAGCGTATTTAGAATCTGCCCAAATATTCACCCTCTTATCCGTACTCGGTATTAAAGCCCGAATTAGAGCGACCAGTTCTGCCTTTTGCGCTGACGTTCCTGGCATTAATGCCTTTGCTTCAATTACTTCAAGCTTAGTAACCACAGCATATCCAGAATATCGTGTTCCATTCTCAACAAAGCTGCTACCGTCTGTAAATAATGTCCAGTCAGGATTTACAAGGGGAATATCTTTCAGATCTACCCTACTGGCGTAAGTTTGTTCGATCACCTCAATACAATCATGTTCCAGCTCGCCTTCCTCTATTTTGCTACCTAAAAATTCAGCGGGATTCAAACATGTTGTTATCTTTAAAAATATATCATCCTGTTCTCTCAATATTGCCTGATATTTCAACATTCTACTGGATGACAACCAATGACCCCCCTTTTGTTCCAAAACTGCAATCACCATGTGGGGCACAAATACTTCCATTTTTGTTCCCAATGTCAATTTTCTAGCTTCTTGGACTAACATTACAGTAGCAGCCACTGCTCGGAGGCAAGAAGGCCATCCGGCACTTACCATATCCAACTGCTTGGAAAAATAGCCCACCGGTCTCTTCCATGATCCAATTCGTTGAGTTAAAACTCCAAGCGCTAGTCGTTGCCGCTCATGTACAAAGAGTTGAAATGTTTTTGTCAAATCAGGCAATCCTAATGCTGGGGCTTCTTGCAGAGCCTGTTTTAAGTCTTGAAAAGCCCTTTTACACTCTAAACTCCAAACTAATTGTGGCTCTTTTAAAGCTGCATACAGTGGTTTGGCTAACAGTCCATAATTCAAAATCCAGAGTCTGCACCACCCTGTCATTCCTAGAAAAGTTCGTAACTCGTGCAAATTTCTAGGTTCAGGGATGGCACAAATCGCTTGTATTCTATTCACCCCCAACCGTCTTTGTCCTTGGGAAATTTCACATCCCAGATATATCACTTTTTCCCGGGCAATTTGGGCTTTTTCCTTAGAAACTCGATAACCGCTCTGTCCCAGTAAATTTAATCACGCAACTGTAACAGTAATGCAGTTTTCATACCTTTCTGTCGCCACGAAAATGTCATCCACATATTGCAACAATAAGTATGCTTTTGATGGTAATTGAAAATATCCTTGCTCCTTCCAATCCTCCAGTTCTCGTGCCAGCTGATTCCCAAATATTGTAGGACTGTTTTTGAAGCCTTGTGGTAACCTGGTCCAGGTCAGCTGTCGTTTTCGTCCTGTATCCGGATTTTCCCATTCAAACGCAAATAATTTCCTACTTTGTAATGCCAATGGGATGCAGAAGAAAGCATCTTTTAAATCAATTACAGAAAAGTATCTAAATTGTTCTGCCACAGATGTTAACAATGTATAAGGATTTGCTACTACTGGATGTATATCTTTAACTATTTCGTTTACAGCTCTTAAATCTTGAACTAACCTATAATCTCCGTTAGGTTTTCTTATAGGAAATATCGGTGTATTATATTCAGATTCACATTCTTCTAACACATTGTGCATCAAAAATTTTGCAATTAATGGTGCTACCCCTTTCCTAGCTTCTAACTGTATAGGATATTGTCTAACTCTTACCGGTTGGACACCTTCTTTCAATTCTACTATGACAGGTTTTGCTGCTTTCGCTAATCCCGGTACTTGTGTCTCCCATACCCATGGTACTACAGCGTTTTCTACCTCTATTGGTATTGTTGTATTAGCTATTTCTTTTACTATAAATATTCTAGCTATTTCTTCCTCAGGTATCTGCAACTTAGCTTTTCCATTTTCAAATATTATTTTAGCATTAAATCTTGACAATAAATCTCGTCCTAACAAAGATGTAGGACAATCCGGTACATAGAGAAATTCATGATCTAATTCTTTACCCCTAAAATTTAGATGCAATGGCCGCAGAAAGGGCCGTTGCTCTGTTTTTCCTGTAGCTCCTACCACAGTTATCATCGTATCTCCTATCTTTCCTAAACAAGTATTTAAAACAGAATAAGTTGCCCCAGTATCTACCAATAATTGTTTCTCTTCCCCATCAATTTCTGTTGTCACTTTTAATCCATCACTTAGTCAGCTACTATGTTGCCCCAAATGTCCTAACATCATTGTTTCTGCCATTGGTGTTCCTCCTACTGAAGTCTGCTGGGCCAAATTCATTTTCACTGGGCACTCATTTTTCCAATGTCCCTGTTGTCTGCAAAACGCACACTGATTTATCCCTAGCTGATTTTGAGGTATTCCCCGCATGCCTCCTACCCTGTATCCTCCTCGACCTCGTCCTCTACTTCTGCCTCTTATTCCTTGATTTACTCGTTGTAACATTGCTAATAATCCTGCCTGATTTCTTTTTGTGTTTTTTTTTTTTTTTCCCTATTATTGTACACTTTCCAGCTGATTGCTTCCAAATTACTAAATCTCCTGGGGAAAAAGGAACTTTCCCATATACTTTATCAGTCCCCGAAATTGCCTCTCGTAAAGGGGCTAATAATACTTTACTGTTTTGCTCTTGTTCCTTCCTCCCTTGTCTTGTTCTCTGTGCAATTGGGGTTCGTTGCGCTTGTCTTGGGCATGATGAATGCCCTGGCGAACCCTTCGGTGTTAACTTAATCTGGATCGCTCCAGTATTAATTGATTCTGACGGTTTTACCGCCTTAATACTATCAGTATCACTATCGTCCCCTGCATCTATATCGGACATCACAGGGGCCGTCGGTGATGCTAAAAGTGATACCTCCTCTGGCTCTCTTATTGAATTTTGTATTGCCAAACAAGTCATACGCTTCTTATTACCTACACATCCTTCACATTTTGTTTTATCTTTTTTTCGGGATGTACCAACAACATTCCACATTCTCTCTGCATATCTGGATGATTACGTATATCATAAAATAGATCAACATATGGTACTTCATCCCATTTTTCAAGTTCTTAACAATATCTCATTAATGGACCTATAACACCCGGATCTAAACTTCCGTGTTCAGGCCACCGGGGTCCATCATACTCATATTGTGGCCACCAATTCGTACAATAATCTATAAATCGACTTTTACTCATACTCTGAAAATATCCCGCACTTTTCCAATGCTTTAATAAACATCCTAACGGAGAATTATCCGGTATTACCATGGTCTTACACATTCACTCCACACACACACACTAAATCTACGGGGTAGAAAACGGAAAGATAGCCTCTGATGGGAAACAAAAGACCAAACCAAACTCACGAGACAGCCACGTATGTCCGTGAGTGCTGGACCTGCGGGGCTTTCGCTCCGTCTGACGGCCAGCGCCTAGGCTTCCACAGACCAGACCTCGAGCTCGTTAGCCCAACCTTGCGTGAATCGCCGTCACGTCTTATTAGGCAGGCACCCGACCAAATATTACAATAAAGCACCTTCGGGCTTACCACTTTGGGACGTCAGGAGCAGCGCAGAGCGGGCGCAGCCGATGGCTCCCCGAGAATTCCTCGGTGCCGGCACGGAGCAAAATCGGAAAGCGAACCGTCAACACTACTCCCGAAGTCCCATCTGGGTCGCCAGAAAACTGTTGCCCGTAAAGAAACACATAACTACGAAAGCAGTTATATGCGGTGCTTTATTCGGGGCCCGGGGTCTCAGGGACTCATGTCCAAAGCTGAGAATCCCAAATCCCCGTTTAACTTGGTTAATATTTATAGTGTTCGGTTACGTAACATAATCAACAGAATTGCTAAGCTACATGATTGTTTCCCATTTATAGTTTCTTCAGTTACTGTTGCCAAGATTTGCTTATCATTTACCTAGTTCATCAGATTGTGCTGTACCCACTTCATCAGATTGTACTGTACCCAGTTCATCAGATTGTACTGTACCCAACACCTGCAATTATACCTTCATCTTGTCTACCAAGTATAACCTATTCTAATCAATATAATGTAACAATTCCCCCCTTTGAAAATACTTCAAGTCTTCCAGACTGCAAGGATTTTCATCATCAGTTCCGCAGATTTCCATATTCTTTGGACCGTCTCAAACTGGTGATTGTAGCTGCAATGAATTATTTCCAATGTCTTCATATCTCGGGGGAAGTTCATGATTCTTCCTGGTAACAGCTTTTAAAATTTTCCCCAAGCGTTGCTGTTCCTTATTAACAATATTTTGAATCAAACGCAACACTCCCATAATAGCTAACATAATAATTATAATTATTATACACCATTGAATTAAAGATGCTACCCAACCAGAGATGTTCAATCCAAATGACTTTGCTAAAGCAGCAACCCAATTATGGGTACTTTCTTCTCTTTCTTCCTCAGTTGCATGTTCAATTTGCGTTAGCTGAGACAAATCACGTTCTACCGCGGCTGTAACATTCGGAATATGTACACAACAATGATCAATCTTATCTCGTAAATAACCACATACTCCATGTTCTTTTAGCAACAGCATATCTAATGCCATTCTATTTTGCAGGGTCATTTTTGTGGTTGCCTGTAATTGTAAGTTTATTTCCTTAAATCCTTCTTTAGTCACTCTTGCTAGCCTTTCCGTTTGTCCTAACAACCGGTACAACATTTCTCTATTCCGATAAGTACTAATTGGAGCAAACAATGATTCTAAAGCCCAACCTAACTTCACACCGGATGATGGTTCTTGCCAATCATCATCATCCTTTATTTCTCTCTTCATTATCCATAAATTTTCTAATCTACCCTTAAATGGCGCTTTCTTCCAAATTGGGCAGAGAGTTGGTAACCCTAAAGTTATTTCAGTCACCAACCCATCCAAGGGGAGGTGAGTCGTCCATTGTCCATCACTTGTAACCCAAACTAAATTTCCTGTGCTCCTGATCGTAGTTCTACAATCTATTCCCACTCCGAATTGTATTACAGGTTCACTCATGGAGTATTTAATTCCTCTACAGGCACAACCTGTCCTTAATGCAAGGACCACAGGTGGAAAGGTAGCTTCACTTTCGGGGTGTCACAAGTGTATACTTTTGTACAGTTCTAGACTGGGTGTTTTTCAGCTAACTTTCTTTTGCATTGGATTTTCTTGTGTTTCCTGTTGTGGCGCCTGGATTATTTGTATTGGTTGCATTTCGTCTTTTTCCAAATCTTTTAACTCTCTCCTGGCTCTGTTTCTTTTCTGCATAGGTTCTGATTTTGCAGTAACCTCTAATGCCCTTTTTCCATAATCAAAACTCTCTTTAATCCAAACAATACAGGTGTAGTTTCCTACATCTGTCTTACTTACATTTCGCAATGATAAAATCATAGTACCCCTTCGTGTATCACTATCCCATCGGATTGTGAACCCAGTTGACAATTTGGACTCATTCTTCTGCCAATAGCAACTAATGTCTTGGATTGAACTTCTCATATCTCCAACAAAATCACAAGTCAAATTTACATCCATTCGTTCTTCTATATGTACAGTAGCATATGTATGTATTATTTGAGCGAAACCATTACTTAATCCTACCCAGCATAGTATTACCAAGATGTAAATCTCAGTTTTGTAGGAGTGATCATTTTTACCCCCCATTGTGATGGTACCTTCTTCACTCTGGTATAATGAATCCAATTATCAATTCCTGCTACTTTCACAGCGGTAAATGTTATCAATAGCACCAAATAAAGTCCATGCCACTGTTCCTTTAAAGGCTCCGTTTGCCAATTTCGAACATACGCTTGGTCTCCTGGTTGATTCTCCAACGGCAAAGGGCGATTCCAGATGATCGCGGCACGTAAGGCTGTGAGTAATCTGCTTAAAGAAATTATATAACTATAAACATCTTGATCTCCTTGGAGGTGTAAATCTGCACTTCCCATTCCCTTCGTTGGTGCAGTATATGGCTTACCGTACAGAATTTCATAGGGATTTACAGACAACCCTTCTCTAGGTTTTATACGAATTCTCAATAAAGCAAGGGGCAATGCCTGTGGCCATTGGATTTGAGCTTCCTGGCATATCTTTTTAATTTGTCCTTTTAATGTTTGATTCTTCCTTTCTACCTTTCCACTAGATTGTGGCCTCCATGGTGTATGTAAATCCCAGCTAATTCCAAGCATTTCACTAATTTCCTGTACTATTTTAGCTATAAAGTGTGGGCCTCGATCTGAAGAAATTCCTAAAGGTACCCCAAATCTAGGTATGATCTCTTTTAACAAAGTTTTTACTACTTCTCTAGCTTGATTCGTTCTACAGGGAAATGCTTCTAGCCACCCTGAAAAGGTACATACGTATACCAATAAATACTGAAACCCTTTTGATTTAGGTAATTCTGCAAAATCCACTTGCCAATAGTCACCTGGTTCTATTCCCACTTTCAAAGTTCCCATTTGAATTTGTTTTCGTATTACCGGATTATTCTTTAAACATACTGGACACTTCGCATTCACCCCTTTTGCTATTGTTAACATTTGTGCAGATATAATGCTCCGCTTTAAAAACTGCACCAATGCTTCTGCTCCCCAATGGCATTTATTATGTTCAGTTTGTATTATTCGTTTCATAATTGTAGCAGGCACTACTACTTGTCCATTACCTGTTACATACCATCCATGTGAATTCTTCTGTGCCTTTACCAAATCGGCTAATTTTTCATCTTCTTGGGTATAAAAGGGATTTACAGAGAGATGAGCAGTAATCGGGCTTACCTTAGTAGGTATTAGAGCTAATTCAGTCCATACTTGCCGTGCAGCAATTTTGGCTGCCTGGTCTGCCTTCATGTTTCCTTGTGCCACATCGCTGTCATCCCTCTGATGTCCTCGACAATGCATTACAGCCACTTGCTGAGGTAGTACCACAGCCTCTAATAACTGTAAGATCTCGGTTCGATATTTAATAATACTACCTTGAGCCGTCAACAATCCTCTTTCCTTCCATAAAGCTCCATGTATATGTATTATTCCAAAAGCGTATTTAGAATCTGCCCAAATATTCACCCTCTTATCCGTACTCGGTATTAAAGCCCGAATTAGAGCGACCAGTTCTGCCTTTTGCGCTGACGTTCCTGGCATTAATGCCTTTGCTTCAATTACTTCAAGCTTAGTAACCACAGCATATCCAGAATATCGTGTTCCATTCTCAACAAAGCTGCTACCGTCTGTAAATAATGTCCAGTCAGGATTTACAAGGGGAATATCTTTCAGATCTACCCTACTGGCGTAAGTTTGTTCGATCACCTCAATACAATCATGTTCCAGCTCGCCTTCCTCTATTTTGCTACCTAAAAATTCAGCGGGATTCAAACATGTTGTTATCTTTAAAAATATATCATCCTGTTCTCTCAATATTGCTTGATATTTCAACATTCTACTGGATGACAACCAATGACCCCCCTTTTGTTCCAAAACTGCAATCACCATGTGGGGCACAAATACTTCCATTTTTGTTCCCAATGTCAATTTTCTAGCTTCTTGGACTAACATTACAGTAGCAGCCACTGCTCGGAGGCAAGAAGGCCATCCGGCACTTACCATATCCAACTGCTTGGAAAAATAGCCCACCGGTCTCTTCCATGATCCAATTCGTTGAGTTAAAACTCCAAGCGCTAGTCGTTGCCGCTCATGTACAAAGAGTTGAAATGTTTTTGTCAAATCAGGCAATCCTAATGCTGGGGCTTCTTGCAGAGCCTGTTTTAAGTCTTGAAAAGCCCTTTTACACTCTAAACTCCAAACTAATTGTGGCTCTTTTAAAGCTGCATACAGTGGTTTGGCTAACAGTCCATAATTCAAAATCCAGAGTCTGCACCACCCTGTCATTCCTAGAAAAGTTCGTAACTCGTGCAAATTTCTAGGTTCAGGGATGGCACAAATCGCTTGTATTCTATTCACCCCCAACCGTCTTTGTCCTTGGGAAATTTCACATCCCAGATATATCACTTTTTCCTGGGCAATTTGGGCTTTTTCCTTAGAAACTCGATAACCGCTCTGTCCCAGTAAATTTAATCACGCAACTGTAACAGTAATGCAGTTTTCATACCTTTCTGTCGCCACGAAAATGTCATCCACATATTGCAACAATAAGTATGCTTTTGATGGTAATTGAAAATATCCTTGCTCCTTCCAATCCTCCAGTTCTCGTGCCAGCTGATTCCCAAATATTGTAGGACTGTTTTTGAAGCCTTGTGGTAACCTGGTCCAGGTCAGCTGTCGTTTTCGTCCTGTATCCGGATTTTCCCATTCAAACGCAAATAATTTCCTACTTTGTAATGCCAATGGGATGCAGAAGAAAGCATCTTTTAAATCAATTACAGAAAAGTATCTAAATTGTTCTGCCACAGATGTTAACAATGTATAAGGATTTGCTACTACTGGATGTATATCTTTAACTATTTCGTTTACAGCTCTTAAATCTTGAACTAACCTATAATCTCCGTTAGGTTTTCTTATAGGAAATATCGGTGTATTATATTCAGATTCACATTCTTCTAACACATTGTGCATCAAAAATTTTGCAATTAATGGTGCTACCCCTTTCCTAGCTTCTAACTGTATAGGATATTGTCTAACTCTTACCGGTTGGACACCTTCTTTCAATTCTACTATGACAGGTTTTGCTGCTTTCGCTAATCCCGGTACTTGTGTCTCCCATACCCATGGTACTACAGCGTTTTCTACCTCTATTGGTATTGTTGTATTAGCTATTTCTTTTACTATAAATATTCTAGCTATTTCTTCCTCAGGTATCTGCAACTTAGCTTTTCCATTTTCAAATATTATTTTAGCATTAAATCTTGACAATAAATCTCGTCCTAACAAAGATGTAGGACAATCCGGTACATAGAGAAATTCATGATCTAATTCTTTACCCCTAAAATTTAGATGCAATGGCCGCAGAAAGGGCCGTTGCTCTGTTTTTCCTGTAGCTCCTACCACAGTTATCATCGTATCTCCTATCTTTCCTAAACAAGTATTTAAAACAGAATAAGTTGCCCCAGTATCTACCAATAATTGTTTCTCTTCCCCATCAATTTCTGTTGTCACTTTTAATCCATCACTTAGTCAGCTACTATGTTGCCCCAAATGTCCTAACATCATTGTTTCTGCCATTGGTGTTCCTCCTACTGAAGTCTGCTGGGCCAAATTCATTTTCACTGGGCACTCATTTTTCCAATGTCCCTGTTGTCTGCAAAACGCACACTGATTTATCCCTAGCTGATTTTGAGGTATTCCCCGCATGCCTCCTACCCTGTATCCTCCTCGACCTCGTCCTCTACTTCTGCCTCTTATTCCTTGATTTACTCGTTGTAACATTGCTAATAATCCTGCCTGATTTCTCTTTGTGGTTTTTTTTTTTTTTTTTTCTCCCTATTATTGTACACTTTCCAGCTGATTGCTTCCAAATTACTAAATCTCCTGGGGAAAAAGGAACTTTCCCATATACTTTATCAGTCCCCGAAATTGCCTCTCGTAAAGGGGCTAATAATACTTTACTGTTTTGCTCTTGTTCCTTCCTCCCTTGTCTTGTTCTCTGTGCAATTGGGGTTCGTTGCGCTTGTCTTGGGCATGATGAATGCCCTGGCGAACCCTTCGGTGTTAACTTAATCTGGATCGCTCCAGTATTAATTGATTCTGACGGTTTTACCGCCTTAATACTATCAGTATCACTATCGTCCCCTGCATCTATATCGGACATCACAGGGGCCGTCGGTGATGCTAAAAGTGATACCTCCTCTGGCTCTCTTATTGAATTTTGTATTGCCAAACAAGTCATACACTTCTTATTACCTACACATCCTTCACATTTTGTTTTATCTTTTTTTCGGGATGTACCAACAACATTCCACATTCTCTCTGCATATCTGGATGATTACGTATATCATAAAATAGATCAACATATGGTACTTCATCCCATTTTTCAAGTTCTTAACAATATCTCATTAATGGACCTATAACACCCGGATCTAAACTTCCGTGTTCAGGCCACCGGGGTCCATCATACTCATATTGTGGCCACCAATTCGTACAATAATCTATAAATCGACTTTTACTCATACTCTGAAAATATCCCGCACTTTTCCAATGCTTTAATAAACATCCTAACGGAGAATTATCCGGTATTACCATGGTCTTACACATTCACTCCACACACACACACTAAATCTACAGGGTAGAAAACGGAAAGATAGCCTCTGATGGGAAACAAAAGACCAAACCAAACTCACGAGACAGCCACGTATGTCCGTGAGTGCTGGACCTGCGGGGCTTTCGCTCCGTCTGACGGCCAGCGCCTAGGCTTCCACAGACCAGACCTCGAGCTCGTTAGCCCAACCTTGCGTGAATCGCCGTCACGTCTTATTAGGCAGGCACCCGACCAAATATTACAATAAAGCACCTTCGGGCTTACCACTTTGGGACGTCAGGAGCAGCGCAGAGCGGGCGCAGCCGATGGCTCCCCGAGAATTCCTCGGTGCCGGCACGGAGCAAAATCGGAAAGCGAACCGTCAACACTACTCCCGAAGTCCCATCTGGGTCGCCAGAAAACTGTTGCCCGTAAAGAAACACATAACTACGAAAGCAGTTATATGCGGTGCTTTATTCGGGGCCCGGGGTCTCAGGGACTCATGTCCAAAGCTGAGAATCCCAAATCCCCGTTTAACTTGGTTAATATTTATAGTGTTCGGTTACGTAACATAATCAACAGAATTGCTAAGCTACATGATTGTTTCCCATTTATAGTTTCTTCAGTTACTGTTGCCAAGATTTGCTTATCATTTACCTAGTTCATCAGATTGTGCTGTACCTAGTTCATCAGATTGTACTGTACCCACTTCATCAGATTGTACTGTACCCAACACCTGCAATTATACCTTCATCTTGTCTACCAAGTATAACCTATTCTAATCAATATAATGTAACAATTCCCCCCTTTGAAAATACTTCAAGTCTTCCAGACTGCAAGGATTTTCATCATCAGTTCCGCAGATTTCCATATTCTTTGGACCGTCTCAAACTGGTGATTGTAGCTGCAATGAATTATTTCCAATGTCTTCATATCTCGGGGGAAGTTCATGATTCTTCCTGGTAACAGCTTTTAAAATTTTCCCCAAGCGTTGCTGTTCCTTATTAACAATATTTTGAATCAAACGCAACACTCCCATAATAGCTAACATAATAATTATAATTATTATACACCATTGAATTAAAGATGCTACCCAACCAGAGATGTTCAATCCAAATGACTTTGCTAAAGCAGCAACCCAATTATGGGTACTTTCTTCTCTTTCTTCCTCAGTTGCATGTTCAATTTGCGTTAGCTGAGACAAATCACGTTCTACCGCGGCTGTAACATTCGGAATATGTACACAACAATGATCAATCTTATCTCGTAAATAACCACATACTCCATGTTCTTTTAGCAACAGCATATCTAATGCCATTCTATTTTGCAGGGTCATTTTTGTGGTTGCCTGTAATTGTAAGTTTATTTCCTTAAATCCTTCTTTAGTCACTCTTGCTAGCCTTTCCGTTTGTCCTAACAACCGGTACAACATTTCTCTATTCCGATAAGTACTAATTGGAGCAAACAATGATTCTAAAGCCCAACCTAACTTCACACCGGATGATGGTTCTTGCCAATCATCATCATCCTTTATTTCTCTCTTCATTATCCATAAATTTTCTAATCTACCCTTAAATGGCGCTTTCTTCCAAATTGGGCAGAGAGTTGGTAACCCTAAAGTTATTTCAGTCACCAACCCATCCAAGGGGAGGTGAGTCGTCCATTGTCCATCACTTGTAACCCAAACTAAATTTCCTGTGCTCCTGATCGTAGTTCTACAATCTATTCCCACTCCGAATTGTATTACAGGTTCACTCATGGAGTATTTAATTCCTCTACAGGCACAACCTGTCCTTAATGCAAGGACCACAGGTGGAAAGGTAGCTTCACTTTCGGGGTGTCACAAGTGTATACTTTTGTACAGTTCTAGACTGGGTGTTTTTCAGCTAACTTTCTTTTGCATTGGATTTTCTTGTGTTTCCTGTTGTGGCGCCTGGATTATTTGTATTGGTTGCATTTCGTCTTTTTCCAAATCTTTTAACTCTCTCCTGGCTCTGTTTCTTTTCTGCATAGGTTCTGATTTTGCAGTAACCTCTAATGCCCTTTTTCCATAATCAAAACTCTCTTTAATCCAAACAATACAGGTGTAGTTTCCTACATCTGTCTTACTTACATTTCGCAATGATAAAATCATAGTACCCCTTCGTGTATCACTATCCCATCGGATTGTAAACCCAGTTGACAATTTGGACTCATTCTTCTGCCAATAGCAACTAATGTCTTGGATTGAACTTCTCATATCTCCAACAAAATCACAAGTCAAATTTACATCCATTCGTTCTTCTATATGTACAGTAGCATATGTATGTATTATTTGAGCGAAACCATTACTTAATCCTACCCAGCATAGTATTACCAAGATGTAAATCTCAGTTTTGTAGGAGTGATCATTTTTACCCCCCATTGTGATGGTACCTTCTTCACTCTGGTATAACGAATCCAATTATCAATTCCTGCTACTTTCACAGCGGTAAATGTTATCAATAGCACCAAATAAAGTCCATGCCACTGTTCCTTTAAAGGCTCCGTTTGCCAATTTCGAACATACGCTTGGTCTCCTGGTTGATTCTCCAACGGCAAAGGGCGATTCCAGATGATCGCGGCACGTAAGGCTGTGAGTAATCTGCTTAAAGAAATTATATAACTATAAACATCTTGATCTCCTTGGAGGTGTAAATCTGCACTTCCCATTCCCTTCGTTGGTGCAGTATATGGCTTACCGTACAGAATTTCATAGGGACTTACAGACAACCCTTCTCTAGGTTTTATACGAATTCTCAATAAAGCAAGGGGCAATGCCTGTGGCCATTGGATTTGAGCTTCCTGGCATATCTTTTTAATTTGTCCTTTTAATGTTTGATTCATCCTTTCTACCTTTCCACTAGATTGTGGCCTCCACGGTGTATGTAAATCCCAGCTAATTCCAAGCATTTCACTAATTTCCTGTACTATTTTAGCTATAAAGTGTGGGCCTCGATCTGAAGAAATTCCTAAAGGTACCCCAAATCTAGGTATGATCTCTTTTAACAAAGTTTTTACTACTTCTCTAGCTTGATTCGTTCTACAGG
The DNA here is from genome assembly GCF_036417845.1 of Apteryx mantelli. Classification (NCBI taxonomy): domain Eukaryota; kingdom Metazoa; phylum Chordata; class Aves; order Apterygiformes; family Apterygidae; genus Apteryx; species Apteryx mantelli. The sequence continues at coordinate 510,747 of NW_027118458.1, forward strand.
GAAATGCTTCTAGCCACCCTGAAAAGGTACATACGTATACCAATAAATACTTAAACCCTTTTGATTTAGGTAATTCTGCAAAATCCACTTGCCAATAGTCACCTGGTTCTATTCCCACTTTCAAAGTTCCCATTTGAATTTGTTTTCGTATTACCGGATTATTCTTTAAACATACTGGACACTTCGCATTCACCCCTTTTGCTATTGTTAACATTTGTGCAGATATAATGCTCCGCTTTAAAAACTGCACCAATGCTTCTGCTCCCCAATGGCATTTATTATGTTCAGTTTGTATTATTCGTTTCATAATTGTAGCAGGCACTACTACTTGTCCATTACCTGTTACATACCATCCATGTGAATTCTTCTGTGCCTTTACCAAATCGGCTAATTTTTCATCTTCTTGGGTATAAAAGGGATTTACAGAGAGATGAGCAGTAATCGGGCTTACCTTAGTAGGTATTAGAGCTAATTCAGTCCATACTTGCCGTGCAGCAATTTTGGCTGCCTGGTCTGCCTTCATGTTTCCTTGTGCCACATCGCTGTCATCCCTCTGATGTCCTCGACAATGCATTACAGCCACTTGCTGAGGTAGTACCACAGCCTCTAATAACTGTAAGATCTCGGTTCGATATTTAATAATACTACCTTGAGCCGTCAACAATCCTCTTTCCTTCCATAAAGCTCCATGTATATGTATTATTCCAAAAGCGTATTTAGAATCTGTCCAAATATTCACTCTCTTATCCGTACTCGGTATTAAAGCCCGAATTAGAGCGACCAGTTCTGCCTTTTGCGCTGACGTTCCTGGCATTAATGCCTTTGCTTCAATTACTTCAAGCTTAGTAACCACAGCATATCCAGAATATCGTGTTCCATTCTCAACAAAGCTGCTACCGTCTGTAAATAATGTCCAGTCAGGATTTACAAGGGGAATATCTTTCAGATCTACCCTACTGGCGTAAGTTTGTTCGATCACCTCAATACAATCATGTTCCAGCTCGCCTTCCTCTATTTTGCTACCTAAAAATTCAGCGGGATTCAAACATGTTGTTATCTTTAAAAATATATCATCCTGTTCTCTCAATATTGCCTGATATTTCAACATTCTACTGGATGACAACCAATGACCCCCCTTTTGTTCCAAAACTGCAATCACCATGTGGGGCACAAATACTTCCATTTTTGTTCCCAATGTCAATTTTCTAGCTTCTTGGACTAACATTACAGTAGCAGCCACTGCTCGGAGGCAAGAAGGCCATCCGGCACTTACCATATCCAACTGCTTGGAAAAATAGCCCACCGGTCTCTTCCATGATCCAATTCGTTGAGTTAAAACTCCAAGCGCTAGTCGTTGCCGCTCATGTACAAAGAGTTGAAATGTTTTTGTCAAATCAGGCAATCCTAATGCTGGGGCTTCTTGCAGAGCCTGTTTTAAGTCTTGAAAAGCCCTTTTACACTCTAAACTCCAAACTAATTGTGGCTCTTTTAAAGCTGCATACAGTGGTTTGGCTAACAGTCCATAATTCAAAATCCAGAGTCTGCACCACCCTGTCATTCCTAGAAAAGTTCGTAACTCGTGCAAATTTCTAGGTTCAGGGATGGCACAAATCGCTTGTATTCTATTCACCCCCAACCGTCTTTGTCCTTGGGAAATTTCACATCCCAGATATATCACTTTTTCCTGGGCAATTTGGGCTTTTTCCTTAGAAACTCGATAACCGCTCTGTCCCAGTAAATTTAATCACGCAACTGTAACAGTAATGCAGTTTTCATACCTTTCTGTCGCCACGAAAATGTCATCCACATATTGCAACAATAAGTATGCTTTTGATGGTAATTGAAAATATCCTTGCTCCTTCCAATCCTCCAGTTCTCGTGCCAGCTGATTCCCAAATATTGTAGGACTGTTTTTGAAGCCTTGTGGTAACCTGGTCCAGGTCAGCTGTCGTTTTCGTCCTGTATCCGGATTTTCCCATTCAAACGCAAATAATTTCCTACTTTGTAATGCCAATGGGATGCAGAAGAAAGCATCTTTTAAATCAATTACAGAAAAGTATCTAAATTGTTCTGCCACAGATGTTAACAATGTATAAGGATTTGCTACTACTGGATGTATATCTTTAACTATTTCGTTTACAGCTCTTAAATCTTGAACTAACCTATAATCTCCGTTAGGTTTTCTTATAGGAAATATTGGTGTATTATATTCAGATTCACATTCTTCTAACACATTGTGCATCAAAAATTTTGCAATTAATGGTGCTACCCCTTTCCTAGCTTCTAACTGTATAGGATATTGTCTAACTCTTACCGGTTGGACACCTTCTTTCAATTCTACTATGACAGGTTTTGCTGCTTTCGCTAATCCCGGTACTTGTGTCTCCCATACCCATGGTACTACAGCGTTTTCTACCTCTATTGGTATTGTTGTATTAGCTATTTCTTTTACTATAAATATTCTAGCTATTTCTTCCTCAGGTATCTGCAACTTAGCTTTTCCATTTTCAAATATTATTTTAGCATTAAATCTTGACAATAAATCTCGTCCTAACAAAGATGTAGGACAATCCGGTACATAGAGAAATTCATGATCTAATTCTTTACCCCTAAAATTTAGATGCAATGGCCGCAGAAAGGGCCGTTGCTCTGTTTTTCCTGTAGCTCCTACCACAGTTATCATCGTATCTCCTATCTTTCCTAAACAAGTATTTAAAACAGAATAAGTTGCCCCAGTATCTACCAATAATTGTTTCTCTTCCCCATCAATTTCTGTTGTCACTTTTAATCCATCACTTAGTCAGCTACTATGTTGCCCCAAATGTCCTAACATCATTGTTTCTGCCATTGGTGTTCCTCCTACTGAAGTCTGCTGGGCCAAATTCATTTTCACTGGGCACTCATTTTTCCAATGTCCCTGTTGTCTGCAAAACGCACACTGATTTATCCCTAGCTGATTTTGAGGTATTCCCCGCATGCCTCCTACCCTGTATCCTCCTCGACCTCGTCCTCTACTTCTGCCTCTTATTCCTTGATTTACTCGTTGTAACATTGCTAATAATCCTGCCTGATTTCTCTTTGTGGTTTTTTTTTTTTTTTTTTTTTTTTCCTATTATTGTACACTTTCCAGCTGATTGCTTCCAAATTACTAAATCTCCTGGGGAAAAAGGAACTTTCCCATATACTTTATCAGTCCCCGAAATTGCCTCTCGTAAAGGGGCTAATAATACTTTACTGTTTTGCTCTTGTTCCTTCCTCCCTTGTCTTGTTCTCTGTGCAATTGGGGTTCGTTGCGCTTGTCTTGGGCATGATGAATGCCCTGGCGAACCCTTCGGTGTTAACTTAATCTGGATCGCTCCAGTATTAATTGATTCTGACGGTTTTACCGCCTTAATACTATCAGTATCACTATCGTCCCCTGCATCTATATCGGACATCACAGGGGCCGTCGGTGATGCTAAAAGTGATACCTCCTCTGGCTCTCTTATTGAATTTTGTATTGCCAAACAAGTCATACACTTCTTATTACCTACACATCCTTCACATTTTGTTTTATCTTTTTTTCGGGATGTACCAACAACATTCCACATTCTCTCTGCATATCTGGATGATTACGTATATCATAAAATAGATCAACATATGGTACTTCATCCCATTTTTCAAGTTCTTAACAATATCTCATTAATGGACCTATAACACCCGGATCTAAACTTCCGTGTTCAGGCCACCGGGGTCCATCATACTCATATTGTGGCCACCAATTCGTACAATAATCTATAAATCGACTTTTACTCATACTCTGAAAATATCCCGCACTTTTCCAATGCTTTAATAAACATCCTAACGGAGAATTATCCGGTATTACCATGGTCTTACACATTCACTCCACACACACACACTAAATCTACAGGGTAGAAAACGGAAAGATAGCCTCTGATGGGAAACAAAAGACCAAACCAAACTCACGAGACAGCCACGTATGTCCGTGAGTGCTGGACCTGCGGGGCTTTCGCTCCGTCTGACGGCCAGCGCCTAGGCTTCCACAGACCAGACCTCGAGCTCGTTAGCCCAACCTTGCGTGAATCGCCGTCACGTCTTATTAGGCAGGCACCCGACCAAATATTACAATAAAGCACCTTCGGGCTTACCACTTTGGGACGTCAGGAGCAGCGCAGAGCGGGCGCAGCCGATGGCTCCCCGAGAATTCCTCGGTGCCGGCACGGAGCAAAATCGGAAAGCGAACCGTCAACACTACTCCCGAAGTCCCATCTGGGTCGCCAGAAAACTGTTGCCCGTAAAGAAACACATAACTACGAAAGCAGTTATATGCGGTGCTTTATTCGGGGCCCGGGGTCTCAGGGACTCATGTCCAAAGCTGAGAATCCCAAATCCCCGTTTAACTTGGTTAATATTTATAGTGTTCGGTTACGTAACATAATCAACAGAATTGCTAAGCTACATGATTGTTTCCCATTTATAGTTTCTTCAGTTACTGTTGCCAAGATTTGCTTATCATTTACCTAGTTCATCAGATTGTGCTGTACCTAGTTCATCAGATTGTACTGTACCCAACACCTGCAATTATACCTTCATCTTGTCTACCAAGTATAACCTATTCTAATCAATATAATGTAACAATTCCCCCCTTTGAAAATACTTCAAGTCTTCCAGACTGCAAGGATTTTCATCATCAGTTCCGCAGATTTCCATATTCTTTGGACCGTCTCAAACCGGTGATTGTAGCTGCAATGAATTATTTCCAATGTCTTCATATCTCGGGGGAAGTTCATGATTCTTCCTGGTAACAGCTTTTAAAATTTTCCCCAAGCGTTGCCGTTCCTTATTAACAATATTTTGAATCAAACGCAACACTCCCATAATAGCTAACATAATAATTATAATTATTATACACCATTGAATTAAAGATGCTACCCAACCAGAGATGTTCAATCCAAATGACTTTGCTAAAGCAGCAACCCAATTATGGGTACTTTCTTCTCTTTCTTCCTCAGTTGCATGTTCAATTTGCGTTAGCTGAGACAAATCACGTTCTACCGCGGCTGTAACATTCGGAATATGTACACAACAATGATCAATCTTATCTCGTAAATAACCACATACTCCATGTTCTTTTAGCAACAGCATATCTAATGCCATTCTATTTTGCAGGGTCATTTTTGTGGTTGCCTGTAATTGTAAGTTTATTTCCTTAAATCCTTCTTTAGTCACTCTTGCTAGCCTTTCCGTTTGTCCTAACAACCGGTACAACATTTCTCTATTCCGATAAGTACTAATTGGAGCAAACAATGATTCTAAAGCCCAACCTAACTTCACACCGGATGATGGTTCTTGCCAATCATCATCATCCTTTATTTCTCTCTTCATTATCCATAAATTTTCTAATCTACCCTTAAATGGCGCTTTCTTCCAAATTGGGCAGAGAGTTGGTAACCCTAAAGTTATTTCAGTCACCAACCCATCCAAGGGGAGGTGAGTCGTCCATTGTCCATCACTTGTAACCCAAACTAAATTTCCTGTGCTCCTGATCGTAGTTCTACAATCTATTCCCACTCCGAATTGTATTACAGGTTCACTCATGGAGTATTTAATTCCTCTACAGGCACAACCTGTCCTTAATGCAAGGACCACAGGTGGAAAGGTAGCTTCACTTTCGGGGTGTCACAAGTGTATACTTTTGTACAGTTCTAGACTGGGTGTTTTTCAGCTAACTTTCTTTTGCATTGGATTTTCTTGTGTTTCCTGTTGTGGCGCCTGGATTATTTGTATTGGTTGCATTTCGTCTTTTTCCAAATCTTTTAACTCTCTCCTGGCTCTGTTTCTTTTCTGCATAGGTTCTGATTTTGCAGTAACCTCTAATGCCCTTTTTCCATAATCAAAACTCTCTTTAATCCAAACAATACAGGTGTAGTTTCCTACATCTGTCTTACTTACATTTCGCAATGATAAAATCATAGTACCCCTTCGTGTATCACTATCCCATCGGATTGTGAACCCAGTTGACAATTTGGACTCATTCTTCTGCCAATAGCAACTAATGTCTTGGATTGAACTTCTCATATCTCCAACAAAATCACAAGTCAAATTTACATCCATTCGTTCTTCTATATGTACAGTAGCATATGTATGTATTATTTGAGCGAAACCATTACTTAATCCTACCCAGCATAGTATTACCAAGATGTAAATCTCAGTTTTGTAGGAGTGATCATTTTTACCCCCCATTGTGATGGTACCTTCTTCACTCTGGTATAATGAATCCAATTATCAATTCCTGCTACTTTCACAGCGGTAAATGTTATCAATAGCACCAAATAAAGTCCATGCCACTGTTCCTTTAAAGGCTCCGTTTGCCAATTTCGAACATACGCTTGGTCTCCTGGTTGATTCTCCAACGGCAAAGGGCGATTCCAGATGATCGCGGCACGTAAGGCTGTGAGTAATCTGCTTAAAGAAATTATATAACTATAAACATCTTGATCTCCTTGGAGGTGTAAATCTGCACTTCCCATTCCCTTCGTTGGTGCAGTATATGGCTTACCGTACAGAATTTCATAGGGACTTACAGACAACCCTTCTCTAGGTTTTATACGAATTCTCAATAAAGCAAGGGGCAATGCCTGTGGCCATTGGATTTGAGCTTCCTGGCATATCTTTTTAATTTGTCCTTTTAATGTTTGATTCTTCCTTTCTACCTTTCCACTAGATTGTGGCCTCCATGGTGTATGTAAATCCCAGCTAATTCCAAGCATTTCACTAATTTCCTGTACTATTTTAGCTATAAAGTGTGGGCCTCGATCTGAAGAAATTCCTAAAGGTACCCCAAATCTAGGTATGATCTCTTTTAACAAAGTTTTTACTACTTCTCTAGCTTGATTCGTTCTACAGGGAAATGCTTCTAGCCACCCTGAAAAGGTACATACGTATACCAATAAATACTTAAACCCTTTTGATTTAGGTAATTCTGCAAAATCCACTTGCCAATAGTCACCTGGTTCTATTCCCACTTTCAAAGTTCCCATTTGAATTTGTTTTCGTATTACCGGATTATTCTTTAAACATACTGGACACTTCGCATTCACCCCTTTTGCTATTGTTAACATTTGTGCAGATATAATGCTCCGCTTTAAAAACTGCACCAATGCTTCTGCTCCCCAATGGCATTTATTATGTTCAGTTTGTATTATTCGTTTCATAATTGTAGCAGGCACTACTACTTGTCCATTACCTGTTACATACCATCCATGTGAATTCTTCTGTGCCTTTACCAAATCGGCTAATTTTTCATCTTCTTGGGTATAAAAGGGATTTACAGAGAGATGAGCAGTAATCGGGCTTACCTTAGTAGGTATTAGAGCTAATTCAGTCCATACTTGCCGTGCAGCAATTTTGGCTGCCTGGTCTGCCTTCATGTTTCCTTGTGCCACATCGCTGTCATCCCTCTGATGTCCTCGACAATGCATTACAGCCACTTGCTGAGGTAGTACCACAGCCTCTAATAACTGTAAGATCTCGGTTCGATATTTAATAATACTACCTTGAGCCGTCAACAATCCTCTTTCCTTCCATAAAGCTCCATGTATATGTATTATTCCAAAAGCGTATTTAGAATCTGCCCAAATATTCACCCTCTTATCCGTACTCGGTATTAAAGCCCGAATTAGAGCGACCAGTTCTGCCTTTTGCGCTGACGTTCCTGGCATTAATGCCTTTGCTTCAATTACTTCAAGCTTAGTAACCACAGCATATCCAGAATATCGTGTTCCATTCTCAACAAAGCTGCTACCGTCTGTAAATAATGTCCAGTCAGGATTTACAAGGGGAATATCTTTCAGATCTACCCTACTGGCGTAAGTTTGTTCGATCACCTCAATACAATCATGTTCCAGCTCGCCTTCCTCTATTTTGCTACCTAAAAATTCAGCGGGATTCAAACATGTTGTTATCTTTAAAAATATATCATCCTGTTCTCTCAATATTGCCTGATATTTCAACATTCTACTGGATGACAACCAATGACCCCCCTTTTGTTCCAAAACTGCAATCACCATGTGGGGCACAAATACTTCCATTTTTGTTCCCAATGTCAATTTTCTAGCTTCTTGGACTAACATTACAGTAGCAGCCACTGCTCGGAGGCAAGAAGGCCATCCGGCACTTACCATATCCAACTGCTTGGAAAAATAGCCCACCGGTCTCTTCCATGATCCAATTCGTTGAGTTAAAACTCCAAGCGCTAGTCGTTGCCGCTCATGTACAAAGAGTTGAAATGTTTTTGTCAAATCAGGCAATCCTAATGCTGGGGCTTCTTGCAGAGCCTGTTTTAAGTCTTGAAAAGCCCTTTTACACTCTAAACTCCAAACTAATTGTGGCTCTTTTAAAGCTGCATACAGTGGTTTGGCTAACAGTCCATAATTCAAAATCCAGAGTCTGCACCACCCTGTCATTCCTAGAAAAGTTCGTAACTCGTGCAAATTTCTAGGTTCAGGGATGGCACAAATCGCTTGTATTCTATTCACCCCCAACCGTCTTTGTCCTTGGGAAATTTCACATCCCAGATATATCACTTTTTCCCGGGCAATTTGGGCTTTTTCCTTAGAAACTCGATAACCGCTCCGTCCCAGTAAATTTAATCACGCAACTGTAACAGTAATGCAGTTTTCATACCTTTCTGTCGCCACGAAAATGTCATCCACATATTGCAACAATAAGTATGCTTTTGATGGTAATTGAAAATATCCTTGCTCCTTCCAATCCTCCAGTTCTCGTGCCAGCTGATTCCCAAATATTGTAGGACTGTTTTTGAAGCCTTGTGGTAACCTGGTCCAGGTCAGCTGTCGTTTTCGTCCTGTATCCGGATTTTCCCATTCAAACGCAAATAATTTCCTACTTTGTAATGCCAATGGGATGCAGAAGAAAGCATCTTTTAAATCAATTACAGAAAAGTATCTAAATTGTTCTGCCACAGATGTTAACAATGTATAAGGATTTGCTACTACTGGATGTATATCTTTAACTATTTCGTTTACAGCTCTTAAATCTTGAACTAACCTATAATCTCCGTTAGGTTTTCTTATAGGAAATATTGGTGTATTATATTCAGATTCACATTCTTCTAACACATTGTGCATCAAAAATTTTGCAATTAATGGTGCTACCCCTTTCCTAGCTTCTAACTGTATAGGATATTGTCTAACTCTTACCGGTTGGACACCTTCTTTCAATTCTACTATGACAGGTTTTGCTGCTTTCGCTAATCCCGGTACTTGTGTCTCCCATACCCATGGTACTACAGCGTTTTCTACCTCTATTGGTATTGTTGTATTAGCTATTTCTTTTACTATAAATATTCTAGCTATTTCTTCCTCAGGTATCTGCAACTTAGCTTTTCCATTTTCAAATATTATTTTAGCATTAAATCTTGACAATAAATCTCGTCCTAACAAAGATGTAGGACAATCCGGTACATAGAGAAATTCATGATCTAATTCTTTACCCCTAAAATTTAGATGCAATGGCCGCAGAAAGGGCCGTTGCTCTGTTTTTCCTGTAGCTCCTACCACAGTTATCATCGTATCTCCTATCTTTCCTAAACAAGTATTTAAAACAGAATAAGTTGCCCCAGTATCTACCAATAATTGTTTCTCTTCCCCATCAATTTCTGTTGTCACTTTTAATCCATCACTTAGTCAGCTACTATGTTGCCCCAAATGTCCTAACATCATTGTTTCTGCCATTGGTGTTCCTCCTACTGAAGTCTGCTGGGCCAAATTCATTTTCACTGGGCACTCATTTTTCCAATGTCCCTGTTGTCTGCAAAACGCACACTGATTTATCCCTAGCTGATTTTGAGGTATTCCCCGCATGCCTCCTACCCTGTATCCTCCTCGACCTCGTCCTCTACTTCTGCCTCTTATTCCTTGATTTACTCGTTGTAACATTGCTAATAATCCTGCCTGATTTCTCTTTGTGGTTTTTTTTTTTTTTTTTTTTTTTTCCTATTATTGTACACTTTCCAGCTGATTGCTTCCAAATTACTAAATCTCCTGGGGAAAAAGGAACTTTCCCATATACTTTATCAGTCCCCGAAATTGCCTCTCGTAAAGGGGCTAATAATACTTTACTGTTTTGCTCTTGTTCCTTCCTCCCTTGTCTTGTTCTCTGTGCAATTGGGGTTCGTTGCGCTTGTCTTGGGCATGATGAATGCCCTGGCGAACCCTTCGGTGTTAACTTAATCTGGATCGCTCCAGTATTAATTGATTCTGACGGTTTTACCGCCTTAATACTATCAGTATCACTATCGTCCCCTGCATCTATATCGGACATCACAGGGGCCGTCGGTGATGCTAAAAGTGATACCTCCTCTGGCTCTCTTATTGAATTTTGTATTGCCAAACAAGTCATACACTTCTTATTACCTACACATCCTTCACATTTTGTTTTATCTTTTTTTCGGGATGTACCAACAACATTCCACATTCTCTCTGCATATCTGGATGATTACGTATATCATAAAATAGATCAACATATGGTACTTCATCCCATTTTTCAAGTTCTTAACAATATCTCATTAATGGACCTATAACACCCGGATCTAAACTTCCGTGTTCAGGCCACCGGGGTCCATCATACTCATATTGTGGCCACCAATTCGTACAATAATCTATAAATCGACTTTTACTCATACTCTGAAAATATCCCGCACTTTTCCAATGCTTTAATAAACATCCTAACGGAGAATTATCCGGTATTACCATGGTCTTACACATTCACTCCACACACACACACTAAATCTACAGGGTAGAAAACGGAAAGATAGCCTCTGATGGGAAACAAAAGACCAAACCAAACTCACGAGACAGCCACGTATGTCCGTGAGTGCTGGACCTGCGGGGCTTTCGCTCCGTCTGACGGCCAGCGCCTAGGCTTCCACAGACCAGACCTCGAGCTCGTTAGCCCAACCTTGCGTGAATCGCCGTCACGTCTTATTAGGCAGGCACCCGACCAAATATTACAATAAAGCACCTTCGGGCTTACCACTTTGGGACGTCAGGAGCAGCGCAGAGCGGGCGCAGCCGATGGCTCCCCGAGAATTCCTCGGTGCCGGCACGGAGCAAAATCGGAAAGCGAACCGTCAACACTACTCCCGAAGTCCCATCTGGGTCGCCAGAAAACTGTTGCCCGTAAAGAAACACATAACTACGAAAGCAGTTATATGCGGTGCTTTATTCGGGGCCCGGGGTCTCAGGGACTCATGTCCAAAGCTGAGAATCCCAAATCCCCGTTTAACTTGGTTAATATTTATAGTGTTCGGTTACGTAACATAATCAACAGAATTGCTAAGCTACATGATTGTTTCCCATTTATAGTTTCTTCAGTTACTGTTGCCAAGATTTGCTTATCATTTACCTAGTTCATCAGATTGTGCTGTACCTAGTTCATCAGATTGTACTGTACCCACTTCATCAGATTGTACTGTACCCAACACCTGCAATTATACCTTCATCTTGTCTACCAAGTATAACCTATTCTAATCAATATAATGTAACAATTCCCCCCTTTGAAAATACTTCAAGTCTTCCAGACTGCAAGGATTTTCATCATCAGTTCCGCAGATTTCCATATTCTTTGGACCGTCTCAAACTGGTGATTGTAGCTGCAATGAATTATTTCCAATGTCTTCATATCTCGGGGGAAGTTCATGATTCTTCCTGGTAACAGCTTTTAAAATTTTCCCCAAGCGTTGCCGTTCCTTATTAACAATATTTTGAATCAAACGCAACACTCCCATAATAGCTAACATAATAATTATAATTATTATACACCATTGAATTAAAGATGCTACCCAACCAGAGATGTTCAATCCAAATGACTTTGCTAAAGCAGCAACCCAATTATGGGTACTTTCTTCTCTTTCTTCCTCAGTTGCATGTTCAATTTGCGTTAGCTGAGACAAATCATGTTCTACCGCGGCTGTAACATTCGGAATATGTACACAACAATGATCAATCTTATCTCGTAAATAACCACATACTCCATGTTCTTTTAGCAACAGCATATCTAATGCCATTCTATTTTGCAGGGTCATTTTTGTGGTTGCCTGTAATTGTAAGTTTATTTCCTTAAATCCTTCTTTAGTCACTCTTGCTAGCCTTTCCGTTTGTCCTAACAACCGGTACAACATTTCTCTATTCCGATAAGTACTAATTGGAGCAAACAATGATTCTAAAGCCCAACCTAACTTCACACCGGATGATGGTTCTTGCCAATCATCATCATCCTTTATTTCTCTCTTCATTATCCATAAATTTTCTAATCTACCCTTAAATGGCGCTTTCTTCCAAATTGGGCAGAGAGTTGGTAACCCTAAAGTTATTTCAGTCACCAACCCATCCAAGGGGAGGTGAGTCGTCCATTGTCCATCACTTGTAACCCAAACTAAATTTCCTGTGCTCCTGATCGTAGTTCTACAATCTATTCCCACTCCGAATTGTATTACAGGTTCACTCATGGAGTATTTAATTCCTCTACAGGCACAACCTGTCCTTAATGCAAGGACCACAGGTGGAAAGGTAACTTCACTTTCGGGGTGTCACAAGTGTATACTTTTGTACAGTTCTAGACTGGGTGTTTTTCAGCTAACTTTCTTTTGCATTGGATTTTCTTGTGTTTCCTGTTGTGGCGCCTGGATTATTTGTATTGGTTGCATTTCGTCTTTTTCCAAATCTTTTAACTCTCTCCTGGCTCTGTTTCTTTTCTGCATAGGTTCTGATTTTGCAGTAACCTCTAATGCCCTTTTTCCATAATCAAAACTCTCTTTAATCCAAACAATACAGGTGTAGTTTCCTACATCTGTCTTACTTACATTTCGCAATGATAAAATCATAGTACCCCTTCGTGTATCACTATCCCATCGGATTGTGAACCCAGTTGACAATTTGGACTCATTCTTCTGCCAATAGCAACTAATGTCTTGGATTGAACTTCTCATATCTCCAACAAAATCACAAGTCAAATTTACATCCATTCGTTCTTCTATATGTACAGTAGCATATGTATGTATTATTTGAGCGAAACCATTACTTAATCCTACCCAGCATAGTATTACCAAGATGTAAATCTCAGTTTTGTAGGAGTGATCATTTTTACCCCCCATTGTGATGGTACCTTCTTCACTCTGGTACAATGAATCCAATTATCAATTCCTGCTACTTTCACAGCGGTAAATGTTATCAATAGTACCAAATAAAGTCCATGCCACTGTTCCTTTAAAGGCTCCGTTTGCCAATTTCGAACATACGCTTGGTCTCCTGGTTGATTCTCCAACGGCAAAGGGCGATTCCAGATGATCGCGGCACGTAAGGCTGTGAGTAATCTGCTTAAAGAAATTATATAACTATAAACATCTTGATCTCCTTGGAGGTGTAAATCTGCACTTCCCATTCCCTTCGTTGGTGCAGTATATGGCTTACCGTACAGAATTTCATAGGGACTTACAGACAACCCTTCTCTAGGTTTTATACGAATTCTCAATAAAGCAAGGGGCAATGCCTGTGGCCATTGGATTTGAGCTTCCTGGCATATCTTTTTAATTTGTCCTTTTAATGTTTGATTCTTCCTTTCTACCTTTCCACTAGATTGTGGCCTCCACGGTGTATGTAAATCCCAGCTAATTCCAAGCATTTCACTAATTTCCTGTACTATTTTAGCTATAAAGTGTGGGCCTCGATCTGAAGAAATTCCTAAAGGTACCCCAAATCTAGGTATGATCTCTTTTAACAAAGTTTTTACTACTTCTCTAGCTTGATTCGTTCTACAGGGAAATGCTTCTAGCCACCCTGAAAAGGTACATACGTATACCAATAAATACTTAAACCCTTTTGATTTAGGTAATTCTGCAAAATCCACTTGCCAATAGTCACCTGGTTCTATTCCCACTTTCAAAGTTCCCATTTGAATTTGTTTTCGTATTACCGGATTATTCTTTAAACATACTGGACACTTCGCATTCACCCCTTTTGCTATTGTTAACATTTGTGCAGATATAATGCTCCGCTTTAAAAACTGCACCAATGCTTCTGCTCCCCAATGGCATTTATTATGTTCAGTTTGTATTATTCGTTTCATAATTGTAGCAGGCACTACTACTTGTCCATTACCTGTTACATACCATCCATGTGAATTCTTCTGTGCCTTTACCAAATCGGCTAATTTTTCATCTTCTTGGGTATAAAAGGGATTTACAGAGAGATGAGCAGTAATCGGGCTTACCTTAGTAGGTATTAGAGCTAATTCAGTCCATACTTGCCGTGCAGCAATTTTGGCTGCCTGGTCTGCCTTCATGTTTCCTTGTGCCACATCGCTGTCATCCCTCTGATGTCCTCGACAATGCATTACAGCCACTTGCTGAGGTAGTACCACAGCCTCTAATAACTGTAAGATCTCGGTTCGATATTTAATAATACTACCTTGAGCCGTCAACAATCCTCTTTCCTTCCATAAAGCTCCATGTATATGTATTATTCCAAAAGCGTATTTAGAATCTGCCCAAATATTCACCCTCTTATCCGTACTCGGTATTAAAGCCCGAATTAGAGCGACCAGTTCTGCCTTTTGCGCTGACGTTCCTGGCATTAATGCCTTTGCTTCAATTACTTCAAGCTTAGTAACCACAGCATATCCAGAATATCGTGTTCCATTCTCAACAAAGCTGCTACCGTCTGTAAATAATGTCCAGTCAGGATTTACAAGGGGAATATCTTTCAGATCTACCCTACTGGCGTAAGTTTGTTCGATCACCTCAATACAATCATGTTCCAGCTCGCCTTCCTCTATTTTGCTACCTAAAAATTCAGCGGGATTCAAACATGTTGTTATCTTTAAAAATATATCATCCTGTTCTCTCAATATTGCTTGATATTTCAACATTCTACTGGATGACAACCAATGACCCCCCTTTTGTTCCAAAACTGCAATCACCATGTGGGGCACAAATACTTCCATTTTTGTTCCCAATGTCAATTTTCTAGCTTCTTGGACTAACATTACAGTAGCAGCCACTGCTCGGAGGCAAGAAGGCCATCCGGCACTTACCATATCCAACTGCTTGGAAAAATAGCCCACCGGTCTCTTCCATGATCCAATTCGTTGAGTTAAAACTCCAAGCGCTAGTCGTTGCCGCTCATGTACAAAGAGTTGAAATGTTTTTGTCAAATCAGGCAATCCTAATGCTGGGGCTTCTTGCAGAGCCTGTTTTAAGTCTTGAAAAGCCCTTTTACACTCTAAACTCCAAACTAATTGTGGCTCTTTTAAAGCTGCATACAGTGGTTTGGCTAACAGTCCATAATTCAAAATCCAGAGTCTGCACCACCCTGTCATTCCTAGAAAAGTTCGTAACTCGTGCAAATTTCTAGGTTCAGGGATGGCACAAATCGCTTGTATTCTATTCACCCCCAACCGTCTTTGTCCTTGGGAAATTTCACATCCCAGATATATCACTTTTTCCCGGGCAATTTGGGCTTTTTCCTTAGAAACTCGATAACCGCTCTGTCCCAGTAAATTTAATCACGCAACTGTAACAGTAATGCAGTTTTCATACCTTTCTGTCGCCACGAAAATGTCATCCACATATTGCAACAATAAGTATGCTTTTGATGGTAATTGAAAATATCCTTGCTCCTTCCAATCCTCCAGTTCTCGTGCCAGCTGATTCCCAAATATTGTAGGACTGTTTTTGAAGCCTTGTGGTAACCTGGTCCAGGTCAGCTGTCGTTTTCGTCCTGTATCCGGATTTTCCCATTCAAACGCAAATAATTTCCTACTTTGTAATGCCAATGGGATGCAGAAGAAAGCATCTTTTAAATCAATTACAGAAAAGTATCTAAATTGTTCTGCCACAGATGTTAACAATGTATAAGGATTTGCTACTACTGGATGTATATCTTTAACTATTTCGTTTACAGCTCTTAAATCTTGAACTAACCTATAATCTCCGTTAGGTTTTCTTATAGGAAATATCGGTGTATTATATTCAGATTCACATTCTTCTAACACATTGTGCATCAAAAATTTTGCAATTAATGGTGCTACCCCTTTCCTAGCTTCTAACTGTATAGGATATTGTCTAACTCTTACCGGTTGGACACCTTCTTTCAATTCTACTATGACAGGTTTTGCTGCTTTCGCTAATCCCGGTACTTGTGTCTCCCATACCCATGGTACTACAGCGTTTTCTACCTCTATTGGTATTGTTGTATTAGCTATTTCTTTTACTATAAATATTCTAGCTATTTCTTCCTCAGGTATCTGCAACTTAGCTTTTCCATTTTCAAATATTATTTTAGCATTAAATCTTGACAATAAATCTCGTCCTAACAAAGATGTAGGACAATCCGGTACATAGAGAAATTCATGATCTAATTCTTTACCCCTAAAATTTAGATGCAATGGCCGCAGAAAGGGCCGTTGCTCTGTTTTTCCTGTAGCTCCTACCACAGTTATCATCGTATCTCCTATCTTTCCTAAACAAGTATTTAAAACAGAATAAGTTGCCCCAGTATCTACCAATAATTGTTTCTCTTCCCCATCAATTTCTGTTGTCACTTTTAATCCATCACTTAGTCAGCTACTATGTTGCCCCAAATGTCCTAACATCATTGTTTCTGCCATTGGTGTTCCTCCTACTGAAGTCTGCTGGGCCAAATTCATTTTCACTGGGCACTCATTTTTCCAATGTCCCTGTTGTCTGCAAAACGCACACTGATTTATCCCTAGCTGATTTTGAGGTATTCCCCGCATGCCTCCTACCCTGTATCCTCCTCGACCTCGTCCTCTACTTCTGCCTCTTATTCCTTGATTTACTCGTTGTAACATTGCTAATAATCCTGCCTGATTTCTCTTTGTGGTTTTTTTTTTTTTTTTTCTCCCTATTATTGTACACTTTCCAGCTGATTGCTTCCAAATTACTAAATCTCCTGGGGAAAAAGGAACTTTCCCATATACTTTATCAGTCCCCGAAATTGCCTCTCGTAAAGGGGCTAATAATACTTTACTGTTTTGCTCTTGTTCCTTCCTCCCTTGTCTTGTTCTCTGTGCAATTGGGGTTCGTTGCGCTTGTCTTGGGCATGATGAATGCCCTGGCGAACCCTTCGGTGTTAACTTAATCTGGATCGCTCCAGTATTAATTGATTCTGACGGTTTTACCGCCTTAATACTATCAGTATCACTATCGTCCCCTGCATCTATATCGGACATCACAGGGGCCGTCGGTGATGCTAAAAGTGATACCTCCTCTGGCTCTCTTATTGAATTTTGTATTGCCAAACAAGTCATACGCTTCTTATTACCTACACATCCTTCACATTTTGTTTTATCTTTTTTTCGGGATGTACCAACAACATTCCACATTCTCTCTGCATATCTGGATGATTACGTATATCATAAAATAGATCAACATATGGTACTTCATCCCATTTTTCAAGTTCTTAACAATATCTCATTAATGGACCTATAACACCCGGATCTAAACTTCCGTGTTCAGGCCACCGGGGTCCATCATACTCATATTGTGGCCACCAATTCGTACAATAATCTATAAATCGACTTTTACTCATACTCTGAAAATATCCCGCACTTTTCCAATGCTTTAATAAACATCCTAACGGAGAATTATCCGGTATTACCATGGTCTTACACATTCACTCCACACACACACACACACTAAATCTACGGGGTAGAAAACGGAAAGATAGCCTCTGATGGGAAACAAAAGACCAAACCAAACTCACGAGACAGCCACGTATGTCCGTGAGTGCTGGACCTGCGGGGCTTTCGCTCCGTCTGACGGCCAGCGCCTAGGCTTCCACAGACCAGACCTCGAGCTCGTTAGCCCAACCTTGCGTGAATCGCCGTCACGTCTTATTAGGCAGGCACCCGACCAAATATTACAATAAAGCACCTTCGGGCTTACCACTTTGGGACGTCAGCAGCAGCGCAGAGCGGGCGCAGCCGATGGCTCCCCGAGAATTCCTCGGTGCCGGCACGGAGCAAAATCGGAAAGCGAACCGTCAACACTACTCCCGAAGTCCCATCTGGGTCGCCAGAAAACTGTTGCCCGTAAAGAAACACATAACTACGAAAGCAGTTATATGCGGTGCTTTATTCGGGGCCCGGGGTCTCAGGGACTCATGTCCAAAGCTGAGAATCCCAAATCCCCGTTTAACTTGGTTAATATTTATAGTGTTCGGTTACGTAACATAATCAACAGAATTGCTAAGCTACATGATTGTTTCCCATTTATAGTTTCTTCAGTTACTGTTGCCAAGATTTGCTTATCATTTACCTAGTTCATCAGATTGTGCTGTACCTAGTTCATCAGATTGTACTGTACCCAGTTCATCAGATTGTACTGTACCCAACACCTGCAATTATACCTTCATCTTGTCTACCAAGTATAACCTATTCTAATCAATATAATGTAACAATTCCCCCCTTTGAAAATACTTCAAGTCTTCCAGACTGCAAGGATTTTCATCATCAGTTCCGCAGATTTCCATATTCTTTGGACCGTCTCAAACTGGTGATTGTAGCTGCAATGAATTATTTCCAATGTCTTCATATCTCGGGGGAAGTTCATGATTCTTCCTGGTAACAGCTTTTAAAATTTTCCCCAAGCGTTGCCGTTCCTTATTAACAATATTTTGAATCAAACGCAACACTCCCATAATAGCTAACATAATAATTATAATTATTATACACCATTGAATTAAAGATGCTACCCAACCAGAGATGTTCAATCCAAATGACTTTGCTAAAGCAGCAACCCAATTATGGGTACTTTCTTCTCTTTCTTCCTCAGTTGCATGTTCAATTTGCGTTAGCTGAGACAAATCACGTTCTACCGCGGCTGTAACATTCGGAATATGTACACAACAATGATCAATCTTATCTCGTAAATAACCACATACTCCATGTTCTTTTAGCAACAGCATATCTAATGCCATTCTATTTTGCAGGGTCATTTTTGTGGTTGCCTGTAATTGTAAGTTTATTTCCTTAAATCCTTCTTTAGTCACTCTTGCTAGCCTTTCCGTTTGTCCTAACAACCGGTACAACATTTCTCTATTCCGATAAGTACTAATTGGAGCAAACAATGATTCTAAAGCCCAACCTAACTTCACACCGGATGATGGTTCTTGCCAATCATCATCATCCTTTATTTCTCTCTTCATTATCCATAAATTTTCTAATCTACCCTTAAATGGCGCTTTCTTCCAAATTGGGCAGAGAGTTGGTAACCCTAAAGTTATTTCAGTCACCAACCCATCCAAGGGGAGGTGAGTCGTCCATTGTCCATCACTTGTAACCCAAACTAAATTTCCTGTGCTCCTGATCGTAGTTCTACAATCTATTCCCACTCCGAATTGTATTACAGGTTCACTCATGGAGTATTTAATTCCTCTACAGGCACAACCTGTCCTTAATGCAAGGACCACAGGTGGAAAGGTAGCTTCACTTTCGGGGTGTCACAAGTGTATACTTTTGTACAGTTCTAGACTGGGTGTTTTTCAGCTAACTTTCTTTTGCATTGGATTTTCTTGTGTTTCCTGTTGTGGCGCCTGGATTATTTGTATTGGTTGCATTTCGTCTTTTTCCAAATCTTTTAACTCTCTCCTGGCTCTGTTTCTTTTCTGCATAGGTTCTGATTTTGCAGTAACCTCTAATGCCCTTTTTCCATAATCAAAACTCTCTTTAATCCAAACAATACAGGTGTAGTTTCCTACATCTGTCTTACTTACATTTCGCAATGATAAAATCATAGTACCCCTTCGTGTATCACTATCCCATCGGATTGTGAACCCAGTTGACAATTTGGACTCATTCTTCTGCCAATAGCAACTAATGTCTTGGATTGAACTTCTCATATCTCCAACAAAATCACAAGTCAAATTTACATCCATTCGTTCTTCTATATGTACAGTAGCATATGTATGTATTATTTGAGCGAAACCATTACTTAATCCTACCCAGCATAGTATTACCAAGATGTAAATCTCAGTTTTGTAGGAGTGATCATTTTTACCCCCCATTGTGATGGTACCTTCTTCACTCTGGTATAATGAATCCAATTATCAATTCCTGCTACTTTCACAGCGGTAAATGTTATCAATAGCACCAAATAAAGTCCATGCCACTGTTCCTTTAAAGGCTCCGTTTGCCAATTTCGAACATACGCTTGGTCTCCTGGTTGATTCTCCAACGGCAAAGGGCGATTCCAGATGATCGCGGCACGTAAGGCTGTGAGTAATCTGCTTAAAGAAATTATATAACTATAAACATCTTGATCTCCTTGGAGGTGTAAATCTGCACTTCCCATTCCCTTCGTTGGTGCAGTATATGGCTTACCGTACAGAATTTCATAGGGACTTACAGACAACCCTTCTCTAGGTTTTATACGAATTCTCAATAAAGCAAGGGGCAATGCCTGTGGCCATTGGATTTGAGCTTCCTGGCATATCTTTTTAATTTGTCCTTTTAATGTTTGATTCTTCCTTTCTACCTTTCCACTAGATTGTGGCCTCCATGGTGTATGTAAATCCCAGCTAATTCCAAGCATTTCACTAATTTCCTGTACTATTTTAGCTATAAAGTGTGGGCCTCGATCTGAAGAAATTCCTAAAGGTACCCCAAATCTAGGTATGATCTCTTTTAACAAAGTTTTTACTACTTCTCTAGCTTGATTCGTTCTACAGGGAAATGCTTCTAGCCACCCTGAAAAGGTACATACGTATACCAATAAATACTTAAACCCTTTTGATTTAGGTAATTCTGCAAAATCCACTTGCCAATAGTCACCTGGTTCTATTCCCACTTTCAAAGTTCCCATTTGAATTTGTTTTCGTATTACCGGATTATTCTTTAAACATACTGGACACTTCGCATTCACCCCTTTTGCTATTGTTAACATTTGTGCAGATATAATGCTCCGCTTTAAAAACTGCACCAATGCTTCTGCTCCCCAATGGCATTTATTATGTTCAGTTTGTATTATTCGTTTCATAATTGTAGCAGGCACTACTACTTGTCCATTACCTGTTACATACCATCCATGTGAATTCTTCTGTGCCTTTACCAAATCGGCTAATTTTTCATCTTCTTGGGTATAAAAGGGATTTACAGAGAGATGAGCAGTAATCGGGCTTACCTTAGTAGGTATTAGAGCTAATTCAGTCCATACTTGCCGTGCAGCAATTTTGGCTGCCTGGTCTGCCTTCATGTTTCCTTGTGCCACATCGCTGTCATCCCTCTGATGTCCTCGACAATGCATTACAGCCACTTGCTGAGGTAGTACCACAGCCTCTAATAACTGTAAGATCTCGGTTCGATATTTAATAATACTACCTTGAGCCGTCAACAATCCTCTTTCCTTCCATAAAGCTCCATGTATATGTATTATTCCAAAAGCGTATTTAGAATCTGCCCAAATATTCACCCTCTTATCCGTACTCGGTATTAAAGCCCGAATTAGAGCGACCAGTTCTGCCTTTTGCGCTGACGTTCCTGGCATTAATGCCTTTGCTTCAATTACTTCAAGCTTAGTAACCACAGCATATCCAGAATATCGTGTTCCATTCTCAACAAAGCTGCTACCGTCTGTAAATAATGTCCAGTCAGGATTTACAAGGGGAATATCTTTCAGATCTACCCTACTGGCGTAAGTTTGTTCGATCACCTCAATACAATCATGTTCCAGCTCGCCTTCCTCTATTTTGCTACCTAAAAATTCAGCGGGATTCAAACATGTTGTTATCTTTAAAAATATATCATCCTGTTCTCTCAATATTGCCTGATATTTCAACATTCTACTGGATGACAACCAATGACCCCCCTTTTGTTCCAAAACTGCAATCACCATGTGGGGCACAAATACTTCCATTTTTGTTCCCAATGTCAATTTTCTAGCTTCTTGGACTAACATTACAGTAGCAGCCACTGCTCGGAGGCAAGAAGGCCATCCGGCACTTACCATATCCAACTGCTTGGAAAAATAGCCCACCGGTCTCTTCCATGATCCAATTCGTTGAGTTAAAACTCCAAGCGCTAGTCGTTGCCGCTCATGTACAAAGAGTTGAAATGTTTTTGTCAAATCAGGCAATCCTAATGCTGGGGCTTCTTGCAGAGCCTGTTTTAAGTCTTGAAAAGCCCTTTTACACTCTAAACTCCAAACTAATTGTGGCTCTTTTAAAGCTGCATACAGTGGTTTGGCTAACAGTCCATAATTCAAAATCCAGAGTCTGCACCACCCTGTCATTCCTAGAAAAGTTCGTAACTCGTGCAAATTTCTAGGTTCAGGGATGGCACAAATCGCTTGTATTCTATTCACCCCCAACCGTCTTTGTCCTTGGGAAATTTCACATCCCAGATATATCACTTTTTCCCGGGCAATTTGGGCTTTTTCCTTAGAAACTCGATAACCGCTCTGTCCCAGTAAATTTAATCACGCAACTGTAACAGTAATGCAGTTTTCATACCTTTCTGTCGCCACGAAAATGTCATCCACATATTGCAACAATAAGTATGCTTTTGATGGTAATTGAAAATATCCTTGCTCCTTCCAATCCTCCAGTTCTCGTGCCAGCTGATTCCCAAATATTGTAGGACTGTTTTTGAAGCCTTGTGGTAACCTGGTCCAGGTCAGCTGTCGTTTTCGTCCTGTATCCGGATTTTCCCATTCAAACGCAAATAATTTCCTACTTTGTAATGCCAATGGGATGCAGAAGAAAGCATCTTTTAAATCAATTACAGAAAAGTATCTAAATTGTTCTGCCACAGATGTTAACAATGTATAAGGATTTGCTACTACTGGATGTATATCTTTAACTATTTCGTTTACAGCTCTTAAATCTTGAACTAACCTATAATCTCCGTTAGGTTTTCTTATAGGAAATATCGGTGTATTATATTCAGATTCACATTCTTCTAACACATTGTGCATCAAAAATTTTGCAATTAATGGTGCTACCCCTTTCCTAGCTTCTAACTGTATAGGATATTGTCTAACTCTTACCGGTTGGACACCTTCTTTCAATTCTACTATGACAGGTTTTGCTGCTTTCGCTAATCCCGGTACTTGTGTCTCCCATACCCATGGTACTACAGCGTTTTCTACCTCTATTGGTATTGTTGTATTAGCTATTTCTTTTACTATAAATATTCTAGCTATTTCTTCCTCAGGCATCTGCAACTTAGCTTTTCCATTTTCAAATATTATTTTAGCATTAAATCTTGACAATAAATCTCGTCCTAACAAAGATGTAGGACAATCCGGTACATAGAGAAATTCATGATCTAATTCTTTACCCCTAAAATTTAGATGCAATGGCCGCAGAAAGGGCCGTTGCTCTGTTTTTCCTGTAGCTCCTACCACAGTTATCATCGTATCTCCTATCTTTCCTAAACAAGTATTTAAAACAGAATAAGTTGCCCCAGTATCTACCAATAATTGTTTCTCTTCCCCATCAATTTCTGTTGTCACTTTTAATCCATCACTTAGTCAGCTACTATGTTGCCCCAAATGTCCTAACATCATTGTTTCTGCCATTGGTGTTCCTCCTACTGAAGTCTGCTGGGCCAAATTCATTTTCACTGGGCACTCATTTTTCCAATGTCCCTGTTGTCTGCAAAACGCACACTGATTTATCCCTAGCTGATTTTGAGGTATTCCCCGCATGCCTCCTACCCTGTATCCTCCTCGACCTCGTCCTCTACTTCTGCCTCTTATTCCTTGATTTACTCGTTGTAACATTGCTAATAATCCTGCCTGATTTCTCTTTGTGGTTTTTTTTTTTTTTTTTCTCCCTATTATTGTACACTTTCCAGCTGATTGCTTCCAAATTACTAAATCTCCTGGGGAAAAAGGAACTTTCCCATATACTTTATCAGTCCCCGAAATTGCCTCTCGTAAAGGGGCTAATAATACTTTACTGTTTTGCTCTTGTTCCTTCCTCCCTTGTCTTGTTCTCTGTGCAATTGGGGTTCGTTGCGCTTGTCTTGGGCATGATGAATGCCCTGGCGAACCCTTCGGTGTTAACTTAATCTGGATCGCTCCAGTATTAATTGATTCTGACGGTTTTACCGCCTTAATACTATCAGTATCACTATCGTCCCCTGCATCTATATCGGACATCACAGGGGCCGTCGGTGATGCTAAAAGTGATACCTCCTCTGGCTCTCTTATTGAATTTTGTATTGCCAAACAAGTCATACGCTTCTTATTACCTACACATCCTTCACATTTTGTTTTATCTTTTTTTCGGGATGTACCAACAACATTCCACATTCTCTCTGCATATCTGGATGATTACGTATATCATAAAATAGATCAACATATGGTACTTCATCCCATTTTTCAAGTTCTTAACAATATCTCATTAATGGACCTATAACACCCGGATCTAAACTTCCGTGTTCAGGCCACCGGGGTCCATCATACTCATATTGTGGCCACCAATTCGTACAATAATCTATAAATCGACTTTTACTCATACTCTGAAAATATCCCGCACTTTTCCAATGCTTTAATAAACATCCTAACGGAGAATTATCCGGTATTACCATGGTCTTACACATTCACTCCACACACACACACACACTAAATCTACGGGGTAGAAAACGGAAAGATAGCCTCTGATGGGAAACAAAAGACCAAACCAAACTCACGAGACAGCCACGTATGTCCGTGAGTGCTGGACCTGCGGGGCTTTCGCTCCGTCTGACGGCCAGCGCCTAGGCTTCCACAGACCAGACCTCGAGCTCGTTAGCCCAACCTTGCGTGAATCGCCGTCACGTCTTATTAGGCAGGCACCCGACCAAATATTACAATAAAGCACCTTCGGGCTTACCACTTTGGGACGTCAGGAGCAGCGCAGAGCGGGCGCAGCCGATGGCTCCCCGAGAATTCCTCGGTGCCGGCACGGAGCAAAATCGGAAAGCGAACCGTCAACACTACTCCCGAAGTCCCATCTGGGTCGCCAGAAAACTGTTGCCCGTAAAGAAACACATAACTACGAAAGCAGTTATATGCGGTGCTTTATTCGGGGCCCGGGGTCTCAGGGACTCATGTCCAAAGCTGAGAATCCCAAATCCCCGTTTAACTTGGTTAATATTTATAGTGTTCGGTTACGTAACATAATCAACAGAATTGCTAAGCTACATGATTGTTTCCCATTTATAGTTTCTTCAGTTACTGTTGCCAAGATTTGCTTATCATTTACCTAGTTCATCAGATTGTGCTGTACCCAGTTCATCAGATTGTACTGTACCCAGTTCATCAGATTGTACTGTACCCAAACACCTGCAATTATACCTTCATCTTGTCTACCAAGTATAACCTATTCTAATCAATATAATGTAACAATTCCCCCCTTTGAAAATACTTCAAGTCTTCCAGACTGCAAGGATTTTCATCATCAGTTCCGCAGATTTCCATATTCTTTGGACCGTCTCAAACCGGTGATTGTAGCTGCAATGAATTATTTCCAATGTCTTCATATCTCGGGGGAAGTTCATGATTCTTCCTGGTAACAGCTTTTAAAATTTTCCCCAAGCGTTGCCGTTCCTTATTAACAATATTTTGAATCAAACGCAACACTCCCATAATAGCTAACATAATAATTATAATTATTATACACCATTGAATTAAAGATGCTACCCAACCAGAGATGTTCAATCCAAATGACTTTGCTAAAGCAGCAACCCAATTATGGGTACTTTCTTCTCTTTCTTCCTCAGTTGCATGTTCAATTTGCGTTAGCTGAGACAAATCACGTTCTACCGCGGCTGTAACATTCGGAATATGTACACAACAATGATCAATCTTATCTCGTAAATAACCACATACTCCATGTTCTTTTAGCAACAGCATATCTAATGCCATTCTATTTTGCAGGGTCATTTTTGTGGTTGCCTGTAATTGTAAGTTTATTTCCTTAAATCCTTCTTTAGTCACTCTTGCTAGCCTTTCCGTTTGTCCTAACAACCGGTACAACATTTCTCTATTCCGATAAGTACTAATTGGAGCAAACAATGATTCTAAAGCCCAACCTAACTTCACACCGGATGATGGTTCTTGCCAATCATCATCATCCTTTATTTCTCTCTTCATTATCCATAAATTTTCTAATCTACCCTTAAATGGCGCTTTCTTCCAAATTGGGCAGAGAGTTGGTAACCCTAAAGTTATTTCAGTCACCAACCCATCCAAGGGGAGGTGAGTCGTCCATTGTCCATCACTTGTAACCCAAACTAAATTTCCTGTGCTCCTGATCGTAGTTCTACAATCTATTCCCACTCCGAATTGTATTACAGGTTCACTCATGGAGTATTTAATTCCTCTACAGGCACAACCTGTCCTTAATGCAAGGACCACAGGTGGAAAGGTAGCTTCACTTTCGGGGTGTCACAAGTGTATACTTTTGTACAGTTCTAGACTGGGTGTTTTTCAGCTAACTTTCTTTTGCATTGGATTTTCTTGTGTTTCCTGTTGTGGCGCCTGGATTATTTGTATTGGTTGCATTTCGTCTTTTTCCAAATCTTTTAACTCTCTCCTGGCTCTGTTTCTTTTCTGCATAGGTTCTGATTTTGCAGTAACCTCTAATGCCCTTTTTCCATAATCAAAACTCTCTTTAATCCAAACAATACAGGTGTAGTTTCCTACATCTGTCTTACTTACATTTCGCAATGATAAAATCATAGTACCCCTTCGTGTATCACTATCCCATCGGATTGTGAACCCAGTTGACAATTTGGACTCATTCTTCTGCCAATAGCAACTAATGTCTTGGATTGAACTTCTCATATCTCCAACAAAATCACAAGTCAAATTTACATCCATTCGTTCTTCTATATGTACAGTAGCATATGTATGTATTATTTGAGCGAAACCATTACTTAATCCTACCCAGCATAGTATTACCAAGATGTAAATCTCAGTTTTGTAGGAGTGATCATTTTTACCCCCCATTGTGATGGTACCTTCTTCACTCTGGTATAATGAATCCAATTATCAATTCCTGCTACTTTCACAGCGGTAAATGTTATCAATAGCACCAAATAAAGTCCATGCCACTGTTCCTTTAAAGGCTCCGTTTGCCAATTTCGAACATACGCTTGGTCTCCTGGTTGATTCTCCAACGGCAAAGGGCGATTCCAGATGATCGCGGCACGTAAGGCTGTGAGTAATCTGCTTAAAGAAATTATATAACTATAAACATCTTGATCTCCTTGGAGGTGTAAATCTGCACTTCCCATTCCCTTCGTTGGTGCAGTATATGGCTTACCGTACAGAATTTCATAGGGACTTACAGACAACCCTTCTCTAGGTTTTATACGAATTCTCAATAAAGCAAGGGGCAATGCCTGTGGCCATTGGATTTGAGCTTCCTGGCATATCTTTTTAATTTGTCCTTTTAATGTTTGATTCTTCCTTTCTACCTTTCCACTAGATTGTGGCCTCCATGGTGTATGTAAATCCCAGCTAATTCCAAGCATTTCACTAATTTCCTGTACTATTTTAGCTATAAAGTGTGGGCCTCGATCTGAAGAAATTCCTAAAGGTACCCCAAATCTAGGTATGATCTCTTTTAACAAAGTTTTTACTACTTCTCTAGCTTGATTCGTTCTACAGGGAAATGCTTCTAGCCACCCTGAAAAGGTACATACGTATACCAATAAATACTTAAACCCTTTTGATTTAGGTAATTCTGCAAAATCCACTTGCCAATAGTCACCTGGTTCTATTCCCACTTTCAAAGTTCCCATTTGAATTTGTTTTCGTATTACCGGATTATTCTTTAAACATACTGGACACTTCGCATTCACCCCTTTTGCTATTGTTAACATTTGTGCAGATATAATGCTCCGCTTTAAAAACTGCACCAATGCTTCTGCTCCCCAATGGCATTTATTATGTTCAGTTTGTATTATTCGTTTCATAATTGTAGCAGGCACTACTACTTGTCCATTACCTGTTACATACCATCCATGTGAATTCTTCTGTGCCTTTACCAAATCGGCTAATTTTTCATCTTCTTGGGTATAAAAGGGATTTACAGAGAGATGAGCAGTAATCGGGCTTACCTTAGTAGGTATTAGAGCTAATTCAGTCCATACTTGCCGTGCAGCAATTTTGGCTGCCTGGTCTGCCTTCATGTTTCCTTGTGCCACATCGCTGTCATCCCTCTGATGTCCTCGACAATGCATTACAGCCACTTGCTGAGGTAGTACCACAGCCTCTAATAACTGTAAGATCTCGGTTCGATATTTAATAATACTACCTTGAGCCGTCAACAATCCTCTTTCCTTCCATAAAGCTCCATGTATATGTATTATTCCAAAAGCGTATTTAGAATCTGTCCAAATATTCACTCTCTTATCCGTACTCGGTATTAAAGCCCGAATTAGAGCGACCAGTTCTGCCTTTTGCGCTGACGTTCCTGGCATTAATGCCTTTGCTTCAATTACTTCAAGCTTAGTAACCACAGCATATCCAGAATATCGTGTTCCATTCTCAACAAAGCTGCTACCGTCTGTAAATAATGTCCAGTCAGGATTTACAAGGGGAATATCTTTCAGATCTACCCTACTGGCGTAAGTTTGTTCGATCACCTCAATACAATCATGTTCCAGCTCGCCTTCCTCTATTTTGCTACCTAAAAATTCAGCGGGATTCAAACATGTTGTTATCTTTAAAAATATATCATCCTGTTCTCTCAATATTGCTTGATATTTCAACATTCTACTGGATGACAACCAATGACCCCCCTTTTGTTCCAAAACTGCAATCACCATGTGGGGCACAAATACTTCCATTTTTGTTCCCAATGTCAATTTTCTAGCTTCTTGGACTAACATTACAGTAGCAGCCACTGCTCGGAGGCAAGAAGGCCATCCGGCACTTACCATATCCAACTGCTTGGAAAAATAGCCCACCGGTCTCTTCCATGATCCAATTCGTTGAGTTAAAACTCCAAGCGCTAGTCGTTGCCGCTCATGTACAAAGAGTTGAAATGTTTTTGTCAAATCAGGCAATCCTAATGCTGGGGCTTCTTGCAGAGCCTGTTTTAAGTCTTGAAAAGCCCTTTTACACTCTAATCTCCAAACTAATTGTGGCTCTTTTAAAGCTGCATACAGTGGTTTGGCTAACAGTCCATAATTCAAAATCCAGAGTCTGCACCACCCTGTCATTCCTAGAAAAGTTCGTAACTCGTGCAAATTTCTAGGTTCAGGGATGGCACAAATCGCTTGTATTCTATTCACCCCCAACCGTCTTTGTCCTTGGGAAATTTCACATCCCAGATATATCACTTTTTCCCGGGCAATTTGGGCTTTTTCCTTAGAAACTCGATAACCGCTCTGTCCCAGTAAATTTAATCACGCAACTGTAACAGTAATGCAGTTTTCATACCTTTCTGTCGCCACGAAAATGTCATCCACATATTGCAACAATAAGTATGCTTTTGATGGTAATTGAAAATATCCTTGCTCCTTCCAATCCTCCAGTTCTCGTGCCAGCTGATTCCCAAATATTGTAGGACTGTTTTTGAAGCCTTGTGGTAACCTGGTCCAGGTCAGCTGTCGTTTTCGTCCTGTATCCGGATTTTCCCATTCAAACGCAAATAATTTCCTACTTTGTAATGCCAATGGGATGCAGAAGAAAGCATCTTTTAAATCAATTACAGAAAAGTATCTAAATTGTTCTGCCACAGATGTTAACAATGTATAAGGATTTGCTACTACTGGATGTATATCTTTAACTATTTCGTTTACAGCTCTTAAATCTTGAACTAACCTATAATCTCCGTTAGGTTTTCTTATAGGAAATATTGGTGTATTATATTCAGATTCACATTCTTCTAACACATTGTGCATCAAAAATTTTGCAATTAATGGTGCTACCCCTTTCCTAGCTTCTAACTGTATAGGATATTGTCTAACTCTTACCGGTTGGACACCTTCTTTCAATTCTACTATGACAGGTTTTGCTGCTTTCGCTAATCCCGGTACTTGTGTCTCCCATACCCATGGTACTACAGCGTTTTCTACCTCTATTGGTATTGTTGTATTAGCTATTTCTTTTACTATAAATATTCTAGCTATTTCTTCCTCAGGTATCTGCAACTTAGCTTTTCCATTTTCAAATATTATTTTAGCATTAAATCTTGACAATAAATCTCGTCCTAACAAAGATGTAGGACAATCCGGTACATAGAGAAATTCATGATCTAATTCTTTACCCCTAAAATTTAGATGCAATGGCCGCAGAAAGGGCCGTTGCTCTGTTTTTCCTGTAGCTCCTACCACAGTTATCATCGTATCTCCTATCTTTCCTAAACAAGTATTTAAAACAGAATAAGTTGCCCCAGTATCTACCAATAATTGTTTCTCTTCCCCATCAATTTCTGTTGTCACTTTTAATCCATCACTTAGTCAGCTACTATGTTGCCCCAAATGTCCTAACATCATTGTTTCTGCCATTGGTGTTCCTCCTACTGAAGTCTGCTGGGCCAAATTCATTTTCACTGGGCACTCATTTTTCCAATGTCCCTGTTGTCTGCAAAACGCACACTGATTTATCCCTAGCTGATTTTGAGGTATTCCCCGCATGCCTCCTACCCTGTATCCTCCTCGACCTCGTCCTCTACTTCTGCCTCTTATTCCTTGATTTACTCGTTGTAACATTGCTAATAATCCTGCCTGATTTCTCTTTGTGGTTTGTTTTTTTTTTTTTTTTTTTTCCCCTATTATTGTACACTTTCCAGCTGATTGCTTCCAAATTACTAAATCTCCTGGGGAAAAAGGAACTTTCCCATATACTTTATCAGTCCCCGAAATTGCCTCTCGTAAAGGGGCTAATAATACTTTACTGTTTTGCTCTTGTTCCTTCCTCCCTTGTCTTGTTCTCTGTGCAATTGGGGTTCGTTGCGCTTGTCTTGGGCATGATGAATGCCCTGGCGAACCCTTCGGTGTTAACTTAATCTGGATCGCTCCAGTATTAATTGATTCTGACGGTTTTACCGCCTTAATACTATCAGTATCACTATCGTCCCCTGCATCTATATCGGACATCACAGGGGCCGTCGGTGATGCTAAAAGTGATACCTCCTCTGGCTCTCTTATTGAATTTTGTATTGCCAAACAAGTCATACACTTCTTATTACCTACACATCCTTCACATTTTGTTTTATCTTTTTTTCGGGATGTACCAACAACATTCCACATTCTCTCTGCATATCTGGATGATTACGTATATCATAAAATAGATCAACATATGGTACTTCATCCCATTTTTCAAGTTCTTAACAATATCTCATTAATGGACCTATAACACCCGGATCTAAACTTCCGTGTTCAGGCCACCGGGGTCCATCATACTCATATTGTGGCCACCAATTCGTACAATAATCTATAAATCGACTTTTACTCATACTCTGAAAATATCCCGCACTTTTCCAATGCTTTAATAAACATCCTAACGGAGAATTATCCGGTATTACCATGGTCTTACACATTCACTCCACACACACACACTAAATCTACGGGGTAGAAAACGGAAAGATAGCCTCTGATGGGAAACAAAAGACCAAACCAAACTCACGAGACAGCCACGTATGTCCGTGAGTGCTGGACCTGCGGGGCTTTCGCTCCGTCTGACGGCCAGCGCCTAGGCTTCCACAGACCAGACCTCGAGCTCGTTAGCCCAACCTTGCGTGAATCGCCGTCACGTCTTATTAGGCAGGCACCCGACCAAATATTACAATAAAGCACCTTCGGGCTTACCACTTTGGGACGTCAGGAGCAGCGCAGAGCGGGCGCAGCCGATGGCTCCCCGAGAATTCCTCGGTGCCGGCACGGAGCAAAATCGGAAAGCGAACCGTCAACACTACTCCCGAAGTCCCATCTGGGTCGCCAGAAAACTGTTGCCCGTAAAGAAACACATAACTACGAAAGCAGTTATATGCGGTGCTTTATTCGGGGCCCGGGGTCTCAGGGACTCATGTCCAAAGCTGAGAATCCCAAATCCCCGTTTAACTTGGTTAATATTTATAGTGTTCGGTTACGTAACATAATCAACAGAATTGCTAAGCTACATGATTGTTTCCCATTTATAGTTTCTTCAGTTACTGTTGCCAAGATTTGCTTATCATTTACCTAGTTCATCAGATTGTGCTGTACCTAGTTCATCAGATTGTACTGTACCCAGTTCATCAGATTGTACTGTACCCAACACCTGCAATTATACCTTCATCTTGTCTACCAAGTATAACCTATTCTAATCAATATAATGTAACAATTCCCCCCTTTGAAAATACTTCAAGTCTTCCAGACTGCAAGGATTTTCATCATCAGTTCCGCAGATTTCCATATTCTTTGGACCGTCTCAAACTGGTGATTGTAGCTGCAATGAATTATTTCCAATGTCTTCATATCTCGGGGGAAGTTCATGATTCTTCCTGGTAACAGCTTTTAAAATTTTCCCCAAGCGTTGCCGTTCCTTATTAACAATATTTTGAATCAAACGCAACACTCCCATAATAGCTAACATAATAATTATAATTATTATACACCATTGAATTAAAGATGCTACCCAACCAGAGATGTTCAATCCAAATGACTTTGCTAAAGCAGCAACCCAATTATGGGTACTTTCTTCTCTTTCTTCCTCAGTTGCATGTTCAATTTGCGTTAGCTGAGACAAATCACGTTCTACCGCGGCTGTAACATTCGGAATATGTACACAACAATGATCAATCTTATCTCGTAAATAACCACATACTCCATGTTCTTTTAGCAACAGCATATCTAATGCCATTCTATTTTGCAGGGTCATTTTTGTGGTTGCCTGTAATTGTAAGTTTATTTCCTTAAATCCTTCTTTAGTCACTCTTGCTAGCCTTTCCGTTTGTCCTAACAACCGGTACAACATTTCTCTATTCCGATAAGTACTAATTGGAGCAAACAATGATTCTAAAGCCCAACCTAACTTCACACCGGATGATGGTTCTTGCCAATCATCATCATCCTTTATTTCTCTCTTCATTATCCATAAATTTTCTAATCTACCCTTAAATGGCGCTTTCTTCCAAATTGGGCAGAGAGTTGGTAACCCTAAAGTTATTTCAGTCACCAACCCATCCAAGGGGAGGTGAGTCGTCCATTGTCCATCACTTGTAACCCAAACTAAATTTCCTGTGCTCCTGATCGTAGTTCTACAATCTATTCCCACTCCGAATTGTATTACAGGTTCACTCATGGAGTATTTAATTCCTCTACAGGCACAACCTGTCCTTAATGCAAGGACCACAGGTGGAAAGGTAGCTTCACTTTCGGGGTGTCACAAGTGTATACTTTTGTACAGTTCTAGACTGGGTGTTTTTCAGCTAACTTTCTTTTGCATTGGATTTTCTTGTGTTTCCTGTTGTGGCGCCTGGATTATTTGTATTGGTTGCATTTCGTCTTTTTCCAAATCTTTTAACTCTCTCCTGGCTCTGTTTCTTTTCTGCATAGGTTCTGATTTTGCAGTAACCTCTAATGCCCTTTTTCCATAATCAAAACTCTCTTTAATCCAAACAATACAGGTGTAGTTTCCTACATCTGTCTTACTTACATTTCGCAATGATAAAATCATAGTACCCCTTCGTGTATCACTATCCCATCGGATTGTAAACCCAGTTGACAATTTGGACTCATTCTTCTGCCAATAGCAACTAATGTCTTGGATTGAACTTCTCATATCTCCAACAAAATCACAAGTCAAATTTACATCCATTCGTTCTTCTATATGTACAGTAGCATATGTATGTATTATTTGAGCGAAACCATTACTTAATCCTACCCAGCATAGTATTACCAAGATGTAAATCTCAGTTTTGTAGGAGTGATCATTTTTACCCCCCATTGTGATGGTACCTTCTTCACTCTGGTATAATGAATCCAATTATCAATTCCTGCTACTTTCACAGCGGTAAATGTTATCAATAGCACCAAATAAAGTCCATGCCACTGTTCCTTTAAAGGCTCCGTTTGCCAATTTCGAACATACGCTTGGTCTCCTGGTTGATTCTCCAACGGCAAAGGGCGATTCCAGATGATCGCGGCACGTAAGGCTGTGAGTAATCTGCTTAAAGAAATTATATAACTATAAACATCTTGATCTCCTTGGAGGTGTAAATCTGCACTTCCCATTCCCTTCGTTGGTGCAGTATATGGCTTACCGTACAGAATTTCATAGGGACTTACAGACAACCCTTCTCTAGGTTTTATACGAATTCTCAATAAAGCAAGGGGCAATGCCTGTGGCCATTGGATTTGAGCTTCCTGGCATATCTTTTTAATTTGTCCTTTTAATGTTTGATTCATCCTTTCTACCTTTCCACTAGATTGTGGCCTCCACGGTGTATGTAAATCCCAGCTAATTCCAAGCATTTCACTAATTTCCTGTACTATTTTAGCTATAAAGTGTGGGCCTCGATCTGAAGAAATTCCTAAAGGTACCCCAAATCTAGGTATGATCTCTTTTAACAAAGTTTTTACTACTTCTCTAGCTTGATTCGTTCTACAGGGAAATGCTTCTAGCCACCCTGAAAAGGTACATACGTATACCAATAAATACTTAAACCCTTTTGATTTAGGTAATTCTGCAAAATCCACTTGCCAATAGTCACCTGGTTCTATTCCCACTTTCAAAGTTCCCATTTGAATTTGTTTTCGTATTACCGGATTATTCTTTAAACATACTGGACACTTCGCATTCACCCCTTTTGCTATTGTTAACATTTGTGCAGATATAATGCTCCGCTTTAAAAACTGCACCAATGCTTCTGCTCCCCAATGGCATTTATTATGTTCAGTTTGTATTATTCGTTTCATAATTGTAGCAGGCACTACTACTTGTCCATTACCTGTTACATACCATCCATGTGAATTCTTCTGTGCCTTTACCAAATCGGCTAATTTTTCATCTTCTTGGGTATAAAAGGGATTTACAGAGAGATGAGCAGTAATCGGGCTTACCTTAGTAGGTATTAGAGCTAATTCAGTCCATACTTGCCGTGCAGCAATTTTGGCTGCCTGGTCTGCCTTCATGTTTCCTTGTGCCACATCGCTGTCATCCCTCTGATGTCCTCGACAATGCATTACAGCCACTTGCTGAGGTAGTACCACAGCCTCTAATAACTGTAAGATCTCGGTTCGATATTTAATAATACTACCTTGAGCCGTCAACAATCCTCTTTCCTTCCATAAAGCTCCATGTATATGTATTATTCCAAAAGCGTATTTAGAATCTGCCCAAATATTCACCCTCTTATCCGTACTCGGTATTAAAGCCCGAATTAGAGCGACCAGTTCTGCCTTTTGCGCTGACGTTCCTGGCATTAATGCCTTTGCTTCAATTACTTCAAGCTTAGTAACCACAGCATATCCAGAATATCGTGTTCCATTCTCAACAAAGCTGCTACCGTCTGTAAATAATGTCCAGTCAGGATTTACAAGGGGAATATCTTTCAGATCTACCCTACTGGCGTAAGTTTGTTCGATCACCTCAATACAATCATGTTCCAGCTCGCCTTCCTCTATTTTGCTACCTAAAAATTCAGCGGGATTCAAACATGTTGTTATCTTTAAAAATATATCATCCTGTTCTCTCAATATTGCTTGATATTTCAACATTCTACTGGATGACAACCAATGACCCCCCTTTTGTTCCAAAACTGCAATCACCATGTGGGGCACAAATACTTCCATTTTTGTTCCCAATGTCAATTTTCTAGCTTCTTGGACTAACATTACAGTAGCAGCCACTGCTCGGAGGCAAGAAGGCCATCCGGCACTTACCATATCCAACTGCTTGGAAAAATAGCCCACCGGTCTCTTCCATGATCCAATTCGTTGAGTTAAAACTCCAAGCGCTAGTCGTTGCCGCTCATGTACAAAGAGTTGAAATGTTTTTGTCAAATCAGGCAATCCTAATGCTGGGGCTTCTTGCAGAGCCTGTTTTAAGTCTTGAAAAGCCCTTTTACACTCTAAACTCCAAACTAATTGTGGCTCTTTTAAAGCTGCATACAGTGGTTTGGCTAACAGTCCATAATTCAAAATCCAGAGTCTGCACCACCCTGTCATTCCTAGAAAAGTTCGTAACTCGTGCAAATTTCTAGGTTCAGGGATGGCACAAATCGCTTGTATTCTATTCACCCCCAACCGTCTTTGTCCTTGGGAAATTTCACATCCCAGATATATCACTTTTTCCCGGGCAATTTGGGCTTTTTCCTTAGAAACTCGATAACCGCTCTGTCCCAGTAAATTTAATCACGCAACTGTAACAGTAATGCAGTTTTCATACCTTTCTGTCGCCACGAAAATGTCATCCACATATTGCAACAATAAGTATGCTTTTGATGGTAATTGAAAATATCCTTGCTCCTTCCAATCCTCCAGTTCTCGTGCCAGCTGATTCCCAAACATTGTAGGACTGTTTTTGAAGCCTTGTGGTAACCTGGTCCAGGTCAGCTGTCGTTTTCGTCCTGTATCCGGATTTTCCCATTCAAACGCAAATAATTTCCTACTTTGTAATGCCAATGGGATGCA
This sequence comes from Apteryx mantelli, assembly GCF_036417845.1. NCBI lineage: Eukaryota > Metazoa > Chordata > Aves > Apterygiformes > Apterygidae > Apteryx > Apteryx mantelli. Next base: position 547,404 of record NW_027118458.1, read on the forward strand.
GAAGAAAGCATCTTTTAAATCAATTACAGAAAAGTATCTAAATTGTTCTGCCACAGATGTTAACAATGTATAAGGATTTGCTACTACTGGATGTATATCTTTAACTATTTCGTTTACAGCTCTTAAATCTTGAACTAACCTATAATCTCCGTTAGGTTTTCTTATAGGAAATATTGGTGTATTATATTCAGATTCACATTCTTCTAACACATTGTGCATCAAAAATTTTGCAATTAATGGTGCTACCCCTTTCCTAGCTTCTAACTGTATAGGATATTGTCTAACTCTTACCGGTTGGACACCTTCTTTCAATTCTACTATGACAGGTTTTGCTGCTTTCGCTAATCCCGGTACTTGTGTCTCCCATACCCATGGTACTACAGCGTTTTCTACCTCTATTGGTATTGTTGTATTAGCTATTTCTTTTACTATAAATATTCTAGCTATTTCTTCCTCAGGTATCTGCAACTTAGCTTTTCCATTTTCAAATATTATTTTAGCATTAAATCTTGACAATAAATCTCGTCCTAACAAAGATGTAGGACAATCCGGTACATAGAGAAATTCATGATCTAATTCTTTACCCCTAAAATTTAGATGCAATGGCCGCAGAAAGGGCCGTTGCTCTGTTTTTCCTGTAGCTCCTACCACAGTTATCATCGTATCTCCTATCTTTCCTAAACAAGTATTTAAAACAGAATAAGTTGCCCCAGTATCTACCAATAATTGTTTCTCTTCCCCATCAATTTCTGTTGTCACTTTTAATCCATCACTTAGTCAGCTACTATGTTGCCCCAAATGTCCTAACATCATTGTTTCTGCCATTGGTGTTCCTCCTACTGAAGTCTGCTGGGCCAAATTCATTTTCACTGGGCACTCATTTTTCCAATGTCCCTGTTGTCTGCAAAACGCACACTGATTTATCCCTAGCTGATTTTGAGGTATTCCCCGCATGCCTCCTACCCTGTATCCTCCTCGACCTCGTCCTCTACTTCTGCCTCTTATTCCTTGATTTACTCGTTGTAACATTGCTAATAATCCTGCCTGATTTCTCTTTGTGGTTTTTTTTTTTTTTTTCTCCCTATTATTGTACACTTTCCAGCTGATTGCTTCCAAATTACTAAATCTCCTGGGGAAAAAGGAACTTTCCCATATACTTTATCAGTCCCCGAAATTGCCTCTCGTAAAGGGGCTAATAATACTTTACTGTTTTGCTCTTGTTCCTTCCTCCCTTGTCTTGTTCTCTGTGCAATTGGGGTTCGTTGCGCTTGTCTTGGGCATGATGAATGCCCTGGCGAACCCTTCGGTGTTAACTTAATCTGGATCGCTCCAGTATTAATTGATTCTGACGGTTTTACCGCCTTAATACTATCAGTATCACTATCGTCCCCTGCATCTATATCGGACATCACAGGGGCCGTCGGTGATGCTAAAAGTGATACCTCCTCTGGCTCTCTTATTGAATTTTGTATTGCCAAACAAGTCATACACTTCTTATTACCTACACATCCTTCACATTTTGTTTTATCTTTTTTTCGGGATGTACCAACAACATTCCACATTCTCTCTGCATATCTGGATGATTACGTATATCATAAAATAGATCAACATATGGTACTTCATCCCATTTTTCAAGTTCTTAACAATATCTCATTAATGGACCTATAACACCCGGATCTAAACTTCCGTGTTCAGGCCACCGGGGTCCATCATACTCATATTGTGGCCACCAATTCGTACAATAATCTATAAATCGACTTTTACTCATACTCTGAAAATATCCCGCACTTTTCCAATGCTTTAATAAACATCCTAACGGAGAATTATCCGGTATTACCATGGTCTTACACACTCACTCCACACACACACACACTAAATCTACGGGGTAGAAAACGGAAAGATAGCCTCTGATGGGAAACAAAAGACCAAACCAAACTCACGAGACAGCCACGTATGTCCGTGAGTGCTGGACCTGCGGGGCTTTCGCTCCGTCTGACGGCCAGCGCCTAGGCTTCCACAGACCAGACCTCGAGCTCGTTAGCCCAACCTTGCGTGAATCGCCGTCACGTCTTATTAGGCAGGCACCCGACCAAATATTACAATAAAGCACCTTCGGGCTTACCACTTTGGGACGTCAGGAGCAGCGCAGAGCGGGCGCAGCCGATGGCTCCCCGAGAATTCCTCGGTGCCGGCACGGAGCAAAATCGGAAAGCGAACCGTCAACACTACTCCCGAAGTCCCATCTGGGTCGCCAGAAAACTGTTGCCCGTAAAGAAACACATAACTACGAAAGCAGTTATATGCGGTGCTTTATTCGGGGCCCGGGGTCTCAGGGACTCATGTCCAAAGCTGAGAATCCCAAATCCCCGTTTAACTTGGTTAATATTTATAGTGTTCGGTTACGTAACATAATCAACAGAATTGCTAAGCTACATGATTGTTTCCCATTTATAGTTTCTTCAGTTACTGTTGCCAAGATTTGCTTATCATTTACCTAGTTCATCAGATTGTGCTGTACCCAGTTCATCAGATTGTACTGTACCCAGTTCATCAGATTGTACTGTACCCACTTCATCAGATTGTACTGTACCCAACACCTACAATTATACCTTCATCTTGTCTACCAAGTATAACCTATTCTAATCAATATAATGTAACACGTGTTTTTTTTTTTTTTCTTTCCCCCCTTTCTTTCTTTTTCCTTCTTTCCCTCAAAGGAAAGGTCTTAATACACCGCTTTGCATCGTACGTTACGGGGTAAGCCGTTTGGAAGCACTACAGGGCCGACGCCGCGCCGCAACCCTGCTCCGGGGCCCGCCTGCCCCCCCGCTCCGCTCCGCCGCGCCGCCTCCGCAGGGGCGAGCGCGTGCCCCGGCCCGCGCTGCCAACGAACTGGCGCCCTAAACGCCGCGCACGCAAAACGCAAAGTCACACCCGCGCTCCCGGCGCGGCGCCGGGTCCCAGCCCGCCCCCCCACTCGCCCCGCACCGCCGCCTCCACGCAGCGACGGCCGCAGCGGGCAGGATGCAGCCCGACGCCCCCCGAACCTATGCGTTCGCCTCACCCGGGGGCCCCACATCCTTCACTCCACGCCACCTCCGCACTCACCCGCCGCCGCCGCCGAGCGAAAACGCCCTCCCTGCTCGCCGCCATCTTGCTTCCCCGCCGCCGCGCATGCGCCGCTCGCCAACGGACTGCGGCGGCAGTGGCGCTTGAGCACCGCGCACGTGCCGGCTCGGACAGCGCGGGGGGGGGGGAGCGAGTGGAGCGGGAGGGGCGTGGGGGAGCGAGGGGAGCGGGAGGGGCGGGGGGGAGCGGGAGGGGAGCAGAGGGAGCCCGAGGGGCGGGGGGGAGCGAGGGGAGCCCGAGGGGCGGGGCGGAGTGCGAGGGGAGCGCGAGAGGCGGGGGGGAGCGGGAGGGGAGCAGGGGGAGCGCGAGGGGAGCCCGAGAAGCGGGGGGGAGCGCGAGGGGAGCAGGGGGAGCGCGAGGGGAGCAGGGGGAGCCCGAGGGGCGGGGCGGAGCGCGAGGAGAGCAGGGGGAGCCCGAGGGGCGGGGCGGAGCGCGAGGGGAGCCCGAGAAGCGGGGGGGAGCGTGAGGGGAGCAGGGGGAGCCCGAGGAGCGGGGAAAGTGCGAGGGGAGCCCGAGAAGCAGGGGGGGAGCGCGAGGGCAGGGGGGAGCGCGAGGGGACCAGGGGGAGCGCGAGGGGACCAGGGGGAGCGCGAGAGGAGCCCGAGAAGCGGGGGAGAGCGCGAGGGGACCAGGGGGAGTGCGAGGGGCGGGGCGGAGCGCGACGGGAGCAAGGGGAGCCCGAGGAGCGGGGGAGAGCGCGAGAGGAGCCTGAGAAGCAGGGGGGAGCCCGAGAAACGGGGGGGAGCGCGAGGGGAGCAGGAGGAGCGCGAGGGGCGGGGCGGAGAGCGAGGGGAGCAGGGGGAGCCCGAGGAGGGGGGGGGAGCGCGAGGGGAGCCCGAGAAGCAGGGGGGAGCGCGAGGGGAGCCTGAGAAACGGGGGGCAGCCCGAGAAGCGGGGGGAGCGCGAGGGGCAGGGGGAGCGCGAGGGAAGCCCGAGAAGCGGGGGGCAGCCCGAGAAGCGGGGGGGAGCAGGGGGAGCGCGAGGGGAGCAGGGGGAGCGCGAGGGGAGCAGGGGGAGCCCGAGAAGCAGGGGGGAGCGCGAGGGGACCAGGGGGAGTGCGATGGGCGGGGCGGAGCGCGACGGGAGCAAGGGGAGCCTGAGGAGCGGGGGAGAGCGCGAGAGGAGCCTGAGAAGCAGGGGGGAGCGCGAGAAGCGGGGGGGAGCCCGAGAAGCGGGGGGGAGCGCGAGGGGAGCAGGAGGAGCGCGAGGGGCGGGGCGGAGAGCGAGGGGAGCAGGGGGAGCCCGAGGAGGGGGGGGGGAGCGCGAGGGGAGCCCGAGAAGCAGGGGGGAGCGCGAGGGGAGCCTGAGAAGCGGGGGGCAGCCCGAGAAGCGGGGGGGAGCGCGAGGGGAGCAGGGGGAGCCCGAGGGGCGGGGCGGAGCGCGAGGGGAGCAGGGGGAGCGCGAGGAGAGGGGGGGAGGGCGAGGGGAGCCCGAGAAGCGTGGGGAGCGCGAGGCGCGGGGGGGAGCGCGAGGGGAGCAGGGGGAGCGCGAGGAGGGGGGGGAGCGCGAGGAGGGGGGGGAGCGCGACGGGAGCCCGAGAAGCGGGGGGGAGCGCGAGGCGCGGGGGGGAGCGCGAGAGGAGCAGGGGGAGCGCGAGGGGAGCAGGGGGAGCGCGAGGGGAGCGCGAGGGGAGCAGGGGGAGCCCGAGGGGCGGGGCGGAGCGCGAGGGGAGCAGGGGGAGCGCGAGGGGAGCAGGGGGAGCCCGAGGAGCGAGGGGGGAGCGCGAGGGGAGCCCGAGAAACGGGGGGGAGCGCGGGGGCGGAGGAGGAGCGCGAAGGGAGCCCGAGAAACGGGGGGGAGCGCGGGGGCGGGGGGGGAGCGCGAAGGGAGCCCGAGAAGCGGGGGGGAGCGCGAGGGGCGGGTGGAGCGGGGAATCCCGAGGGGCGGGGGGGAGCCGGGGGAGCCCGAGGGGCGGGGGGGAGCACGAAGGGAGGCGAGACCCGCAATGGCATGCTCGCGCCGCGCCGCTGCAGCCGGGCGGCTCACGCGTGCGAACCGCAGCCCGCCGCGGCAGCCCGGGACTCCCAGCGAGCGCCCCGAGGCTGCCCGAGCCCGTGGCCGCTCCAAGAGCACCGGGAAGGGGCGACGAGCACGCTCCATTCGCTTACCCGTTACCGAAACGGCGGAGAGCAGCAGCAAACATGGCGACCGGCACTGAGCATGTGCGCGCCGGCTGTCTGCGCATGCGCGCCCCCCCCCACCGGGTGCAGTACCGCTTTTTGGACACAGGGTGGCAGCAGTGAGCACGGCAGAACCCAGTGCGCATGCGCGCCCCCCTTTATCGTGCCGTACCGCTTTTTGGACGCCCCGAGGGCAGCAGGGCGCGCGGCCGCCCCCGGCACGCACACACCGCTGCAGAGCCCCCCCGCCCGTCCGCCCTTTGCAGAGATTTCACCACCCTCGCCTCGGCTCATCTGCCCTTATTTACAGCGCCTGCTGCGAGGCGCCGCGTCGCCGCGTGTCGTGCTCGAGCCGCTGCTCCTAGAGGCTTCCGTAACAGCGCTTTCCTTTGAACATCGTTGCAAAATACTCCACAGACAAAAAAGAGTCAGAGGCTGCACTTAAAAAAACAAAACGAAAACAAAAAAACCACCCACCTACTTAACGGGACAATTTGCAAGCGTTCCAAGAAGCAGCCGTTCTTCTTTAGGACTTTCGACCTCTCGCCTTTACTGATCGTTAAACAAAATAAACAGCCCAAAGCAAGCCGCGCTATTTGCTTGACAGACTGCTCGGTTTTTATTATTAAACGGTACGAGATGCTGGCACGCGGCATGTCTTCTTCGGATTCTTGGGCTGACGTTCCTTCGGCCGCACGCACGCGGTCAAAGGCGTCTTTTTCACGTCCCGCCGTCAGGGCCTCCCCAGCAATTCCCGCAGCGACTCCCCCCTCGGGACAAACAGCTCGAGGACACGCACGGTCTTGCTAAAAGAACGGGGGGGGGGGGGGGGGGGGGGAAACAAACGCGTGCGCTGAGCGCGGCACTCGCAGACCCGATCTTCGGGTCCAAAAGAAAACTCTCTAAAGCGGACCAGGCGGGCCAAAGAGGTCCCTTCTTTGCGCCACGCTTCTTTCCTCGCACAGACGTCGGCCGCCTCTGCCCGCTCTCACGGTATCCCCTACCGGCAAGGACACGGCGAAACGTTTCGGAAACGACGGCGTTTCCCAGAAGCGTTTCCGCCGCCTTGGGAAAACGGCCGAAGGAGAGGCTCACGCGGGGCGCGTAGCTAGAAAGAACGCTCCGCACAAAGGCCTAAAATGACCAGCCCGGAGCAGGGATCCCGGGCTCTCCGGGAGCGCAGGAGTTCTCACGTCCTTACTGAGCAGAGACCGCTGCCCGTGAAACACGAGACGCCGCAGCGACGCCGATCGTTGGAGGGAAGCCTGCAATAAGAGCGAAAGAAAAGCAGACGTTGAGGACAAAGACCAAGTTACGAGCCCCTCGCGATTCAGACACGCTTCTAGATTTACCGCCTATTTCAAGGCGCGCCTTCGGCAATTCCGTCCAATTGATTTTCCCCGAAGCCCGAGACGCGGACGAAACGCCTCTCAAAGGAAGGTACGGCATAACCGCTCTGGCCTATAAACTACCGGTTTCGACGCAGGAAAAGCACAGGGAAAGCACTAGCGTTCCCCCCAAGAAACCACGTCCAAGCGGACCGATGAAGTAGGCCCCAAGTCTGAAAGCGGACCTAAAGGAGCCCGTTTGGCGGTCGCGAGCTGGAATACACCGTTCTCCTTCTCACTAACAACCTCCCGTAGAGACCGGCAGCTGTACAGCGCCTTCTACGCTACACGGAGGAGTCGGATAGCGGGCAGATGCCGCGTCCCGAATGCGCAACTAGAGATTGGAACGCACGGACGTAAACAAACGCCCGTGACGTAGCGGAGGTCTAGCGTATTCACGTTTACCGTGCGTCAGTTCTCCTCTGCGGACAGGCCGTTCCATCTTCTTTACTCGTTAGCTGACAGACGCCCTAGGAGAAAGCAAAGAAAGGAAGAAATTCAAAAGGAAATGAAACAGATCGGAGGGAGCCTCAAAGGCTTTGATCCATCCCCCCAGGCAGCCGAACCACCTTCGCAAAGGCACACCTCAAAAGACACGTCCTTCCGGGATCGCTGCACAGCCCAGCCAGAAAAGAGGAACAGAAACAAACAGAACGAGAAGGCTGCAGAGGGGGACGGAGGGCCGGAAAGGAGCCTGCTGTCCAGCGATGGTATCTTACCGCTCCTTGCGCGTTAGCAGCCCCTTTCAGATGCTTAAGCCCAAATTCTCTCAGCCCTTAACAGCTTCAGTACCCGCGGCACCTAGTTTTTCCACGCTCTCCAGTCTTCCTCGCTCTTTCCCGTCTCGGGCGAAAAGCCTCCCAGACCCCGTCTGCACTTACGCGCTTCCTTAAAACAGGATCGCCGAAATCAACCGAACGGGCTGAGCTGCTCCTCTTCCGCTCGCCGGCCCTCGGAACGTCAGCCTGCAAACGAATCGGACCACCGAGGTCACCGGCAGAGTCTCCTTTCGGAGCTCGGCCCCCCCCAAGCTTTAACGACGGTTTCCCAAGCGGGGCAAACGCAGGGCCTCCCTTCGGCCCCGGAACGGTTTTTATCGCGGGCTCCCAAGTCGCCGTTACGACACTAAGCGGCAAAGCAAGGCAAAGACAGCTGGGGTCGCAGCTTACCCACCTAGGCACGAAAATTCTTCTTTGAGGCCTCCCTCGCTGCTTTTGCCAGGTAAACACACCAAAACAAAGCTCCCGACAGGCAGCTGAGGCTTCACATGGACCTCGGGGCCCCGCTAGCAACGGCGACGCCGGAGCCGCCGGGCTACCAGGCGCTATTCCCCCCCCCTCCCCTCCCCTCCCCTCCCCTCCCCTGCCGGCCCGCGAACCGCGGCTTATTACTCACGAGTCCGGGAAGGACGCCGCCGACCTTCCCGCGGCCGAAGGCTCCTCGTCAGGAGCGGGCAGAGAACCTTTCCGCCGGCATTCGGAGTCTCCCGGCCGCTCTCGACACCCGATAACTTGCCGAGAAAGGGCTGAGGGCGGGAGCCTGCAGTTCTTCACGGCAGCACACAGTCGTTCCCCGATGTGCCGAACGCCTAGCATTAACACAATTTAGAAATACAAAAATACCACCGCTACAGGGCGCAAAGCCAAGCTGAAATTTCGGCAGCCAAAGCAAACCTCTGCGCGCCCGACAGAACGAGCCACGTGCATCGGCGCCTACAGCTCCTCAAGGCTAGCGAGGCCTCGTGGGCGACGTTCCTCTGGCAGGCTGCGCAGCTGAACTCCCCCGTGTCGCCTAAGAGTCCGTGACGTGACGTATTCAAAGCTCAGCAGAAATTAACAATCCAAAGTTGTTTCTAAGCACAAAAGCGGATCTACTACACGAGAAGGAAGGAGTCCTAATTCCGCAAGGCTTTACCTTTTCTTCGAGCTGCCGTCTTCCTGCTGCCCCAAAGACCATTGCCAGGCAATTAACCTGGGGTCGCGCTAAATGAGCCTTCCTCTTCGTTTTACAATTCGCACGCTTGCCTCTCCCTCTCTCTCTGGCCACCTGACCGCCGTTCCCCGAAGACGGGAATTTGCCGTCTTGGAGCTCTTAAAGCACGACGCTTCACAGATGCAGAGAGTCACGCGCACGGAAACGGATGGACGCAGCGTCCTTTCCGTAACGCGTACGCACCTTCCGTTAGATGTCGCTCATCTGTTATTCCGATCGCTATTACCGGCGAACCTTCCTCACCGGGAGGAACGGGCTTTCCCTTTCGGGGCGACGGAGACGGCTCTCGCTCGGTTCCCTTTAATTTTATTACTTCGGCTCGCTTACGTTTCTCTGTCTCTTCAGCTTCAGCCGTGGCAACGAATCTAAAAATTAAATATCCTATCTTTCCTTTTCTACGTACGCGTGTACGATAACAAAACAAAATACAAACGACCGAAGCAAAACTAAGGCAGCTACGGTTAACAAGAGGCGCAGGGCAGCAACGGGTCGCTTAGTCCTCAGCGCTGCCTCCGGGAGGGAGGCCGAAAGAACGAACGTTCCGCATCAAGAGTTACCTTGGTTACCCGGGCCAGAACGCCTCCTACTGTCGCAGCTTCTGGGGAGATCGAGGGTCCGCTGCTGCATTTTTGCTTCCTCCTTTCAGCCTGTTACAGGTAAACGCGACAAATTGACAACCACTCGGGCCGGGTTGCATAAATTCCAATTTAATAAAATAATTGAGCAAGTTACAAGTAAGCAAAACAGCGCTGGGCGGCCGAGGGAATCTCCTGCTCCACCAACGGCGCGCGCAATCCCCCCCTCACAGTCTCCTTATATGCAATTCCAGCTCCAGGTATATGTGGCACTTCCTGTAACTTCTGCGGTTGCGCCGGCTGTTGCTAGGGGGTCTTCTTCAGCCCTCTGCATTGTGAGTGGTGACCCTCAGGTCACGCATATATTTTACAACTTTCGAAGTCGTGCTATATTTCACAGTTGTGTGACATCGCCATCACCATATTAGGCTATCTAAACTAACATTGCCGCTTTGCTATCTCAACTCCCTTATCTCAGGCAGGGTACATGCCCCCACCACAGGATGTAGGATGTTCCCACAGATGTTTCCAAGGCTGTTTCTTACTTTGATGTAACCAATTAGCACACATCACAGTCCAGGATGTTTCAAGGCTGTTTCTCAATTTGATGTAACAAATTAGCACATATCACAATCCCCCCTTTTTGTTTTGGTCCCTTCTAATTTGTTCATCAAATCGAGCAACAACCTCCTGTGCCAGGGAGAGCATAGGGTTATGCTTACTCTCATCTTCATTTAGTTGTTCATATTGACTTCTTATCAACAGTAGGTGGGCAGCTTCGAGTCTGCTTTTTGCTAAGTTAATTATTTTATTTACTATACACGGTCCAAAGGTCAACACTAGTACTAGTAAAGCCAATGGGCCCGCGATGGTAGACAATAAGGTTGTTAGCCAGGGAGAATGACTGAACCATGATTCATACCACCCTTGCTGGGCTTCTCTTTCCTTTTTACGTTTTTCAAGGCCTTCTCTCAATTTCGCCATAGTATCCCTGACAACTCCTGTATGATCCGCATAAAAACAACATTCTTCTCCTAGGGCTGCACACAATCCTCCCTGTTGCAAAAATAAGAGGTCCATCCCTCTTCTGTTCTGTAAAACTACTTCTGATAGCGATGTCAACGATTTTTCTAAGGCTGTAATGGATTTTTCTATTCGTTCTAAGTCCTCATCCACTGCTGCTCGTAGGGTGCTAAGGCTCTGCTGCTGCACCACTAAGGAGGAGATTCCAGTTCCCGCTCCTACTGCCCCTAGGCCCAGTAAGGTGGCTATGGTAATTGCGGTGATTGGTTCTCTCTTTACTCGGACCGGATGAGGGGTGTCCCAATGGTCGTACATCACATTTTCTGGGTGGTACAAGATCCTGGGAACTACCTCTATTTGTATACAATATTCTTGGGACTCACCAAGTACCCTTAGGGAGACACAGGGAGTTAGGCCCGTTTTTGAACATATCCACCTAGCTCCTTGGGTGGGAATAATCCATCCAATTTCGGAGGTGTAGGTTTGCAGTGTCACAGACCCACACAGCTTTTTCTTTGATTTTGGTATTTTACCAATACACATTCCCATTCCCGTAACTTGCTCCATGGTCAACCCCTTCTTCTTATCTTCCCATTGACACTGTGAGCCGGGATCATTGCTCACAGTATATGTCATATTTACTCCTATTGCTTCATAAAAAGGGGTCTTATGTCGTAGCATAACCAGCAATGGGTGGTTATACTAGGGGTTGTAGCATTTAATACTTTGTAGGTTGCCTGTACAATCTTCCACAGAGGATTGTCTACCCCCTCTGTGGCTTTACTTTCTGAGATTACAACAGTATCTTTCGGGGTGGGGTGGCTCATAGGAATACTTGTCAAATTCATTATCGCAGCCGTTGGTTTGATTCTTAATTTTGCTCCTTTAACGGCTAGATTCGGCCCTATTGCTTGAGGAGCAGGTTGCACACTTTCTTTCTTTATGAAAATCAATCCACCCCTATCGGTCCCGGGCTCCCAGTACCGGACTCCCCAGGTCTTTCCCAAAAACCACCCTGGATCTTCAGGACGGGTGATATTTATCATTAAATGTTTACAGTCCGAATGGGAGGACGGACGCGTACCTCCAGAAGAGTCTCGTTTGGGGGGTGTACAACCATAGGGTCCCCACTGGGTCTGAATAAACTTATCTGATCCTGCGCCGGGTGTCCAATCAGAGGCTATAGTTTCACATCCCCAATAAGCACAATAATAAGAGTTTGGGTAGTTACAGTATCCTCGCCCAGGATTAGAACTAGGGCAAAAGTAAAACCCCTTTAGATTTAAACATGGCTCAATGGGTACCAATTCACACAAGGTAGGTGTGAATGTAGGGTTCCCGGGTACGCTTCGTACTTGGATCACTGTTTGATCTTCCCATCTCATTAATGACCATTTAAAGGGTTGGTGTACATTATGTTCCCCTTGGATTCGTCTTCCTAATAAGCCCAGCACAATCATCTTCCAGAGGAGTAGTGGACCCATGGCTTGGTCAACGGATATTTTACGAACCCTTAATGCCTTGGAGGGGCGGTCCGTGATGCCAAGTGTCTCTGGGACTTTAAAGAGTCTGGGTCTTACAATTTTGGGTATTCCTGCTTAGGAGGTGGCTTATCGGCCTCGATCCCCACAAGTTCTATACGTCTCTGCCTCCCCTGCCTACTCTTTTGCTTCAGAGCAGCAGGGTGTACCGTCTTCTCGGCAGCAGCCGTATTCTTCAGGGGAACCTCCTGTATGAGCCTTTTAGATTTTTTTAAAGGCTTCCCAATTCCCAAGAGTGACACTCAACATACGGCGCGGTCCGCCTATAATTGGTGTTTTCAATTTTAGCCTTATGTGATTTGGGGTGGTTGGCGTGGGTACAACCTTTCTCTGGTTGTACTCCTTTTAACAAAGGCTTCCCACCGTTCTACCGATCTTTTCTTAAGATCTTTTAATGTCCAATAAGTCAATTTTGTCGTAACAAGGGCGGCAAATGCCGTTAGGGAGATACCCGTACTAACAATGAGTCCACTACTTCCCTTTACAAACCCTACATGCATAACACACAAAGGGATAACAAATACTATGTGGGGTTATAACAAATACTATGTTAGGTTTTACAAAAGGTGGTCTCACTTATCGAGGTTTCCAGGTTTCTTCTTAAAGGTTACTTTTAAATTGTCCGGGTTTCCAAAGGCTTCCCACGATGATTCTGAAATCGGTCCTTTAATTCTGCTGGCATGTGTCCATCCTCGCTCTGTGGTGCGAATAGCAGTGTCTGTGGTAAGCAAAACAAGGAAAGGTCCCTCCCAGCGGGGAGTCAAGGATGAGTCTTTCCAGGTTTTAATTAAAACCTTGTCTCCAGGGTTAACTCGGTGAATGGCTACATCTAGTGGAGGTCTCTGTGCTATTAGTCCTTTCTTTATCAATTCTTGTCTTCTCTTCATAAGCTCTGTAATATATTTCTGTAATAATCTCTCTTCTACTTTAGGATGTTCTTTTGGTATTTCTAAATCATATGGCATCCCATATAACATTTCAAAAGGGGAGACTCCTGTGTCAGTTCTGGGCTGAGTTCGTATATTCAACAAAGCTAAGGGTAAACACTTGATCCAATTCATCTGGGTTTCCATCATTAGCTTTGTTAACTGTTTTTTTATTTCCCCATTCATCCTTTCTACCTTTCCTGAACTTTGAGGATGCCAGGGAGTGTGATACTCCCACTTGATTCCTAAAGGATCTAATGTTTCTTTAATGACCTTGGATGTAAAATGTGGCCCCCTGTCTGAGTCTATGACCAATACATTCCCATACCGGGGTATGATATTTTCTAACAATATCTTGGTTACCGATTTCGCAGTTGCTCGGGCTACGGGAAAAGCTTCTACAAAGTAAGTTAAATGATCTACTATAACTAATAGGTATTTATACCTGCCCACTTCTGGGAGTTCTGTAAAGTCAACCTGTATTTTCTCAAATGGTCTCCTGGCTATGGATCGTCCCCCTGGGACCTTTTTTTCTGAGGTGCTGCTTGTTAACCTTCTGACAGGTCAAACATTCTCCCACTAGTCTTTTTGCTATGTCATATATTCCAATGCACATATATTTAGTTCCAAACTGGTCTACTAATGCTTGCACTCCCCAGTGAGTCTGTCGGTGGAATTCTTTCATGATTCTCCAAGCTACGCCTTTGGATACAATTTCTCTATCATCGGGCAGCACCCATTTACCTTCTTTTTCTAGGGCTCCTATCTGTCGTAATTTATCTATTTCCTGTTTAGTAAAACTCATCCTGGTATCTAGTTTATCTTGGCCCTCTTTTCCTTCAGACAATAGGTGTAAAGCTGCTTTTTTTGCTTCTTCATCTGCTAGATTATTTCCCCTTATGTGGTAAAATGTGCCTTTTTGATGGCCCCTAACATGTACTACTGCGATTCTCCGAGGTCCCCTCAGAGCTTCTAAAGTTTTTCTGATTAATTTTTCGTGCACTAAATTCTTCCCTTGTGAATTAATCAGTCCCCTTTCTTCTCACATTTTCCCAAATGTGTGTACTACTCCATAAGCATATTTAGAGTCGGTGTATATAGTCCCTATTTTGCCCTTTAAAATTTCTAAGGCTCTAAAAACTGCATACAATTCACAAGCCTGGGCCGACCAAGTTTTGTGTAGGGGCCCTGATTCTATTAACTCTAGAGACTTTCCATCTACAATAGCATACCCTGATCTGCGTTTCCCTTCAACTACGCGAGAGGATCCGTCCACAAAGAATTTAGTCCCCTCTGGTAACTCTTCTTCTTCTAAATCTTCTCTTATTTTAGTTTGGTATTCTATTAGACGCATGCAATCATGTCTTAATTGACCACTGGGTTCCCCATACAGGAACTGGGCTGGATTCTGCAAGCTTGTAGTCTCAATTTCCAACTTTGGAGAATGGATTAAAATGCCCTCGTATTTTAATAGTCTGGCATCGGTTATCCATTTTTCGGCTTTTTGTTGTAATACTCCTCGTATATTATGAGGGGTATATATTTTTAATTCTCCTCCAAAGGTTATCTTTTTAGCCTCTTCTACTAATAAGGCTGTAGCTACAATGGCTTGTAGGCAAGTGGGCCATCCCCGACTGACGGGGTCTAGCAATTTTGAAAAATACCCTATAGGTTTCTTTTTCCCTGCCCATTCCTGTGTTAGGACTCCAAAGGCTGTTCCTTCCTGTGTATTAATAAACATGTAGAATGGTCTCTTAATATCTGGTAAACTCAAAACAGGTGCATTCACCAAGTCAGCCTTCAATTCTTCGAGGCTTTGATTATCGGTTTGAGTCCATTTTATTAGCCCATCTACTATTAGTTTTTTTATATAAAAATTTTACTTTATTGCTATAATTTTCAATCCATTGTCTGCAATACCCTAATAACCCCAGCAATTGTCGGACCTGTCTTTTGCTCTTCGGGGGTCTTATTGACAGTATACCATTTACCCTTTCAGGGTCCAATTTTTTGTGCCCTTGCTAAGCCAATGTCCCAAATACTTCACCTCTTCTTCCGTAAATTGCAACTTTGATTTCGATACTTTCAATCCCTTTAAACTTAGGAAATTTAACAACTTAATACTCTCACATCTAACTTCCTCCTGGGTTTTTCCTGCTAAAAGCAAATCATCCACATATTGTGTTAAAGTAATTTGAGGATTAGTTTCGTAATTACTTAGAACCTGCTCCAGGGCTTGCCCAAACAAATTAGGGGATTCTGTAAACCCTTGTGGTAAAACAGTCCATCGGAGTTGTTGTTTCCTATGGATATCTGGGTCTTCCCACTTGAAGGCAAAAAAGTCTCTACATTCTTCTTTAAGGGGGCATGCCCAAAATGCATCTTTCAGGTCTATAACCGTATACCATTTAGCCTCAGGTGACAGCTGACTAAGTATGGTATCGGGGTTAGCTACAATTGGGAACCTGGTAATTGTTCTTTTGTTTATTTCTCTTAAATCTTGTACCAATCTATAAGTACCGTCTGGTTTCTTTACGGGCAGTATGGGGGTATTATAGGGAGACATACAAGGCTCCAGTAACCTTTGATTTATTAGCCTCTGGATTACTGGTCGGAGTCCTTGCCTCCCTTCCTGTGACATTGGATATTGCTTGACTCTAACAGGGATTTCTGGATTCCGTATGCTCACTTCAAAAGGAGCAATATCTAGTTTTCCTACTGATTCTGGGGTATACCAAACTTCAGGGTTGATTTTGGCCTCATCTTCAATAGTAAGGGTGCATAATTTTATAACTAATTCTTGATTCTCTACTTCTAAATTGACTCCTAATTCAACCATCATATCTCAGCCCAGTAAATTATATTCAGCTTCGGGAACTAATAAAAAGGATCCAACACTTAATCGAGAGTCTGATTCTATTTCCACATTTTTAATTACTGGGACCTTAAAGGGCTCTCCCTTAGCTCCTATCACTTATAAGTTCTCTGGGGATGGTTTACACCCCCAGGGTACCGTTTGGACAGTAGATCTTTCTGCCCCAGAATCCACAAGGAATTCTACTTCTTGTCGCTGGGGACCTAATTTCAATTTTATCAAGGGCTCGGTTCCTTTATGAGTCCCCAGCAAATAGAGCCCCTGACCCCCCTAATCTTCTTGGAACATTTGCTCATCCTGCATTCGCTTCCTACAATTCCTCTTCAGATGCCCTTTTTTCTGGCAATAAAAACACTCCACCTGCCTCAAGTCCCTTGTCACAACTTCTCTGGGTTGTCCTTCTTGGTGAGGTGGCTTTCTTTTAGGTCTGTTATACGACCTAGGGGGTTGTGCCTGGATTCCTCTCTGCCCTTCTCGGACTGCTGCCATCAGAATCTTTGCCTGCCGCCGATGGGTTTCCTCTTCCCTCCGCACATGCACTTTCTGAGCTTCCCTCAGCAATTCGTCCAGCCCCCTATCTTGCCAATCATCTAACTTCTCTAGCTTTCTTCTAATATCTGGAAAGGCCTTTGCTACAAACTGTGTTTTCAATAGAGCCTGTCCCACAGGGGTACTGGGGTCTACCCCGGAATAAAGTTGCAGATTTTTTCTAAGTCTCTCGAGCCACTCTGTTGGTGTCTCATCCTTCTTTTGTTGTTCCATGAAGGCCTTATTAATATTTTGCCCCCTGGGAACAGATTCCCTGATTCCCTGAACTATTATGGCTCTCAGATCGGACATATGTGTCCGATGCTCAGCATTCTGATTGTCCCAATCTGGCCGTTGGGTGGGCCATTTAATATCTGCAGCGGGACCTTGTTGGTGTTGTTGATCCCAAATCCGCATCCCAGCCCTACGGATCATTTCCCTTTCTTCCGCTGTAAATAATATGCTTAAGATGGATTGTAATTCCTCCCATGTATAAAGGCTTGGACCTAAAAACTGATCTAATTTCTCAGCCACCCCTAAAGGGTCTTCTAATAAATTCCCCATTTCTTTCTTAAAATCCCGTACGTCCCCTGAACTCAGGGGCATAGACACAAATCCCATCCCCGGCTGCGGTCCTCCCATGGGGAGTTCTCGCAAGGGGTACAGCTGATCAGGTCGCCCACCTCCCCTCGTTTGACTCCTCGTGACCCTTCGGGTTTCTTCTGGGGAACTAGGAGGGTTTAGATCCCAGTCTGGGGTTGTCGGAGAGGGGCTATGAGGAGGGGCTGGTGTTGGGTTTTGAGCCGGAGCTGAGGGAATATAGGGGGGAGGAGAAACGGGAAGTTCCTCCAGTGTTTTGCTTTTCTTCCTCGAACCCTTCTCTTTCAAGGTAAATATCATGGTCCGAGTATCTGGTCTTATCCATAAACTAGCATACTCACTTTCTTCTAAACTAAAGGGCTCCTTTGAATTCACATATATATTTAGAGCCTGACATATCCAATTTTCAAAAGACCCGTATACTGGCCAATAAAGGTGGTCTCCTCTAATCTGCTTCCCACCCCATACTTGCATACAGTAATGTACCATTTTTTTTCTCGACTTTTGCCTTTTCTGGAGGGCCAATCGTTCCAATACTTAATCATTAATCCTAAAGGGCTATCGGGCGGTATATCTGGTAACTGTACCGTAGAGCCCTCTATGGGATCAGAAGACTTGCTCTTTTTCTGTCTCATCTTCCGGAGCACCCACCCCAGTCACTCTCTTTCTTTCCGCATGGGACCGCACTCACACCACCCGAGTCTTTAACTGCTAGGACGGTTGTCCCTTCGCAGCGGGCGGCCCAGTCGGCCGACGGGTGCCCCGTTTCGGTCCCCTATTACAACTCTCTCTCTCCGCAGGGGACCGCACTCACACCACCCGAGTCTTTAACTGCTAGGACGGTTGTCCCTTCGCAGCGGGCGGCCCAGTCGGCCGACGGGTGCCCCGTTTCGGTCCCCTGTTACACAAACACCCTCATGGAGGGTCCGCACTCACTCCGTCCCCTGTTACACAAGGACCCCCTCTCCTGGAGGGTCCGCACTCCCCTGGGGACTTCTCACGTGCTCCGGGTATCCCACCCCAACCGAACGGAACCGCATACATATACTCACTCAGTCCTGAGTCTTCGTTCGGATCTTCGTGCACAAAGTTTACGGGGTACTGCAGTTCTTTTGCTTACTTGTCCTGATTTAGGGTTCGGAAATACAGGTTCTGGTAGGGGAACTACCCACTCAGGGGCCATCCGAAGATGGGATGGGGCGCCTCCCCTGAGTCAGAGTCCCGAAACCAGGGAAGCCTGTATCCGAGTCACGGCACCAAATTGTTACAGGTAAACGCGACAAATTGACAACCACTCGGGCCGGGTTGCATAAATTCCAATTTAATAAAATAATTGAGCAAGTTACAAGTAAGCAAAACAGCGCTGGGCGGCCGAGGGAATCTCCTGCTCCACCAACGGCGCGCGCAATCCCCCCCTCACAGTCTCCTTATATGCAATTCCAGCTCCAGGTATATGTGGCACTTCCTGTAACTTCTGCGGTTGCGCCGGCTGTTGCTAGGGGGTCTTCTTCAGCCCTCTGCATTGTGAGTGGTGACCCTCAGGTCACGCATATATTTTACAACTTTCGAAGTCGTGCTATATTTCACAGTTGTGTGACATCGCCATCACCATATTAGGCTATCTAAACTAACATTGCCGCTTTGCTATCTCAACTCCCTTATCTCAGGCAGGGTACATGCCCCCACCACAGGATGTAGGATGTTCCCACAGATGTTTCCAAGGCTGTTTCTTACTTTGATGTAACCAATTAGCACACATCACAGTCCAGGATGTTTCAAGGCTGTTTCTCAATTTGATGTAACAAATTAGCACATATCACAAGCCCGCCCCTTCGGGAGTAAGCGCAAAAAACCGCTCGCTCGTCCGGCTTTGCTCTTTGTCAGCATTTGCTATTGTCGGTTCCGCCTCTGTAACAAAGACAGAAAATTGCATTTCGCTTCCAACAAAACACTTCGATTTACACGCGTTCTTTTTCTCTTTCCCGTGTGTTGCCCGTAAAGAAACACATAACTACGAAAGCAGTTATATGCGGTGCTTTATTCAGGGCCCGGGGTCTCAGGGACTCATGTCCAAAGCTGAGAATCCCAAATCCCCGTTTAACTTGGTTAATATTTATAGTGTTCGGTTACGTAACATAATCAACAGAATTGCTAAGCTACATGATTGTTTCCCATTTATAGTTTCTTCAGTTACTGTTGCCAAGATTTGCTTATCATTTACCTAGTTCATCAGATTGTGCTGTACCCAGTTCATCAGATTGTACTGTACCCAGTTCATCAGATTGTACTGTACCCAACACCTGCAATTATACCTTCATCTTGTCTACCAAGTATAACCTATTCTAATCAATATAATGTAACAATTCCCCCCTTTGAAAATACTTCAAGTCTTCCAGACTGCAAGGATTTTCATCATCGGTTCCGCAGATTTCCATATTCTTTGGACCGTCTCAAACTGGTGATTGTAGCTGCAATGAATTATTTCCAATGTCTTCATATCTCGGGGGAAGTTCATGATTCTTCCTGGTAACAGCTTTTAAAATTTTCCCCAAGTGTTGCCGTTCCTTATTAACAATATTTTGAATCAAACGCAACACTCCCATAATAGCTAACATAATAATTATAATTATTATACACCATTGAATTAAAGATGCTACCCAACCAGAGATGTTCAATCCAAATGACTTTGCTAAAGCAGCAACCCAATTATGGGTACTTTCTTCTCTTTCTTCCTCAGTTGCATGTTCAATTTGCGTTAGCTGAGACAAATCACGTTCTACCGCGGCTGTAACATTCGGAATATGTACACAACAATGATCAATCTTATCTCGTAAATAACCACATACTCCATGTTCTTTTAGCAACAGCATATCTAATGCCATTCTATTTTGCAGGGTCATTTTTGTGGTTGCCTGTAATTGTAAGTTTATTTCCTTAAATCCTTCTTTAGTCACTCTTGCTAGCCTTTCCGTTTGTCCTAACAACCGGTACAACATTTCTCTATTCCGATAAGCACTAATTGGAGCAAACAATGATTCTAAAGCCCAACCTAACTTCACACCGGATGATGGTTCTTGCCAATCATCATCATCCTTTATTTCTCTCTTCATTATCCATAAATTTTCTAATCTACCCTTAAATGGCGCTTTCTTCCAAATTGGGCAGAGAGTTGGTAACCCTAAAGTTATTTCAGTCACCAACCCATCCAAGGGGAGGTGAGTCGTCCATTGTCCATCACTTGTAACCCAAACTAAATTTCCTGTGCTCCTGATCGTAGTTCTACAATCTATTCCCACTCCGAATTGTATTACAGGTTCACTCATGGAGTATTTAATTCCTCTACAGGCACAACCTGTCCTTAATGCAAGCACCACAGGTGGAAAGGTAACTTCACTTTCGGGGTGTCACAAGTGTATACTTTTGTACAGTTCTAGACTGGGTGTTTTTCAGCTAACTTTCTTTTGCATTAGATTTTCTTGTGTTTCCTGTTGTGGCGCCTGGATTATTTGTATTGGTTGCATTTCGTCTTTTTCCAAATCTTTTAACTCTCTCCTGGCTCTGTTTCTTTTCTGCATAGGTTCTGATTTTGCAGTAACCTCTAATGCCCTTTTTCCATAATCAAAACTCTCTTTAATCCAAACAATACAGGTGTAGTTTCCTACATCTGTCTTACTTACATTTCGCAATGATAAAATCATAGTACCCCTTCGTGTATCACTATCCCATCGGATTGTAAACCCAGTTGACAATTTGGACTCATTCTTCTGCCAATAGCAACTAATGTCTTGGATTGAACTTCTCATATCTCCAACAAAATCACAAGTCAAATTTACATCCATTCGTTCTTCTATATGTACAGTAGCATATGTATGTATTATTTGAGCGAAACCATTACTTAATCCTACCCAGCATAGTATTACCAAGATGTAAATCTCAGTTTTGTAGGAGTGATCATTTTTACCCCCCATTGTGATGGTACCTTCTTCACTCTGGTATAATGAATCCAATTATCAATTCCTGCTACTTTCACAGCGGTAAATGTTATCAATAGCACCAAATAAAGTCCATGCCACTGTTCCTTTAAAGGCTCCGTTTGCCAATTTCGAACATACGCTTGGTCTCCTGGTTGATTCTCCAACGGCAAAGGGCGATTCCAGATGATCGCGGCACGTAAGGCTGTGAGTAATCTGCTTAAAGAAATTATATAACTATAAACATCTTGATCTCCTTGGAGGTGTAAATCTGCACTTCCCATTCCCTTCGTTGGTGCAGTATATGGCTTACCGTACAGAATTTCATAGGGACTTACAGACAACCCTTCTCTAGGTTTTATACGAATTCTCAATAAAGCAAGGGGCAATGCCTGTGGCCATTGGATTTGAGCTTCCTGGCATATCTTTTTAATTTGTCCTTTTAATGTTTGATTCATCCTTTCTACCTTTCCACTAGATTGTGGCCTCCACGGTGTATGTAAATCCCAGCTAATTCCAAGCATTTCACTAATTTCCTGTACTATTTTAGCTATAAAGTGTGGGCCTCGATCTGAAGAAATTCCTAAAGGTACCCCAAATCTAGGTATGATCTCTTTTAACAAAGTTTTTACTACTTCTCTAGCTTGATTCGTTCTACAGGGAAATGCTTCTAGCCACCCTGAAAAGGTACATACGTATACCAATAAATACTGAAACCCTTTTGATTTAGGTAATTCTGCAAAATCCACTTGCCAATAGTCACCTGGTTCTATTCCCACTTTCAAAGTTCCCATTTGAATTTGTTTTCGTATTACCGGATTATTCTTTAAACATACTGGACACTTCGCATTCACCCCTTTTGCTATTGTTAACATTTGTGCAGATATAATGCTCCGCTTTAAAAACTGCACCAATGCTTCTGCTCCCCAATGGCATTTATTATGTTCAGTTTGTATTATTCGTTTCATAATTGTAGCAGGCACTACTACTTGTCCATTACCTGTTACATACCATCCATGTGAATTCTTCTGTGCCTTTACCAAATCGGCTAATTTTTCATCTTCTTGGGTATAAAAGGGATTTACAGAGAGATGAGCAGTAATCGGGCTTACCTTAGTAGGTATTAGAGCTAATTCAGTCCATACTTGCCGTGCAGCAATTTTGGCTGCCTGGTCTGCCTTCATGTTTCCTTGTGCCACATCGCTGTCATCCCTCTGATGTCCTCGACAATGCATTACAGCCACTTGCTGAGGTAGTACCACAGCCTCTAATAACTGTAAGATCTCGGTTCGATATTTAATAATACTACCTTGAGCCGTCAACAATCCTCTTTCCTTCCATAAAGCTCCATGTATATGTATTATTCCAAAAGCGTATTTAGAATCTGCCCAAATATTCACCCTCTTATCCGTACTCGGTATTAAAGCCCGAATTAGAGCGACCAGTTCTGCCTTTTGCGCTGACGTTCCTGGCATTAATGCCTTTGCTTCAATTACTTCAAGCTTAGTAACCACAGCATATCCAGAATATCGTGTTCCATTCTCAACAAAGCTGCTACCGTCTGTAAATAATGTCCAGTCAGGATTTACAAGGGGAATATCTTTCAGATCTACCCTACTGGCGTAAGTTTGTTCGATCACCTCAATACAATCATGTTCCAGCTCGCCTTCCTCTATTTTGCTACCTAAAAATTCAGCGGGATTCAAACATGTTGTTATCTTTAAAAATATATCATCCTGTTCTCTCAATATTGCCTGATATTTCAACATTCTACTGGATGACAACCAATGACCCCCCTTTTGTTCCAAAACTGCAATCACCATGTGGGGCACAAATACTTCCATTTTTGTTCCCAATGTCAATTTTCTAGCTTCTTGGACTAACATTACAGTAGCAGCCACTGCTCGGAGGCAAGAAGGCCATCCGGCACTTACCATATCCAACTGCTTGGAAAAATAGCCCACCGGTCTCTTCCATGATCCAATTCGTTGAGTTAAAACTCCAAGCGCTAGTCGTTGCCGCTCATGTACAAAGAGTTGAAATGTTTTTGTCAAATCAGGCAATCCTAATGCTGGGGCTTCTTGCAGAGCCTGTTTTAAGTCTTGAAAAGCCCTTTTACACTCTAAACTCCAAACTAATTGTGGCTCTTTTAAAGCTGCATACAGTGGTTTGGCTAACAGTCCATAATTCAAAATCCAGAGTCTGCACCACCCTGTCATTCCTAGAAAAGTTCGTAACTCGTGCAAATTTCTAGGTTCAGGGATGGCACAAATCGCTTGTATTCTATTCACCCCCAACCGTCTTTGTCCTTGGGAAATTTCACATCCCAGATATATCACTTTTTCCCGGGCAATTTGGGCTTTTTCCTTAGAAACTCGATAACCGCTCTGTCCCAGTAAATTTAATCACGCAACTGTAACAGTAATGCAGTTTTCATACCTTTCTGTCGCCACGAAAATGTCATCCACATATTGCAACAATAAGTATGCTTTTGATGGTAATTGAAAATATCCTTGCTCCTTCCAATCCTCCAGTTCTCGTGCCAGCTGATTCCCAAATATTGTAGGACTGTTTTTGAAGCCTTGTGGTAACCTGGTCCAGGTCAGCTGTCGTTTTCGTCCTGTATCCGGATTTTCCCATTCAAACGCAAATAATTTCCTACTTTGTAATGCCAATGGGACGCAGAAGAAAGCATCTTTTAAATCAATTACAGAAAAGTATCTAAATTGTTCTGCCACAGATGTTAACAATGTATAAGGATTTGCTACTACTGGATGTATATCTTTAACTATTTCGTTTACAGCTCTTAAATCTTGAACTAACCTATAATCTCCGTTAGGTTTTCTTATAGGAAATATTGGTGTATTATATTCAGATTCACATTCTTCTAACACATTGTGCATCAAAAATTTTGCAATTAATGGTGCTACCCCTTTCCTAGCTTCTAACTGTATAGGATATTGTCTAACTCTTACCGGTTGGACACCTTCTTTCAATTCTACTATGACAGGTTTTGCTGCTTTCGCTAATCCCGGTACTTGTGTCTCCCATACCCATGGTACTACAGCGTTTTCTACCTCTATTGGTATTGTTGTATTAGCTATTTCTTTTACTATAAATATTCTAGCTATTTCTTCCTCAGGTATCTGCAACTTAGCTTTTCCATTTTCAAATATTATTTTAGCATTAAATCTTGACAATAAATCTCGTCCTAACAAAGATGTAGGACAATCCGGTACATAGAGAAATTCATGATCTAATTCTTTACCCCTAAAATTTAGATGCAATGGCCGCAGAAAGGGCCGTTGCTCTGTTTTTCCTGTAGCTCCTACCACAGTTATCATCGTATCTCCTATCTTTCCTAAACAAGTATTTAAAACAGAATAAGTTGCCCCAGTATCTACCAATAATTGTTTCTCTTCCCCATCAATTTCTGTTGTCACTTTTAATCCATCACTTAGTCAGCTACTATGTTGCCCCAAATGTCCTAACATCATTGTTTCTGCCATTGGTGTTCCTCCTACTGAAGTCTGCTGGGCCAAATTCATTTTCACTGGGCACTCATTTTTCCAATGTCCCTGTTGTCTGCAAAACGCACACTGATTTATCCCTAGCTGATTTTGAGGTATTCCCCGCATGCCTCCTACCCTGTATCCTCCTCGACCTCGTCCTCTACTTCTGCCTCTTATTCCTTGATTTACTCGTTGTAACATTGCCAATAATCCTGCCTGATTTCTCTTTGTGGTTTGTTTTTTTTTTTTTTTTTTTTTCTCCCTATCATTGTACACTTTCCAGCTGATTGCTTCCAAATTACTAAATCTCCTGGGGAAAAAGGAACTTTCCCATATACTTTATCAGTCCCCGAAATTGCCTCTCGTAAAGGGGCTAATAATACTTTACTGTTTTGCTCTTGTTCCTTCCTCCCTTGTCTTGTTCTCTGTGCAATTGGGGTTCGTTGCGCTTGTCTTGGGCATGATGAATGCCCTGGCGAACCCTTCGGTGTTAACTTAATCTGGATCGCTCCAGTATTAATTGATTCTGACGGTTTTACCGCCTTAATACTATCAGTATCACTATCGTCCCCTGCATCTATATCGGACATCACAGGGGCCGTCGGTGATGCTAAAAGTGATACCTCCTCTGGCTCTCTTATTGAATTTTGTATTGCCAAACAAGTCATACACTTCTTATTACCTACACATCCTTCACATTTTGTTTTATCTTTTTTTCGGGATGTACCAACAACATTCCACATTCTCTCTGCATATCTGGATGATTACGTATATCATAAAATAGATCAACATATGGTACTTCATCCCATTTTTCAAGTTCTTAACAATATCTCATTAATGGACCTATAACACCCGGATCTAAACTTCCGTGTTCAGGCCACCGGGGTCCATCATACTCATATTGTGGCCACCAATTCGTACAATAATCTATAAATCGACTTTTACTCATACTCTGAAAATATCCCGCACTTTTCCAATGCTTTAATAAACATCCTAACGGAGAATTATCCGGTATTACCATGGTCTTACACACTCACTCCACACACACACACACACACTAAATCTACGGGGTAGAAAACGGAAAGATAGCCTCTGATGGGAAACAAAAGACCAAACCAAACTCACGAGACAGCCACGTATGTCCGTGAGTGCTGGACCTGCGGGGCTTTCGCTCCGTCTGACGGCCAGCGCCTAGGCTTCCACAGACCAGACCTCGAGCTCGTTAGCCCAACCTTGCGTGAATCGCCGTCACGTCTTATTAGGCAGGCACCCGACCAAATATTACAATAAAGCACCTTCGGGCTTACCACTTTGGGACGTCAGCAGCAGCGCAGAGCGGGCGCAGCCGATGGCTCCCCGAGAATTCCTCGGTGCCGGCACGGAGCAAAATCGGAAAGCGAACCGTCAACACTACTCCCGAAGTCCCATCTGGGTCGCCAGAAAACTGTTGCCCGTAAAGAAACACATAACTACGAAAGCAGTTATATGCGGTGCTTTATTCGGGGCCCGGGGTCTCAGGGACTCATGTCCAAAGCTGAGAATCCCAAATCCCCGTTTAACTTGGTTAATATTTATAGTGTTCGGTTACGTAACATAATCAACAGAATTGCTAAGCTACATGATTGTTTCCCATTTATAGTTTCTTCAGTTACTGTTGCCAAGATTTGCTTATCATTTACCTAGTTCATCAGATTGTGCTGTACCTAGTTCATCAGATTGTACTGTACCCACTTCATCAGATTGTACTGTACCCAACACCTGCAATTATACCTTCATCTTGTCTACCAAGTATAACCTATTCTAATCAATATAATGTAACAATTCCCCCCTTTGAAAATACTTCAAGTCTTCCAGACTGCAAGGATTTTCATCATCAGTTCCGCAGATTTCCATATTCTTTGGACCGTCTCAAACTGGTGATTGTAGCTGCAATGAATTATTTCCAATGTCTTCATATCTCGGGGGAAGTTCATGATTCTTCCTGGTAACAGCTTTTAAAATTTTCCCCAAGTGTTGCCGTTCCTTATTAACAATATTTTGAATCAAACGCAACACTCCCATAATAGCTAACATAATAATTATAATTATTATACACCATTGAATTAAAGATGCTACCCAACCAGAGATGTTCAATCCAAATGACTTTGCTAAAGCAGCCACCCAATTATGGGTACTTTCTTCTCTTTCTTCCTCAGTTGCATGTTCAATTTGCGTTAGCTGAGACAAATCACGTTCTACCGCGGCTGTAACATTCGGAATATGTACACAACAATGATCAATCTTATCTCGTAAATAACCACATACTCCATGTTCTTTTAGCAACAGCATATCTAATGCCATTCTATTTTGCAGGGTCATTTTTGTGGTTGCCTGTAATTGTAAGTTTATTTCCTTAAATCCTTCTTTAGTCACTCTTGCTAGCCTTTCCGTTTGTCCTAACAACCGGTACAACATTTCTCTATTCCGATAAGTACTAATTGGAGCAAACAATGATTCTAAAGCCCAACCTAACTTCACACCGGATGATGGTTCTTGCCAATCATCATCATCCTTTATTTCTCTCTTCATTATCCATAAATTTTCTAATCTACCCTTAAATGGCGCTTTCTTCCAAATTGGGCAGAGAGTTGGTAACCCTAAAGTTATTTCAGTCACCAACCCATCCAAGGGGAGGTGAGTCGTCCATTGTCCATCACTTGTAACCCAAACTAAATTTCCTGTGCTCCTGATCGTAGTTCTACAATCTATTCCCACTCCGAATTGTATTACAGGTTCACTCATGGAGTATTTAATTCCTCTACAGGCACAACCTGTCCTTAATGCAAGGACCACAGGTGGAAAGGTAGCTTCACTTTCGGGGTGTCACAAGTGTATACTTTTGTACAGTTCTAGACTGGGTGTTTTTCAGCTAACTTTCTTTTGCATTGGATTTTCTTGTGTTTCCTGTTGTGGCGCCTGGATTATTTGTATTGGTTGCATTTCGTCTTTTTCCAAATCTTTTAACTCTCTCCTGGCTCTGTTTCTTTTCTGCATAGGTTCTGATTTTGCAGTAACCTCTAATGCCCTTTTTCCATAATCAAAACTCTCTTTAATCCAAACAATACAGGTGTAGTTTCCTACATCTGTCTTACTTACATTTCGCAATGATAAAATCATAGTACCCCTTCGTGTATCACTATCCCATCGGATTGTAAACCCAGTTGACAATTTGGACTCATTCTTCTGCCAATAGCAACTAATGTCTTGGATTGAACTTCTCATATCTCCAACAAAATCACAAGTCAAATTTACATCCATTCGTTCTTCTATATGTACAGTAGCATATGTATGTATTATTTGAGCGAAACCATTACTTAATCCTACCCAGCATAGTATTACCAAGATGTAAATCTCAGTTTTGTAGGAGTGATCATTTTTACCCCCCATTGTGATGGTACCTTCTTCACTCTGGTATAATGAATCCAATTATCAATTCCTGCTACTTTCACAGCGGTAAATGTTATCAATAGCACCAAATAAAGTCCATGCCACTGTTCCTTTAAAGGCTCCGTTTGCCAATTTCGAACATACGCTTGGTCTCCTGGTTGATTCTCCAACGGCAAAGGGCGATTCCAGATGATCGCGGCACGTAAGGCTGTGAGTAATCTGCTTAAAGAAATTATATAACTATAAACATCTTGATCTCCTTGGAGGTGTAAATCTGCACTTCCCATTCCCTTCGTTGGTGCAGTATATGGCTTACCGTACAGAATTTCATAGGGACTTACAGACAACCCTTCTCTAGGTTTTATACGAATTCTCAATAAAGCAAGGGGCAATGCCTGTGGCCATTGGATTTGAGCTTCCTGGCATATCTTTTTAATTTGTCCTTTTAATGTTTGATTCATCCTTTCTACCTTTCCACTAGATTGTGGCCTCCACGGTGTATGTAAATCCCAGCTAATTCCAAGCATTTCACTAATTTCCTGTACTATTTTAGCTATAAAGTGTGGGCCTCGATCTGAAGAAATTCCTAAAGGTACCCCAAATCTAGGTATGATCTCTTTTAACAAAGTTTTTACTACTTCTCTAGCTTGATTCGTTCTACAGGGAAATGCTTCTAGCCACCCTGAAAAGGTACATACGTATACCAATAAATACTGAAACCCTTTTGATTTAGGTAATTCTGCAAAATCCACTTGCCAATAGTCACCTGGTTCTATTCCCACTTTCAAAGTTCCCATTTGAATTTGTTTTCGTATTACCGGATTATTCTTTAAACATACTGGACACTTCGCATTCACCCCTTTTGCTATTGTTAACATTTGTGCAGATATAATGCTCCGCTTTAAAAACTGCACCAATGCTTCTGCTCCCCAATGGCATTTATTATGTTCAGTTTGTATTATTCGTTTCATAATTGTAGCAGGCACTACTACTTGTCCATTACCTGTTACATACCATCCATGTGAATTCTTCTGTGCCTTTACCAAATCGGCTAATTTTTCATCTTCTTGGGTATAAAAGGGATTTACAGAGAGATGAGCAGTAATCGGGCTTACCTTAGTAGGTATTAGAGCTAATTCAGTCCATACTTGCCGTGCAGCAATTTTGGCTGCCTGGTCTGCCTTCATGTTTCCTTGTGCCACATCGCTGTCATCCCTCTGATGTCCTCGACAATGCATTACAGCCACTTGCTGAGGTAGTACCACAGCCTCTAATAACTGTAAGATCTCGGTTCGATATTTAATAATACTACCTTGAGCCGTCAACAATCCTCTTTCCTTCCATAAAGCTCCATGTATATGTATTATTCCAAAAGCGTATTTAGAATCTGCCCAAATATTCACCCTCTTATCCGTACTCGGTATTAAAGCCCGAATTAGAGCGACCAGTTCTGCCTTTTGCGCTGACGTTCCTGGCATTAATGCCTTTGCTTCAATTACTTCAAGCTTAGTAACCACAGCATATCCAGAATATCGCGTTCCATTCTCAACAAAGCTGCTACCGTCTGTAAATAATGTCCAGTCAGGATTTACAAGGGGAATATCTTTCAGATCTACCCTACTGGCGTAAGTTTGTTCGATCACCTCAATACAATCATGTTCCAGCTCGCCTTCCTCTATTTTGCTACCTAAAAATTCAGCGGGATTCAAACATGTTGTTATCTTTAAAAATATATCATCCTGTTCTCTCAATATTGCCTGATATTTCAACATTCTACTGGATGACAACCAATGACCCCCCTTTTGTTCCAAAACTGCAATCACCATGTGGGGCACAAATACTTCCATTTTTGTTCCCAATGTCAATTTTCTAGCTTCTTGGACTAACATTACAGTAGCAGCCACTGCTCGGAGGCAAGAAGGCCATCCGGCACTTACCATATCCAACTGCTTGGAAAAATAGCCCACCGGTCTCTTCCATGATCCAATTCGTTGAGTTAAAACTCCAAGCGCTAGTCGTTGCCGCTCATGTACAAAGAGTTGAAATGTTTTTGTCAAATCAGGCAATCCTAATGCTGGGGCTTCTTGCAGAGCCTGTTTTAAGTCTTGAAAAGCCCTTTTACACTCTAAACTCCAAACTAATTGTGGCTCTTTTAAAGCTGCATACAGTGGTTTGGCTAACAGTCCATAATTCAAAATCCAGAGTCTGCACCACCCTGTCATTCCTAGAAAAGTTCGTAACTCGTGCAAATTTCTAGGTTCAGGGATGGCACAAATCGCTTGTATTCTATTCACCCCCAACCGTCTTTGTCCTTGGGAAATTTCACATCCCAGATATATCACTTTTTCCCGGGCAATTTGGGCTTTTTCCTTAGAAACTCGATAACCGCTCTGTCCCAGTAAATTTAATCACGCAACTGTAACAGTAATGCAGTTTTCATACCTTTCTGTCGCCACGAAAATGTCATCCACATATTGCAACAATAAGTATGCTTTTGATGGTAATTGAAAATATCCTTGCTCCTTCCAATCCTCCAGTTCTCGTGCCAGCTGATTCCCAAATATTGTAGGACTGTTTTTGAAGCCTTGTGGTAACCTGGTCCAGGTCAGCTGTCGTTTTCGTCCTGTATCCGGATTTTCCCATTCAAACGCAAATAATTTCCTACTTTGTAATGCCAATGGGACGCAGAAGAAAGCATCTTTTAAATCAATTACAGAAAAGTATCTAAATTGTTCTGCCACAGATGTTAACAATGTATAAGGATTTGCTACTACTGGATGTATATCTTTAACTATTTCGTTTACAGCTCTTAAATCTTGAACTAACCTATAATCTCCGTTAGGTTTTCTTATAGGAAATATCGGTGTATTATATTCAGATTCACATTCTTCTAACACATTGTGCATCAAAAATTTTGCAATTAATGGTGCTACCCCTTTCCTAGCTTCTAACTGTATAGGATATTGTCTAACTCTTACCGGTTGGACACCTTCTTTCAATTCTACTATGACAGGTTTTGCTGCTTTCGCTAATCCCGGTACTTGTGTCTCCCATACCCATGGTACTACAGCGTTTTCTACCTCTATTGGTATTGTTGTATTAGCTATTTCTTTTACTATAAATATTCTAGCTATTTCTTCCTCAGGTATCTGCAACTTAGCTTTTCCATTTTCAAATATTATTTTAGCATTAAATCTTGACAATAAATCTCGTCCTAACAAAGATGTAGGACAATCCGGTACATAGAGAAATTCATGATCTAATTCTTTACCCCTAAAATTTAGATGCAATGGCCGCAGAAAGGGCCGTTGCTCTGTTTTTCCTGTAGCTCCTACCACAGTTATCATCGTATCTCCTATCTTTCCTAAACAAGTATTTAAAACAGAATAAGTTGCCCCAGTATCTACCAATAATTGTTTCTCTTCCCCATCAATTTCTGTTGTCACTTTTAATCCATCACTTAGTCAGCTACTATGTTGCCCCAAATGTCCTAACATCATTGTTTCTGCCATTGGTGTTCCTCCTACTGAAGTCTGCTGGGCCAAATTCATTTTCACTGGGCACTCATTTTTCCAATGTCCCTGTTGTCTGCAAAACGCACACTGATTTATCCCTAGCTGATTTTGAGGTATTCCCCGCATGCCTCCTACCCTGTATCCTCCTCGACCTCGTCCTCTACTTCTGCCTCTTATTCCTTGATTTACTCGTTGTAACATTGCTAATAATCCTGCCTGATTTCTCTTTGTGGTTTTTTTTTTTTTTTTTTTCCCCTATTATTGTACACTTTCCAGCTGATTGCTTCCAAATTACTAAATCTCCTGGGGAAAAAGGAACTTTCCCATATACTTTATCAGTCCCCGAAATTGCCTCTCGTAAAGGGGCTAATAATACTTTACTGTTTTGCTCTTGTTCCTTCCTCCCTTGTCTTGTTCTCTGTGCAATTGGGGTTCGTTGCGCTTGTCTTGGGCATGATGAATGCCCTGGCGAACCCTTCGGTGTTAACTTAATCTGGATCGCTCCAGTATTAATTGATTCTGACGGTTTTACCGCCTTAATACTATCAGTATCACTATCGTCCCCTGCATCTATATCGGACATCACAGGGGCCGTCGGTGATGCTAAAAGTGATACCTCCTCTGGCTCTCTTATTGAATTTTGTATTGCCAAACAAGTCATACACTTCTTATTACCTACACATCCTTCACATTTTGTTTTATCTTTTTTTCGGGATGTACCAACAACATTCCACATTCTCTCTGCATATCTGGATGATTACGTATATCATAAAATAGATCAACATATGGTACTTCATCCCATTTTTCAAGTTCTTAACAATATCTCATTAATGGACCTATAACACCCGGATCTAAACTTCCGTGTTCAGGCCACCGGGGTCCATCATACTCATATTGTGGCCACCAATTCGTACAATAATCTATAAATCGACTTTTACTCATACTCTGAAAATATCCCGCACTTTTCCAATGCTTTAATAAACATCCTAACGGAGAATTATCCGGTATTACCATGGTCTTACACACTCACTCCACACACACACACACACACTAAATCTACGGGGTAGAAAACGGAAAGATAGCCTCTGATGGGAAACAAAAGACCAAACCAAACTCACGAGACAGCCACGTATGTCCGTGAGTGCTGGACCTGCGGGGCTTTCGCTCCGTCTGACGGCCAGCGCCTAGGCTTCCACAGACCAGACCTCGAGCTCGTTAGCCCAACCTTGCGTGAATCGCCGTCACGTCTTATTAGGCAGGCACCCGACCAAATATTACAATAAAGCACCTTCGGGCTTACCACTTTGGGACGTCAGCAGCAGCGCAGAGCGGGCGCAGCCGATGGCTCCCCGAGAATTCCTCGGTGCCGGCACGGAGCAAAATCGGAAAGCGAACCGTCAACACTACTCCCGAAGTCCCATCTGGGTCGCCAGAAAACTGTTGCCCGTAAAGAAACACATAACTACGAAAGCAGTTATATGCGGTGCTTTATTCGGGGCCCGGGGTCTCAGGGACTCATGTCCAAAGCTGAGAATCCCAAATCCCCGTTTAACTTGGTTAATATTTATAGTGTTCGGTTACGTAACATAATCAACAGAATTGCTAAGCTACATGATTGTTTCCCATTTATAGTTTCTTCAGTTACTGTTGCCAAGATTTGCTTATCATTTACCTAGTTCATCAGATTGTGCTGTACCTAGTTCATCAGATTGTACTGTACCCACTTCATCAGATTGTACTGTACCCAACACCTGCAATTATACCTTCATCTTGTCTACCAAGTATAACCTATTCTAATCAATATAATGTAACAATTCCCCCCTTTGAAAATACTTCAAGTCTTCCAGACTGCAAGGATTTTCATCATCAGTTCCGCAGATTTCCATATTCTTTGGACCGTCTCAAACTGGTGATTGTAGCTGCAATGAATTATTTCCAATGTCTTCATATCTCGGGGGAAGTTCATGATTCTTCCTGGTAACAGCTTTTAAAATTTTCCCCAAGTGTTGCCGTTCCTTATTAACAATATTTTGAATCAAACGCAACACTCCCATAATAGCTAACATAATAATTATAATTATTATACACCATTGAATTAAAGATGCTACCCAACCAGAGATGTTCAATCCAAATGACTTTGCTAAAGCAGCCACCCAATTATGGGTACTTTCTTCTCTTTCTTCCTCAGTTGCATGTTCAATTTGCGTTAGCTGAGACAAATCACGTTCTACCGCGGCTGTAACATTCGGAATATGTACACAACAATGATCAATCTTATCTCGTAAATAACCACATACTCCATGTTCTTTTAGCAACAGCATATCTAATGCCATTCTATTTTGCAGGGTCATTTTTGTGGTTGCCTGTAATTGTAAGTTTATTTCCTTAAATCCTTCTTTAGTCACTCTTGCTAGCCTTTCCGTTTGTCCTAACAACCGGTACAACATTTCTCTATTCCGATAAGCACTAATTGGAGCAAACAATGATTCTAAAGCCCAACCTAACTTCACACCGGATGATGGTTCTTGCCAATCATCATCATCCTTTATTTCTCTCTTCATTATCCATAAATTTTCTAATCTACCCTTAAATGGCGCTTTCTTCCAAATTGGGCAGAGAGTTGGTAACCCTAAAGTTATTTCAGTCACCAACCCATCCAAGGGGAGGTGAGTCGTCCATTGTCCATCACTTGTAACCCAAACTAAATTTCCTGTGCTCCTGATCGTAGTTCTACAATCTATTCCCACTCCGAATTGTATTACAGGTTCACTCATGGAGTATTTAATTCCTCTACAGGCACAACCTGTCCTTAATGCAAGCACCACAGGTGGAAAGGTAACTTCACTTTCGGGGTGTCACAAGTGTATACTTTTGTACAGTTCTAGACTGGGTGTTTTTCAGCTAACTTTCTTTTGCATTAGATTTTCTTGTGTTTCCTGTTGTGGCGCCTGGATTATTTGTATTGGTTGCATTTCGTCTTTTTCCAAATCTTTTAACTCTCTCCTGGCTCTGTTTCTTTTCTGCATAGGTTCTGATTTTGCAGTAACCTCTAATGCCCTTTTTCCATAATCAAAACTCTCTTTAATCCAAACAATACAGGTGTAGTTTCCTACATCTGTCTTACTTACATTTCGCAATGATAAAATCATAGTACCCCTTCGTGTATCACTATCCCATCGGATTGTAAACCCAGCTGACAATTTGGACTCATTCTTCTGCCAATAGCAACTAATGTCTTGGATTGAACTTCTCATATCTCCAACAAAATCACAAGTCAAATTTACATCCATTCGTTCTTCTATATGTACAGTAGCATATGTATGTATTATTTGAGCGAAACCATTACTTAATCCTACCCAGCATAGTATTACCAAGATGTAAATCTCAGTTTTGTAGGAGTGATCATTTTTACCCCCCATTGTGATGGTACCTTCTTCACTCTGGTATAACGAATCCAATTATCAATTCCTGCTACTTTCACAGCGGTAAATGTTATCAATAGTACCAAATAAAGTCCATGCCACTGTTCCTTTAAAGGCTCCGTTTGCCAATTTCGAACATACGCTTGGTCTCCTGGTTGATTCTCCAACGGCAAAGGGCGATTCCAGATGATCGCGGCACGTAAGGCTGTGAGTAATCTGCTTAAAGAAATTATATAACTATAAACATCTTGATCTCCTTGGAGGTGTAAATCTGCACTTCCCATTCCCTTCGTTGGTGCAGTATATGGCTTACCGTACAGAATTTCATAGGGACTTACAGACAACCCTTCTCTAGGTTTTATACGAATTCTCAATAAAGCAAGGGGCAATGCCTGTGGCCATTGGATTTGAGCTTCCTGGCATATCTTTTTAATTTGTCCTTTTAATGTTTGATTCATCCTTTCTACCTTTCCACTAGATTGTGGCCTCCACGGTGTATGTAAATCCCAGCTAATTCCAAGCATTTCACTAATTTCCTGTACTATTTTAGCTATAAAGTGTGGGCCTCGATCTGAAGAAATTCCTAAAGGTACCCCAAATCTAGGTATGATCTCTTTTAACAAAGTTTTTACTACTTCTCTAGCTTGATTCGTTCTACAGGGAAATGCTTCTAGCCACCCTGAAAAGGTACATACGTATACCAATAAATACTGAAACCCTTTTGATTTAGGTAATTCTGCAAAATCCACTTGCCAATAGTCACCTGGTTCTATTCCCACTTTCAAAGTTCCCATTTGAATTTGTTTTCGTATTACCGGATTATTCTTTAAACATACTGGACACTTCGCATTCACCCCTTTTGCTATTGTTAACATTTGTGCAGATATAATGCTCCGCTTTAAAAACTGCACCAATGCTTCTGCTCCCCAATGGCATTTATTATGTTCAGTTTGTATTATTCGTTTCATAATTGTAGCAGGCACTACTACTTGTCCATTACCTGTTACATACCATCCATGTGAATTCTTCTGTGCCTTTACCAAATCGGCTAATTTTTCATCTTCTTGGGTATAAAAGGGATTTACAGAGAGATGAGCAGTAATCGGGCTTACCTTAGTAGGTATTAGAGCTAATTCAGTCCATACTTGCCGTGCAGCAATTTTGGCTGCCTGGTCTGCCTTCATGTTTCCTTGTGCCACATCGCTGCCATCCCTCTGATGTCCTCGACAATGCATTACAGCCACTTGCTGAGGTAGTACCACAGCCTCTAATAACTGTAAGATCTCGGTTCGATATTTAATAATACTACCTTGAGCCGTCAACAATCCTCTTTCCTTCCATAAAGCTCCATGTATATGTATTATTCCAAAAGCGTATTTAGAATCTGTCCAAATATTCACTCTCTTATCCGTACTCGGTATTAAAGCCCGAATTAGAGCGACCAGTTCTGCCTTTTGCGCTGACGTTCCTGGCATTAATGCCTTTGCTTCAATTACTTCAAGCTTAGTAACCACAGCATATCCAGAATATCGTGTTCCATTCTCAACAAAGCTGCTACCGTCTGTAAATAATGTCCAGTCAGGATTTACAAGGGGAATATCTTTCAGATCTACCCTACTGGCGTAAGTTTGTTCGATCACCTCAATACAATCATGTTCCAGCTCGCCTTCCTCTATTTTGCTACCTAAAAATTCAGCGGGATTCAAACATGTTGTTATCTTTAAAAATATATCATCCTGTTCTCTCAATATTGCCTGATATTTCAACATTCTACCGGATGACAACCAATGACCCCCCTTTTGTTCCAAAACTGCAATCACCATGTGGGGCACAAATACTTCCATTTTTGTTCCCAATGTCAATTTTCTAGCTTCTTGGACTAACATTACAGTAGCAGCCACTGCTCGGAGGCAAGAAGGCCATCCGGCACTTACCATATCCAACTGCTTGGAAAAATAGCCCACCGGTCTCTTCCATGATCCAATTCGTTGAGTTAAAACTCCAAGCACTAGTCGTTGCCGCTCATGTACAAAGAGTTGAAATGTTTTTGTCAAATCAGGCAATCCTAATGCTGGGGCTTCTTGCAGAGCCTGTTTTAAGTCTTGAAAAGCCCTTTTACACTCTAAACTCCAAACTAATTGTGGCTCTTTTAAAGCTGCATACAGTGGTTTGGCTAACAGTCCATAATTCAAAATCCAGAGTCTGCACCACCCTGTCATTCCTAGAAAAGTTCGTAACTCGTGCAAATTTCTAGGTTCAGGGATGGCACAAATCGCTTGTATTCTATTCACCCCCAACCGTCTTTGTCCTTGGGAAATTTCACATCCCAGATATATCACTTTTTCCCGGGCAATTTGGGCTTTTTCCTTAGAAACTCGATAACCGCTCTGTCCCAGTAAATTTAATCACGCAACTGTAACAGTAATGCAGTTTTCATACCTTTCTGTCGCCACGAAAATGTCATCCACATATTGCAACAAT
Source organism: Apteryx mantelli (assembly GCF_036417845.1). Lineage (NCBI taxonomy): Eukaryota > Metazoa > Chordata > Aves > Apterygiformes > Apterygidae > Apteryx > Apteryx mantelli. The sequence continues at coordinate 584,428 of NW_027118458.1, forward strand.
AAGTATGCTTTTGATGGTAATTGAAAATATCCTTGCTCCTTCCAATCCTCCAGTTCTCGTGCCAGCTGATTCCCAAATATTGTAGGACTGTTTTTGAAGCCTTGTGGTAACCTGGTCCAGGTCAGCTGTCGTTTTCGTCCTGTATCCGGATTTTCCCATTCAAACGCAAATAATTTCCTACTTTGTAATGCCAATGGGATGCAGAAGAAAGCATCTTTTAAATCAATTACAGAAAAGTATCTAAATTGTTCTGCCACAGATGTTAACAATGTATAAGGATTTGCTACTACTGGATGTATATCTTTAACTATTTCGTTTACAGCTCTTAAATCTTGAACTAACCTATAATCTCCGTTAGGTTTTCTTATAGGAAATATCGGTGTATTATATTCAGATTCACATTCTTCTAACACATTGTGCATCAAAAATTTTGCAATTAATGGTGCTACCCCTTTCCTAGCTTCTAACTGTATAGGATATTGTCTAACTCTTACCGGTTGGACACCTTCTTTCAATTCTACTATGACAGGTTTTGCTGCTTTCGCTAATCCCGGTACTTGTGTCTCCCATACCCATGGTACTACAGCGTTTTCTACCTCTATTGGTATTGTTGTATTAGCTATTTCTTTTACTATAAATATTCTAGCTATTTCTTCCTCAGGTATCTGCAACTTAGCTTTTCCATTTTCAAATATTATTTTAGCATTAAATCTTGACAATAAATCTCGTCCTAACAAAGATGTAGGACAATCCGGTACATAGAGAAATTCATGATCTAATTCTTTACCCCTAAAATTTAGATGCAATGGCCGCAGAAAGGGCCGTTGCTCTGTTTTTCCTGTAGCTCCTACCACAGTTATCATCGTATCTCCTATCTTTCCTAAACAAGTATTTAAAACAGAATAAGTTGCCCCAGTATCTACCAATAATTGTTTCTCTTCCCCATCAATTTCTGTTGTCACTTTTAATCCATCACTTAGTCAGCTACTATGTTGCCCCAAATGTCCTAACATCATTGTTTCTGCCATTGGTGTTCCTCCTACTGAAGTCTGCTGGGCCAAATTCATTTTCACTGGGCACTCATTTTTCCAATGTCCCTGTTGTCTGCAAAACGCACACTGATTTATCCCTAGCTGATTTTGAGGTATTCCCCGCATGCCTCCTACCCTGTATCCTCCTCGACCTCGTCCTCTACTTCTGCCTCTTATTCCTTGATTTACTCGTTGTAACATTGCTAATAATCCTGCCTGATTTCTCTTTGTGGTTTTTTTTTTTTTTTTTTTCCCCTATTATTGTACACTTTCCAGCTGATTGCTTCCAAATTACTAAATCTCCTGGGGAAAAAGGAACTTTCCCATATACTTTATCAGTCCCCGAAATTGCCTCTCGTAAAGGGGCTAATAATACTTTACTGTTTTGCTCTTGTTCCTTCCTCCCTTGTCTTGTTCTCTGTGCAATTGGGGTTCGTTGCGCTTGTCTTGGGCATGATGAATGCCCTGGCGAACCCTTCGGTGTTAACTTAATCTGGATCGCTCCAGTATTAATTGATTCTGACGGTTTTACCGCCTTAATACTATCAGTATCACTATCGTCCCCTGCATCTATATCGGACATCACAGGGGCCGTCGGTGATGCTAAAAGTGATACCTCCTCTGGCTCTCTTATTGAATTTTGTATTGCCAAACAAGTCATACACTTCTTATTACCTACACATCCTTCACATTTTGTTTTATCTTTTTTTCGGGATGTACCAACAACATTCCACATTCTCTCTGCATATCTGGATGATTACGTATATCATAAAATAGATCAACATATGGTACTTCATCCCATTTTTCAAGTTCTTAACAATATCTCATTAATGGACCTATAACACCCGGATCTAAACTTCCGTGTTCAGGCCACCGGGGTCCATCATACTCATATTGTGGCCACCAATTCGTACAATAATCTATAAATCGACTTTTACTCATACTCTGAAAATATCCCGCACTTTTCCAATGCTTTAATAAACATCCTAACGGAGAATTATCCGGTATTACCATGGTCTTACACACTCACTCCACACACACACACACACACTAAATCTACGGGGTAGAAAACGGAAAGATAGCCTCTGATGGGAAACAAAAGACCAAACCAAACTCACGAGACAGCCACGTATGTCCGTGAGTGCTGGACCTGCGGGGCTTTCGCTCCGTCTGACGGCCAGCGCCTAGGCTTCCACAGACCAGACCTCGAGCTCGTTAGCCCAACCTTGCGTGAATCGCCGTCACGTCTTATTAGGCAGGCACCCGACCAAATATTACAATAAAGCACCTTCGGGCTTACCACTTTGGGACGTCAGCAGCAGCGCAGAGCGGGCGCAGCCGATGGCTCCCCGAGAATTCCTCGGTGCCGGCACGGAGCAAAATCGGAAAGCGAACCGTCAACACTACTCCCGAAGTCCCATCTGGGTCGCCAGAAAACTGTTGCCCGTAAAGAAACACATAACTACGAAAGCAGTTATATGCGGTGCTTTATTCGGGGCCCGGGGTCTCAGGGACTCATGTCCAAAGCTGAGAATCCCAAATCCCCGTTTAACTTGGTTAATATTTATAGTGTTCGGTTACGTAACATAATCAACAGAATTGCTAAGCTACATGATTGTTTCCCATTTATAGTTTCTTCAGTTACTGTTGCCAAGATTTGCTTATCATTTACCTAGTTCATCAGATTGTGCTGTACCTAGTTCATCAGATTGTACTGTACCCACTTCATCAGATTGTACTGTACCCACTTCATCAGACTGTACTGTACCCAACACCTGCAATTATACCTTCATCTTGTCTACCAAGTATAACCTATTCTAATCAATATAATGTAACAATTCCCCCCTTTGAAAATACTTCAAGTCTTCCAGACTGCAAGGATTTTCATCATCAGTTCCGCAGATTTCCATATTCTTTGGACCGTCTCAAACTGGTGATTGTAGCTGCAATGAATTATTTCCAATGTCTTCATATCTCGGGGGAAGTTCATGATTCTTCCTGGTAACAGCTTTTAAAATTTTCCCCAAGTGTTGCCGTTCCTTATTAACAATATTTTGAATCAAACGCAACACTCCCATAATAGCTAACATAATAATTATAATTATTATACACCATTGAATTAAAGATGCTACCCAACCAGAGATGTTCAATCCAAATGACTTTGCTAAAGCAGCAACCCAATTATGGGTACTTTCTTCTCTTTCTTCCTCAGTTGCATGTTCAATTTGCGTTAGCTGAGACAAATCACGTTCTACCGCGGCTGTAACATTCGGAATATGTACACAACAATGATCAATCTTATCTCGTAAATAACCACATACTCCATGTTCTTTTAGCAACAGCATATCTAATGCCATTCTATTTTGCAGGGTCATTTTTGTGGTTGCCTGTAATTGTAAGTTTATTTCCTTAAATCCTTCTTTAGTCACTCTTGCTAGCCTTTCCGTTTGTCCTAACAACCGGTACAACATTTCTCTATTCCGATAAGCACTAATTGGAGCAAACAATGATTCTAAAGCCCAACCTAACTTCACACCGGATGATGGTTCTTGCCAATCATCATCATCCTTTATTTCTCTCTTCATTATCCATAAATTTTCTAATCTACCCTTAAATGGCGCTTTCTTCCAAATTGGGCAGAGAGTTGGTAACCCTAAAGTTATTTCAGTCACCAACCCATCCAAGGGGAGGTGAGTCGTCCATTGTCCATCACTTGTAACCCAAACTAAATTTCCTGTGCTCCTGATCGTAGTTCTACAATCTATTCCCACTCCGAATTGTATTACAGGTTCACTCATGGAGTATTTAATTCCTCTACAGGCACAACCTGTCCTTAATGCAAGCACCACAGGTGGAAAGGTAACTTCACTTTCGGGGTGTCACAAGTGTATACTTTTGTACAGTTCTAGACTGGGTGTTTTTCAGCTAACTTTCTTTTGCATTGGATTTTCTTGTGTTTCCTGTTGTGGCGCCTGGATTATTTGTATTGGTTGCATTTCGTCTTTTTCCAAATCTTTTAACTCTCTCCTGGCTCTGTTTCTTTTCTGCATAGGTTCTGATTTTGCAGTAACCTCTAATGCCCTTTTTCCATAATCAAAACTCTCTTTAATCCAAACAATACAGGTGTAGTTTCCTACATCTGTCTTACTTACATTTCGCAATGATAAAATCATAGTACCCCTTCGTGTATCACTATCCCATCGGATTGTAAACCCAGTTGACAATTTGGACTCATTCTTCTGCCAATAGCAACTAATGTCTTGGATTGAACTTCTCATATCTCCAACAAAATCACAAGTCAAATTTACATCCATTCGTTCTTCTATATGTACAGTAGCATATGTATGTATTATTTGAGCGAAACCATTACTTAATCCTACCCAGCATAGTATTACCAAGATGTAAATCTCAGTTTTGTAGGAGTGATCATTTTTACCCCCCATTGTGATGGTACCTTCTTCACTCTGGTATAATGAATCCAATTATCAATTCCTGCTACTTTCACAGCGGTAAATGTTATCAATAGCACCAAATAAAGTCCATGCCACTGTTCCTTTAAAGGCTCCGTTTGCCAATTTCGAACATACGCTTGGTCTCCTGGTTGATTCTCCAACGGCAAAGGGCGATTCCAGATGATCGCGGCACGTAAGGCTGTGAGTAATCTGCTTAAAGAAATTATATAACTATAAACATCTTGATCTCCTTGGAGGTGTAAATCTGCACTTCCCATTCCCTTCGTTGGTGCAGTATATGGCTTACCGTACAGAATTTCATAGGGACTTACAGACAACCCTTCTCTAGGTTTTATACGAATTCTCAATAAAGCAAGGGGCAATGCCTGTGGCCATTGGATTTGAGCTTCCTGGCATATCTTTTTAATTTGTCCTTTTAATGTTTGATTCATCCTTTCTACCTTTCCACTAGATTGTGGCCTCCACGGTGTATGTAAATCCCAGCTAATTCCAAGCATTTCACTAATTTCCTGTACTATTTTAGCTATAAAGTGTGGGCCTCGATCTGAAGAAATTCCTAAAGGTACCCCAAATCTAGGTATGATCTCTTTTAACAAAGTTTTTACTACTTCTCTAGCTTGATTCGTTCTACAGGGAAATGCTTCTAGCCACCCTGAAAAGGTACATACGTATACCAATAAATACTGAAACCCTTTTGATTTAGGTAATTCTGCAAAATCCACTTGCCAATAGTCACCTGGTTCTATTCCCACTTTCAAAGTTCCCATTTGAATTTGTTTTCGTATTACCGGATTATTCTTTAAACATACTGGACACTTCGCATTCACCCCTTTTGCTATTGTTAACATTTGTGCAGATACAATGCTCCGCTTTAAAAACTGCACCAATGCTTCTGCTCCCCAATGGCATTTATTATGTTCAGTTTGTATTATTCGTTTCATAATTGTAGCAGGCACTACTACTTGTCCATTACCTGTTACATACCATCCATGTGAATTCTTCTGTGCCTTTACCAAATCGGCTAATTTTTCATCTTCTTGGGTATAAAAGGGATTTACAGAGAGATGAGCAGTAATCGGGCTTACCTTAGTAGGTATTAGAGCTAATTCAGTCCATACTTGCCGTGCAGCAATTTTGGCTGCCTGGTCTGCCTTCATGTTTCCTTGTGCCACATCGCTGCCATCCCTCTGATGTCCTCGACAATGCATTACAGCCACTTGCTGAGGTAGTACCACAGCCTCTAATAACTGTAAGATCTCGGTTCGATATTTAATAATACTACCTTGAGCCGTCAACAATCCTCTTTCCTTCCATAAAGCTCCATGTATATGTATTATTCCAAAAGCGTATTTAGAATCTGTCCAAATATTCACTCTCTTATCCGTACTCGGTATTAAAGCCCGAATTAGAGCGACCAGTTCTGCCTTTTGCGCTGACGTTCCTGGCATTAATGCCTTTGCTTCAATTACTTCAAGCTTAGTAACCACAGCATATCCAGAATATCGTGTTCCATTCTCAACAAAGCTGCTACCGTCTGTAAATAATGTCCAGTCAGGATTTACAAGGGGAATATCTTTCAGATCTACCCTACTGGCGTAAGTTTGTTCGATCACCTCAATACAATCATGTTCCAGCTCGCCTTCCTCTATTTTGCTACCTAAAAATTCAGCGGGATTCAAACATGTTGTTATCTTTAAAAATATACCATCCTGTTCTCTCAATATTGCCTGATATTTCAACATTCTACTGGATGACAACCAATGACCCCCCTTTTGTTCCAAAACTGCAATCACCATGTGGGGCACAAATACTTCCATTTTTGTTCCCAATGTCAATTTTCTAGCTTCTTGGACTAACGTTACAGTAGCAGCCACTGCTCGGAGGCAAGAAGGCCATCCGGCACTTACCATATCCAACTGCTTGGAAAAATAGCCCACCGGTCTCTTCCATGATCCAATTCGTTGAGTTAAAACTCCAAGCGCTAGTCGTTGCCGCTCATGTACAAAGAGTTGAAATGTTTTTGTCAAATCAGGCAATCCTAATGCTGGGGCTTCTTGCAGAGCCTGTTTTAAGTCTTGAAAAGCCCTTTTACACTCTAAACTCCAAACTAATTGTGGCTCTTTTAAAGCTGCATACAGTGGTTTGGCTAACAGTCCGTAATTCAAAATCCAGAGTCTGCACCACCCTGTCATTCCTAGAAAAGTTCGTAACTCGTGCAAATTTCTAGGTTCAGGGATGGCACAAATCGCTTGTATTCTATTCACCCCCAACCGTCTTTGTCCTTGGGAAATTTCACATCCCAGATATATCACTTTTTCCCGGGCAATTTGGGCTTTTTCCTTAGAAACTCGATAACCGCTCTGTCCCAGTAAATTTAATCACGCAACTGTAACAGTAATGCAGTTTTCATACCTTTCTGTCGCCACGAAAATGTCATCCACATATTGCAACAATAAGTATGCTTTTGATGGTAATTGAAAATATCCTTGCTCCTTCCAATCCTCCAGTTCTCGTGCCAGCTGATTCCCAAACATTGTAGGACTGTTTTTGAAGCCTTGTGGTAACCTGGTCCAGGTCAGCTGTCGTTTTCGTCCTGTATCCGGATTTTCCCATTCAAACGCAAATAATTTCCTACTTTGTAATGCCAATGGGATGCAGAAGAAAGCATCTTTTAAATCAATTACAGAAAAGTATCTAAATTGTTCTGCCACAGATGTTAACAATGTATAAGGATTTGCTACTACTGGATGTATATCTTTAACTATTTCGTTTACAGCTCTTAAATCTTGAACTAACCTATAATCTCCGTTAGGTTTTCTTATAGGAAATATCGGTGTATTATATTCAGATTCACATTCTTCTAACACATTGTGCATCAAAAATTTTGCAATTAATGGTGCTACCCCTTTCCTAGCTTCTAACTGTATAGGATATTGTCTAACTCTTACCGGTTGGACACCTTCTTTCAATTCTACTATGACAGGTTTTGCTGCTTTCGCTAATCCCGGTACTTGTGTCTCCCATACCCATGGTACTACAGCGTTTTCTACCTCTATTGGTATTGTTGTATTAGCTATTTCTTTTACTATAAATATTCTAGCTATTTCTTCCTCAGGTATCTGCAACTTAGCTTTTCCATTTTCAAATATTATTTTAGCATTAAATCTTGACAATAAATCTCGTCCTAACAAAGATGTAGGACAATCCGGTACATAGAGAAATTCATGATCTAATTCTTTACCCCTAAAATTTAGATGCAATGGCCGCAGAAAGGGCCGTTGCTCTGTTTTTCCTGTAGCTCCTACCACAGTTATCATCGTATCTCCTATCTTTCCTAAACAAGTATTTAAAACAGAATAAGTTGCCCCAGTATCTACCAATAATTGTTTCTCTTCCCCATCAATTTCTGTTGTCACTTTTAATCCATCACTTAGTCAGCTACTATGTTGCCCCAAATGTCCTAACATCATTGTTTCTGCCATTGGTGTTCCTCCTACTGAAGTCTGCTGGGCCAAATTCATTTTCACTGGGCACTCATTTTTCCAATGTCCCTGTTGTCTGCAAAACGCACACTGATTTATCCCTAGCTGATTTTGAGGTATTCCCCGCATGCCTCCTACCCTGTATCCTCCTCGACCTCGTCCTCTACTTCTGCCTCTTATTCCTTGATTTACTCGTTGTAACATTGCTAATAATCCTGCCTGATTTCTCTTTGTGGTTTTTTTTTTTTTTTTTTTCCCCTATTATTGTACACTTTCCAGCTGATTGCTTCCAAATTACTAAATCTCCTGGGGAAAAAGGAACTTTCCCATATACTTTATCAGTCCCCGAAATTGCCTCTCGTAAAGGGGCTAATAATACTTTACTGTTTTGCTCTTGTTCCTTCCTCCCTTGTCTTGTTCTCTGTGCAATTGGGGTTCGTTGCGCTTGTCTTGGGCATGATGAATGCCCTGGCGAACCCTTCGGTGTTAACTTAATCTGGATCGCTCCAGTATTAATTGATTCTGACGGTTTTACCGCCTTAATACTATCAGTATCACTATCGTCCCCTGCATCTATATCGGACATCACAGGGGCCGTCGGTGATGCTAAAAGTGATACCTCCTCTGGCTCTCTTATTGAATTTTGTATTGCCAAACAAGTCATACACTTCTTATTACCTACACATCCTTCACATTTTGTTTTATCTTTTTTTCGGGATGTACCAACAACATTCCACATTCTCTCTGCATATCTGGATGATTACGTATATCATAAAATAGATCAACATATGGTACTTCATCCCATTTTTCAAGTTCTTAACAATATCTCATTAATGGACCTATAACACCCGGATCTAAACTTCCGTGTTCAGGCCACCGGGGTCCATCATACTCATATTGTGGCCACCAATTCGTACAATAATCTATAAATCGACTTTTACTCATACTCTGAAAATATCCCGCACTTTTCCAATGCTTTAATAAACATCCTAACGGAGAATTATCCGGTATTACCATGGTCTTACACACTCACTCCACACACACACACACACACTAAATCTACGGGGTAGAAAACGGAAAGATAGCCTCTGATGGGAAACAAAAGACCAAACCAAACTCACGAGACAGCCACGTATGTCCGTGAGTGCTGGACCTGCGGGGCTTTCGCTCCGTCTGACGGCCAGCGCCTAGGCTTCCACAGACCAGACCTCGAGCTCGTTAGCCCAACCTTGCGTGAATCGCCGTCACGTCTTATTAGGCAGGCACCCGACCAAATATTACAATAAAGCACCTTCGGGCTTACCACTTTGGGACGTCAGCAGCAGCGCAGAGCGGGCGCAGCCGATGGCTCCCCGAGAATTCCTCGGTGCCGGCACGGAGCAAAATCGGAAAGCGAACCGTCAACACTACTCCCGAAGTCCCATCTGGGTCGCCAGAAAACTGTTGCCCGTAAAGAAACACATAACTACGAAAGCAGTTATATGCGGTGCTTTATTCGGGGCCCGGGGTCTCAGGGACTCATGTCCAAAGCTGAGAATCCCAAATCCCCGTTTAACTTGGTTAATATTTATAGTGTTCGGTTACGTAACATAATCAACAGAATTGCTAAGCTACATGATTGTTTCCCATTTATAGTTTCTTCAGTTACTGTTGCCAAGATTTGCTTATCATTTACCTAGTTCATCAGATTGTGCTGTACCTAGTTCATCAGATTGTACTGTACCCACTTCATCAGACTGTACTGTACCCACTTCATCAGACTGTACTGTACCCAACACCTGCAATTATACCTTCATCTTGTCTACCAAGTATAACCTATTCTAATCAATATAATGTAACAATTCCCCCCTTTGAAAATACTTCAAGTCTTCCAGACTGCAAGGATTTTCATCATCAGTTCCGCAGATTTCCATATTCTTTGGACCGTCTCAAACTGGTGATTGTAGCTGCAATGAATTATTTCCAATGTCTTCATATCTCGGGGGAAGTTCATGATTCTTCCTGGTAACAGCTTTTAAAATTTTCCCCAAGTGTTGCCGTTCCTTATTAACAATATTTTGAATCAAACGCAACACTCCCATAATAGCTAACATAATAATTATAATTATTATACACCATTGAATTAAAGATGCTACCCAACCAGAGATGTTCAATCCAAATGACTTTGCTAAAGCAGCAACCCAATTATGGGTACTTTCTTCTCTTTCTTCCTCAGTTGCATGTTCAATTTGCGTTAGCTGAGACAAATCACGTTCTACCGCGGCTGTAACATTCGGAATATGTACACAACAATGATCAATCTTATCTCGTAAATAACCACATACTCCATGTTCTTTTAGCAACAGCATATCTAATGCCATTCTATTTTGCAGGGTCATTTTTGTGGTTGCCTGTAATTGTAAGTTTATTTCCTTAAATCCTTCTTTAGTCACTCTTGCTAGCCTTTCCGTTTGTCCTAACAACCGGTACAACATTTCTCTATTCCGATAAGCACTAATTGGAGCAAACAATGATTCTAAAGCCCAACCTAACTTCACACCGGATGATGGTTCTTGCCAATCATCATCATCCTTTATTTCTCTCTTCATTATCCATAAATTTTCTAATCTACCCTTAAATGGCGCTTTCTTCCAAATTGGGCAGAGAGTTGGTAACCCTAAAGTTATTTCAGTCACCAACCCATCCAAGGGGAGGTGAGTCGTCCATTGTCCATCACTTGTAACCCAAACTAAATTTCCTGTGCTCCTGATCGTAGTTCTACAATCTATTCCCACTCCGAATTGTATTACAGGTTCACTCATGGAGTATTTAATTCCTCTACAGGCACAACCTGTCCTTAATGCAAGCACCACAGGTGGAAAGGTAACTTCACTTTCGGGGTGTCACAAGTGTATACTTTTGTACAGTTCTAGACTGGGTGTTTTTCAGCTAACTTTCTTTTGCATTGGATTTTCTTGTGTTTCCTGTTGTGGCGCCTGGATTATTTGTATTGGTTGCATTTCGTCTTTTTCCAAATCTTTTAACTCTCTCCTGGCTCTGTTTCTTTTCTGCATAGGTTCTGATTTTGCAGTAACCTCTAATGCCCTTTTTCCATAATCAAAACTCTCTTTAATCCAAACAATACAGGTGTAGTTTCCTACATCTGTCTTACTTACATTTCGCAATGATAAAATCATAGTACCCCTTCGTGTATCACTATCCCATCGGATTGTAAACCCAGTTGACAATTTGGACTCATTCTTCTGCCAATAGCAACTAATGTCTTGGATTGAACTTCTCATATCTCCAACAAAATCACAAGTCAAATTTACATCCATTCGTTCTTCTATATGTACAGTAGCATATGTATGTATTATTTGAGCGAAACCATTACTTAATCCTACCCAGCATAGTATTACCAAGATGTAAATCTCAGTTTTGTAGGAGTGATCATTTTTACCCCCCATTGTGATGGTACCTTCTTCACTCTGGTATAATGAATCCAATTATCAATTCCTGCTACTTTCACAGCGGTAAATGTTATCAATAGCACCAAATAAAGTCCATGCCACTGTTCCTTTAAAGGCTCCGTTTGCCAATTTCGAACATACGCTTGGTCTCCTGGTTGATTCTCCAACGGCAAAGGGCGATTCCAGATGATCGCGGCACGTAAGGCTGTGAGTAATCTGCTTAAAGAAATTATATAACTATAAACATCTTGATCTCCTTGGAGGTGTAAATCTGCACTTCCCATTCCCTTCGTTGGTGCAGTATATGGCTTACCGTACAGAATTTCATAGGGACTTACAGACAACCCTTCTCTAGGTTTTATACGAATTCTCAATAAAGCAAGGGGCAATGCCTGTGGCCATTGGATTTGAGCTTCCTGGCATATCTTTTTAATTTGTCCTTTTAATGTTTGATTCATCCTTTCTACCTTTCCACTAGATTGTGGCCTCCACGGTGTATGTAAATCCCAGCTAATTCCAAGCATTTCACTAATTTCCTGTACTATTTTAGCTATAAAGTGTGGGCCTCGATCTGAAGAAATTCCTAAAGGTACCCCAAATCTAGGTATGATCTCTTTTAACAAAGTTTTTACTACTTCTCTAGCTTGATTCGTTCTACAGGGAAATGCTTCTAGCCACCCTGAAAAGGTACATACGTATACCAATAAATACTGAAACCCTTTTGATTTAGGTAATTCTGCAAAATCCACTTGCCAATAGTCACCTGGTTCTATTCCCACTTTCAAAGTTCCCATTTGAATTTGTTTTCGTATTACCGGATTATTCTTTAAACATACTGGACACTTCGCATTCACCCCTTTTGCTATTGTTAACATTTGTGCAGATACAATGCTCCGCTTTAAAAACTGCACCAATGCTTCTGCTCCCCAATGGCATTTATTATGTTCAGTTTGTATTATTCGTTTCATAATTGTAGCAGGCACTACTACTTGTCCATTACCTGTTACATACCATCCATGTGAATTCTTCTGTGCCTTTACCAAATCGGCTAATTTTTCATCTTCTTGGGTATAAAAGGGATTTACAGAGAGATGAGCAGTAATCGGGCTTACCTTAGTAGGTATTAGAGCTAATTCAGTCCATACTTGCCGTGCAGCAATTTTGGCTGCCTGGTCTGCCTTCATGTTTCCTTGTGCCACATCGCTGCCATCCCTCTGATGTCCTCGACAATGCATTACAGCCACTTGCTGAGGTAGTACCACAGCCTCTAATAACTGTAAGATCTCGGTTCGATATTTAATAATACTACCTTGAGCCGTCAACAATCCTCTTTCCTTCCATAAAGCTCCATGTATATGTATTATTCCAAAAGCGTATTTAGAATCTGTCCAAATATTCACTCTCTTATCCGTACTCGGTATTAAAGCCCGAATTAGAGCGACCAGTTCTGCCTTTTGCGCTGACGTTCCTGGCATTAATGCCTTTGCTTCAATTACTTCAAGCTTAGTAACCACAGCATATCCAGAATATCGTGTTCCATTCTCAACAAAGCTGCTACCGTCTGTAAATAATGTCCAGTCAGGATTTACAAGGGGAATATCTTTCAGATCTACCCTACTGGCGTAAGTTTGTTCGATCACCTCAATACAATCATGTTCCAGCTCGCCTTCCTCTATTTTGCTACCTAAAAATTCAGCGGGATTCAAACATGTTGTTATCTTTAAAAATATACCATCCTGTTCTCTCAATATTGCCTGATATTTCAACATTCTACTGGATGACAACCAATGACCCCCCTTTTGTTCCAAAACTGCAATCACCATGTGGGGCACAAATACTTCCATTTTTGTTCCCAATGTCAATTTTCTAGCTTCTTGGACTAACGTTACAGTAGCAGCCACTGCTCGGAGGCAAGAAGGCCATCCGGCACTTACCATATCCAACTGCTTGGAAAAATAGCCCACCGGTCTCTTCCATGATCCAATTCGTTGAGTTAAAACTCCAAGCGCTAGTCGTTGCCGCTCATGTACAAAGAGTTGAAATGTTTTTGTCAAATCAGGCAATCCTAATGCTGGGGCTTCTTGCAGAGCCTGTTTTAAGTCTTGAAAAGCCCTTTTACACTCTAAACTCCAAACTAATTGTGGCTCTTTTAAAGCTGCATACAGTGGTTTGGCTAACAGTCCGTAATTCAAAATCCAGAGTCTGCACCACCCTGTCATTCCTAGAAAAGTTCGTAACTCGTGCAAATTTCTAGGTTCAGGGATGGCACAAATCGCTTGTATTCTATTCACCCCCAACCGTCTTTGTCCTTGGGAAATTTCACATCCCAGATATATCACTTTTTCCCGGGCAATTTGGGCTTTTTCCTTAGAAACTCGATAACCGCTCTGTCCCAGTAAATTTAATCACGCAACTGTAACAGTAATGCAGTTTTCATACCTTTCTGTCGCCACGAAAATGTCATCCACATATTGCAACAATAAGTATGCTTTTGATGGTAATTGAAAATATCCTTGCTCCTTCCAATCCTCCAGTTCTCGTGCCAGCTGATTCCCAAACATTGTAGGACTGTTTTTGAAGCCTTGTGGTAACCTGGTCCAGGTCAGCTGTCGTTTTCGTCCTGTATCCGGATTTTCCCATTCAAACGCAAATAATTTCCTACTTTGTAATGCCAATGGGATGCAGAAGAAAGCATCTTTTAAATCAATTACAGAAAAGTATCTAAATTGTTCTGCCACAGATGTTAACAATGTATAAGGATTTGCTACTACTGGATGTATATCTTTAACTATTTCGTTTACAGCTCTTAAATCTTGAACTAACCTATAATCTCCGTTAGGTTTTCTTATAGGAAATATCGGTGTATTATATTCAGATTCACATTCTTCTAACACATTGTGCATCAAAAATTTTGCAATTAATGGTGCTACCCCTTTCCTAGCTTCTAACTGTATAGGATATTGTCTAACTCTTACCGGTTGGACACCTTCTTTCAATTCTACTATGACAGGTTTTGCTGCTTTCGCTAATCCCGGTACTTGTGTCTCCCATACCCATGGTACTACAGCGTTTTCTACCTCTATTGGTATTGTTGTATTAGCTATTTCTTTTACTATAAATATTCTAGCTATTTCTTCCTCAGGTATCTGCAACTTAGCTTTTCCATTTTCAAATATTATTTTAGCATTAAATCTTGACAATAAATCTCGTCCTAACAAAGATGTAGGACAATCCGGTACATAGAGAAATTCATGATCTAATTCTTTACCCCTAAAATTTAGATGCAATGGCCGCAGAAAGGGCCGTTGCTCTGTTTTTCCTGTAGCTCCTACCACAGTTATCATCGTATCTCCTATCTTTCCTAAACAAGTATTTAAAACAGAATAAGTTGCCCCAGTATCTACCAATAATTGTTTCTCTTCCCCATCAATTTCTGTTGTCACTTTTAATCCATCACTTAGTCAGCTACTATGTTGCCCCAAATGTCCTAACATCATTGTTTCTGCCATTGGTGTTCCTCCTACTGAAGTCTGCTGGGCCAAATTCATTTTCACTGGGCACTCATTTTTCCAATGTCCCTGTTGTCTGCAAAACGCACACTGATTTATCCCTAGCTGATTTTGAGGTATTCCCCGCATGCCTCCTACCCTGTATCCTCCTCGACCTCGTCCTCTACTTCTGCCTCTTATTCCTTGATTTACTCGTTGTAACATTGCTAATAATCCTGCCTGATTTCTCTTTGTGGTTTTTTTTTTTTTTTTTTTCCCCTATTATTGTACACTTTCCAGCTGATTGCTTCCAAATTACTAAATCTCCTGGGGAAAAAGGAACTTTCCCATATACTTTATCAGTCCCCGAAATTGCCTCTCGTAAAGGGGCTAATAATACTTTACTGTTTTGCTCTTGTTCCTTCCTCCCTTGTCTTGTTCTCTGTGCAATTGGGGTTCGTTGCGCTTGTCTTGGGCATGATGAATGCCCTGGCGAACCCTTCGGTGTTAACTTAATCTGGATCGCTCCAGTATTAATTGATTCTGACGGTTTTACCGCCTTAATACTATCAGTATCACTATCGTCCCCTGCATCTATATCGGACATCACAGGGGCCGTCGGTGATGCTAAAAGTGATACCTCCTCTGGC